>NC_067482.1:44477617-45077617 GCF_947179515.1 Apodemus sylvaticus | reverse complement strand
GCCACTGCTCCAGAGCACACAGCTGCAGAGAGTATAGTCGTTTGTTTTCAGACATAAACTCACACAGGCACTGACAGCACTGCAACTGGATAGGTTTTCTTTGTATTTATTAAGATATATTGCAGCCGGGTGGTGGTGGCACACGCCTGTAATCCCAGCACTCTGGGAGGAAGAGGCAGGCGGATTTCTGAGTTCGAGGCCTGTTGGGGTTTTGTCTAAGCTCCACCCCACACCTACCTGGCAATAGCCAGGTATGCCCCACCCCAGAGATCTGGCCCACTATAAGAGGGGCTACTTGCCCCTCCTCTCTCTCTTTGCTCTCCCTCTCCCACATACTCTCACCTCTCTGCCCCTGGGGCTCTTCCCCCCCCCCCCCCCATGCCAACAAGGCCAAATCCAAAAAAGAAAAAAAAAAGATATATTCCAAATTTTAAAATATTAGAATTTGGAAAAGTGCTAGACTGTGGTTATATTTACTTTTTTTTTTTTTTTTTGGATTTGTTTTTTTTGAGACAGGGTTTCTCTGTACAGCCCTGGCTGTCCTGGAACTCACTCTGTAGACCATGCTGGCCTCGAACTCAGAAATCCGCCTGCCTCTGCCTCCCAAAGTGCTGGGATTACAGGCGTGCGCCACCACCACCTGGCTATATTTACTTTTAAAAAAACATTTTAATATAATTCTGTATTACTTTCAATCAGTGGAGTCATGAAGGATATTATCACACAAATTTTAGTTGTGTAAATTATTAGGTCAAAAACATACTCTTTTATTTCTAACCAGGATTCCTTAATTAGTACTTTTCTGTTTGGGGACTAGAGAGATGGTCGGTGGTTGAAAGGACTTACTGCTCTTCCAGAGGACCCAAGTCAGATGGTCCTCAGCTGGTCCTGAACATGTGGCTCACACTCGCTCACTCGCTCTTTCTCTCTCTCACACACACACCATACACACACACCACACACCACACACACACCACACCACACACACACCACACCACACACACACCACACCACACACACACACACACCACACAAATAAATAAATAAATAAAAATCTTTAACATTTTCTGTTTTTCAGGTAAAAGTTTTTTGAATATATTTCTTCTTAGTCATTCTTTATTAAAAAAATGCCACATTTTCCCCCTAAAAAGTAAATGCATGGGGCTGTAGAGATGCTCAGTGGTCAGGAATGAGCACTTGATGAGGACCCAGGCTCAGTTCCCAGCATCCACCTGAGGAAGCTCCAGCTCTAGGGGATCTGGGGCATCTGGTTCTTTGGGTCCCTGCACATACACAGACACACACACACACACACACACACACACACACAGATACACACACAGACACACATACACAGACACACACACACACAGACTCACATAGATACACACACACACAGACACACACAGACACACATACACAGACACACACACAGACTCATATAGATACACACACAGATACACACAGACACACACAGATATACACACAGATACACACACACAGACACACACACACACACACAGACACACATAGATACACAGACACACACACAGACACACAGATACACAGACACACAAACACACAGACACATACAGACACACACACACACAAAATGTTTAATTGTTTTAAAAGTTAGAATATATGTGCAGCGAACCCAGGGTCTAGGATGTAGTTAAGTGGCAAGGAGGCAGAGGCAGGTGGATCTCTGAGTGGGAGGCCAGCCTGGTCTACAGAGCAAGCTTCAGGACAGTCAGGGCTACACAGAGAAACCCTGTCTCAGAAAAGGAAGGGAAGGGGGAGGGGGAGAGAAAAGAAAAGTCCATATACCAAAATGGACCAGAGACCAGACACAAGCATCCCTGAAATCCCTTGGACCATTCAGAAAACTGACTTTGACGTCTTTCTGGGATTTTTTTGTAGCAAACTCTCCCCCTTTACCTGACGTGAGTTAGCTCTGACTAGATCAGTAGAAGCCTTTGCTTTGGCAGTGGCTCAGTGACCGTGAGCTGTCACCCCTGACCTAACCCAGCCAGCCCCTAACAGCTCAGAGGTGTCCCGATGTAACCTGAGTGTTCTCACCAGGCACCCAGGTAGCCTCCACCGCTGATCTCAACAGCCACGGTTCCACGGCTCTTCCATAGGCGTCCACAACCCTACTGTGTTAAAGCAGGGCCGGTCTGTCAAATGCTGAGAGGGTTAGCTCTCTGGTGTGGCTTATACTAGTGAGCTAGAGCCCTGTGAGAAGCTCAAAATGAAGTAACAGTAAAGGGCGCAAGCTAAAAATAGAGGGTTCCAAGATCTTAATTTAGAGTCTCCTAATTGAGCAGGGTACTGGGCAGGAGACTAAGTCTTCTTGTCAGGAGCTGTCCCTAGGTGGGCTGATATAATTGGACCCAAATTAGACATTCCTACTTGGGAAACTCGCTGACTGCGAAGCCCTGGGCTGATGAAAGAAAGTCTTCAATCAGCAGCACAGCTTCCCTTCCCAACGAAGCGGTTTATCTGTCGGTAGATTCAGAAACTGAGCGAGCCTCCCAGAACCTGAATCGTTCGCCTAAGCTGATGAAGGGGCCCTGTCTGAGTGGAACTTAATGCCATTTCAGAGCTAATTGACTACAGCGGAGGGGATGGTTGCTCAGAGGAAGACAGCTCAACTAACATGTCTTGTGCAAGTCACTGTCCTGAGAAATGCAAATCAATAAGTCTGTCAGACCAGAGCCTCATAAACATTGTTCCTTTGCAACCCCTTCTCTGCCTGACAAGTTTTTAATGCAGCCCCAAGTATATAGGTCTGCAAGATAGAAATCAAATATATGCAGTTATTTGCAAATATATGCATAAAGAAACATACTTTTAAACAGTTCTCTGGGAGTAGAGATACGGTTCAATAAGTAAAGTGCTTGTCCTGTGGACAAGAGGACCTGAGTCTGGGTTCCCAGCACTATGTTTTTAAAAAAAAAAAAACAGGCAGGGTGGCACTTGCCTGTGATTCAGGTGGGAGGTGGGGCATCCCAGCCAATTGGTGAGCCCCAAGTTCAGTGAAAGAGCCTATGGTTGTTTTACTTGGCTTTGACAGTTACTGGGGCTAACCCCTAATCTACTTGTCTAACTGCTGGTCTCGCCACCTTCCCAGCAGTGTACCCCAGATGCTTGCTGTTTCTCCTGGTCCTTCCCTCTCTCCTCCCTCCCTCAACCTGGTAACTCCAAAACCCGCCTACCTCCAATCCCTCCGGTAATTGGCTGTACCCATTTTTATTTAACCAAGAGTTTTAAATTAAGGAACAAGATTTACACAGCAAAAACTGGGAAACGTGAAAACCCACTCGCAGGCCTAGGCCTTCAGGTACAGAATTTAGCATTAGAATACATAGCAACTGCCGGGCGGTGGTGGCGCACGCCTGTAATCCCAGCACTCTGGGAGGCAGAGGCAGGCGGCTTTCTGAGTTCGAGGCCAGCCTGGTCTACCGAGTGAGTTCCAGGACAGCCAGGGCTACACAGAGAAACCCTGTCTCGAAAAAACCAAATCCAGAATACATAGCAACTGACCAAACCTCAGCAGGATCCTATTCAAAAACAGGTGGAGGGCTCGGGAGACAGCCCCGCAGTGCAAAGTGCTTGCTGCTCCTGTGGAGGCCGTCAGTAAGGTTCCCACACCCACACTGCGCTGTGACAGTTCCAGGGGACTTGGTGTCCTCTTCTAGCCTCTAGGTGTCGGGCACACATGCATACACAGATGAAGGCAGCACTCTCACACACAAAGTAAAAATAATAACATTTTAAAAAGTAATGTGAAGAACAATAGAGACGGTTGGCTGACATCAGCCTCTGCCTCCACACATGCATACAAGGTCATGGTCACGTGCACACATGGACACAATTCTCATATATATATGAGATACATATATACATACATATATGTCTCTGTGTGTAGTTTATATATAATCTTACCACTTATGAAAGCAGATATGAATCCTAATAAAATATATGTGTCTATTTTTACACAAAGAATGAAATTTTCCTGGACATTCTATGCAGCAGGACATGATCATCATTACTGCTTTGATAATGTGATCTCTGATGTCAAAGTTTCACATAGATACATACTACAAATGTATGTTCAGAGCCATTTCAGAAATTGTTGGAAATTCTGTCCTAATCCCAAGCCAAAATTAAATGATTTCTTTTTTCAATGAAATTCCGCTCAACAACTCAGACAGCAATTTTGAAAATCAAACATTCTAACACAATACAATGAATGATATACTAATTTGATACTTGCATGCTGATGAATGTGGTAGAAAAATGGTCTATTGTTTTCCCCAGTTAAACCCTGATGAAGCTATAGTTGAGCCATTATAGTTCTGGAAGAGCGGAAGACTGTGTGTATAGTGTAAATATGGCAGATTATAGCATCCATTAGTGTTGGGTCTGAGCAGGGTGCTTCAGGCAGCTTCCTGGCAACGTGAGGCTGGTAGTGTGCACAGCGCAGTAGGATAGAGCCAAGGCTGCAGTGACGTCACAGGCTCTGGCATGGACGAGCCCTGCCAGAAACACCGTGATTCATTATGTGATTAATCTTTAAATTAGTTTCCTTATACTGAATCAAATGCTTCTGTGAGCCTCACACTCAGCTATGGGGTCAGGACCCACAGTTGAAGAAGCTGGTTGTAGATTTACGAGTCTATTTTCCGAGTTGGGGACAGGAACCGTGTTGTTGTTGTGTTCTGGATCCTGGATGTACTCAAAGACCAGGTGTTAAAGGTCCCCAGACTGACATCGGAGAGGTGGTAGGACTTTACAGCTGGGCCTAGTAGAAGGACGTTAAGTGGTTAGGGCATGCCCTGAACACTGGGTCCCTGACCCTCTTCCTCTGCTCCTTG
The DNA here is from genome assembly GCF_947179515.1 of Apodemus sylvaticus. Taxonomy (NCBI): domain Eukaryota; kingdom Metazoa; phylum Chordata; class Mammalia; order Rodentia; family Muridae; genus Apodemus; species Apodemus sylvaticus. The sequence goes on along the minus strand of NC_067482.1, from coordinate 45,072,737 downwards.
GCTACTGTGAGGTGAGCAGCCTGCTCCACCACGCGCTCTTGCCCAGTGAGACAGGCAGGGCTCAAGTGACCATGGATTGAAACCTCTGAAAAGTGCCATCCAACAAAATAAGGTTATTTTCCTCAGCTATTTTGTCAAGCAACTCACCACACTAGCACAATTACACCATAGGTGATCCTTTAAATAAATCATGTATTTGCACGTGTGTGTGTGTGTGTGTACATACATGAGTGTATGCATGCATGCATACATCATAGCACATGCGTGAGGCTCAGAGAGCAACTTGCAGGAATCACTTCTTTTTCACCCGTGGGTCCCGGGAATCACACTGAAGTCAGGCATTGCAAGGAGAGCCTCAACTGCTGAGCCGTCTCAGAGGCTCCCAACCCAGATTTGTGCCGTGTGCATTCTTACGTTTGGAAAAACTAGGTCTCTATAACTATGTGATTGTCATTTGTGTCCTTAAGGAAATAATTAACTAACAGTGACCCACAAAATGCACCGAAGAGCTCTTGAAAGGCCTAACGTGTCACCTGGGAAGCACCTTAGGACGCAGCACAACCCCGCATGTCTTTAAATGGTGACATAAGAGCGTACTGCCCTTTGAAGGGATGCTGGCATCTGTATTGAGTAGAATCTCTCCTGAGCCATGTGTGACAAAGAGTATCTTTAAAGTTTGTCTGTGTAACTAAAAGACCTAATCTGGATTAATTCACCATGATCTTTTTTTCTTTCAGAGGTGATTATGTAAATGCGTTGGCTCATTACGAGAAAGGTATCACCGGTGATAACAAGGTAACCTTGCATAAATGCGAGATATGCCTACTGGTCCAGGAGTGTGGTTTCTGTCTTATTTTAAAATCCAGGTCTTATTTGCATTTAGTTGTTCAGTATCTAGTACGCGAGCCTAATTGTTCAGTTTATTAACACCTTACAAGAATATGCTCGAATCGCTTTAAATTCACAGAACTAGAGATGGCAATATATTTTATCCATGCATCTGTTTGCCAATACATCCTAGATATGAGCTTATAATTAAGACTAGAAGTAAAATTTTTATTTCATCTCATTTATAGGCCAGTATCATTCAGTGAACAAGTAGATGAGAAAGCCTGGTCCAACCTAAGAGAGTTATAGTAGATGCTCCTGAGAGACCGAAGGAGCCGTGTGCGCTGTCTGGGAAAGGCCATGGGAGGCAGACCCAGCTTTGCACAGAACACAACCAAGTTGATCTTTGCCTGCTGATGTCTTTAAAAAAATAGTATGTACATATGTGTCACAGGCTAACTATGATTTCATATGACTTCTGCTCTTATGAAGTTTCAGTAATCTCTTTGGACTGGAGAGATGGTTCAGTGGTTAAGAGCACTGGCTACTACTCTTCCAGAGGTCTTAGCTTCAAGTCCTAGTACCCTCACGGTCACGATCGTCCTTAACTCCAAGCACATATGGTAGGTACATCGACACACATGCAAGCAAAGCACTCATACACATAAAATAACAAAATTAAAATTTTATTAAAATGTCATATATATATACACATGTATGTTTGTATTATATGTGTATATATACATATATGTGTGTGTGGTGTGGTGTGTGTGTGTGTGTGTGTGTGTGTGTGTGTGTGGCGGGGTGTATATATATATAGGATTACCTAGTGAGTTTTAAGGTTAACCAGAACTGCTTAGAGAGACCCTGCTGCAAACATGGGAAGTTTAAAGTTGTCTTTAATGCCTTAAACAGTTCTCATACAGAATATAATCATACATAGTATAGAGATCTTCAATTTGATTAATGAGTCCCCCTTTTATTTTATTCATGGTATTTATGCCATAATAACCTGTATATTGCTTCTAGATATAACTTTATACCAAGTGGTATAAAACAAGGCATCCTCACAAGGAAGTGCAAAACTTTTCTCTTAAAAGACCAAAATGTCTGAGAATAAACAAGAACTTTGTATTAGCTGGTTTTTATTTTTAAGTGTTAATTTCAAAACTGTGAGAGTTTGGGGTTTTTGTTTTGTTTTGTTTTAGACAAGGGTTTCTCTGTGTAGCCCTGGCTGTCCTGGAACTCACTCTGTAAACCAGGCTGGCCTCGAACTCAGAAATCCACCTGCCTCTGCCTCTGCCTCCCAGAGTGCTGGGATTACAGGCGTGCACCACCAGCTGTGAGAGTTTCTTAAAGTGATAAATGAGAGAAATGAGAGTAAGCCACAGCCCTTGGCTGCCTGAAGGACACCTGGTCAGCCAGGTGGGCTGAGCTAGCTTTGCCTTGTTGTCACAGGAACACGATGAAGTGTGCCTGGCCGGAGTGGCTCAGATGTCCATAAGGATGGGCGACATCCGCAGAGGGGCTAACCAAGCCCTCAAGCACCCCAGCAGGGTCCTCAAAAGGGACTGTGGAGCCATACTGGAGAATATGAAGGTACTCTTTCGTCTTCGTAAATATTCCTGTGGTCAGATCCTAACAAACTCAGTGTCCTAAGTTCCTTTGTCATTACAGCAATTTTCAGAAGCCGCCCAGCTGTACGAAAAAGGCCAATATTATGACAGAGCTGCCTCTGTCTACATCCGCTGCAAGAACTGGTAAGGGCTGGAGAGGGTTTGGCTGGGCTCTTCCTGCTGCCCACTCTGTTCTCTTACTGGTTCTGCCTGCCATCTCTGTAGTTACTCTGTAGATGAATTTGCATTCATAGTCACTTCCCAAAGAGCATCCTAAACCAAATAAAGTAGAAGAAAGACAAAACGCTTATTTTCCTGAAAGAGTCAATGCACTCACCTTCATCTTCCCTACCCGCTGGGGGAGGGGGCAGGAGAAAGGGCAGTTAAATCCGGATTGTGTCTAGGAGCCTAGATGCTCCCGAGCTTACAGCTGCCCTTGAGGAGGAGAGCGGGTCCTTGGCTGTGAGCAGCACTCCTGGTCGGAAATGGTGCTGACAGCCTTCTCCACTCACATTTCTAGGGCAAAAGTCGGTGAGCTTCTACCTCACGTCTCCTCTCCTAAGATCCACTTGCAGTACGCCAAAGCGAAGGAGGCGGACGGAAGGTACGGGGTTTCCCGGGTCTGTAGAAGTCTGAGGGGTCAGCCGCATACGCGTGCGCAGACGGCAGGCAGAGGAAGAAAACAGTGAGCACTGCCCTTCTGGCGTGAAGGACCAGACTGCAAACGCTCTCTAGCATGGCAGACCTGTGTATATCCAGACACGGTCTGCTGTCTCCTCTAAATGAGGCTAAGTACTGAAGTCTGGGCACAGTATGACACGAACATGGTCAGGAACATGCTTTCAGGATACAGAAGGAGCAAAGACTAGATCCATGGATCCCATACTGTCTATGCCACAGTGCACTACTAAATATAGCAATGAAGAGGGGCTGTCCTAAACGTACCGACAATTTCTATAACTTAAAAGGTACAAGAACCTAAAATACACAACTAGGAAAAGGCCAACAAAGAGATCCAGGGGAGAAAATGTTCTTATGAGCTGCACTCCTGAACACTGAAGTCCTATCCCTGATAGTAATAAGGCCATGCCACCGGAGTAAATGTGTATCTTTGAAGTAACAACCATGCTATCAAAATGCTCTGGTTGTATTTAGCTGATGGAAGTGTAAATTTCTACAGCCCTTGAAAGGTGATTGCAGAAGTGTCTGTTAAGAAGCTTTTCTAGGTTAGTAATGCCTCCCACTTTAGGAAAGCAGCCTTGGGAAATAGAGATGCACACCTGAATGTCTTGTAAATTGGAAGAGCAGAGTAGTCTGAGCCGAGAAGTCTTGCGCGCCCCCTAGAGGTGAACACACGAAGATTCTGTATCTTGCTAGTAACGCTTTTGTAGTGAAGGCTAATTATGCTTTACGTGCCTATTGCCATGAAGCACTCTGTAATTTCAGGTTTCTAAAATAGTTCCACACTGTTAGTACAGTCGTCCCACTTAAAAACAGAAACACCGCAAAATATAAACAAACAACGTATTTTTAGTTCATAAGAGAAAATAAAATTCATTATTGGTCCTTTTTACCTTCATTTATCCAACTCTTAAAGAATACATTTTAGTAGGAGAATTCCTGGTATTTGATTCTGAAGGAGAAAGAAGTTCAAGGAAACAGAAGCTGCTATCACTACAATAGAAACATGTTCCCAGCTGGGCGTGGTGGTGCACGCCTGTAATCCCAGCACTTGGGAGACAGAGGCAGGAGGATTTCTGAGTCTGAGGCCAGCCTGGTCTACAGAGTGAGTTCCAGGACAGCCAGAACCACACGGAGAAACCCTGTCTCGAAAAACCAAAGCAGAAAAAGAAAAAAAAGAAAAAGAAACGTCTTCGCCACATTTGCTGCCCCCAAAAACTGACAGCAGTGAGAGATCTTACATGAACTCTGTTGTCACAGGTACAAGGAAGCCGTGGTGGCATATGAAAATGCAAAGCAATGGAACAGTGTCATCCGCATCTACCTGGACCACCTCAACAACCCCGAGAAGGCTGTGAGCATCGTCAGAGAGACCCAGTCTCTGGACGGAGCCAAGATGGTAGCCAGGTGACAGCACACTTGTTCATTTGGACCTTTTACAGGAGTGAAAGAATGACCCCCTCCCCTCATCATTCTTTTTATGTTTTATTAACCTAGATATTTTGAATGCAAGGTTGTTATGGTCAGCATATGATAATAAGCCTGTCCGATATAAATAGGTAATGCAAAACTGAGTTGTGAGATAAATTTTTATTTTTACCTGGTTGAAAAAAAAAGTCTGTTTTTATAAGTCATGGTATCGGTTATGCTTCTCATTAATGTGATCTTACAAAAGCAGCTTAAGGGAGTAAGGCTTTCTCTTAGCGTACAGTTCATGAGCTCACTGCCGGTCACGTGGGGGTGGGAGTCTGAGGAAGCGGATCGTGTTGCATCCGCTCAGGAAGCACAGAGCGATGGATGCTGGCCCCGCCCACCTCCTTCTCTCTCTCAGCCTGGGATCCTAGCCCATGGACTGGTGCTGTCCACAGTGTGGGCCTTCACCCTTCAGTCCAACTTAGGAACTGCCTCAGACAGACATGCCCAAAAGTCTGCCTCCTGGGTCATTCTAGATCCTGACAGGTTGATGATATTAATCCCACGCCCCCTCCCCCCCTCCCACCCCCACACACCCCCATCCCCCCCATCATAAACTTGACATGAGAGTCAAGCTAACTAAAATCATTGTCACAGGTTCTTTCTACAGCTTGGTGACTATGGCTCTGCCATCCAGTTTCTGGTTCTGTCCAAATGTAACAATGAAGCCTTCACCCTGGCTCAGCAGCACAACAAAATGGAAATCTACGCAGACATCATTGGTAAATGCCATTATCTCCCCTACTTTCCCACGAATTAGTTATCATAGAAACCCTGACTCTTATGATCTAAGCTCAGATGAGTGTGCACACAGGCACTCCTGTATAACCTATGCCGTGTAGACACAGGTACACAGACGTTACCTGCTAGGTTTCAGGGTCCTACTGCCTAAAGGTGAGAGAAATTATTATTTACTTTGTCAGCTGCCCACACTAAAAGTCTATCCCCACTGAATAATGACCCTTGTTCCCAGCTTCTGCTGACCATTATTTTACTTTGTCTTTATGAATTTGACTATTCCAAGTATCTCGTATAAGTAAGGTAATAAAATATCTGCCCTTTTGTGATTGCATGCCCCTGTGAATTGATAAGAGCATGAGAAAAATTATTTCAGACTTCAAGGGAACACATCAGTGGGAAATCATTAAATAACTGGACAACATAAAGACCTGACAAAAAAAGGAAGGACAGACAAAAGCAGTGTCAGGCCTGGAGGTTGAGGCAGGAAGATGGGTTTGAGGCCAACTTGAGTTATAAGGCCCAATAATGAATGGATGGATGGATGGATGGATGGATAGAAGGATGGACGGACGGACGGACGGACGGATGGATGGATGGATGGATGGATAGATGGATAGATGGATAGATGGATAGATGGATGGATAGATGGATGGATGGAGCAGCAAGCTGGACTGTGTTTATGTTGGGTATCTAATTTGGCTTTTGGTGTTCTGAAGCCCTAGGTGGGTCATGGTTAAGATTACACACACAGTGGTTCCTACTATTTGATAATATGAGATTCAGAGTGGGAGAACAATAAGTTCTGAATGAATAATGGAAGATCATAGCCCAATTTTTTCACATAAGCCTCATCCTTTCATGATTCCTATTCTCAGTGAAACAGAGGCAAGACAGAATTTTTTTTTTTTTTTTTTTTTTTTTTTTTTGGTTTTTTTGAGACAGGTTTTTTTCTCTGTGTAGCCTTGGCTGTCCTGGAACTCACTCTGTAGACCAGACTGGCCTCAAACTCAGAAATCCGCCTGCCTCTGCCTCCCAAGTGCTGGGATTAAAGGTGTGCACCACCACCGCTGCCCAGCAAGATAGTATTTATATCTGAAGTAATTATGATAAATATGCTTTGTGATGAAAATAGACAAGATGGTAGAATTGCTGTTCAATCCTGAAGGGCTTTTAGTCTCCTGAGTTTTTTTAAGATTGGTTGGTTGTTTTGTGTGTGTGTGTGTGTGTGTGTGTGTGTGCGCGCGCGCACACGCGCGCGCGTGCCTGCCTGTCCTATAATATGGGAGGGAGAGCACACCACATGTAACTGTGTTTGGAGGTCAGAGAACAACCTTGTGGAGTTGGTTCTCTCCTTCCACATTGAGTAGATTTTGGGAATCAAACTCACATCTTCTGATGGGCACAGCGGTGTACTTTCACCTGCTGAGCCGCGTCACCTGCCCCAGCCTATTTGAAGACACCTCTCAGAAATACTTTTAGATTGGCAGTGACAGGTCATCAGGTTCTGCTCAGACATTGTACTCAGTAAACGTCTGTTGTAGGTGCTGAAGACACAACTAATGAAGACTATCAAAGCATTGCCTTATATTTTGAAGGAGAAAAGAGACATTTTCAGGCTGGAAAATTCTTCTTGCTGTGTGGCCAGTATTCACGGGTTAGTATTTGTCAAGGAAGCATACCCCAGACACCACAGGAGTGACTATAGGGAATAGTCTAGATGCCATTATGCTCCAGACACTGAGACTTGAAATCTCAGTGTCAGCTTCTGTTGGCACTGGAGGTCAGCCCGGGCAGAGCCATCTTTGAAATCTTCTCCCTCACACATACACGCACAGGCTCGCTACAATCTCACATCTGCCCCCATTTAGTCTAGGTACCATCAGTGTAACCCCAAGCCAGGTTCCCCTGCATCCGATTACATAGTGTACTGTGCTCCAGCCTCTAGTTTCTCTGCCTCTAAGTCATCCTTTTGCTCCCCTAGTAGAACTCACTTTGCCCAAGGCAGGGAGTACAATGTCCAAAGAGGAGGCTAGGGTTGAGGTGACTGGGAGGCTGGATCATCTGCATCCTGCCTGAGGGAACAGGTGCTGCTGCAAACTACAGACTGGCAAACTGTGGCCAGTCACGAGCCCCGCAGGGCCCAATTGCAGGGACCCTCAAGAGAAACAGAAGTCTAAGGCCTCCCCACTTCAAGATACAGGCCCAAATATTTGCATAATACCTCACTGACCAAGGAAAACATGTCTGTGAATGCAGCTCACAGGCTGCCAATTTGTCATTTGTGGCCTTTTTACAAGATATCCAGACTCCTTATCTTTATCTGACACATAAGCTTCTTCCCCACCCGCTGGCCAGCCAGCCTGGGCATCCCACAATGGCCTCCAGCTTTCTGTGGAAGTATGCCTCATGAGACACAAGGCCTTTGCCAGCCTCACCCTCCATCTGTCTCTTCAAAGACTGCCCCAGACTTCTTCATTCTGCACATCTTTGTCCCCCGTGACCTTCCTCTCATCCCACACACAACCATCTCTGCCTCCTCAGAACACCTAAATCCAATTTCCTACATAGTCCTTTGTCTTATAAGTTTCTTCACAGGTGTGTGTTTACAAAAAAGACAGCACTGTGTTACTGTCACCTGCTGGCGCCCATCACCTCAGAATGCATCTGACTGAAAGTGCGGCCATGTCAGGCTCCTCCTGTTCTGCACAGACCCCAGCCCAGCCCCACATGAACGAACAGGGTGACGATAAACGTTAAATGAAGGGCCTGGAGATTCAGCTCTAAGCATCTGTCTGGTTTCATGAGAAGCACACATAAGACAAAGAATGAATTAAGTAATTAAATCTTCCTGTGGAATCAAATACATTGTACGTTTTCCTTTTACCATAAATCAGACCTAGATTCCTCAGAAGGTTCTCTGGATCCCTCCAGTTTGTAAAACTAGATTCAGCCTTTGACGTAGATCTGCCAGGGTGGTGGCATATACCTTTAATCCCAGCATTTAGGAGACAGAGGCAGGCAGGTCTCTGTGAGGTCACAGCCTGGTCTGCACAGTGAGTTCCTGGGCAGCCAGTGAGAGAGACACTGTCCCACAAACACAGGTGCAAGGCCCAGGGCTGTGCAGACCTAGCTGATCAGGGCACTCACTCAATTTCATGGGTTGCAAACGCTGACTTTCCCAGCGCACAGGCTGACAAGTTCTGGCCGCTGTCCTCCTCTCATTTGTAGGCACTGAAGCACTTCCTGAAATGCCCAAGCTCAGAAGATAATGTGGCAATAGAAATGGCAATCGAAACTGTAAGTAAATTCTGAATCAAAACTTTGAAGAATACCAGGAGTTTGTCCTTCCTTCCTTCCTTCCTTCCTTCCTTCCTTCCTTCCTTTCCTTTCCTTTCCTTTCCTTTCCTTTCCTTTCCTTTCCTTTTCTTTCCTTTCCTTCCTTTCCTTCCTTCCCTTCCTTCCTTCCTTCCTTCCTTCCTTCCTTCCTTCCTTCCTTCCTTCTTTGTTTTCATCCTTGAAGGTGCCAGGAATGCAGCTCATTTGGTCTAATGTATTCAGGAAGCCCTAGGTTCAGTCCCCAGCACTGTGACACCCAGGAAGTGGAGATAGAAAGATTCAGGCTTATCCTCTGCTACATAGTGAGCTCAAGGCCAGCCTTGGCTACTTGAATCCAAACAGAAATGTTCAATCAAATACATGGAAATATTTACCAAACTGGACAACAAACTCCCTATAGCCATTGTAAACTGATGGGTCAACATGCAATCCTTATTCACAACCCCGCCCTCTTTGCTGAATTGTTTTCAAGCAAACAAGTTTTATCCTTTCCTATCAGGATACACTGAAGGTCATTCTTTGGGTAGAACTTGCTTGTAGTAAATTTGACAAATGCTACTCCATTTCCCCTAACGCCATGTCTGCAGCTCTTACACTGGGGAAGGGAAAGGTAAGACAGGTGGATCCCAGGAGTGTTGGACAGCCAGCCTGGCTGAAATGGCCAGAGACCCTGTCTCAAAAACGTAAGGTGAAGAACAATAGAAGAAATCTGATATTGTCACTGGCATGTGCACACACACACACACACACACACACACACACACGCACGCACACGCATGCGCGCATGCACACACAAAACACCTTGGCATTGGCATGTGCCCCCCACATACCCCCCAATATTTGAGTTCAGATTCTCAGACTAGGATGCTTGACCTTTGTAAGATCTAATGTGCTGGAGATATGGACCTTTGTTGGTCACTAATCTTAAGAGGGGTTTTGGTGGTGGTATTGGTGATAGTGTTTTTTAAATATTTATTTTTATTTTATGTGTGTGGGTTTTTGCCTGCACATATGTCTGTGCATCGCATTTGTGCAGTGCCTATGAAGGCCAGAGAGAGCATTGGATCCCCTGGGACTGGAATTAGATGGCTGTGACCTGTCTTGTGGGTGCTAGCAATTAAACCCAACAGCCAGTACTCTTATCCACTGAGCCACCTCTCCAGCCTGTGTGTGTGTGTGTGTGTGTATGTGTATAAGTTATTTATGCATATGAAGTAGGAGGAACCAATGGAAGCCAGGTGGTGTTAAATCCTGAAGCTAGATGTCTTAAATCCATAAGACAGTTGTGAGCTGCCTGGTGTGGGTGCTAGGAATTAAACTAGAGTCTTCTGGAAGAACAGCAGATGCTCCTAACTGCTGCAGACCCTCAATGTTTTTATTGAAACATCCAAGACAAAGAAAAAGATTATACTTTGATAAAAGCAGCAAAGAAAAACTATAACTTCTAAGGATGTAATTTTATTGAGGAAGACAACACACCAATGAAAAAGGACTCCGGGCTTAATTGTGTTTCATGTTGTTTACTCTTATCATTAGTTGTTTTTTTTTTTAATTCCATTTCTTTAGAAGTTGTTTCACCTTCTACCCAGTCCTCATTCCCCATCCCTGCTAAGTTTAAGACGCAGAATTTGATAAGGTCTCTCTCTTGTGAAACAGGTAGGCCAGGCCAAAGACGAACTGCTAACCAATCAGCTGATAGACCACCTGATGGGGGAGAGCGATGGCATGCCGAAGGTATGGAAGCTTCTGTAGGGCAGGTGTCCGGCCCGGGTCTTGTCTTCTCTGGTCTTCTGTTCACATGTCATGTCTTGACAGACTTATAGAGTATCACCCCGAAAGTAGCCACACCCACATTAGGCGGTGCTACAAATGCCACAGTGGACCTGTGCAATAGCTGCCCCTCCCTGATGTAATAGTCCTCCCCCCATGTGACAATCCCCCATGTAACAGTCCTCCCCCATGTACCTGTCCTCCCCCAATGCACCTGTCCTCCTCCATGTACCAGTCCTCCCCCTGCAACAGTCCTCCCCCATGCAACAGTCCTCCTCACCCAGTTTTTTATAAACTGTTATTTTATTCTAGAAATTATGTAAACTAATCATTGAAACTGTTGGCTTAGCACTGAGCCCTAAAAACAAGTGTTTTATCCACATTTTAAAAATTATAGCCTTAATATAAGGTCATATTGAACATAAGTATAAGTCACTATAAGGTCAGGGTCCAAGTGTATGTCAGAATCCATGGTACTGCAGGAGATGTGCCTTCCCCATCCTGTGAGGCCAGATGTGATGCCTGAGGCAGTCCCCAGAGCCCCCATGCCCCTCTGCCTTCACGTGCAAAGCCATCAGCTGTGACAGACTAGTCACAGCCTAGGTGTGGAGGCAGCAGTGCCCTCACCATGGGCAGGAGACTGAATCTCAGAATCCTCACCTTTATCTTACAGATGAAGTCATGGAGACCCAGAGGTGCTCAGTGACTTAACAAAGACTCAGTGCCTTGTTTGCCGTCCCACACGCTCTCGTGTTGTGTCCACTATAGTAACTTGGAAACCAATCCCAAATACAGAGTGAGACAGCCTCGATTTGGAATCAAGTGGAAAATGGTCACAGGAGATTATAAACAAAAGAGGAGACTTCTGTGGGTGTTAAAACGTTCCTTCTCCGGCCCAGGAGAGGCAGTATGGAGCAGGCCTCCAGGATTGGAGTGCAGCTGGGTCACTCCACTCCAGAGCCTAACTCTGTCCTCTCCGTCCACCTTCCCATACACACAGTTAGGCTAGGGCAGACGTGAGGGTTAGCTCAGTTGACACTTCTAACCACTTCAAGTAAGTGACTGGACAAACCAAGCCGAGCCAACTCACTGGGTTTTAAAAACATCACTTCTGCTCCCGGGAGCTCAGTGACGGAAAGGCATAGTCACAGGGGTTTCTCCACTTGGCTAATGAAGAAAGTGATGGGTTTTTGCTAATGGTTTGTGCACCAGGACGCCAAGTACCTGTTCCGCTTGTACATGGCGCTGAAACAGTACCGTGAGGCAGCCCGGACCGCCATCATCATCGCCAGGGAAGAGCAGTCTGCAGGTGTGTTCCTAACACTGACTGGTGTCTGAGCTGCTAGGGTTCAAGCCAGGACCCCACCTATGCCGGGACAGTGCTTTACCACCAAGCCACTTCCCCAGCACCAGGTCCCTGATAAGTTTCTCTACCCAAACAGGTAACGGGAATAAAGGCCAGTAATTAGAAGCTGGCTTCTAGCCTAGGCCTGCCGACTCCACAGGACCAGTGGATCCCCTTTTCTAGGATTCAGAGAAGGAAAAGTCATTCCCTAGCCCAAGGGATATGGAGTGACTCTGCTGAGGCCCTTCTTCTGGGCTGTTTCTTCTCTGCATGTGCACCGTGTGTCTTGGGGTCACTCTTCTGTCCTCTCCAACACCCTGACAGCATTTCCCCCAAACTGCATATATTTGGCCTTCACACATTAAGAGATGTTGGATATTATCATTATGGACCTGGTTCTTCATAACCTTCAGAACTACTTAATAGAGTCTTAAGAATAGTTCTGTTCACTCGTGTTCTGTAAATATTTATTGAATAAGTCAGTGAACTTGTCTGGGATCATCACTCATGTCTGTTTTCTGCTCATGTTGATCCGACACCTGCTGTCTCTCAGATGCATGCCAGGAACTCAGGACCCAGAGAGAACTGGGACACACTTCTGCCCTTGAGGTTCACGATTAGAAGCAAGAGAAAGAAATTGAGTTCAGTTATTATTCAAGGTGACAAGTGCTAGAGTAGAGAAAGAAATATGACCAGAAGGGACCGAGGACTCCTAAAGACAAGGTATGGGCAGAGATGGAGGAGGGAGCTAAAGACGAGCTTGAGGTAAAGGACCAGAGAGGAAGAGATGAGGCTGCTGCCCGCCTGGGAAGGCCCAGGCCAGCTCCAACCAGGGAAAGCCTGTACTCAGGAACTTCCACTGGATCACACTGCCTTAGGGGGTGGGGTCTGCTTTTGTGGTGCTGGGGACTTCAGCCTCACACTAGATAACCCTGCTACTGAGTTGTGACGCTCACCCCCTTTGGAGGGCTGGGGTGTGACTGGGGGGGGGGGGGCTGGGAGTAAGGCTTGAGGTTTTGGAGACCCTGGCATCCTGATGAGTCTCCAGAGGAAAGTTAATCAGCACGAGGCCAAGAAGAGTCGGGGGGGTTGGGGGGGGGGCTCTAACCATGGGCCTGAGGAGGAGGCTGAACTTGAAGGACTCAGAACTCAGTGCACTTTGGGGGTAACCTCTAAGACACCAGCATTTTTTCCCAGAGTGGTTTGCTGGCTGTTATTACCATCAACAAACTAGAAAAAAACTGATAGTAACATGAAGAGTAGACTTACAAGATGAGGGTCTAACATCTTCTGCTAATGGTAATGCCATTTTCTCTTTTTCCAAGGAAACTATCGGAATGCACATGATGTTCTTTTCAGTATGTATGCAGAACTTAAATCCCAGAAGATCAAAATCCCCTCAGAAATGGCTACCAACCTCATGATCCTGCACAGTTACATACTGGTGAAGGTGAGGCCCAGGGAGTGCCAGGTCTGCTCACACAGTGGGGCTTCACCGGGGACTTCTCCAAGCATCAGAGCCGCTTCTTGCAACTATTCTCAAGTTGCAAAAGCAACATACAGTGTGGTGTCCTTTATATACCAAAGGCCAAGAAGGAGTACTGCAGAGGCTGCTAAAAGCAGCAGCCTGGGGGCAGCAATGGCTTCCTCCTGGGGGGGGGGGGCGAACAGTGCCAAATTCTAGTAACAGAGTGAGGGAGGAAGAAAGATGGGAGCAGATTTTGCCATGTATACTTTCCATTTTTGGGGTTTTGTTATTGTTTTTGAGACAGGGTCTCTCTATGTAGGTCAGGCTGGCCTGTTTGTTACTAAATGTATATTTGGGACCTTTCTGTTGGTTGCTTTGGTTTTTATATTCTCTGTTTGTGTATAAGTAGGGATTGAGTCCAGGGCCTCACATATAACAGACAAGCACTGCATCCCAACCCTACATAGGGTTTTCTTTTTGATTTGTTATTATTAGCTTTAAGATAGTCATGCTGTTTATTCCTGGCTAGACTGGAACTTACCATGTAAGCCAGGCTGGTTTTGAAACTGTAGCAATCTTCCCACCCTGCCTACCCATTTCTAGTGCTAGGGCTACAGGCATATGCCACCATCCCTGGGTCCTCTGTTTTAAAGTGTGTGTGTGTGTGTATGTGTGTATGTGTACGCTCTCTCGTGTGGGCAGAAGCCACAGGCATCAGAGCCCCCTGGAACTGGAGTTACAGGTTATGATCTACCCAACACTGGTACTGGTAGTGGATCTCTAGTCTCCTGAGCCATCATGTCTTTAGCTCCCACACCCCCAACCCCGTATGTTATTATTATACACTTAGGTCTTTGTAAAGATGCAGACAGGTTTCAATTTACCTATTTTTCCTAAACTGTCAGTACTACCAAAGTTCCTCTTTCTATATTGGTGTAAATCAGTTTGTCTGTCCAGCCCAGCAAGCTCATAATACCTTGATGGCCCCTCACAGTCAAGTTATAAAGGATCTAAATTCTAATTATCAGCTAGATACTGTCCAACAGAACCTTCGAGTGGCAGAACAGTGCCCACGTCAGCTGACCAGTATGGTGGCCCCTTGTTTGGCTGAGGACCATCTGGCATGGAGCTGGTACAGCAGATAGAGTGAACTTTTAACTTCATGTAATGTTTAGATTTACATAGCCATGGTAGACCCTACAGCCCAAACCACTAATTATGAAGAGTAGGTATTTCGAGTCCAACATTCAGCCCTGAGTGCAGTTCCCTTGGGGCATCAGGAGGCCACTCCTGGGATGGGGGAAGGCTGGAGAGGCAGAGAGAGGCCTTTGCCAGCTTCAGACCTAAGAGATGATGGCAGTGTCTCCAGAGTGCACACCTAGAAAAATGAAGGCAGAAGTGGAGAGGAGTTCCAAACAAGGTGGTGGGAAAAGCAAGCAGGTTCTTTAGATGCCCATGCACACACCGCTGGGCCTGCCTCTCCCCTCCATGCCTAGCATCCTTGTGACTTCACCTTTAGGCCAGTCTCTCACATAGCAGGGAGCACTGAATCTGTGACTGTGGTATCAAAACCATGCAACCCTTGGGCCGGGATGTGGCTCATACTTTTAATCCTAGCACTTGGGAGGCAGAGGCAGGCAGATTTCTGCGTTTGAGGCCAGCCTCAAACAGAGTGAATTCCAGGACAGCCAGGACCACACAGAGAAACCCTGTCTTGAAAAACCAAAAAATAAAAAAAAATAAAAATCCTAGCACTTGGGAGTTCCAGGACAGCCAGGGCTACCTAGAGAGACCATGTCTCAAAAAACAAAACAAGGCAGGATGGTGGTGGTACACACCTTTAATCCCAGGACTCAGGAGGCAGAGAGTAGGCAGATCTCTGAGTTCAAGGCCAGCCTGGTCTACAGAGGAAGTTCTAGGACAGCCAGGGCTACACAGAGAAACCTCATCTTGAAAAAAGACAGAACTGTTTAACCCTGTCAAGGCTGAAGAGACTAATGTAGCACTGTCACAGGATCTTTGTGGCCTTGTGGCTGGGTGTCCATCCTACCTCAGCCCTCCTTGTTTCCCCAGCCCCACTCAGAGTTGCCCCGCTGTGCTTCCCCACCACAGGCTGACCTCACTTCCTTTTCCAAGCCCTCCTCTCTTCCCTCTTCAGCCTTGGGTCTCACTGCACCTTAGTCTGTTAGCCCCATAAAGGCCAGGATCCCTGTTTCTACATAAAAGATGAACCAAGGCTCTGAATTTACCTTGGGTGGCCCAAGGCAGAGTACAATCCTGAGCCAGCCATGTCTGGCTGGGCATGCTGTTGAACACAGGACAGAGCCTCGGTGCCAGGCACAAGCTGTGGACGGGAAAAATAGGAAGCAGAGCCCCAGTACCAGTAGCCAGGCAGGGCTCAAGACTCTCAACTTAGCCATGTTCTGGGCCACAAGCAAGGAGTTGTTCGAGGAAAGCAAACATGGATTGGAGCTAATATAAGGCTGCAAGGATGAAAAACATAATTTATTTCAGATTCACGTTAAGAGTGGAGACCATATGAAGGGGGCGCGCATGCTCATTCGGGTGGCCAACAACATCAGCAAGTTCCCGTCTCGTAAGTACTGTCTCGACGGAGCTCTGTGCACCTCACACAGGTGCTGAGGCATGTACTCCCCAGCCAGGCATGGTCATAGCTCCCCGTGTTTGAGATCATTTATCCCCAGCTCCCAGAAGCACTGTATGGCTAAGCACATTAGTGCAGGAGCTGAGGTGGAAGACAGCAGCATAAGGTGCCTGGTGTGACGTTCTCACTTGCCAGAAAGCCAGGAGCCAGCACATAGATGCATGGGTGCCTCAAGCCCCTGTCGGCCCTGGAAACGGGGCCTGCCCCAGAGGCAGGTCACAGCCCAGTGTTTAGGGTCCCTCTATGGGTAACTGGCTGTGCGCACATGTAGCTGTTTTTATTTTATAGTCAGTAAGCCAGGGCAAAGGGGAGTAATGTGCCCAAGATCACTTTGGTATCTCATGGTTCCAAGTCTGGTAGGACATGGCTGCTGGGAAAGGTCCCTTTCTCTGGAAGGACTGTCATTAAACATTCTTAAATGAACAGAGTTTATCACACAATGTGAAAGGTGTCAACAAACTTGCTATAAAGAACTAGGTGTTAACGATCTTGAGCCATTTGATCTGTCACAACTATTTAATAAGATGTAAGTGAATTGTGGGGCTGGGTTCTAACAGAACTTCAATGTCTGGACACAGAAATCTGAGCCACACTTGACATGTCACAAAATCTCTTGGTGTTTCCTTCAACCATTTAAAACTGTAACAGCCATTCCTTAGTTCTTGGGTCATACAAGCCCAGAGGGTCAGAGTTCATCTCCCTGGTGTCTTGTTTTTGAGGTATCACGTAGCCCAGACCAGCATGCCCTCAGCTGCTGTCTGCTCTCGGCTGTCTTGCAGACATCGTGCCCATCCTGACATCCACTGTGATTGAGTGTCACCGGGCAGGCCTGAAGAACTCTGCTTTCAGCTTTGCAGCCATGCTGATGAGGCCTGAATACCGCAACAAGATTGATGCCAAGTACAAAAAGAAAATTGAGGCCATGGTCAGGTGTGCAAACAGCCATTCCGCCTGAGCTCCTAACTTACAAATGCTTCATAAAAAGTGGGTAAGGGTGGGGACAGGACTAATCACCACTGGCTCTTAAAGTAAAATGGAATAAGCTTTAAAACAGTCCCCTGACCACACTTACACAAAGTGCTCCGAAGCTCCGTATGGCTCATAGCCAGCATACTGGATGGTAAAGAATTAGGACAAGCTCACCTGGGTGTGTTTAACATCACACAAGATGCAGAGGGAAAATCCCACACTCGCCACACTTTCCCACCAGCGAGGAGTCAGTGAGGCCTGCCTGTGCTGCCCATGCAGTGGTTGGGAATGCCTGCGGGATCTGGCCAGGCTCAAGAGCACTTACTCTTCCTGGGATCTAGGCTTTGGCTGCAAAGTAGCTGGAAAAGATTTGAGCCTGTGAAGAATTTGCTCTTTCCAGATAGTGCTCTTTCTCTCCCCACTGCATTACAAGGAATCAAGTAGTATTTGTAAATGCTTTCTCCAGGAGACCGGATACTTCTGAGACAGAAGAGGCCACGACCCCATGTCCATTCTGCCAGTTTCTTCTCCCAGAATGCGAGCTCCTCTGTCCTGGCTGTAAAAACAATATTCCCTATTGCATTGCAACAGTAAGTTTCTCTGTAATGCCCCCTTTCCACTTTAATACTTACTTGATGTGCCAATGTTTTCTTCACTTTCAACCTTCTCTTCTGACTCATTTTCCTGAGCATTTAGCATGAAATTCCATGGTCACCAGAAGTGAGGTTCAGATCACACAGGACCGGGGTGGGGGAAGGGCCCTCTCCAGGAGTGTTAGGCAGCATCAGTGTTGCCATGCCTTTTCTGCCACCTGCTGGTTTTGTAACACAGTGCCATGTTTCTGCTGCCTTTGTACTGAGGTCACCGCATTGGTGAGGAGTCACACCTGGCATACTGTGGAGTTTATAACTGGTAGTTTACTTTTACCATTAAGACATCAGGCAGGTGTTTATGGCACACACCTTTAATCCCAGTGCTTGGGAGGCAGAGAGGCAGGTGAACATCTGAATTCAATGCCAGACAGGTCTAGAGAGTCAGGTTCAAGACAGCCAGAGCTATACAGAGAAATCCTGTCTTAACCTCACCGCTCCAAGACCCACTATCAGAAAACTAAAATGTCAAATGTATTCATCCCTTGGTTAATGTAAGCTATATTTTGAAGAAAAATAAATTCACATACTGAAGGGAAAAAGCCAAAGGTTATTTCATCTTTAAACACAAGCCAGCTCGGTCAGACCCAGGCATAGCCCTTCCTGGACAGTTACCAACAATATAAAGGAACAGTGACGTGCTGAGTCAGAAGCCAGTCTTCAGCTATGGTCTGCTCGGTGTTTCAGAGATGAGACTTCACTCTTCAATGTTTGCAGGGCCGACACATGTTGAAGGATGACTGGACAATGTGCCCACACTGTGGCTTCCCTGCGCTGTACTCAGAGTTCAAGATGTAAGTAGCACAGTCCCAGGACCACAAGTGAACCCAGAAACAGGACGTTCTGCCACTCCTTTGCTTTGAGGGCCCCTCACCCCATATCCCGAGGACCCAAATTTGTCATCTTGGAAGGACCTTCCATGACCCAAGAGTATTTTCCCTTTTGTCACTCTTCAGTGGACATGTTAAAAGGTGTAGGTAGAAGGACCCGGAGATAAAGACACATTAATTATATATTTCATTTACTCTGCATTTATCTCCCCCAAACAGCTTGCTAAACAGTGAAAGCACGTGTCCCATGTGTTCAGAAAGATTGAACTCCAGTCAACTGAAGAAAATTACAGACTGTACCCAGTACCTTCGGACAGAGACGGAATAGTGAGCCGCAGGCCCAGGTGAAGGCCCCGCCGTGGACTCTCCTTCCAGGCCCCACAGCCCAGAACCTACACAGCTTAATTCTTCATATTGGCATGGACTCCTTTTTTGGTAACATGTAATTGTCAAAGTGCAATGGTCCCGACAAGCTTCTTTATTTAAATGCTAAAATGCAGGTAATAAGGTTTTCCAAGTAGCAAAGGTTATTTAGCCAAGCAGCATCATGAATTCTAACTAGAATGTATTTTATCACTCTACATGGAGTTATTTTTAATCAGCCCCTTAAAGCTAGAGCCAGCTTCCTTAAATGGGAGCTTTTCAGTTGACTATGCAACGCTGACTTCCAGAGATTTCTGACATGTTCCTCTTCCTAAGTCTCACTTTGGCCACACAAAGCTACACATATTCCTCTCACCTCATTCCAGTGACAAGGATTTCTGCAGGAGGGGAGTGGAGGGATCCCTAACCTGGTTACAGTGGAATTCTAGGTCCTGGTCACACGCAGGCTTGGAGCCAGCCCGTCCGTCTCTTCACTGTCTACCTACTGTGCTGCCGCCAAGCCGCAGCTCTTCTGCTGTTCTGGAACTGTTTTCATGGGGGCTGCAGCTAAGATGTGTGCACAGGTTCGTTTCCTAGGCTAGCTTTTGGCTCATCGAGTGGGAAGCAGGCAGAGCATCTTTCATATGTTTGTTGGCCATTTGTGCATTTCCCAATGTTCTTGGTCCAGTTTAGAATCAGATTGCCTTTATAAGAGACAATGTAAGTGTTATGATGTAATACTTGCAAATATTTCTTCTGTGGGCTTTTTATCTATGCTATCTTCCCAACACACAAAAATACCAAACTCAGGTCCTCAGGGCCCCTTTACCCAATGAGCTATTTCACAGCTTTTGAAACCAGGCTTCGCTCTATACCAGGCTGGCCTCAACCTTGCAGTGGTCCTCCTGCCCCACGGCTGACGACGCCATGCCTCATCGAGTTTTTTCTTTTTCAGAAGGGCCTCCAATCTGGTTAGTTTTTTCTTAGTTTTCTGAATATTCAATTTTTTCAAATGAATTGTGTGAATTGATAGTAAAAACTTCTCCCTTTATTCCCATTTAGTAGGTTATATTGATTTTTGGGGGATAAACTCACCTCACTGGGCATGGTCTTCAGTCACCCTCTGGCTCATGGACTTACCCTAACCCGGCAGGTTCCCCTTTCAAAAGACAGCATCCCCCAGCTGCTAGCCAAAATCTTTGGGTACTTGGTTGCTTATTGTATTCTGTCCCAACGTTACAGCTCTATCAGTGGGAAGATAAGTGTGTGTGTCTGCCACTAGTCAAGGTGGAGTCATGTTAATGGAGCCCCCAGACTCTACCCAAATCCGGCCCTGCATCCATGTATGTGACACACTGTAGCAACCTAAACCCCGCCACATCAGAGCTCCTTGAAGCCATGTCTTCAGTGAGCTGGGATTACCCACTGTCAAGATGTTGTCTCCTTATACAGTGAGCACTGCTTAAGTTACTGCTCCCTGGCTGAGAAGGAACCTTTGTCTAATTTCAGTAAAAACATGTTCTCTCTAGCCTGCCAAGCAGCCTTGACATTTTCAAATCCCTCACAGTAAGGTGGCTCCACAGTAATGACGCGGTACCAAGCCATGTGGCACTGGTCAGGAAGCTCAACATGGTTTGTCTGAAAGTCCAAGGAAATCAGCTTTAGGACCAGACAGGCCATTTACCTGAGACGCGCCTAAAGGTATCTGTTTGTCCCTTTCTTAGACAGTGCTTCTGAGTAGCTGGCATCTCCCCTCAGTAGGCATAAAAGAATGATTCTCCTTGGATACAGAAAAACGAGACAAGGCAGGACATTCAGTTTGTACAGTGACAGAACCTGCTGAGTTTGTATATGTCCTCTTCAAAGTCCTACATCTTCTGTGCTCTGTACTAGTATATGAATTGTAAATACTAAGTTTTTTAATAACTTTTATATTTAAGCATCTCCTTTAAAATAAAATTGTTGACTAGATCCTTGCAACATTTTCCTGGATTCGGATACATGGGGGAAAGAACACGGCACAGTCTAAAACAGGGAGGGCACGAAGCAGAGTCTGTTCCTTGAACCAAAACACCAAAGACAAGTCATCCTTTAAAAACGAGCTCATTCTTCTGCACACAAGTGTACGGTTTATCAGTTGATTTCCTCTGAAACATCTACACTATCTGTTATCTTCCTGGAGTTGAAGATTCTTTTTTTCAAGTGCCACACTGAAATCTGTACTTTTCTTGCCATGACCAATGTCACCAAAGCCTAAATACCCAACAGACATGAGTCAACTGAGTCATGTGATTAGCCTTTATATACAGTAACCAATGACTAAACAATAGCACTTAGGGGCCAAGATGCCAGCCATGTTTTCTGGTATCTGAACGTCCCACCGCCAGGGTTCCTGCTGTATCTGTTGCCTTAGGGGCTCACCAGAAGCCTTGGCCTCCCTAAGCAATACAACTTAATAAAACCCTCACCAGTGCCAAGCTACCTCCTCATGCCACTGGAGAAGAACCCCTGCCACCTTGGCATGGAGAGACAAGCATGCTGCATTCTGAGATTTACAAGTCCCAGCCTTCACGTGTGAGCACACTCATTCCAGAACTACAGGAAGATACCCAGGCCTGGTGTATATTAAGTCTACTCATTTAAAATAACTCCAAGAGGTCAAGAAATAAAATGTATCAAAGGGGGACTATGGGAAACTGTCCGTGAGAGACAGCCATCTAAGTGGCCATGGCTCGGGGCTCTCCACAGGTCGGTCACCTCAGGAGCTGCTAGGAGATTCAGTCCCAGCGCAAACATGTGGGTCCTCATCCTGCCTCCACCTTCCTCTCCTCTGCACCCTTATTCATGCTGAGGGGCTTCAAGGAGGAACCAAGGAGGACATTGCTGTCCTCCTGTAGTAAACAGCATATGGACAGTTTCTAAACTTCATTACTTTACAGCTTGTCCTCAGCATTCATTACTTATGAGTGAGCTGAGTAAGCAGGCACTATGTTTTGTTCTGAAAGTAATCAGATTGCCAGGCCTTCCCTGGAATGCATATCCCACAGAGGAAAACATGACTTGCTTGTACCAAAGTAACAGAACCATCTCTAATCGCCTTCACAGCAGCAGCCAAGTAAGTGTCAACACAAAGAGAGGGGAAAACTCAGGCTCAGGCTTAAGACAGTATTTTATTTTCATAATGAACCGACCGACCGACCAACCTCCATGAAACACACCTTTCACACTGGTTAATACACTTTCAATGTCTCCAGGACTTCTGTTTCTTCTCCCAACGAGGCCATGAGTCCTCAAAGACAGAGCATGCTCCTCCCTTTATAATCTTTTTGGCATATACCTCACAGAGGCAGCATAGACCTCTGAGCACTTTCTGATTTAAAAAGAACTAAACACCTGAAGGCCAAGTTACTGCCATAACCCAGGGTCCTTCAACAAGCACAGTTTTAGATACAATCTGCAATTCCAGTAGGGCTTATAGACTCCATCACAGGACAGCATCTCCCGGCCAGAATGAGCCTGTGGGTCTGACCCAGCCTACACTCTACTACTGGTTTCAATCTGATAGCTAAGACTGCACAGGGACAGGAATGTGTAGCAGTCTCATGTCTGCACACCCTGATTAGCCAAGTGGCCTCTCTGTGTCTACCTACACCAAGCAGCATTGAGGTCAGTGCAAAGGGATGCTGGGAATTTGAACTCTGACCCTTCACCTGAAGAACTGCGATTCACAGAGTTAGTAAGAAATGTTGAATATTGTAATCGAACCAAATTAATAAGGAAAGCAATAACCAACATAATGTTCTGCTACTTAAGATGACAAAAGTGACCCATGCTTTACATGAGTATCTGATTTCTGATGCACACTTTGCAAAATACCTGATAATAGGCCAAGAATACTCAGCTCCAGGTGATAGCTGCTTTGGATTAAGGTTTATTTACAGAAATTCACCATAAAATAACTACCATGTTTTTAAAAAAAAACAAATCAGCATTGGTCCTCTAAAGGCCATGAGGATAAACTTAAGCTACAAAAGATGCCTCAGTCCCACTGTGCCCCGTCTTGCTCTGGTGAAATAAAATCTGACTCCAAAGCCTGTGTACTTTCTAGTTTTGATTCTACACAGTCACTCTGAGTCCCAGCCATCTAACAGTTGGCAGGGACACTGCGGGGCTCTTAGTCTTATCCGCCTCTATAAGAGGTGCATGAGAGCTGGCTAGTGAGGCCTTCTAGCTGTACGTCCTTTATAATGGGACCACCAGGCCACCCACTGTCTACACCGAACCTGTTACTCTGGCAAAGGGTGAGGCTCTCGGTCTCTGGACCAGCTGACTAGTGGAGAGGATGAGTTAAAAACAGTTATTGGAACTGAACAATGGTTTCATTTCTTCCAATTTTTTCCTTTTCCTTTTTTGGACTCTTCTTTTTCTGATTTTGAAGGCTTTGAAGATCTTGTCTTTTTCTGCTGGAGGAAACACACAAAACAGTTAACATACTGGTGAGTAAACGCCAACATAATCTTCCCTACAATTTAATTAGATAAGCAAAGTCACAGCATCTGATGCTGCCTCTGAGAATCAACAAGCGAGTGTTCAGTCCTAAAAGGCAACAACAGCACAGGAAGAGCTCAGAGCTCAGGTCTAGAGCTAAGGTGCACCCCGTGTGAGCCAGGCTCCTGGATTAGAACACAGTACACTTAGGAAAGTCAGAACAAACAAGGGGTGACTTACAAACACAGCAATGTCTACATGAGGAACTTCCCTTCCTTTTAGTCTCACAGGACATCTAAGCACACTCATTTTGTGAAGAGAGAAAGCCAATTCAACTGCAAAAGGCCTCTGTCTCCACAGGCATGCCATACAGGACAGCAGAGCAAGAGGTAGAAGAGGCTGCACCCCTGTCTCAGAAGTCCATGCCCCATCTCACCTTTACTATCAAAAGAAAAAAGTTTTACTCTGATCAATTTTTATAGGCAATTTGGTGGCTACCACAAAACACGAGAGGTTTCAAATGTTGTTCTGTTTATGCTGCAAAATGCACCTGTGGTTTGCAAACTTATATATTAATGACCAAGTATAAATAGTGCCTGCCCTTCCAGGGCAGCTGAGGTGACTCAGTGGGTAAAATACTTCTTGTGCCAGCTTCAGAACCTAAGCTCAGCTCCTCAACAGCCACATAAAGACTAGGCAAGGCAAGCAGCACACACCTCCAGCCTCAGTGCTAGGGACAAGGGAATGCATCCGACAGATCCTGAGGATGCGCCGGCTGGTACCTCACCAAGCTCCAGCTTCACTGAGAGGCTCTGTCTCAAAAACGAAGGAGACAGAAATGGAGGGACACTCCACCTCTAGGTTCCACATGTGCTTGAACAAACACATGCACACTCACACACATGTATCCTTCCTATAGCACACATGACTGTGATGGCCTAGTTCATGCCATAGCTTCACTTTATAAGAAATTAAACCTATCCCATCATCTTCAATTAAAATGAGCAAGACGTAACTGCATTCCCAGCTTACACGCTGCCTGCAGAGCAGGCCCTATCGTCACACTACATAGAGGAGGGGACCACGCTGAGGTCCCCTGCCCACCGCCGAGTACACCACCTTGATCATGGCGTCAGTCTCTACTGCATCCTGCTCTTTCTCATCAGACTGGGTGTCATCTTCCTGTAACTCTTCACTGTATTCAGAATCCAGTGCTGGGCCTGTGCTGAGCCTCGATGTCTTTACTACCTGAAGTGAGTACGGGGTCAGGTGGGCCTCCTTATTGTAGGCTCTTGTGAAGGCTGCTTTCACCTAAAGAAAGGGAAAGAGGTTTACCATGAGTGCTGGACAATTCTTTATCATCATTTAAGTCCAAGTTTTTGAGAAGCCTGGGAAACCCCTTTAAATTATTTGCAAACTAGGTATATACCTAATAGAAACAGTATATTCATTCTTCTCTAGAGACGTTGTGTGTGTGTTCCCAGAGACTGTGTATACTAAGAGAGCTTATGTATACTAAGCAACCCTGCTGTTACTAAGGTCTCCATTTGTTTTTATTTTATTTGAGAATTTTGAGACCACAGCTCAAGAAAAAAAAATTAAGAATCAATGGTTCAGAGTAGTTGGCACACCTCTTGAATCCCAGCCCAGGAGGCAGAGGCAGATGGATCTCTGAGTTCGAAGCTAGCCTGGTTTATAGAACAAGTTTCAGGACAGTCCGACTACACAGAGAAACCTTGTCTCAAAAAAAGCAAAACCAAAAAACGAAACCGTGGTTAGTCTAGGAATCAAAAATAAGTCAAAAAGAGCTCTAAGGTTCAAGCTGGTCTGGACTACAAACTGTGGACTGACACCCATGGCAGCAGCACATGCCTGCGATCAATCCCAGCAACCCAAGGAGACCGAGGCAGAGAAGACAGGCTCTGGGGTGGCCTGGGCTAAACACAACATGAAGGTCAGCCTGGGTGACTTGTGAGCTGGAAAGAGACCTCAGCAGTAGAGTGTGTGTCTGGTTTGCAGAAGGTACCAGGATCCAGCTCTAGTTCTGGGAAAAGAAAGCCAGGCTGTTCATCTTTACTAGGGTTATAATAGTGGTTGCTTCTGAGTATTAAGTAACTTTAATAACTTTCAAGTTTCAAAGCACAGCTCACATCCCAATAAGGAATGTCTACTGTAGTAATAGTAAACTGAGGCCTTAAGCCAGGTAAAACTCTAGAGAGGACAAGTTACAGGGAATGTCCCCAGCAACTGCATCTACGTGTGCCAGAGTGAAGAAGGCTCCAGCACGCTCACGCACATCCCCGGCATGCTCACACTCACGACAGACAGAGCCACGACGGGCACCAGTAACAAACACTGCGTCAGCAGGTGCACCTAGTTACAGTCCCAGAAGCAGAATTAGGAGTTCAAAATCAGGTTACAAAGCAAGTTCAAGGACAGCCTGATAAAAGAAAAACTTACAAACCCCTCAGGCCGTGAACACATCCTTCCTTTTACCCACCTCTATCCCGCCTCACCCGCCCTCAGGCTCACACTGCTGCCCATCAAGAACACATGCACTTGGAGTTCACACTTGTCCTCTTGCTTTTGTACTCAACTTGAGGCCAAGATAAAAACACACATGTGGCGTGGGATCTCACAGTCTTCTCTGACCACTGTCCAGGAAGGAGGCAAACAGTCGGGAGGAGGAACAAACTGTCTACCGTACCCAGCACATCCCTCAGGCACTGCTAGCACAGCATGGTCATTTCCAAGGGACCGTGGACAGTGGGCAGTGCATCTCACCTTGGGATCCAGCTTGGAGAAGGCACTGGGCTTGCCCCCCCAACTGCTAACTTCCATGATGTTGTCAAAGTCTTCCTTTATCAAATAGTATGTGTCCATAAGTGTGACAACATGCTGAACTCCTTCTACCCCTTGAGAGGTCAAGGGTTGTACAAGTGCATCTCTGATGTGGGACAGGTAATCCAAGTTCACTGTCCTTTTGCTAGAGTAAGTTCTGAAACAAACAGAAGGACACAATCTATATTTTTAAAATCATGTCAATGGCACCCTATCTCCAATTCCCCACATTAGATTATCAACACCAGTGAATCAGACACAGTTCAAGTGTTTTCTTTGAAGCATGTAGTCATTTTATAACATGTAAGCTATTTCACGGGTCCTTTGAATGAATACTATCTTATCCTAGAACAACAGCTCTTGGAGCAGCCACATGGGGGGGGAAGGGTGCCCCCCCCCCCTTAGGCACTTGCCATGCAAGCCTGGTGACTGAGTTACAGCCCCATCCCACAATGGCCCTCCACAAGCACTGTGAGGAACACAAGCAGGATACTGATTTCAAAATGAGTCACTGAGATACACATTCACACCACAGAAATATAAAAAATTTTCAGCCAAGTATGATGGTGCATGTGTTTAATCCCAGCGCTCTGAAAGAGGGTACAGGGAGAGCTGTCAGTTCAAGGCCA
Source organism: Apodemus sylvaticus (assembly GCF_947179515.1). NCBI lineage: Eukaryota > Metazoa > Chordata > Mammalia > Rodentia > Muridae > Apodemus > Apodemus sylvaticus. The sequence goes on along the minus strand of NC_067482.1, from coordinate 45,046,044 downwards.
GTTTGGTCTACATAGAGAGCTCCAGGCTACACAAGGTTTCAGAAAGAAAGAGAGAGAGAGACAGAAACAGAGAGAGACAGAGAGACAAAGTGTGTGTGTGTTGTAAACCAGGCATGCTCTTCTACACGTCCACCCTAAACTGCTGATCCAAATCTACAGCATTCAGTGGGACACCTAGCACTTCTCCCCACGGTGCCCAAAGGCAGTTTTCTACTTCTTTGCTCTGTGACTGGAAAGCAAACCCGATGCTAACTTCCATCTTACTCTAACATCCCAGCAGTTACATCCCTGTGCTCACCCTTACCATAGACAAATTCATCACTCCCAGTCCGAAATATTAAAGGCATCAGGAGACAGCAGTGAGATGTCCTTTGACATATGCCATTTCTGTATGTTTAATACCTACCTACTTTCCTTCCTTCCTTCCCTCCCTCCTTCCTTCCTTCCCTCCTTCCTTCCTTTCTTATTTTATGTATATGAGTATACTGTACCCACTGGGAATTGAACTCAGAACTTCTGCTTGCGCCAGCCCCGCTTGCTCTGGCCCAAAAATGTATTTATTGTTATATGTAAATACTCTGTACCCCATAAGGGGGCGTCAGAGTCCCATTACAGATGGTTGTGAGCCACCATGTGGTTGCTGGGATTTGAACTCAGTACCTTCAGAAGCGCAGTCAGTGCTGAGCTATCTCTCCAGTCCCCCTGGGTTTCTGATTATAAAAGACAAAATTGTACAAAAATACCTCCCTTGTACTTCCTCATGCCTATACTCTGAATCTTCTATCTAGAGAAAGGTTTTCCCTAAATCCAAGAAAATGGCAAAGATGCTATATGTCTACAGAGCTGGGAAATGGTCTACTAAGAACTAGTAGAATATTATCAAGAAATAACTTTCTGGTGGTGCATCCCTTTAGTCCCATTACTCCAGAGGCAGTGGAGGCAGATCTCTATGAGTTCAAGACCAGCCTAGTCTACATAGCAAATTCCAACTCAACCAGGGCTATACTGAGACCTTGCCTCGAAAAACCCAAAAAATAAATGACTTTTTCCTTCCTAATATTGTCACTCCTATAAAAATAACTGAGCAAAATATTTCTAATGATAACATTCTATCTTTTTATAATTGCTTCTGGCTTCAAACCTGGCAATTTTATGTCTGGGTATTTTAAGCTTGGGGGGACTACAGGCTAGGTGTGGAAGTGACACTTAGCAAACCCATCCCCCATCTTCAAATCCCCACGACCCTGACAAACATGGCAGCCTCCACTTTACAAAGGCCTGGTGACTGCACTGAGCCCACCCAGGCAACCCCTCAGGAAGACAATAAATTAGTGGCCATTCTGGGTAGAGCAGCAACAGACACTATGAGTGGAGTAAAAGACTGCTGCCAAGATCTAGGAAGAGGGACTTTAGTAGGAACTAGAATTTCACAGGACAGGAATGGCCTCAGCTTTACCCAGTGACCAGGGTGGATCTGGATCAAACAAGAACATTCTGGGAGTGCTGGGGATTAAAGGAATGTGCTACCACTGCCCTGCCAAAATAAGATTCTTCTTGGTTATAAGTAAATCCTTCACAGTTTAAAAATGTATAAACTTTAACAAACTGTAACAAACTCAAATACTTTTGAATTTCTAATCACTTTCAAATATATTCACTTTCATTATCCAAGTAGCAGTTTCCTGTTACATGCCAACCTGTGTTCCATATCTCAGAGGTCAGCTTTCTAGTAAAACAGGTAAAAACTAACTCATTTCTTTATGAATATTTCGGTTTTTCATATTAACTATTCTGAAGCAGGAAAGATATTCCACTAAAAACAGACACACTTCCAGTAACAGCAAACAATGGCAGACCTGAGATGCGCACACTTAGCATGCATCAGTCTCAAATCACAAGACAGATGCCCCCTGGCAGCTTGTAAACCTTCATGCTGATACCAGAGGACAGGACTCAGGCCAAAGGGCGGAGCTTAGGAGGGACCATTGAGCTGATGAGTAACAAAGTCAAGGCCACAGCACCCACCATCCAGCACCTGCCATCTTATGGGGTAAAGGCGGATGATGCACCTACTAACAAAATGGTGCAGGGGGGGGGGGCAGGGCGCTACTTCTGCTTACCTAAGACTCATGTGCAAGGATAAGTCCTGAACAATCCGGTCATGTTTGCCTGTAGATGAGTGCTTCCCCAGCCAGCTTGGGAAGCTTGGAAACTGAGCCATGTAGCCCCTCATCAATTCTCCAGGAAGAACACTGGCGTAAATGGCCTGGGAGGAAAGAACAAAAACATAATCCAGAATTTACATTTGGTATAAGGCTATTTCTTTGGCAGCTCTGCATCCTCGCTGTGAGGTATAAGAGTAGAAACAATCCGACTGTAGCATCTGAAGGTGAGGTTAACACAAAGTGATTTGTAGTAAAGAAAGTCATTACAATGGATCTCTCCTGAGTGAATGCTGGATGCCTTGTAAGAGGAAGAGAGATCAAGCATACATTACACACACACACACACACACACACACACACACACACACACACACACTTCCTGCCATGTGATGCCTTGTGTCACCTCAGCACTCTGTGAGCAAGCTACCAGACACAGGTTCCTCATCTCCCAAACTGTGAGCTAAATACACTTGTCTTTAAATCTCACCCAGAGTGTGGGCAGTGTGTCATAGAAGTTGAAAGAGGAGTAGCAGTCTATGGAGGAAGAACAGCCCACTGTCTGACTACGGTGTGCTCACTCCCTGTCCAAATTACAGGTATAAGAAGCTTCTTCATAGAAAATGAGAAAATAGTGATGGGGAGACTGTTTAGGAAAAGTGCTTGTCACCGAGCATGAAGCCTTGAGCTAGATCCCCAACAGCCCTGTGAAACAATGGGCATCTTTACTGCTCACTAGTAACCCCGCCACTGGGGAGAAAACAAGAGGATCTTAGGGACTCAATGACAGACCACCCTAGTCTCATCAAGTTCCAGGCCATCAAGACACCTGCTCTATTATCGAGCTAGAAAGACTGCTCAGCTGTTAAGAACATGCACTGCTCTTCCAGAATAGCCTAATTTAGTCTTAGCATCCACACTAGGCAGCTCCTAGCTGCCTCTAACATCACTTTCAGGAAGATCCAGTACATCTGCTTCCATAGGTACCTGCACTCAAACACACATGTGCACACAGACGTACATGTACTTTAGTAAGTAAACATGGAGAGAGAGGAAGAAAGGTGGGGCCTGGAGAGACAACTCAACAGTAAAGAGTACTTACTGTTTTTCCAGAAGACACAGTTCAGTTCCCAGCACAAGTAGCTGTGTGGCTCACTACCACCTATAACTCCAGCTCCAGGGACATACATCAATGCCCGCTTCTGGCTTCCACATGCATCCACCCACATGCACACAGCACACATTTACACAGACAGACAGACACACACACACACACACACACACTCCGTCCTCCCCCCTCTTTCTCTCCCCACCTCAAAAAAACAAAAAAGCTAGACATGGAAGTACACACCTTTAATCCCAGCACTTAGAAGGCAGAGACAGGCAGGCTGGTGGTCTACAGAGTTCAGAGTTCTAGGGCAGCCAAGGCTACATATTAAGACCCTGCTCAGAAAAACAACCAAACCAAACCAAACACAAACCAAGGTAGACAGCACCTGATGAATAATGCCCAAGTTTGACCTCTGGCCTCCTCATACATGTGGACACACACACACATACTCCAGTGCACAGAAGTGAAGTGGGCGGAGATGTCTTTCTTGAGGGAGAGGGAATGAACAGAGGAAGAGACTCCAATCAACCCAGGTCTCCCACTGTCCCAGAGGTCATCCTGACCTTGGCCAGCTGACCTCAGAATACCTGCCATTTCCCAGTTGCCAGTCTCACAGCACAGAACCATTTAGTAGCATAGCAACTGACCACACAGGGAGATTGGAGTGTGGACTGCCTAGTTGAAAACAGAATAATCTACCATACAAGGAAGGTCCAAAACAAGGAGCGGTATAACTTTGGATGCCTTTTGTAGCCAGTATTTTCTCTTTTTTAAAGGTTTTTATTATACTTTCCATAATTGTATCCTGCTTCATTCTATTAACATTTTCTCACAAGTTTTCTTTAGACAATCTAAACTGTAACTTGAACTGGAACTTGCTCTGTAGACCAGGCTAGCATTAAACTCAGAGACCTGCTGCCTCTGCACCTCTGCCTCTGCCAGGATTAAAAGTGAAAATATTCTTACCTAAGTTCTGTGGTGTATTTACCTGAGTGCGCATAGAGATGGAACCCAAAGCCTTGCACACCTGAGACAGCTCTCTACCGCTCATCTGCACCCACAGTCTGAATGCTGTGTCTCTGAGACAGCTCTCTACCGCTCATCTACACCCACAGTCTGAATGCTGTGTCTCTGAGACAGCTCTCTACCGCTCATCTACACCCACAGTCTGAATGCTGTGTCTCTGAGACAGCTCTCTACCGCTCATCTACACCCACAGTCTGAATGCTGTGTCTCTGAGACAGCTCTCTACTGCTCATCTACACCCACAGTCTGAATGCTGTGTGTCCTCAGCAACACCACTGGCCCAGGTGACAAAGACTTCCCAGAAGCATGCCCCTCTTGGGCGGGGGGAGGTTCCTTCTTTTGTTTTTTTGAGACAGAGTCTTGATATGGACCCTGGTTAGTCTGATATTCACTCTGTAACCCACACTGGTCTCAGACTTATGGCAGTCCTCCTGCGTCAGCCTTTGCTAGGATCACAGGTTTGTGTCACCACACCCGGCCTTGTCTGCCTTCTTAATTACATCCATACATTTGCTTGAAAATAATGCCTTACTCTTGAAGTACAGATATTTTCTCCATATTTTTTAAAACAGATAATATATATGTATTATATATAATATAAATATATAAGCAAAATATTTTTATTATATAAATAATATAGATTGTGTGTGTGTGTGTGTGTGTGTGTGTGTGTGTGTGTGTGTGTGTGTGTGTGTGAAAACAACAGAAACAAACCAACTACAGGAACCACACAATCTTCCTTTTTCAGCCAAAGCAGACCCCACACTTACCTGTGTGGGCAGAAGATTCCAGTTCTGCTTACTCCGGATCTGATTGTCCACTAAGTCACCGTCACATATGCTATCTGCTGCCCGGCTTAAAAGCATCAAGTGCTTTTTCATGTCACCCCTGCAGAGAAGAGCCAGTCTAGTTACACCACTATCCACTCCCAGCCATGCCTGCACAAGGACCTGGTCTCTGTGGTGCTAGAGAGCCCTGATGGTGCCCCTCGCTGCCCTCAATGCTCACCCTGCAGCCACAGGCTTTACGTGGAGGTAGTTCTCCTGGACAAAGAGGGGTGCTATGGAATAGTCATGGAAAAAGAGATCCGATTTGTCCATCAGTGACATGTGTGCGGTCTCCTCCCCAGCTGCAAACACTTTCCGCGTGACATCAAATGGGCCCTGCAAAGAAGGGGCAGAGAATGGCTGAATGACCAAAACCTAATACTGGTGAAGAAGACATTGGAGCAACAGGCACCTTCACTGCCTCCCGAGAATGATATGGCACTTGAGTTCCAAATGACCTAAAATTATGTTCACACAAAATCCTGTACATAGTTTTATAGCACTTATCATTAACTGTGGAATCTAGAAATACTAAGATACTTCATCCAGTAGCAAAATGGTAAATAAATTGATATATCTCAGGCCTTGGACTCAGCAATTTCAATAAAAATTATCCGGCAGGAATGTTGGAACACACCAGTAATCCTAGCACTTGGAGACGAAGTTCAGAGCCAGCTTCAGCTACATACTGAGCTTCAGGCCAGCTCAACTGAGCTACTAACAATACGATCTCAAAAGACCAAACAAAAAGGATAGTTCATTAAAAAACATGATGGAGCCTTAAATGTACACTTAAATGTAAGTGTACTTAAATATACTCAGTGTGAAAGAAGTCAATCTCCAAAGGCTACATATTATATGATTCCTACTACATGACACTCAGACAAAACTATGGAGGTGGAAGACTGGTGGTTATGGAGGGCTAAAGAGGAAGGAGGGGGGCTGAAAGTCAGACAGCTCAGTGGTTAAGAGCACTGACCACTCTTCCAGAGGTCCTGAGTTCAATTCCTAGCAACCACATGGTGGCTCACAACCAACTAGTAATGGGATCCGATGCCCTCTTCTGGGGTGTCTGAAGACAGCTACAGTGTATTCAAATACATAAAATAAATAAATCTTTAAAAAGAAAAGAGGAAGGAAGGATGATGAGTCTAAGCACAGGGAAACTACTGTGGGGTTCTGCAATGGTAGAGGCACACCACTGTCCACCTGTCAAAAAACACAGACTATGCGATATCAAGCATGGCCCTAGTGAACGCTGATGTGCAGTGAAGAGTCACTAACTGGGACTGGGGCAGGATGCTGAGAGTGCACACTGGGGTAGCTTGCATGGGAAACCTCTGTGCCTTCTACATTTTGCCGCAAACTTAAAATTACTTCAAAAGCTAAAGTATATCACCTTTTTTTTTTAAAAGCTAACCCTTCCTCTCTCTATAATTTTGGACTAGTAACACAGAGCAGAGGCAAGTGATAGAGACCTCTAGCTTTAGGAGTTAAATTAAACCACTTGAAATATAGAATTCCCAATAACACAACCATGCAAGCCACATTGCATGCTGGGAAACCACTCTCAGTGATGAAGCAGGGGACTCATTTCAATATCACTTTTTCAGAAATCTGTAAAAGACAGCCATGCTTGAGAAAAAGCTCACTGTCTCCAGGTTTGACAAGTACATCAAGAGTTACATTATGTCTACAAGGCTACTATAAGCAGGACAAGAAACACCCACTTCATAACAACTACAAACTGGAAACTCATTTTACCAGTCTGATGTCCTTCTTGGCCCTCTGAGAATCGGCTTTGGCTTGGTCATAGGTTAGGGCCTTACTTTGCGCACACCACATACTGAGATTGTGTAAAACCTAGAAGACACAAAAAGAAGACAATGCCAGGATGAGAAAAGGCTGCTCTTTTCCTATCCTGTGCAAATTCCAAGAGTGGGCAGCTAAAGTACTGATAATTGCCAAGAGCTGGGAACTGGCTCTGCGCACACACACGGGAGCTCACAACCATCTGTAACGCCACTTCCAGGATCTGATGCCTTCTTTTGGCCTCTGCCAATCTAGGCACACAAGTGGTACGTGACATAGATACTGACAAAATACCCATCCGCATAAAATAATAAAATTAAATTAGGAAAGTAACAACTTCCCCAAAATACATATCTAACTCACCTGTCTGACATCTTGATTAGCTCCCAAAATTATTTCATTCATAGCTGGAGGGGGGATCTTTAAACCCTCTTTAAATGCAATGGACAGCATTGCACTCTGAAATTAACAAACAAATTGTTATTGACATTTTTTTTACACACAGCATCTGCAATTCTATAAATATGAGATACTTTTTAAATTGACCCTTGAGCTGGGTGTGGTTGCTCAAGCCTTTAATCCTAGTTAATCCTAGTTAATCCTAGTTAATCAGGAGGCAGAGCAGGCAGATCTCTGCTGAGTTCCAGGCCAGCCTGGTCTATAGAGAGAGTTCCAGGACAGACAGCGCTACACAGAAAAAACCCTGTTTTGAAAAAAAATTGACACTTGAGTTTTTAGTTAACAATCATCATATCTTAGATAAACCTCATTGGCTACAACACTGATACTGCCTAAAGTTAAAACCAACATTTATATAAATATAAAAATGTCATTTAGAAAATATTCTGGGCCAGTGTGCAGGCTAGTTTTACATCAACCTCACACCAAACTATCTGAAAAAAGGAAAAACTGACTGAGAAAAGCCTCCATAAGATCAGGCTGTAGGCAAGCCAGAAGGGCATTTTCTTATTTAGTAATTAATGAGAAAGGGTACAGTCTGTTATAGATGGGGCCACCCCTGGGCTGGTGGCCCTGGATTCTATAAGATAGCAGGCTGGGCAAACCAGGGAGAACAAACCATTCAGCAGCACCCCACCATGACCTCTGCATCAGTTCCTGTCTGTTTGAACTCCTGACTTTCTGACTACCTTTGGTGGTATACAGCAAATAAACTCTTTCCCCTTCAAGTTGTCTTGTCATCATAGTGACAGGAACTCTGAGACAGCAAGATGGCTTAGTGGGTAAGGGCATTTCCCATCATGCCTGGTGCCTGAGACTGATCCTAGAACCCACATGATAGAAGAGAACTAACACCCAACAGATGCCCCATTACCTCCACAGGTACACCTACTGCATATACATGAGCACACACACGTATGCTTGTGAACACACACCCCACACTGTATGCTTGTGAACACACACATTTTTTTAAAAATTCTTTGTAATTATAATCATTATACCTTAATCTGTTCAACTCGAGGTCGTTGGAAACGAAGATCAAAACAATAATGAACCAATGAGCGAATTTTGGGGTGATTTCTATCATTGCACATACAAATGATGGGAATTTTAGTATGCTTTATCAGGCCTATTAGCTCCTAAAAGGCAAATAGAACACAAAAATAGTTATTTTTAAAAAATAACAGATATTCAATATATGTTAGTATTTTTTAAAAAAAAGTCTCAACTGCTACAATTATCCATGCACATAACAGTTATTTTCTTAATCTAAAAGCCAACAGTCAAACAAAAGCCACAGTGCTGAGTTACCTGCACTCCGCCCCTGTCCTCACTGCCCGCCATGCCATCGACCTCGTCCATGATGAGAGCATGCCTCGCACTCACGGAAGGTGCTGCTCCGCCTGACGGGAGAGACAGGACAGAGCACAGTAACAGTCAACACACATTAAACTCCAGCAGCCCCAAGAGTGAAGGCATGAAAACTAACTCTCCAGCCCTTCTGCATTCCCAGGTTCTCTCGCCAGCACTTCACTAAAGTCCATATAGAGATAGCTAATACATACTCAAAACCTGTGTGCATAAAAATATGTACCTTGTGGTTTTCTACTTGAACCATTTCCATCCATCCATCCATCCACCCACCCATCCATCCATCCATCACACTTCTCTTTTAAGACTATTTTATATATGTAGGTATTCTGTCTGCACACCAGAAGAGGTAATGTCCACCCCCAAAACACTTCTTTTTAATGTAATTTAATATTCTCCTTTAAAATGCATAATAATGTGGTTTACTGATGAGATATTAAGATGCTTCCAAGCTTTTATATCATACTAATATCTAAATATCCTCATATGTGTGCATGTGTCTACAAGCGGGAGTATGTGTGTGTATCTTTGTGCCTATATTTTTGTCTGTATGATGAGAACATGTGGTGTGTGGGTGTTTAAGTGTGTGCCCAAGTATGTCTGTGTATGTGTATACTTGTCTGTGTGTATATGTGTATGTCTATGTCTATGTGTGTATGTGTAGGTATATGTCTGTGTGTATCATTCTGCACATATTAAAGTGTGACAGCTACATCCCAAGAATTGGCATTTATAGATTAGAAATTATGTACAATTTAGACTTGAGGAAAAATGCCTGACTACTAAAGAGTTGTATTAATTAACACTTCCAAGAGCCACGTACAGAAATCAATATGGAGAGACTGCCCAATCAGCGCAGTATCTGCCTTACAGACCTAAAAGCCTGGGTTCAAACCCTAGAACACACATAAAAAAGGGTGTGGTGGTATACACACATCTCACACCCACATACATATCCCAAGAGAGAAAAGGAGCAGGTGAGGGAGGGAAGGAGGGAGCAGAAGAGAGAGAGAAAGAGGGGGGTATTTTCTGAGCAATTTCTTTCAAAAACTAATTTCTAATATTAAAAGTACCATGGTTCTATGTAACTGTCCACAGGTGTGTGGACCCTTACCTAAACATCTTCATTTCCCCATGAAGTCAGCCCCTTGGGACCACTAGTTACAACCTAACCTTCCACAGTGATCACATCTTGTAGCTCCAAAGCTTCAAGGCTCTCTGGATAAATACTATCATTTTACTGGTAGATTACATAATGCCCCAAACATGATTACCTCCTTAACCACAGGCCTCAAGTGCAACAGTATACTTCATTTTCCTTTACAAGATTCACCTATGAATTGTCTAATATCACATACAAAATAAAAATTGTATATGCACACATTTTTATCACATTCTCAGAAACCTCTAAGATCACAGAACATAACTAATATTCCAAAAGAGTTATGCTAAAGGCCTTTCCTATCTTCAAGCCTCAGGATGGTTACCACACAGGAGTGCTCATTACAGAACACTGAAGTGACTTGTTTTCCTTAAACCACATCTATAGCCAGGGTTCAAAAAGAGCACATACTTGTATAAAAGCCTTTGATGCTGGTGTTGTTCAATGATTCAGCAACAACTGCCTTCAAACTGTTCTTACTCCGAGTATCACTCGCATTGAGTTCCACGTAACTGTAGCCCAATTCCTAGGCAAAATATTAAAAACCATTATTAGCACTGTGCAAATGATCCTGGGCAGCAGCTAATTAAGGAACACCGCCTACGATGGGCTAGACCCTCCCCCATTGATCACCTATTGAGAAAATGCCTTACAGCTGGATTTCATGGAGGCATTTCCTCAATGGAGGCTCCTTCCTCTCTTTTAAGGTCTAGCTTGTGTCAAGTTGACACAAAGGTTCCAAAAGTCTCAATAAAAATGAGTAAAAATATTAAGTATGATACCAAAAGGAAACAAATCTAATATTCCCCATAGCATTAGAGATTCTTAAAACACCACACAGACACACAACACACAAAGGAGTTTGGTCTTAAAACTACAGCTGGTAAGCTATATATAATTGCTCATGCCAGGTTATTAGACCACCTGCCTGAATCATAGTGGGTGTATTCAAATAACCCTACTTAATAATTAATGGCTGTCTTAGGGTTTCTATTGCTTCGATGAAACACCATGAGTAAAAAGCAAGTTGGGGAGGAAAGGGTTTATTTGGCTTACATTTCCATACCACTGTTGATCATTAAAGGAAGTCAGGACAGAAACTCATACAGAGCAGACTCCTGGATTCATGGGCTGATCCAGAGGCCACAGAGGAATGCTACTTACTGTCTTGTTGAGCCTGCTTTCTCATAGAACCCAAGACCACCAGCTCAGGGAGGGCACCGCCTACGATGGGCTAGACCCTCCCCCATTGATCACCTATTGAGAAAATGCCTTACAGCTGGATTTCATGGAGGCATTCCCTCAATGGAGGCTCCTTCCTCTCTTTTAAGGTCTAGCTTGTGTCAAGTTGACACAAAACCAGCCAGTACAGAGGCCCTAGAGAGTGGGGGCGGGGGGGGGGGAAGGCAAGGAGGGCACCAGGACACGGGAGGAAAAGACTAATTGTACAAGTGGCAATGTTGCAGGGCACAGGGGGAAAGCATGGGACAGGGCTCTGTGCCACCTGCAGCCACAGCATCTGCTGGGCACCTAGTAACACATCCTCTACCTATAAGGGAAAATGGATGTTTGTATAATAGCCAATAGAATAAGAGGTTTGAGATGTTTTTTATTTTCTTTAGGTTTTTGAAAAAGACTTATTTCTATGTGTCCTGGAACGCACACACCATGTAGATCAGGCTGGCCCTGAATACTGACATTCTAGGCATGCACCACTATACCCAGCTAGAATAATAGCATTTTTTTAAAGAAGTAACAAACATCACTAAATTCAAACAAAATTTTAGAAAAATATAGACTTTAGGTAAGCACACACACACTCACACGCTGATCACTGCACTCTGACAGGGCACCCACCTGACACACACACACACACACACACACACTGACCACTGAATTCTGACAGGGCACCCACCTGACACATACACACACACACACACACACACACACACACTCACACACTGACCACTGCACTCTGACAGGGCACCCACCTGACATACACACACACACACACACACACACACACTCACACACTGACCACTGCACTGACAGGGCACCCACCTGACACACACACACTCACACACTGACCACTGCACTCTGACAGGGCACCCACCTGACACACACACACACTCACACACTGACCACTGCACTCTGACAGGGTACACACCTGACACACACACACTCTCACACTGACCACTGCACTCTGACAGGGCACCCACCTGACACACACACACACACACACTCACACACTGACCACTGAACTCTGACAGGGCACCCACCTGACACATACACACACACACACACACACACACACACTCACACACTGACCACTGCACTCTGACAGGGCACCCACCTGACACACACACACACACACACTCACACACTGACCACTGAACTCTGACAGGGCACCCACCTGACACACACACACACACACACACTCACACGCTGACCACTGCACTCTGACAGGGCACCCACCTGACACACAAGAGAAGCTGTAGTGGTTTTGCCAACACCTGGAGGGCCAGACAGCAGTGCTGCCTTGAAACTGGAACCATCATCTTTGCTAGTAAGTTTGCCAAACTTTGCAGCTAGGGAAGAGAAGTTCCAGAGCATTAACATGCACCATCTTTCAGACACCCCGGAACAGAAGGAACCATTTTATGAACTGCCCAAGAGCATCTCAAAGCAGTGAGGAGAGAGAGTGCAGACCCACCGCACTACCAAAAGCAAATCGCGCATGTATGGGCTGTAGGTCATTGTTCCCGTGCTTACCTCAGCCTCTTCCAGTTTCCCCTAGGGCCCTAAGCATTCTCTGCTCACAGGCCTTCAGACATTGGCACTGGTTTCTCTTCCGGCCTAATACCACACCTATCTCCCTTACCAGGCTGTCTGCTACTTGGGCTCCAAGTCCCCTCCATGGCTGAGCGCTCACAGCCTCTTGCCTGAGCACACACCAGCATCCCGAGAGCTGGCTCCCTGTACTTACCCTACAATAGTACTTAGCATATGCATTTTAATGGCTGGTTCATAATCTCCCCCACTCTCCTGAGGGGCCGGCTTTGTTCACAAGAAGCACCATCAGGGCCTAGAGCACTAGGACTCCGACAAGCCTCAATAAATACTTGCTGACAAGCAAATGAACCATGCATGAGCCTTTGGCCATGCAAACAACTGAGCATTACATGTTGATAGACATACATAAAATGACTAAAGCTGTGAAATCACCATGTTTTTTCTCTTCGGGGGAACTCCTGTGCCAGTTTCTGAGCCAGCGGAGCAGTTTGTTGGCACAGCTCTGGTCGCCCTGCTGTCCGATGATGTTCTTGAGTGAGGTGGGCTTGTACTTATCCACCCAGAGCAGGCATTCCTCTTTGCTGCCACTGCGGCTGCCATGCGTCTCCGTGACATCCAGGCCCCTGGGGCACACACTTGCCTCTTTCTTCACTGCCTTCACAGGACTGTTCTTTAGGGGAGTCAGCTTGCTCTTTTTAGACTCTGACTCCTTCTTGGTTGGACTAATTTTTCTTTTTCCTTGATCATTTTTTTGGGGTGTTTGCTCCAATTTGGACTTTTCTTTCTTCATCTGAAGAGGAAATCAAAAAGCCTGATGAAACACAGAAGATTCCTATCTTAACACACTCTCCCCAGAGGCAAACTGACACAGCCAAGTGAGCTGCCCCAGCTGGGCTGCTGTCACAATGGACTACCAGTGTCTGCAGCCACCACTTTCCAAACGTCACAAACATTAACATGCCCAGAAAGTCAATACAGTCATCATTTTTAAAATAAAGATAGGATCATGAGGTAAACAACTTGTTTTAAAGCTTCTTGACTATGTAAAACTAATGTCTCCTCAAAACCTTATATATACAAAGTCCCAGCAGCACTGTACTATATAGTATATATACACAGTACATAAAAGTCCCAGCAGCACTGTACTATATGGTTACACAGTACATAAAAGCCCCAGCAGCACTGTACTATATGGTTTATATACACAGTACATAAAAGTCCCAGCAGCACTGTACTATATAGTATATATACAGAGTACATAAAAGTCCCAGCAGCACTGTACTATATGGTATATATACACAGTACATAAAAGCCCCAGCAGCACTGTACTATATGGTTTATATACACAGTACATAAAAGTCCCAGCAGCACTGTACTATATGGTTTATATACACAGTACATAAAAGGGCCCAGACCCACTGGAGAAATTAGCATAAACAAAAAATGACTGAGATCCACCCAATGGGATATTATTTAATTGTAAAAAGTAATGGATACTAATATATACAACTTGGGTTAGCCTAGAAATTATTATAGAAAGTAAAAAGGCTAAAACCAGAAAATTCTACTTATACTAAATGTCCAAAACAGATAAATCCTTCAAACAGAGCATAGTGACCGCCAGGCAGAGGGTGTGACAAGTGATTATCGAGTGTAGGATTTCTTTTTGGAGGTGATGAATGTCTGGAATGAGATGCAGTAACTGGGCCAACAAGATGGCTCAGTGGGTAAAGGCGCTTGCCACCAAGGCCACTGACCTACTGTCAATCCTCAGAACCCTCACTGTGAAAGGACAGAACCAACTCAAGTAAGTTGTCCTCTGACCTCTACACTGTGTGTCCAGACACATAAATGTATGCAATTGACAATAAACACATGTAATTTGTAAACTTAATGTGCATTGCTGTTTTGCCTCCACGTTTGAGTCACATCCCTGGAGCTGGAGTTACAGACAGTTGTGAGCTGCCATGTGAGTGCTGGGAACTGAACCTAGGTTCTCGGAAAGAGGAGCCAGTGCTCTTAACTGCTGAGCCATTTCTTTACCCCTAAATAATGCAATTTTTTAATTAGATAGTCATTACTATCTAATCACTAATCACTATCACTGCACAGGTATGGAGTATGTTTTTTTAAAAGTGAATTTTAAAGATGTAAATAAGATCTTAAATTATAAACAATTAAATCCCTTCTAGTAACACTAGAACTTCTGAATAACTAGTTAGGGCAGAGGTTTCTGAAGTTACAAGATAACTATCCGCTCATGAAAGCTATAAGCTACAGAGCAGTAAGTCCTCTCACTCTCGGAGACCAGCCTGGCGACCAGCAGACACTATCTCAACCAAGTGATCAAGATATATCAATATCAAGAACATGAGACACACCAAGGACACAGTATCGTATTCTTCCCAAACTGGGTAACACAATCTAACTGTGAGAAACATCACATCATGCTGTGACAAACATTCTACACAACTGAGCAGAAGAAACTGAGGAAACACAGAACTTCCTCAGGCTGGAGGAGGCCGAGGCAGCGCCAGCCAACAGGACCCCGGAGCAGAGGAAGACAGCAGGAACCAGCGTGCCGTGCGGAGAAAACACCCGGCACCACACTGCATTTGACCATAATGGAGCAGAAATCATTCCCTACTTGTCACAACTCACGTGGTTACAGAACACATTGCATGCCTACGACTTTCCTACTGGAATAAACTGGGTGGACCATCTAGACACACTGGTGACAGTCTAGGGACAATAATCTTAGCATGCAGGTGCTAATGGCAGGGTAGAAGTCCTGCCAACTTGGTAGACTAAGGCCATCCTGCCAAGCTGAGCTATCTAAGTCAATGCTTTCTTCTTATTTTCCTTCCTCTTTGTTATAGAGATTGGCTTCTGTCATGATTGAAAAACTCCTAATAAAGTTTTCACTAAAGATGCTAATAAATTCCTCTTTTAAAAACAAAAAACAGAAAACTTTTAGGCAGTAACATTAACAATAAAGACAATGTAAAAATACAGACTATGAGCTAAAGACACAGCTCATCAGCTAAGAACACTTACTTCTCTGGCAGAAGACCTGAGTTCAGGTCCCAGAACCCATGTCAGATGATTCACAACTGCCTGTAACTCTAGTTCCAGAGAACTGATGCCCTCTTCTGGCCTCCCACCCGCAAACACACACCCACATACATATACACAGATAAACAATGTTTTAAATTGTGGCCAGGTGTGGTGGCACATGCCTTTAATCCCAGTACTCCGGGGTAGAGGCATGCGGATCTCTGTGAGGTGGAGGCCAACCAGGTTGGTATCCATCAAGTTCCATACCAGCCAAGCTGACTAAGCTTAAAAAAAAAAGGAAGGCAAGAATAAAGACTGGGTACGTCACCATAAGCAGCACACTGTTCCTTACCCCACCCCTCCCTCCTCCCCGGAAGGCAAAGAAATACTAACAACAGGCTCCCAGGCAGAAGGAAACAGGTGAACACGCCTGTGATGCGGGGAGCCTGCCCATCTAGCCAGCAGCACTGTGTGTCACTCCTCCATGAGCCAGGAGGGTCTGTCTATACCCCACCTCCAGGAGGGTCTGTCTATACCCCACCTCCAGGAGGGTCTGTCTATACCCCACCTCCAGGAGGGTCTGTCTATACCCCCCTCCAGGAGGGTCTGTCTATACCCCACCTCTAGGAGGTGTCTATACCCCCCCTTCACGGCACTGGCTTGTCTTACACACCTCGGCCTCAGCAGCTATTTCATACTTGGATTTCTTGCCTGGCATACTTCGAATCAGGTCCAACAGGCCATCTTCATCAAGGATTTTTGTTCCCAGAGCTGCTGCCTATTGATTAAAATACAATTCATCAGAACTGTATCCAAAAACATTTCTTCCTGTAGTGGAAAAATCATTTTAAGGCCTACTGGTAGATGTAGAAACACACTGTAAACTAAATAATGCTCCAATTTATTTTTAATTATTTTTAAGATGTATTTTATTACTTTACATGTTTAAGTGTTTTGCTCATGTATATGCCTGTGTACCATGACCATGTCTTGTACTCAAAGACGGCTTCAGATCCCCTGGAACTAGAATTATAAACAGTTTTAAGTGCCACGAGGGTGCTGGGAATCGAACCCAGGTTCTCTCCAAAAGCAACAAGTTCTCATACCTGCTGAGCCCCAACACTGGAATTTAAAAGGAAAAAGAAAAAAATCACCAGAAAGTTATCAGTAAGGATGAAATCCGGTAATAGATATATGAATTATGAAAGGCTATAAAGCTAGATTTCCTAGTTTTAACTCTGCTGTTGACTTTTCAGTTTGAGGTGTGTGGTAAGTACATTAAAAATATAATTGAAGGGCTGGAGAAATGGCTCAGCAGTCAAGAGCACTGACTGCTCTTCCGAAGGTCGTGAGTTCAAATCCTAGCAACCACATGATGGTTTACAACCATCCATAATGAGATTTGATGCCCTCTTCTGGGGTGTCTGAAGACAGCTACCACAAACAAGTGGGCCTGGAACGAGAAGAAAAAGTGTCTGAAGACAGCTGTAGTATACTGACATATAATAAATAAATAAATCTAAAAATATATATACACACATATATAATTGAAGCTGGTTGGGGTGGCACAGGCCTTTAAATCCCAGCACTTGGGAGGCAGAGGCAGGTGGATCTCTGAGTTCAATACCTACAGAGCAAGTTCCAGGACAGCCAGGGTTACACAAAGAAACCCTGACTCAAAAAGCCAAAAAAAAGAAAAAAGAAAAAAACCCACAAAAACAAATAAATAAGGGGGGGAATAAATATAAATAAATAAATGCCTAATTGATAGGGAAAGTGCCAAGTCCACTGTGAAGATCCACCTCAGAACAGCTATTCTAACTGTCCCAAAGCTCCTATGAGACAGACAGACTTTAAGTCTGGATAATGTCACTACATTAACATTTATTTGCAAATTCCTTATATACAGTTTAAAAATTAGCATTAAAAAAAGAGAAATGGGACTGAGGACACTGTGGCTAAGTGTACTGGGCACACAATCAAGAAAACCTGAGTTCAAATCCCCACTGCTTACATCAAAAGCTGGGTGTGACTGTGTATGTACTTTAACTGCAGCTCTATGGAAAGTGGAGACAGAGGTGGCTTCCTGGACACCGACCCTGCCCCAGGTTCACAAAGACTATCTCAAGGAATAAGGTGTAGAATAACAGGAAAAGATAAATAACATCTTCTCTGCCCATTTCTCAAGTGAGTGTGTGCACACGCACACAAACATAAAATGACTGAAGGCAGGGAAGCAGAGAAATAGAGACTTTGAGGCCCACCTGAACTATGAAGCAACAACTTCACCAAGAATGTCGATAGGAGGGAGAGAGAAGGTCAGTCACAGTGCTCGTCCTATATTACCAGTATGAAGAAACAGGCAGGAGGATCTAAGAGCTTAAGACCAGCTTAAGCAATGTGGCAAGATCCTTTTTATCTTAAGAAATGAAGGATTAAAGATATATTTCAGTGGTAGAGCACATTTCTAGCATATACAAGAGTCTGGGTCCAATGTTTAAGACAGACAGACAGACAGACAGATAGATAGATAGATAGATCCAGTGATACAGCGATAGATACAGAGATAGATATAGAGATACAAAGATAGGCAAGCTCCTTAAGAATGGTATTTTAGGGATGGAGAGATGGCTCAGAGGTTAAAAGCACTGAATGCTCTTTCAGAGGTCCAGAGTTCAATTCCCAATAACCACATGGTGACTCACAACCATTTGTAGTGGGATCTGATCTCTCAGTGACGATGTACTCCGATAAATAAATAATAAATAATTCTTTAAAAAAGAAAAAGAATGGTATTTTAGTTACAGTTCGTATTACGATGAGAAAACACATAACCAAAAGCAACTTTGGGAACTTGCTCAAAGATTCACAGCACAGTATATCAGTGAGAAAAGGGAGAAAGGCAGGAACTCAAACAGGACAGGAAGCTCAGGGCAGAAACTGCTGAAGAGGTCAGAAGGACTGCCGCTTACAGGCTTTCCTCTCACAGCCTGCTCAATCTGCTTTCTTACAGCACCCAGGACCAACAGCCCCGAGGCGACATCACCACAGTCATCGATCAAGAAAGTGCACCTCAGGCGTGCCTAGTAGGGCACTTCTCACCTGAGGTGCACGAGCAAGTGCAGAGTGGTATGATGTGGCAGGGAACCAAAGTCCAGCTATTCCATCCCTCTTACACGGCACTCATGAAGCAGTCATTTCCACCACCGTCCAGTTAGGAGGACTCCAGGATGTCCATCTCAGAGTGATACTGACCTGCAGCAGGCCCCCCCAATCAGACGCCATGTCAATCAATGAGATGGCATCCTAAAGTGTTGCTGGGGCAGCGCCTATAAGACCAGTCCCACTTACAATGACCACTGCACTCTCTTTCCTGCACAGCAGGCAGCTACCTCACAAGCACAAGGCAGCAGGGTTGGTGCCCATAAGGCTGACAGAAGTGTGGCTGGGACTCTCTGGGTTAAGGTCCTGAGCTGCTGAAACACCCCAGTGACTACCACCTTATTAGGGCAAGTTAAACCAATTAGTCAGGTATCTTGTTACTGTGTTACTTTCCCACTGATCTCTGCTTCTTCCACATACTTCCAATAAGGAAAATTAAGAAGGAATCTATAGTGGCATGTATCAGAAAACTTTGAACTAAAACAAAACAAAACAAAAACAGAAAAAAGAAACTATGTATGTTTTGTTTTTGTTTTTGTTTTTTTCGAGACAAGGTTTCTTTCTCTGTGTAGCCCTGGCTGTCCTAGAGCTCACTCTGTAGACAAGGCTGGCCTCGAACTAAGAAATCCACCTACCTCTGCCTCCTAAGTGCTGGGATTAAAGGTGTCCACCACCACTGCCCAGAGAAACTATATATGTTTTAAAACTTTCTTAAGTTTTAAATTAGAATATAGAAAGAAAGTCAAGTAAACAGCAACTATGTTTCCAACTAAATAACCAAAATTCTGTAGTCCCAGCAATCTCCTCTTCGTTCACTGAATTGGGACCACAGACAGACACACTGTGCATGCCGCAGTGGGCAGGCAGACACCGCTGTGAGAAGAGGCAGAAGAGCCCACCTTGTCACTCTTGGACTGCCCGCTGTCCCTGCCCATGACGAGGTAGCTGGTCTTCTTGCTCACGTTCCCTGTCACCTTCCCCCCATAACGTTCAATTAGAGACTTGGCTTCTTCGCGTTCAAAGGACTCCAGCACTCCTGTGATCACAAACGTCAGGCCTTCCAAGCAATTTTCAGCTCCCTACAAAACCAAAATGTTCAAGCAGAGAAGAAATTATATGGTAGCTTTCCAGAGAAATACTTGGCAGCCAAGCTGCAACAAGCTGACTTTTCTCACCCAGCATGAAACCTGGCTAGGAAATGACAACAGAGCCTCGGTGAGCCCTGGAGTAAATCCCGATGAGCTCCTTACATGGCTAACACTTAACAGACACCAGAAGAACAAAGAGAAACACACTGTTAGCAAACGTTAAAATTACCGACTGTGCTATTCTCTACTTTCCATGTTTAAATCTGTGATTGGCTTTCAGACCTTCAAGTAAGCAATCAAATGTTATCTGCCCACTGAAACGCCTGCGCCTGCGCCTGCTGCTGCTGCTAAAGGCCAGCTTAGGTTCTGGAAAACTTATCCAGCATGAGCTCTCCCCATTCCCTGAGAGCAAAGCTGAGAAACTGCTAGAAGCATAAAGCTAGGAATGTCTCATCCACGCCCACCCCAACCCCACCCCCACCCAGGAAAGATAACAGCTAATCTAAGAGCTGACCAGGCTTCTCCCTGAGTCTGAACTGCAACTCTCCACAGTTACAGCTTTTTAAAGTCTTTATAATACATCAGCTAAATCATACTTCCAAGCAAACTGTACCTAGGGAGCACACTGCAATCCGTATTACTGTGAACAAACTGAGATTGGTAAAGGTGAGAAGTCTTGAAAAGAAGCTAAACAAAACTCAACGCGTGATCCAGCATCGGCCTGCTCAGTCCCTCCACATAAAGACCTCAGAACGGGGAGGGGTAGCTAACAGCGTGTCTCAGTCTCTCTGCTTTCAGGAATGAAATGAACTATTAAATCTTCTCAACAACAGTCCAAACCACCCTGGGAAACTCCCCCATCAAGAAGCTCCTGCACTTCAAAGCCCAACCTACTGTCTCCTGGGTGTTCTGCCTCTCCTGTCCAGCTACTCCTCCTTGATCTTCAGAAAATGGCAGGACTCCCATGAATATCAACCAAACATGCTGTACCAAGTTGTAGTTAGACAAGATTATATTATAATAATATAATGTAATTAATATTATTAGCCTTATATTAAGGCTGGACCAGGCAACCCAGTATGAGGCAAAGAGGAAAAGGTCCCAAAAGAGGCAGAAGAGCCAGAGCCAGCCCGCCTACCCAGCCCGCTCCCCTGTCACAGCATCAGCTGTGCCTCTGTCCTACTCACACTGCCCTGGCTGAGGTCAGTGAGGACCATTAGGCAGTTTACTATATGCAATGGACAGTTCTGAGGCTTCCCTGTTGGAACGTCCATCACACGACAGACCATACCCTTTCTTGCCTCTCTTCTTTCTCTGTCCTTGCTTCTCCCACCTCCCCTCTCCCTGTAGTAACTCCCCTGGCCTCAATCCTTGGGGGCCAATGAACTCACAGCTTCCCAATAAACCTGCCTTTAATATAATTTTAAAAAACAAAAAACAAAAACAAAACCCCCAAGAATCCCCTTTCCCGCCTGCGCGTCTCTGGTGCCACCCATCAGACTTGCTCACACCCGGCCTGCTGCTCGCGAGCCCACTTTGTTCTCACCCACAATGAAGCTGTGATAAGGCCCTCTTCTTGGCAGCCAGGGGTTCTTAGATGGCAGTTCTTCTTCTCCACACTAGCGCCACGCTAATACTGCCAAGGTTCACATGCAATGTCCCACACGGCCACTTGTCATTGAGCATCCATCCTCACATAGATGCTCACATGTCTACATCACAACTCAGCCAACATCCAAAATGCTCTGCCTTGATTTACCCAGATGTGTGTGCCATCACCAGACCATCCCTGGTACCTATTCAGCGACACTTCTCATTTCCAATTATCACCAAATCCTTTTAGTTTTTCCTGTTTGTTAAAAACCATGACATGGCGGGCATGGTGGCGCACGCCTTTAATCTTAGCACTTGGGAGGCAGAGGCAGGCGGATTTCTGAGTTCAAGGCCAGCCTGGTCTACAGAGTGAGTTCCAGGACAGCCAGGGCTACACAGAGAAACCCTGTCTCGAAAAACCAAAAAAAAAAAAAAAAAACCATGTCTGGAGCAGTGACTCAGTGGTTAAGAGCACTGTCCCCTCTTCTACAGGGCCTTAGGTGGATTCCCAGCACCCACATGGTGGGCCACAACCACCTGTAACTTCAGTTCCAGGGAATCAGTGCTCCCTCTGGCTTCTGTGGACATTGCAAACACATGGTGCACATACACGCAGACCCTGGGTTTAATTCCCAGCACCCACATGGTGGCTCTCAACTGTCAACAGCTCTAGTTCCAGAAACTCTGACACCCTCTTCTGGCCTCAGAGTGCACCAAGCATGTACAAGGTGCATACACATACATGTAGACAAAACACTCTCTTGAAATAAGTCAATTTGTTTTTAAAGATTCTTGCAGAGGACCCGAGTTCAACAGCCATACTCATACAGTGGCTCATAACCATCTCAAAATCCAGTTCCAGGGAACCATACCTCTGAGGGTACCAGGTAAGCATGTGATACAAACACATACACACACATGCATATGTATGTGTTTTCTACTATATTCTCGAAGAATATAGCAGCAGCATATTCTTATATGCTGATAACAAAATTACGATTAAATATGAATGCACTTAACATGCTGTTCCTTAAGCTCTGAGTACCACAAAGGCAAAGAACATTGGACTTCTAACCAGGACATGGAAAAGCACATCCCTTACCAGGCTACTTACTAAGTGTCCATACCATGAGTCACAATGCGAAGACAAATGTCTACTTCATAAACAGCCGCTGACCTCTCCTGTAACTACTGGCTCACTAGCTCCTTGCTGACATAGCAGTGAGTACGCACCAGAACCAGAGGCAGGGTCCTCACTGAGCAGCACACTCTTCATGACCCTTACCTTGGGGATTTCTTTGGAGCCCAGAGCTTTGGGACCTTCTCGATTTAAGTAGCTTCGATAAGCTTGATAATTGGTGCGCTTCTTTTCAGAATCTTCGGGGCTTACAGACTGGGCAGAAGGAAAATAAAGTCATGTGAAATTAAATATACCTCAAAAAAAATTACAGATAATTTTATTTATATATATTACAGATACATTATAGCCACTTCAACATTTCTGATCCAAAGATATTGGGTGTGTCTAGGACATGTGTATTCGGGAACTACAACACTGTGTCTTTATTTTTTCCAATTCCTATTTTATAGTGCTTTAACTTATGAGTAAGTCCAAATCTCCTGAAGTATACAAAATATTATTTTGTATAAATAAGTGATATAACCACTAAGACAAGCAGGTTATGAGTTAAATAAACTGTTACGGCTGATCCTAGAATCCAATCCTCTTGCTGCTGCTGCTGCTGCTAGGACAAGAATCCAGGGTGTAGACTTGGCTTGTCTGAACTCATTATGTAGATCAGGCTGGCCTTGAACTCGGAGATCTACCTCTGTCTGTCTCCTTAGTGCTGTGATTAACGGCACATACGATCATATCTGGCTCCAATCCTACTTAACAATGGCTCTCACCCATTCAAAAGTCCACTCAAATTATATGGGGGTGGGGGGGCGTATCAAATTAAAAATGTCTAGATCATGTACCCTGGAAAGCCATATTTTTAACAAGATTCAAAACACGGTCCCATAAACCAACTGGGAATATTATTCATTTGTAACAGTAATTCTATTTTGTGAAAGTCTGAAATTAAAAACAACTTTGAATTGTCTTCATGCCTGCCTGCTCCTTTGTTTGTTCTGCCACAAGATCTGTGTCATTGTGCAGCAGAAGCTGGCCTTGAACTATCAACCTTTCTTCCTCAGCTTCCCAAGTGCTGAGATTACAGGTATGCGCCACACCTGGCTATAACCAAAGCATACTCAATTACTAGGTCAGAATTATTTGACTAAGAGCAATTGAATTTCCTAAACTCTGATGTTCACCCCCACAAACTATTTAAGTACAAGTTCTACATTATGTCTAATCCAACTATGAAAATCACCATAAAAATAACAGTGCCACTTTTTAAACTTTTGTTTCCTCCTTCTCCCTTTAAAGTATTCACCCTCTGTAAACTTCCCCATTGACTTAGTGTGCCTGAAAAAAAAAAAAAACTCCACCAGATAAAGACTTAATGAAGAAAAATCTGAGGCCAAAAAGTTAACTGATGCTTCAAGCATGTTTATGAGAATTTCCTGCAAACAAAAGCATTTCAAAATCTTCACCACCTCAGTTCTGTGGTGCGCACACGGACACACACACACACACGGACATGCACGCACAAAATGGTGATGAGCAGTTAAAATAGTTACTAGTCTGCATTTAATGCTAAATGCCTAAGTATGATGGAATAGTGGTTTCTTTTTATAGATCTAAAGTGCTTCCAAACTGGAGGTTCAAAAAGACCATTATCTTCTTAAATATATCTGAAGACAAAGAAAATTCAGTGTGTGTGCGAGAGAGAGAGAGAGAGAGAGAGAGAGAGAGAGAGAGAGAGCGCGCGAGCGAGCATGTGTGGATGTCAGAGAACAATTTACAGAAGCCAGGTCCCAGGGATAAAACTTGGGTATAGCCCCCTTAGGCACTGAGCCATCTCAGTGGTAGCAAATACACATCCTTATCTCCTTTCTCCACACACATCGTGAACTAACCAACCAGGACCCTTATCTGCTCAGCACTAGCTTAGGCTCTAAAGGCGCTCCAGGCTGTCTCAGTGCTCACTTGGTCTTCAGAGAGCTCGCCTAGCTCTGCCTTTGATACTAAGTGCCTAAGAGGCGTGAAGAAGTGCTGGTTTCTCCTTGTAAATCTAAAGTGCTTCAAAACTAGAGGTTCAAAACACCATTATCTTCTTAAATATACCTAAAGACAAAGAAAATTCCTTTTGTGGTTCTGAGGACCACAGGCAGATAATCTTGGAAAAGCTACTTAAATTCTTTTAGTCTGTTTCTTCATCTTTACAACAACTAATAAAAGTAGATGTCTCAATGGTTGTTATGAAGATTATGGAATAAAATTCATGAATATGAGCATGGTTTCTCATATACAGTATCAATACATGCTGGCTCAGTGCCCATATTAATAATGGCTATTCTTTAAGAGATTAAATGAGATGTCTTCTGGGGACCAGACACGGAGTCAGGTATATTAGGCAAGCGCCCAGGCACTGAGCTCTCCCCCCAGCTTCAAGTGACATTTTCACAACAAGGTAGGATGTGATGAACAGTCCAACTCGAACCACTATGTATGCCTAAATTACATACTTTCCATAAAGGTCCTACCTCTCTTTTAGTTGGAGAACCTTTCATTTTCTTAGGAGTTGTTTTCTCTCCTTTAGGCTCGCTGGCACTTTCTTTTCTTTTTGTAGCCTGTTTTTGCTCTGTTTCTTTGTAAGAACTTTCTTCTTTTGCTTTCATAAGAGCCAGTTTGGAACTGGCCTTGGGAGAGGAACAGGCCTCCTTCTGGCGAGCCGATCTGCAGGGCTGCTTGGTGTCTTCTGAGCCCCTACCCTTGCCAGGCTTAGCAGGACTATAGATCTGTCTTCTATTTGAGAAATGCTCTGGTTTACAAAGGAAAACCATGATTGTTATCGGGAGTATGACAGCCAGCATTACCATTTTCACCATCTTTCACCACATACATGATTAGTACCACATAGTATCACACTATTTCAAAACATTTACTACTTTAGCTTACATAGCATACTTATTTTTTTAAACTTACATATTCACATAATATTCTTTGTAACCACTTCAAATTGAGAATTGTCATTATAAATACAAACTATCCATTTGCTATATGAATGTAAACAACACTGAAAGATATGGATGTAGCCTAATAGTACAGTACTTGCCCACCCATGCACAAAGCCTGAGATCAATCCCAAACGGTGTGAAAAGACAAAGATTTCCTTCCACAGATATACTATAAAATGTATACAGACAAAACTTACTGACTGGAATATGTTGCACAGAATTCTGTAAAGCAGTGGGAAACCCCAAACCCTGAGTCATCAAGGCTAAAAAGCTTGACTACATAAGCAGATTTACTTCTATGATTAGATCATCTATTAGTCCCCCACATCTGCAGGCTCCACTCATAGGTCAGCCAACCATGAACAGAAAATAGTTTAACTATGTATATACAAACCATGTACAGTTTTCCCTGATCACTATTCTCTAAACAATCAGTACAAGGACTATTTACATACCATTATATTATATGAAAGTAATCTAATAATGGTTTAAAGTATACTGGAAGCCAGGCTGTCTATAAATTATATGTAAATTCTACCCTTTTGCATAAAGAGCTTAAGTGCCCACAGACATGAGGACCCACATGGGTCATGAAACTAATGTTTCCCAGATTATGAGGGGGCATCTAGGCCACAGGTCTATATTCCAACTACTCAAAAGGCACTGGCAGAAAGCCTGTAGCTTTAAGTGTAAAGTACAGAATGATTCAAGGCCAGCCTGGGTAACTCAAGAGAACCCTATCTCAAACTAAAAAGTAAAAGGAGAGCTGAGAATACAGCTCAGAAACAAACAGGTCGCGTAAGCAGTATGTGCGAGGCCCTAGATTTAATCCCTAGTATAGCAAAGTAGACAGAAAAGGGTAAGAAAATTCAAGGAGTGACTGCATCAGTAGATGGTGCAATATCAGGACCACTGCAGAACAGGCCATCCAAGATAATCTGAAGAGCTTCAGATAGTCTGGACAATCCAGAGGCTAGCTCTATCTCTAACATGAAAAGATCAAGACATTTGCTTCTTTGTCTTTACACAATAAAATCCACATACTGAAGATACTCAGGCATTAACAAAGTATACCCTTATACACTTTACATAACACTAAATGCAGAAGGGCAGGTAATCCTTGACTTAGGACTGTTCAACTTAAAAGTTTGCAACTTTATCTTAGAGGCAAAGAGGAGGAGGGATGGGATAGGAACTTTGCAAATGGGAGATGGGGAAGGGGGGCAACATTTGAAATGTAAATTAAAATAACCAATAAAAAAAGTTTTCAACTTTATAATGGTGTAAAAGAAACATGCAATAAGCAGAGAGTGGTAATTTTGAGGTTTGATTTTACAGGAATGTGACTATAACTCAGCCTGCCATCTCTGTGGGCTCCATATTCCTAGATTCAGCACCCTCTTGAGATATCTACCAGGTATCAGCAGCGAGATTCTCCCAATATGCTCTGCTGCTGACACTCAAAGCTGGATGCACACCTGCACTTCTAAGACATGATTTAACTGCTGACAAAGTCTTGGATCATAGGTAAGTCATGAGCCTAGGGGCATCTTTATCTAAATGGAGCACAGTCAAACAGCTCTCTAAAAAGTCCATGAAACCATTGTGAAAAGAATGGTTAAGGAAGTTAGCAGTATTCTCTTCTGCAAGAACACACCAGTGCTCCCCCACCCCTCCGCCACCATCACCTCCAGGGCGCCCCCACCCCTCCACTACCATTACCTCCATTAGGGCTTTTCTGCTTTGCTGCTTTGCTGAAATCAGCTTGAACACGTGACAATGACTCGCCCTCTTCAGAATCCTCCCGGGACTAAATGAAGTTTAAAAAGTGTCAGAAGCTTTAAGTAACTGGAAAACTATTACTATAAAATATGCTGTTAAAACAAATTCAAATGTTAAATTTAAGGGTCACCTTCCAAACCAGCAAAATACCATAATAAACTGCCATCCGTCTACCCACAGACACTACCACGACAAAGGGATGGTTCATTACCTCATTTTACTGCTAAGGAAACAGATGAAAGATTATAGCAATAATTCAATAAAGCACCTCATTCCACCCCAGTCTCCCAACCCAGAAATGGAAGTCTTATTAGCTTCTTTTATATCAATTCCCAAACTACTAATAGAAACAAACAAAGCAGAAAAGATAATAACAAACTAAAGCCCAACAGAAAAATAAAAGAGAAGCTAAGCATAACAGCTGATATCTGATCTCAGCACTGGAAGCTGAAGGCTGAGCCAGGAGAATTGCCAAGTTTAAAACCCATCCTGGCTATATAGTATCAGGCCACCCAAAACTAACCTAGCAAAGATTGCCTCAAAAAAAAAAAAAAAAACAAAAGCCTAAGAGAGCACTTTCTCAAGAGAAAACAAAAGAGAGCCACATGGGGACTCTGCTTCCTGAAAAGAACGTTCTAGTTATGAAATCTGCACTCCATAGGAGCTGACATTCATTATTCTGAAATAATACATAAAAATACCTTTTGCAGGCTGGAGAGATGGCTCAGCAGTTAAGAGCACGGATTACTCTTACAGAGGTCCTAAGTTCAATTCCCAGCAACCACATGGTGGCTCACAACCATCTGTAATGAGATCTGATGCCCTCTTCTGAAGTGTCTGAAGACAGTTACAGTGTACTCATATAACTAAAATAAGTAAATCTTTTTTTTAAATCCCTTTTGATAAGAAATAAAGATAGCCAGGCGGTGGTGTTGGTGTACACCTGGGAGGCAGAGGCAGGTGGATTTCTGAGTTCGAGGCCAGCCTGATCTACAAAGTAAGTTCCAGGACAGCCAGGGCTATACAGAAAAACCCTGTCTTGAAAAAACCAAATCCAACCCCTCCCCCCCAAAAAAGATAAAACCCACTATGTTTTATAGGGCAAGTTCTGTTTTATTTCTTGAAACCTTTCAGAAAGAATAACACTATAAAATGAATTTTCATATGCATACACACACACAAGCACCATAATGCTACCTTTTTGGTCTTGGGTTCTTCATCCAACAGGGCCAGTGTTCTTGCAAATTCTTCATCTTCATGCAACTGCCTCTCCAGCTGTAAAAAGCATAACACAGTAGGATGCTTTTTGTTTTTTGTACCTAAAAGTTTTCAAATGTGTGGTTCATACAATTAGAAAAAACAAAAAAACTTTCTGAAAATAACAATGACATCTTCCCACTAAACCTTAACAGTCAAGCATCACAAGCTTGCTTCGCTAAACCAAGTTATATTACAGACTATACACGTCTGCATGTGCACCATAATAAAGTCAGCATATTTCACGTTTCTTTCTTACATCTTTGCTTATTTATTGTGTATGTGGGGATGTACGCCATGGCATAAGTGAGGAGGCCAGAAGACAACTCTAAGAGTTGTTTCTCTCCTTTTGAGCCCCAAGGACTGAACTCCAGCCCTCAGGCACCTTTCACCTGCAGAGCCTTAGAGTTGCATATTCTCACATGGTATTTCTTTATAAAATCTGAGTTCACATTTTCACTTAATGTTCTTAGTAACATATCTCTTCATTACATGTTTTATGGCCTGTTTATTTGTTCTAAGGAAAAACCTCATATGTATATTTGCACATAAATGTGGGTATGTACACTTGAGTGCAGAGATGAGGGAGGGCATCAGATCCCCTGGAACTGGAGTTATAATAGCTCTAAGCTACCTGACATAGGTGCTAGCAGACAAACTCTGATCCTCTCCAAAGTCATTACTAGCTCTGTGTCACCCCTCCAGCCTAGCCCACCATCTTGTTCTTTTTAAGATAGGGTCTCACTACACAGCCCTGGCTGGCTTAGAAGTCAGGATGTAGTCCAGGCTAGCCTCAAACTCACTGAGATCTGCCTCTGGCTCTCTCTCTCTGCTTCTCTGCCTCTGCAGTGCTGAGATTAAAGGCGTGCCACTACAGCTGGCTTATCCTCCTCACAGCCACAGTTGTGGAAGGCATTGTCTTATTATGTAGTCCTGGATGGTCTGGAACCTTCTGTGTATACCAGGCTTTGAACTCACAAAGATCCACCTGCCTCTAGCCTTCCTCTTGAGTACTTAAAAATTAAATTAAAAGTATGTCCAACACACCCAGCTTACTTTATGTATTTGAAGCTCTAGAATTATCTCTGGAATGAATCTCAACCTAAGAGGCTGAAAACATGGCTCAGCAGTTAAGAGTACATACTGCTCTATAAGAGAGCCCAGGTCAAGACTCCCAGGACCGATGCTGGGAAGCTAACTGTAACCCAGCTCCAAGGAACTTGATGCCTCTGACCCCAACAAGCAGTTACACTCAATATACTACACACCCACAACACACACACACCCACAGAGAGAGAGAGAGAGAGAGAGAGCACACACACATACAGATAATTAAAAGTAATAAATCTGTTTAAAAATCTGAATCTATAAGAAAAATCACCCATGAGACACATAAACAGTAAATCTAAGCAATTTAAATGTTTGATCTAATATAGGGAAATGGCTGAGCAGTTAAGAGCTCTGGATGCTCTCCTAAGGACCTTACTTAGACTCCCAGCACCTACAATGCAGCTCACAACTGCTTGTAACTCCAGTTCCAAGGAGTCCTACTTTCTCTTCCAGGCTCCACAGCACTGGGCACACCTGTGGTACAAACAAGTATGTAGATAAACACCTATATGCATAAAATAATGGAAAAAACTTACATAAAAGTATTCTCTTGTGTACAAATACCATCACCATTTTTACTATCATGACTCCAACCTTATAAGCACCTATCACTGGCAAATGTTTCTGCTTTCAGCAGAACAGACCTAAAGGTGAAACAGTGAGATTCACTTCGCATTTTAAAGTCACTGTATGTGCCCAGTAAACCCAACCGCCCAACCTAGTACCCAACAAAGTCTTATATTATCCAAACAGGAAAAGTCTGCAAAAATCTACCCTGTCTGAAAGAAAGCTGAAAGCTGGGACACACTTGAGAACTCAGTAACCACGTTCTCCCTGATAGATGAAGCAGCCACACTGGACAAATAGATCACTGACGAGGCCATATGCTTACCATGTGCAAGGAACTCTCCATTTCATCCCCACTAGCAAAAAAAAAGT
This sequence comes from Apodemus sylvaticus, assembly GCF_947179515.1. Taxonomy (NCBI): domain Eukaryota; kingdom Metazoa; phylum Chordata; class Mammalia; order Rodentia; family Muridae; genus Apodemus; species Apodemus sylvaticus. The sequence goes on along the minus strand of NC_067482.1, from coordinate 45,015,205 downwards.
ATATGAGCCCATGCTAATTAGGGCTATAGGAAGCAGACAGGGCACCCCTACATGCTTCCTTTACTAGTATTTCTTCTCTATAAATGAATTATGCACCTAATTGCTAAAGTCAATGCGAACGTCTTAATCATAGAAGGAGCTGCAAACTCTACTGGCAGCCTCCAAGGGTCTCTGAACTCAACACCACTTTTCCACATCATACTCTGTATTATATTTGTGGTAACGGAGATCCTAGGTGTTTTAGAAGGAACTGATATACTTCCATTAGAAAATGCCAGGAAGTGCATGCCTTTGATCCCAGCACTCGGGAGGCAGAAGCAAGTGGATCTCTTTGAGTTCCAGACTAGCCTGGTCTACTGAGCTCGTTACAGGAAAGCCAATGCTACACAAAGAAACCCTGTCTCAAGGGAGGGGAGGGGAAGGGATGGGAGGGAATGGGAGGAGAACAAAACGAAACTTACTACTTGGGTTATGGCATGTAATAAAGAACCCTAATTTTAACCCATGTTTACTGTAACTGACTTCATGTGGCATTTGACATACTGACTTCAGTATTAGATAATGAACATATAGCTACCAGAAAATAATTAGGGAAGACTATCAATGATTAACACCCTAAAAGTCTTTCATTAGATTAATAGTTTACCCAAAGAGTCTAAAAGAATGTGATAGAAATAGGAAAACAGGGGATTGGGATAGCCTTTGATTCTTTGTAAAGTAGATAATCATCTACTGTTGGCAAAGATAAGGCAAGTTAGGTCCCTTAGAGAGTGACTTAACAGTTGACCTGGGCCACTCACACTACTGTGAGTCATCAGGACACCTGCTTAGAGACATTAGGATTCAATATAACCAGAAACAAGGAAGGTATTTTTATTTTAGTTTTTGCTGTTTTGAGACAGGGTCTCACTATATAGTACTGGCTGGTCTGGGACTTGCTATGTAGACCAAGCTAGCCTCAAGCTCTTTTAGAGATCTTTCTGCCTCTGCTGAGATTAAAGGTGTGTACCACCATACCCAGCTAGAGAATATTTGAAAAACACCAAGTGTGAAGTGTCCATCTAATAAAATGGAGAACCACACATGGTCTGTCCAGGACACGACAGTATGCACTAAGACATACTCAGCCCCAGGAGCAGAGCTCAAAAGCTCCATACAGAAGGCATTTACATCACGGTTTCAATCAACAGCGACCGTCTGGGAACAGAAGCTTCAGAAGATGAGCCCTCCCGGTGAACTCCATCGTACTCAACATTTGCAAACACCAGGCTCACCCCGTCTTCACAACCCTTACTCCCCTCTGCCAGACCCTCTTCATCTCCAATGTTCAGAGCAATCCTAAAAGTTTTTTTGTTTTCTCCTCAGAGTGTCAACAGGTATACAAGTATTAAGGCCCACACAAATGCTAATCACTTCCAAATACACAGCTTCAGCTGTGCCAGGTTTGTCTCCTCTTCCTCTGCTGCTTCCTCTATCAGACATGCCACTGTCAAGACAGACTTCTTTTTATTAATGTGTATTTGTGTATGTGCGTGGGTGTTCAGGTGGAGCACAGAGAACAACTTTTCTACCGTGTACATGGATCCCAGAAATCAAACTCAGGTGGGCAGGTTTCCGTGTCATGCAACTTTAACAGCTGAGCCATCTCGTAGCCCCCAGAACAGAACTCCTAATGCCTTTGTACCAACTTCTTTGCAGCCTGTGTTCTGATCATTCCAACAGCATCACCCTGTATCCAGCTCAGGTCACCTCTCACCATCCCTCCTGCTTCCAACCCGACACACACAAGCTAACATCTGCCACCTACCACACCTTAACAATCTCCACACAGGTCTGCTTTGGTTCAGGCCCAACCATGGGGAAAGACTTCAATTATCCTGAATGCATTACAAAAGCCAAGATACTTTTAAGACCCACCAAGTCACGCCACTTTATTAAGGACTCCAATGGTGTCCATCTCACAGAAGCTAAATTAAACCTTAAGTCTGGACCAATCAAAGTCCTTTTCCTAAGTACTGAAGACCCATTGTGACCTACAGGACTTGCTGATGGCTACTCCTCCACGTCACCTAACTTCCTTGTCACTCACCTGTCTGCCATACTGATCTCCTGAGCACACTTCCTCCTCTTGATGCTTACCCTGCGGTCCTGTGCTGAGAGCAGATCTGAGTAGCCAGCAGCCGGCCCCTGTGCTTTCTGACCCAGTGCATCCCGACTTAACCCAGGGCTCCACCTGCACTCTCTGCACACCTGCGACTTCCCAGTGTCTTGTTTGCTTCCTTGGTTTTCTATTTAAACTGTAATCACCTACTACCTACAGCCGTGCTAGGAACTCGGTAAATAATCAATAAATCCTTGTCAGATGTGAGTTTACAGTTCAAGAGAGCATCCTGAACCTTTTTAAAGATTTTATATGAAAGTACACCGTAGCTGTCTTCAGACACACCAGAAGAGGGCATCTGATCCCATTACAGATGGTTGTGAGCCACCATGTAGTTGCTGGGAATTGAACTCAGGACCTCCAGAGGAGCAATCAGTGCACTTAACCGCTGAGCCATCTCTCCAGCCCCAAAGGCAGATTTCTAAGTCATCAGTGTATATAGTAAGTAAGGCATGGGAAAGAGTATGTATGCTCAGAGTGAAAGCAAAGGAAGATAGGAGACAATGAAATTCTTTCAAATATACTAAGGAGGCTCCTATTCACAGAACTTCAAAATTTGTACATAAATAATTATCTGTCAGTCTCATCATTTATATTTTACAGGGATTTATATTCTCATATACTTTATTTTAATTTATTTTACACCAGACTCCTAACGAGGCTCAATTTGAGCTAATCATGGCGGTATACTACTATAATCCCAACACTCAGGAAACTAAGGCAAAACTGTGAGTTCAAGGCTAGCCTGGCCTACACAGTGAATTATGGTCCTGCCTTGGATAGATGGATGGATAGATGGAGGAACAGACAGACGGACAGACATACACAGAGACAGATACACAGACAGGCAGGCAGAACTTAGTTTAAAAGAGAAAAGGCTCAAAACCACCTTGACTGTTTGCCTGGCTGTACCAAGCAGACCATCAGGCTAACAGTGATAATTAAATGGAAAGGCAGTACCTCTGCATCTTCATCCAGCTGCAGCTGCCTGGCGATGGCCTCATCATTTAATCTGGAATCATCTGTCTTTTGAGAAGACTGCATTCCAAAGAAAATCAAGCAAGATAAGCATAAATCTGGCTAAAAATAAAGTTTTGGTTTGTTTGGTTTTTTGTTTGACAACGATAACTAAACACATTAGTGAGAGATAAGTCACAATCCATGCAGGCACAAAGTCAAGTTTTGTGGCTGTTCTGGTAATATCCAATCTCATAAAAACTAGACACTACAGACAGATGACTCTCATTTTGTTCTATTGATATGTTCAAAAGAACTGTGCACACGCATGTGCACACACAGTATAGGTTAATGCTTTGGCTATCAAAGTAGTCTAAAGCATTGGCAAATCAATGTAAACACAGCCCAGTCCTGTGGCGGCGCCAAGGAATCAGCATAAACTGTAGCCATCTTACACTGAGGCGCTACCTTCACTAGACAGTATCTATAGGTCTGTTTCCTCAATGGCCAGGGGAGAACAAATCCAATTATCAGTCAAACTAGAGAAGATCAGCATAGGTACACTCTGATAAAACAACATGTCTATCCCATTTCAAAATACAATTGTGTACATCTGAAGTCAACAGTAAAATAAGTTTTCATTTTGAAAATTCCATTTAAATTCTAAGAACCATGACTTTTTCTTATATCTTAATGTTTTCCTGAGTTAAAAAAAAATATATATGTATATACAAATATACATATATTCTAATTACCATATCTTCCAAAATGAGGATATTTATCTATATCACTGAGAAATGCCCCACTATTAATAAAGCGTCTTTGTTCAGCACTCACCTCTGTCCTTTTGCTTGCCACCATCCTCCTCCCTGATCTCTGGACACTTTCAGTTCCAAAATAATCAAGCACTGATGTCGGGGTCAGTTTTATTGGAGATAATGGTTTATTCTTAGTCTTAATGTTTTCTTCATTCTTTTTCACGTTTGATGTTCCAAGGTAACTATTTGTAGATACTCCATTCTCTTTTGATTTGGAGGCTGCCTTTTTACATACTAAGTCATCATCTTCATCTTAAACGGAAAGTATTTTTCATAAAGCATAGGTCTTAATTATATAAACTAATCATTTCTATATATATATAAACTAACCAGCTTTTTTAAAAAAAACTAACACCTTGAGTTGTTTTCTTCTTCCTATCTTCTGAATCTAACAGATTTTTTGACATTTACAAGGGCCAGGCCTATGGCTGGCTGCACAAATATTTGCCACACACCCATTATATACCAGGTGCTATGGGTACAACTAAGGACTAAGGAGAGATACAGCAGTGAAAGATGCATTCCCCGGCCTCACAGAATGCATAGCCCCCCCACACCCCCACCCCCGGAAAAAAAAGATACATTAATTTTATACATACATATGTGTGCATACAAACAAATACACACACACACATTTCATTTTCAAGCTTCATGAACAAAAAATGAAATAAGAGAAGAGTAAGGAGTGATTAAGGATACAAGAGGCCTTAAGTCCAATCCCCAATAGTGACTCCTCATCCCCAAAAGTGAATGATCGGAGGGAGAGGGTGAAGCAGAGGAAGAGAACCTGCACGCACACACAGGTTCCCGTCCCAACCCCATAAAGGGAGAGAAGAGGGGAAGAGAGGGAGGGAGGGAGAGAGAGAGGGAGGGAGGGGAAAAAGAAAATGTCCAAGAAGCCAAGGGATGTTCTTTTGGTAAAAGCGATCATCAGAATCCTATTCTTGGGAGATCAAACTGAAAGCCTTGTGTGTGCCAGGTAAGTACTCTCCCCCTTAGCTATAAAAAAAGCCTTTGGTCTTTGGTTTTGGTTTCCTAGATAAGGTTTCTCTATGTATCCCTTGGCTTTCTTGGAACTCACAGTGTAGACCAGGCTAGCCTTAAACTCAGAGATCCCCCTGCTTCTGCCTCCCAAATGCTAGGATTAAAAGCATGCACCACCACTGGACTTCTCAATCTTTTGGTTTTTGAGTCTATGTAACTCTGTCTGGCCTTGGCCTTCCTACATGGCCAGAGCTGACCACCAACTCAAGCCTCCTGCCTCAACAACCCTAATGCTGAGATTTCTATTATGACCTAATACACCTGACTAGGGAACAACTCTTTGATAAGCAGTATCTGCACAGAGCCATGCAACGAAGACACCTCTAGCAAGAACAGCCAGATCATGTGACCTGCAAGCACCGGTTACAGTGCTCTCTTACAGCGGGTGTGCTCCCAGGTTGAAGGCAGTGTAGCTGCGGGGAAGAGTTAAATCCTACAGGATTTCTTAGGTGATAGACAGAAGCCTGGGCAGCGTAACATCACATGTCAGTTAAGTCTTGTCCTCTGGAGAAGACACTGCAGAGAAGAAAGGCAAAGGTAGGGAGCTCAAGAAGCCATTACAGCTCCCGACAAGATGCTGACTAGGGTAGTTCAGCGGTGGTAAGAAGTTCAGACTCTGGCTACACACATAATGAAGGTTGACATCTAACAATTATCTAGCCATTCATTTGAAACCTCAAACCATTTATTTTGTTACATTTTATATCCAAAAAAAAAAAACCAAAAACCAAAATCCAGCAACCAGAGAGATGCCTGAGTGGATACAAGTTCTTTGTTGCCACCTGATGACCTGCATTCCATCCCTGACTTCCACATGTATTCTAACCCCCAATACTCAGAGACACATGCACCTATGCATGCATGAAACATACATACATACATACATACATACATCTCATATGGAATACATTTTATCCCCAGCATCTTAAAGCCTCCTCCCCCTTTTAGTTTCCTGGCTGCCACATACTCCACACTACTACGTTCTACCTTATCTAAAGCCTACAGATGGGCCTGGAGAGAAGATGGCTTGTGGTTAAGAGCATTTGTCCTTGCAGAGAACCCAGGTTTCATTCCCAGCATCTGTACATAGCTCACAACCAGCTGTAACTTCAGCTCCAGGGGAATCTTATGCCCTCTTCTAGCTTCTGCAGTCACTATACACAGGTGGTACACATACATACAAGCAGGCAAACATAACCACAAAAAAAATAAGTAGTTTTTAAAAGAAAATATTATATTATAAAGAATTCTTTTTAAAGGCCCATAAACAGCTGGGGGATCGTGCGGCACACACCTTTAATCCCAGCACTCAGGAAGCAGAGGCAAGTGGATCTTTGAATTCCAGCCCAGCCTGGTCTATAAGCAAGTTCCAGGACAGCCAGAACTACAAACTATGCCTTGGGTGGGTGGGTTGGGATACCATAAACAAAGCAGCCACATAACTGAAGTGTCTGAAAATATGAGCCAAGTAATTTGTCATAGTGATGGAAATCTAACTACCATAATACTCTGTGAGTCACAGGATGAAGACATCTTGTCATCTGTCTTGATAAAACCAAAACCTCAAGAAAGAACAACACTAGCTCTATACCAACTCAATACCTTAAAGCCCCCATTAGCCTTTAGAATTTCAAAGGCTACATCATTATGTAAAAAGAAGGCAACAGAGGCTATGTGGCCAGGTATGGTGATACAGCCCTGTAACTAAGCACCTAGGAAACTAATGCAGGAATAATTAATTCCAGTGAGTTCTAGGCCAAACAGAATCTAACACTTTCTTCCTGCAAAGACATGATCACTTAACAGGTTTTTGCTTGGGCCATCCTCTGTTAAAACAAACCTTCTGCAGTCCTTAACATTGTACAGAGGTAAAACATTCCTGTTTTCTAGTAAAGCTGATTTGTTTGTCTGTTAGAAGCCAAAGACAAGCTGCTTTCTCCTCCCCAAAAGCTGTAATGAAACCCTGACAAACAGATCTAAGTCAGATTTCTGACAACTACTTGAAAATCATAGGCAACTCGACACTTAAAACTTCCCTCCAGGATATTTGTCTCCTTGTAAAAACACCATTTATTTTTATTTATAGACAACATAATCTCAAGTGTGCTAACAATGACCGAGCAAACTAGAATTTTCCAGCACAGAGTAGAGGAATTGCCTGGGAGAGGAGATGGCTCTGCCGCTCTGAGTCAGCCATGCTCATCTGTTTGGAAGTCTAAGTAGGGATGATGAGAGGAGAGAGGGGGGGATAATGTGAACGGCTGCAATCAAATCTGTTTACAAGGCAAGCAGGAAAAACAAATCTAATTCTGGAGCTCCTGCTGCTCACAGCTGGGCCTCTGCAGATGGAGCTGACTGTTCTGATGTTACGATTCTCTTGCCTTTGGTCTGGAACACACCAAAATCCAATTAACAGGGAGATTTCATTAGGAAGATTAAAAATAATTGACTTAGCAACAAGTGAAGTCTAAGTAGGGCAGGTGGGGTGCAAAGCCTTGTGTGTATGAAGTGCCTTTCCACGTTTCTCCAGAGGAAGGGTCAGTGTTTAGGGCTAAAATATACTCGAACCTAAATGAAAAAAAAAAAAAAAACAGTGAGCACCCCACCTCCGTTCGTGGGTGCGCTAAGTGAGAACAGTCTGCAAAATAAGCAGAAAAAGCAAGACTCAGCTGGGCGTGGTGGCGCACGCCTGTAATCCCAGCACTTGGGAGGCAGAGGCAGGCGGATTTCTGAGTTCGAGGCCAGCCTGGTCTACAGAGTGAGTTCCAGGACAGCCAGGGCTACAGAGAAACCCTGTCTCGAAAAACAACAAATCCAAAAAAAAAAAAAAAGGAAAAACAAGACTGATCGAGAAGCCAGGAGTCTCAATAAGTCAAAATGAGTCTGTGAAAAGGTTTGTCTCCTTTGTGTACGCTAGGAAATACACCCAACACTGCGCACGCAACCTGTGGGGAAAAGTGGCTCAGGCAGTATAAGACATTAAATACTGAAAAAGCAGGTTGCATAAATATATACCCAAATAAATACATGTATGCCTAAATACACAAATGTTTTTGATGCCAGGAGAGCCATCTCCTGTCCCAGGTAATTCCTCTACATAGGGAGGAAACAGAACATTCACTGAGGTGATTTAAAAATGTTACTCTAAATACATCAGTCAAGCTCAAAATCTCTAAACTTAGATTCTTGTATGTAAAATCCTAATATGCAAATTAGTATTGATTCTCAATAACTATAATCAAATACAATCTTACTGAAGAGACATTTTCTACTAGAACCATTCCATACTTCATTGGCAGCATCCATAACAGAAGCTCTCAGATAGAATACGTGTTGCCTCATACATAAAACTGCCTAACTCTAAAATTAAGCAAAGAACGATTCTTTCTGCTATTTTCCCAGGTTTTGGTTATGGACCTAATGGGGCACCCTAGAAAGTATAACACCTCCACTTCTCCCAACTAACCCTCGTCATAAAGACAACTCACAAAGCACGGCCCCAGAATTACTGTAACATTAGCACTAAAAATGGTGAAGACAAAGAAAACCCTGACTTCTTCAATCGCACAGCAGCTGCTGGTGAAACTGAGTAAGGCAGCCTTTGGCAATCAAACTCAAGGCCGATCAGTTCATTAAAAGCTAAAAGCAAGCACATTCAGTACAGCAAGCAGTTAGGGTTCTGTCTGCTGACAAAGTTTTATTAGTCAATGGTTAGCTATAAGCATTTTTCCTTTCTCTGTAAACTGGGGAAGTTAATGTAGTTAAACTCACTTTTTTTTTATTTTGACAAATACTATAGGACAGATTTAATCCAAGTGATGATGTTCTAAAGCTGAGCTGTAAGCCTGGACGCTTACTAACATGAACAAAAGCCTGGATGCTTACATGCATGAACACAGTTCCTTCAGTCCTCCTCTTATTTAGAGAGCATTCATGGCACTGAAGAGATGCAAACATGACTCAACGTTCAAGAGCACACAATACCTTGCAGAGCACCTGAGTGTGCTGGGCAGCTCACAAGGCAGCTCACAGCGCCTGTAACCTAGGCCCCAAGGATTCCAATGCCTGCTTCTGGCAAACATGCCTATCTGCATTCACATGGACACACTCCCTCCCAAACACACCACAAACATACATAATTAAAAATAAAATCAATCTTTTATTTTTTAAAGTACTACACAACAGAAATAATATGTAGGCCATACATATAATCTTAAAATAGCCACATTTTGAAAGATAAAGGCTGGGTCCTGTAACTCAGAGGCAGAGTGCTAGCCCAGCATGTTCAGAGCCCTACGTTTCATTCCTAGCATCTAAAACAAAAATGTGAAAACAAATCAAATGTTGGGGGTTTGTTCTGTTTTTAGTTTTATTGTTTTTCAGACAGGCCTCACTATAGCCCTGACTAGCCTGGAATTCACTGTCTCAGTTAGGGTTTTACTGCTGTGAACAGACACCATGACCAAGGCACCTCTTTGACAACATTTAATTAGGGCTAGCTTACAGGTTCAGAGGTTCAGTCCATTATCATCAAGGCAGGAGCAAGGCAGCATCCAAGCAGGCATGGTACAGGAGGAGCTGAGAGTTCTACATCGTTATCTGAAGGCTGCTAGGAGAAGACTGGCTCCCAGGCAGCTAGGAGGGTCTATTATAGCCCATGGCCATAATGCCACACCTCCTAACAGTGCCACTCCCTGGGCCAAGCATATACAGACCATCACACTCACTATGGAGTCTCACAGAGACACACCTGCCTCTAATTCCCAAGTGCTTGTATGAAAGGCTTGTGGCACCACACCCAGCAGCAATGGTCTCAACCCAAAACCAAGTAAACAGGACACAGTGCTGCAGGCCTGAAGTCTCAGCACTGGGAAGAGGAAAGCAGGATCAAGATCACCCATGGCTACACAGGAAATCCACAGACTAGGCTAAATGACTGTCTTCAACACAGAACATCACTAGTTTCTACATTTCAGTTTTATGTGGCTGGAGAGATAGCTCAGCAATTAAGAACACATATTGCTCTTAGAGAGAACCCAGGTACAATCCCAGCCTCCACATGGGAGCTCACAACCATCTGAAACTCCAGGAATTCTAAGGGATCTGACACCCTCTTCAGGCACCAGGCTCAAACACAGTGCAAAGACATACAAGAAGGCAAAACACATAAAAAGAAATAAAATACAATTTTATAATCATATGGGAAAATAGAATACCATATAATACCAAACATCATAGTAGAGGGTATTAGCTAATCTGTCACCTGGTGAGACCTAGAATCAAATGGTGTCAAGACAGGCCTGTGAGTGTGCCAGTGAGAAGGATCTTCCACAGATGGAGTGAGGTGAAGACCCACTATGGGAAGACTAATCTGGGGGCTATGACCTTGGAGTGGATAGTGAGGAGAAAGTGAGGTGGGCACAGACAGTCACCGTCTCTGGTTCCTGACTCTGAATGCAACATCATCAAGTTCCTATTGCACAACTTCTTCCCGGTGTCACCCCAAACTAAGAACTAAAATAAACCCTTTCTCCTTAAATTGTTAGAGTTGTATCACAGCAACAGAAATGTAACTATCATAATGGATACACTGTACCCCAAAATTTTCAGCTAAGACAAGAACAATGCTTACTTTTACTTACACATGCCATGGGCTGAATGGAGCAAGCACTCAGATGTGGCAGCAAGTCCTGTAATCTCAGCACTTGGAGAGGCTGAGGCAGAAGGACTGCTGTGAGTTCAAGGCCAGCCAGAGTTATAGAGCAAGACCATAACTCAAAAACAAAGCAAAACAAAACAAACAAACAAAAAAAGAATGGAGGAGGGAGAAGAGTGTCTAGTGGAGGAGGGAGAGGAGTATCTAAGGAAGGAGGGAGAAGAGACTGTCACTGGTCATAAAAGTCTCACATAAGATCCTGGCATCTCTTCAGAAGACTGCACTAAAAACTATCTGAGAGAATAGAGAATCTATAATCAGAGCCTCAACTGAGCCTTTGTGTACCTCAATCAGAAGATAAAGATAGCTTGGTCCACAGTTAAAGCCTGGTGCACTCTATCTGCATCTGACATTTTCAGGGTGCTGGAAAGCCTCATCACACGACCTATTGCACAGTCCTATTGCCATACTGTTTCCCTTCACCCTCCCATGAATCTGAACTGTCACAAAGGTAGCCATGTTAAAGAGACCTCTTAGATATTGTACAATGTACCTAAGCAGATATTTAGCAACAGTCAAAAGCATTAAAAACACTAATCTATACTTGTAAGAAATACATCAGTCTGTTAAATGTTTCAAAAAAATAGTCCAAGAGCTGGAGAGAGGACTCAACAGTTAGGAGGACTAGCTACTGCTGGAGAGAGGACTCAACAGTTAGGAGGACTAACTACTGCTAGAGAGAGGACTCAACAGGAGGACTAACTACTGCTGGAGAGAGGACTCAACAGTTAGGAGGACTAGCTACTGCTGGAGAGAGGACTCAACAGTTAGGAGGACTAACTACTGCTGGAGAGAGGACTCAACAGTTAGGAGGACTAGCTACTGCTGGAGAGAGGACTCAACAGTTAGGAGGACTAGCTACTGCTGGAGAGAGGACTCAACAGTTAGGAGGACTAACTACTGCTGGAGAGAGGACTCAACAGTTAGGAGGACTAGCTACTGCTGGAGAGAGGACTCAACAGTTAGGAGTATTAGCTACTGCTGGGTGGTGACAACACGTACATCTTTGAGCCCACCATGTGGGGGACAGAGGCAGTTCAAGGACAGTCTAGTCTATAAAGCCAGTTCCAGGACAACAATGACTACACAGAGAAACCCTGCCTCAAAAAAAAGGAGGAGGAGGAAGAAAAGGAGGAGGGGGAAGAAAGAGGAAGAGGAGGAAGAAGAGGAGGAGGAAGGAGAAGGAAGAAGAGGAAGAAAAGGAGGAGGAGGAAGAGAAGGGGAGGAGGAGGAGGAAGAAGAAGAAGAAAAGGAGGAGGAGTAACAGGAGGAGGAGAAGGGGGAGGAGGAGGAAGAGGAGGAGGAAGACTAGGTACTCTTCCAAGACAGGGGTTTGATACCCAGTACCCATGGAGAGGCTCTCAATAGCCTGTAACTCCAATCCCAGAGATACAACACTCCTGTGTGGCCCCCAAGGCACAGATATATGCAGACAAAACACCTACACACATAAAACAAAGTTCTTTTTAATTCCTGGGGGGCGGGGGGCTGGGAATTCAGCTCAGTGGTAGAGCACTTACCCAGCCAAGTGCAAAGGCTCTAGGGTCAGTCCTCAGCTCCAAGAATGAAAACAGACAAAATATCCCCAGGGATAGGAATGCAGCTCAGTGGAGGAGTGTTTACCTAGCATGCATGAAGTACTGGATTTGACCTTCACCAGTAACTAGACCTTTACCACACAAGAAATTTCAAAGATGATGATGATGTCCTTCCTCTGACAGATACAATTCAAAAAAGACAAAGGAATACATTCGGTACCTTACCTGTCTCAGAAATGTAAGTAACAGGATCCTTCCGGGAGATTTTACCAGGTTTAGAAGGGAGTGGTAATTTTCCTGATTTCTTTTTAGCATTTTTCACTTGTACTGTCTCCTCTGACTCTGAATCTACAAGAGAAAAGTTAAAGCTGTGAAAAGAAATATCAGCGTATTTTTAAAGTAGTCATTATAAGCCAATCCCCCAAGAAGCATGTCTTGAATCTTTACATTATTTTATTTATCCAGTAATAAACTCATGATTACATTCATATATCGTTGTTACAATAGCCACAAACCAAATGGCTTAACAACTACACATGTGGGCTGGAGACATGGTTCAGTTGGTAGAGGTCCCGGTGGCTAAGCCTGATGACCTAAGTTTAGTCCCTGGTAACCACACAGTAGGAGAAAGCAACTCCCCCAAATTACCACCTGTCCTACACACACAATGTGGTACACACCCACACACATGCAAAAGAAAAAGGGTCTAACATAAATACATTTTAACTTTCACAGTTCTGAGCAATGGCTGACACAGGTCTCATGGGGGCATCAGCAGGGCTCCCTAGGGAAGAATCCATTTCTTTATCATTTCCACTTGTCTAGCAGCTGCCATCAATACATCTTAACCTCTTCTCCCATCTTCATAGTCAAGAAACCGGGCATGGTGGCAGTGGTCAGGGAGACTGATAGCTCAGGCTTGTCTGGGATACAAGTGAGTTCAAGGCCAGCAGAAGCAACCTTAGTGACTTTTAAGAGAGCTATGGATGTAGTTCAGGGTAGGATGTTTGCACAGCATGTGCAACTGTGTTCATCCCCTGGACCACACACATACTCACACAAACACCCTGTCTTAGTCAGGGTTTCTATTCCTGCACAAACATCATGACCAAGAAGCAAGTTGGGGAGGAAAGAGTTTATTCAGCTTACACTTCTGCATTGCTGTTCATCACAAAAGGAAGTCAGGACTGGAACTCAAGCAGGGTTGGAAGCAGGAGCTGATGCAGAGGCCATGGAGAGATGTTCCTTACTGGCTTGCTTCCCCTGGCTTGCTCAGCCTGCTCTCTTATAGAACCCAAGACTACCAGCCCAGGGATGGTACCACCCCGCCCAGGGACCCTCCCCCTCCCCTTGATTACTAATTGAGAAAATGCCCCACAGCTGGATCTCATGAAGGCACTTCCCCAACTGAAACTCCTTTCTCTGTGATAACTCCAGCCTGTGTAAAGTTGACACACAAAACCAGCCAGTACAGCAGAGAGTGCTACCCTCAAGCAGAGTGCGCTACCATCTCACTGGTTTCTGACCTCCTTACACTTTTTTTTTTAATGAGAGTGGGATGGTTAAGACAGTCTAAGTAGACCAGGATGGTGTCAACTTCACAGGCCTGTCTCTGTCTCTGAGCACTGGGGTTAAAGGAGTGTGCCTTCCTACGCCCTTAATCTCTCCAAATCTCTTCTGCCTCCAACTCCTTAGCCACACTGAGCCTGTCTTCTTTCAGGGTCTTCTGAACCACTCTGCAGCTCTTCCTTCCTTTGCTCTCCAGCCAAACAGATCACAGGTTGCAGGACTTAACTGTGGGACTTTGGAAGCCAGCACTCTAGTTAATCTGCCTACTAGGCCAGACTACTTAATGCAATTTAGAGCAAAACATAAGCACCTAACAGGGTTTGGCACACAGTCCACCATTCATAAACTCACTGTCCTTCCTCCTCTTCTCTCTACAACTAAAAGTTCTGGTTGGTTCTGGGTTCTTGGTCTGAAACGGGGTTTCCCCACAGCCCTGGCTGACTGAAGCCCGCCTGCATCTGCTGGGATCACAGGCTTGTGTCACCTCACCCAGCTCATACTGCTTTATACTAGCATTTAACATAACTGTTTCCAAAGAGGAACCTCAGAGAACGCAGATATGCACTTTCAATATCCTTAGCATAAAGGATATTGCACAGTGAAGTTCACTGAGTAAACATTCAAGTACTCTGAAAAGTCAGTCCTGAGCTGTACTCCCACTGTGAAAGTCACACAAGAGGCAGGAGCGCACTTGAGCTTGGAACATCAGGACCAGCCTGGGCAACCAAAGTAAGGTCCATCTCAAATATATACATAAAATCAAAATAAAGAACCAAAAAACCAAATATATTAACAACACACAAATGCTTCCTTAGGCCACATTATTTTACAACCACTAGTTGGGCAACAAGGGTAGCTTGGGCAACTTGCTTGGGCAACAAGGGTAGCACTCATCGCAAATAAATAAGCAAATAAATATCAAAATAAAGGATAAAATATTAATAATACACAAACAAAATGCTTCCTTAGACTATATTATTTTACATCCACTAGGCATAACAGCACATATCTGTAATTCCAGAATTTGGGAGATGTAGGGAAGATCAAGAATTGTGTCCTCATCAGCTATATAGGGAACTCAAGGCCAACCTAGGCTACTTCAGATAAGATGAAAATTAAGTCAGTTGTGACAGCCTACAGTCCCAGCTGCCCAAGAGCCTAGGCAACAACCTGTCTCAACAATACAGACAGGCTGGGGTTTATAAATCAATGGTAGAGTGCTTGCCTACCAGGCAGAGGGCCTCAGTTCAGCCTCTAGCATTGCAAAATGAATGAATGAATGAATGAATGAGCCACATGGGCACAAAAGGTACTGTTCCCCTTCTCAAAACTGTATTAAAAGAAAATCCTTTAAATTGTGTTTATTACTTTTTTCAAAAGAAATGAAATTACCAAGTCTTCCCGTTACACATAGAAAATCAATTTTAATTATTTGTTTTGGGGCCAGCAAGATGGTTCAACGAGTAAAGATACCTACCACCAAGCCTGATAATCTAAATTCAATCCACCAGGAACTTCAACAGACTCCTTAAGCTGTCCTCTGACCTCTTTGCAAGCCATGGTACACATAACCACAAGCACACAAATTAGTTAATTAAATGTAACCAACATCTACTCTAATAGCAGCATTGTAAGGTACTTTTTCAAATTCAACTTCTAAAAACCTCAGCTTGAAAAAAAATTGATGGGAATATTTTATAATAGGGGCAGATAATACAGATCAAAGGCAGAACACTTGCTTAGCTTATGTAAGGCCCTAAATCTGATCCCTCTGCTAGGTAGATAGGTAGGTAGGTAGGTGAGCAAGCCAGCTCTCAGTAAATCTGAGGCCTTCTATAAACTTATATCCCTAATAAACAAGCCTTCAGTATATTAAGATATTTAGGCACTGGAGCTCTGCCATGAACAGCTGTTCCAAGGACTACCTACCAAGCTCTCTCCACACAGTAATTATTGAGACAGGTGTGTCTCAGACATCAGTTTGGAAAATACAGTTACAAGGGAAAAGAAACACATTAAAGGTCCTCAGAGAAGTTACCTGAGTCATAGATGATCCTCTTCTTCTTGCTGTGCGGCTTTGGTGTGGAGGTGGCCTCTTTACAGGCGTTGGTAACCTGTAGAGGCAGGGTAGACTTAGAACAGAGGACCCCACACAACTAAGCCTGGCGTTCTCAGTAGCCTTGGGCTTAGTAGCTTCCAACTGAAGCAGTTTTGCTCTATGGAGACATCTGTTTATCAAAGTGGGAGGCAGAGGTTTTCTAACATCTAGAGTACATACTAACATCACATAACACATCACATAACATAACATGTTCTTGCTGAACTGCATCAGGAGGGGAGACTTACAGAAAAAGCTACACTATTACCAGCTACACATTCAAAACTAATCCACATATAACAAAGAGTAAAAGGAGGTCAGCCATCGCAGGGTCAAGAGGTTTATTAGCTCCTGCACCTCCCTGATTGCCTTGCTCTCCAGGGCGGTGCTGCCTCAGTAGAGGTGGTAGAACCTTTGGAGGTAGAGCCTAGTCAGGACCCCAAAGGGAGAAGAGGACCCAATCCCTTCTTCCTCTTCTCTGTCTCTTGGTCATGAGACTACTATGTGTAGAATGCTCCCACCACGATGTGCTGCTTCCTCAAGAATCTCACAGCACCGGGCGTGGTGGCGCACGCCTGTGATCCCAGCACTTGGGAGGCAGAGGCAGGTGGATCTCTGAGTTCCAGGCCAGCCTGGTCTGCAATGTGAGTTCCAGGACAGCCAGAGCTACACAGAGAAACCCTGTTTGGGGGGTTGGGGGGGGGGGGGGCGGTGTAAGGTCTTTGCCAGGCGGTGGTGGCACACGCCTTTAATCCCAGCACTTGGGAGGCAGAGGCAGGCGGATTTCTGAGTTCGAGGCCAGCCTGGTCTACAGAGTGAGTATCAGGATAGCCAGAGCTACACAGAGAAACCCTGTCTCAAAAAAATAAATAAATAAAAGAGTCCCATAGCAATGAGGCAACAGGTCACAGACTAGAAACCTCTAACACTCAGAGCCAAAATCACCTTTCTGTTTATAAATTATCTCAAGGTGTTTTGTGATAGTAACAAAGCAGTGGATAATACACAGGACAGGTGCTTCCTAAACGTGCAAGATAAAAACAGAAATAAGATCTAAGCTGGCAGCCCATCACTAGCACACGCATGCTGAAAATTTGAAGACAAACCAAAAAATTAAATATATTTATAAACATTACATTTCTTTTTTTTTAATTTTTTTTTAATTTTTTTGTTTTTTTGGGTTTTTTTTTCGAGACAGGGTTTCTCTGTGTAGCCTTGGCTGTCCTGGAACTCACACTGTAGACCAGGCTGGCCCCCGAACTCAGAAATCCTCCTGCCTCTGCCTCCCAAGTGCTGGGATTAAAGGCATGCACCACGACTGCCCTAAACATCACATTTCTAACATACTCATATTTCAAAAAAAGTAAGTAGACAGAAAAAATGATCACTTAGATGAAAATATCTATGTATTTCTGTTCATTAAGGTAGAGTTTCAAAAACACAAGAATAATCAATTGGCTTCAAAAACAAGGCAAATAGCCATTACAATTTATAGATGCAACAAAGTAGTAGATGAAAAGTGAACTAAAGACAGGTACAGTAACTGTGAAGAGTGGAGACAGACATCTAGACACAGGCTCAGCTCCTTCCTATAGGCTCTGCCCACCATCTCCTGCTTTCTCATGAACTGCTTTTATAATATAGCTACAAGGACTTAGAAGACAAAAGCTTTAAAAAGTTAAACTAAAAGAACTAAACCAAGATTTCACCTGCTGCCCATCTAACAGGAAGCAAGAATTTCAAGCCTAAGTTTGATCAAGTTAACTATATGCTAAGACAAAAGAACCAACATTCCTTGTAGGAATATAACAGAATCTAATACAATAAAGCCAAAATGAAAAAGCAAGAAGAAATTCGTGGTTACATCAAGACAACGAATCATAAAGGATCCATGTATCTGATCAAACATCACTCCTAAGTTTGAGTGAGGTGAAATAAAGATGTCCCTCCCCAAAGCAGTTGAGCCTTATCAAATCAGCTGAAGCCCTGAGAAGAAAAGCTAGCCCTCCTGGAATGAGAGGGAGTCTTCCGGCCTGACCTCTGGCCCCCCGAGGACATGAGCTGTTTGCTGCCTTTGGACTGGAGCCAGGCCGTCCCCTCCGTGGCCTCCAGTCTGCCAGCTTAGACAGAGCCATGTATGTGTCAGCCATTCGGATCCTCAGGCCTTACACCTGGTGGCAGCTCTACCATCCGCTCTCCTGGGTCTCCAACTCACAAACTGCAAACCTTGTCATCTCCTTCAACCCTCTGGGTTATGTTCAGACCATTTCACTGTTTCACTGGAGAGCCTGGCCAGATTTTTAGTTCTAAAAAATGAAATACTGCTATTAAAAATGTGTCTAAACAGCTGCAATGTACTCATATAAATAGAAATAAATAATATTTTTAAAAAATGTGTCTAAAAACCAGGAACTGAGTAGAGACTGGAGGGATTTAGCATACACGGTAGGAAAAGCCCAGAGTGCCACGAAGGAGCTGTGAGGAGCCGCGTGGGTCCAGTGGGGCTCATGGAAAAGAGCAGGGCCACTGGGCAAACCCTCGTCTCAGAAAACACGTCCATCTCTATCAACAGCATGCCAATCCATGAGTGGGGCGGTCTAGCTCAGCTACAGGAGGACCTTGCCTGACTCACACAAGGCCTACTTCAACATCACTATCATAAAACATAAAAAGAAGAAAAATGAAAGTTAAAGGCAAACTGTCTTAGGGTTTCTATTCCTGCACAAGCATCATGACCAAGAAGCAAATTGGGGAGGAAAGGGTTATTCAGCTTACACTTTCCACACTGCTGTTGATCACCACAGGAAGTCAGGACTGGAACTCAAGCAGGTCAGGAAGCAAGAGCTGATGCAGAGGCCATGGAGTGCTGTTCCTTACTGGCTTGCTTCCCCTGGCTTGCTCAGCCTGCTCTCTTATAGAACCCAAGACTACCAGCCCAGGAATGGCACCACCCACAAGGGGTCCTCCCCCTTGATCACTGATTGAGAAAATGCCCCACAGCTGGATCTCATGAAGGCATTTCCTCACCTGAAGCTCCTTTCTCTATGATAACTCCAGCCTGTGTCAAGTTGACACACAAAACCAGCCAGTACACAAATCCACTGCGTTTTCTTATGGAAACAGTATTAGGCTTTTGAAAACCATAGTAGAGACATGGAGTGGAGCCAGGCAATGCTGGCGCAGGCCTTTAACCCCAACACTCAGCAACCTGATCTCTGAGTTTAAAGCCAACCTGAAATACAGAGTGAGTTCCAGGACAGTAAGGACTACACAGAGAAACCCAGTCTTAAAAAACAAAAATTTTAAAAACAAACAAAAAACAGAAACAACAAAGAACTTGGTTGTGTCTGGACCTGAAGGTGCATGCTTTTGATTCCAGCACCTACAAAACACAAGGAGGCAATCTCTGTAAGCTGGAGGCCTGAATAGCCTACAAAGGAAGTTCTAAGCAAGCCAGACAGCCAGACAGTCAGAACTAGGCCCTATCTAGTTCTCTAAAAATGTGGCAGAGAAAGCGAGAGCCGCAAGGACTTTAGATGTGGACTAGAGACGGTGCGGCAATTTAGAACCCGTGTTGCTCTTACACAGGACCAGGTTCAGCTCCCAGCACCCACATGGTGGCTCACAATCATCTGTCACTCCAGTTAGAACAGCTCCAAGGGATCCAAAGGCCTCTTCCAGCCTCTTCTGCAGGCACCAGGCGTACAAGAGGTACTACAAACATATACATGCACATGAAACACTCATACATATAAAATATATTTAGGAAAACAACTTGGTTGTGTTCTAGTGCTCTACGAAAAACAAGAAAATTCGGTATTGAGCTAAAGAGATTCTAAAACAGAATGTTAAAGGTACAGGTTGGGTTCTGACAACTTATGGTAAAGTTAGTAAACTAAAGAAAGGGAAACTAAAGTACTACTAACCAAAAACCAAAAACCAAAAACAGTACAAAACAAAGAAATCTGCCTGACTTCTTACAATCCATAGATGGCCCAATAAGCTTATTCCTAAGACATCATCAGGACTGGCTCTTCACTTTCAAAGGGTAGGACACCATCCTGGTTTCCAAAGACCTCACCCTCACCTGAAAAGAGCCTTCCCCTGAGCCTCGAAGGCAAAAGAGCACTAAAGGGTCACAGGACTGCTGCCGAGCTCGGCTCACAGGAGCAGCACCCCAGCAGGTCTGCATGAGACTATAAGGTAGGTTACTACTGCTGTGCCTGAAAATATAATGGCATTCCATTCACTAGGCCCTGGGCTTGCCTGAGACCCATTAGCCCTTCCTTCTCAGGAATGAAGATGTCTGCTCTGTGTCTGTACCACTATTATATGCGGTTTCCCAACAACTACAAGAATTTGCCTAAAAATGAATCATACCTTCAAACCTTATTTATGTTTGACTTACATGAAATTTAAATGATACTAGTCTTATACTTGATGGAAGAATAAATATTCTAGGGAGAAGGTGTGACTGGAATAGAAATTCTTTAAGTGGCCATGGATAAAATGTTATAGAATGTTATAAAATGTTATAAAATGTTCAACATGCCCCAAATTCCTATGTTGGCACGCTCTAATCCTTAATCCTAGTACTCAGGGCAGAGGAAGGTGAATCATTGTGAGTCAAGGCCAAGCCTGCTTTCCACAGCCAGTTCCAGGCTAGTCTGGGTTACATAGTGAGACTTATTCCAAAAAAGTAAGTTAAATGATTAAAGGAGTTGGTAGGTAAGGTCCTGATCTGTCAGGATTAGCATCCTTGTAAGAACAGCAACAGAAGGCTCAAGCCCCCTTCTCTCCTGAGCACCTCAACCAAGACTGAAGACACAGGGAAACCGGACACCTGAAAACCAAGAGCTCTCACTAAAAACTACACCAGCCAGAGAACTCTGATCACAGACACACAGGCCCCAAAACTCAAAAAAAGTGTTTGCTATTTAAGCCACTGAATCCATAGTGTTTTGTTGGGACATCCAGAACTAATTAAAATATGACCTACACACTCAGGAGCAAAGGCACTTAGAGACCAATCCTCATATATTCCAGCTTCTGGAACTTTAAAGTGACTATTATAAATATACATAGAACAGAAAAACTAGGAAAAAAAAAACAATGGAAATTCCAGAATTAAAATAAGTACAATTAAAATAAAAACACTCTTAAAGGGAAACTGGCAAGGAAGAAGAGTCACAGAGCAAGTGTGGTGGCCCCGGGCCTCAGGAGCATCACTTGATCCCTCTAGTTCAGGACAAGCCTAAATAACAGTTATTTAAAGAGAAAGTAGACAGTCTGAAAAAAGAATCAATAAAAAAGGAACAAGTCTCAACCATCACAGAGACATACTAACAATCTATGTATTGGTAATTAAAGAGTGACCAGGTGTGCTAGCTCACACCTGCAATCCTGTAATTTCCAGGAACTCAACTCAGGAAGTTGAAGCCTGAGGACCAGAGGTCAAGGTCACTCTCAGCTACAAGACAAGTTCCAAGAAAGACACAGACTATATGAGACTGTCCCAGAAAGACACAGAATTAATGAAACAAAGTATATGAATAATAGCAAAAAGGTTCCAAATCTGACTAAAGTCATAAATCTAAAAAGCTCAGGGGCTGGTAAGATGACTCAGCAATGAGAACACTTGTTGCTCTGTCCCAGGACCTAGGTTTGGTCCCTAGCACCCACATGGTAGCTCACAACCATCTGTAAATCTAGTTGTGGGGCACCTGACACCCTCTTCCTTGCACACCAGGCACATACACTGTGCACAAACATACATGCAGGCTAAAGATTCATAAATATCAGAAAAAATAAACCTTAAAAATTTTGCAAAGTATGCTGGCTCCCATCTTCAATCTAAGCACACAGGGGAAGAAGGAGGCAGATTTCTGTGAGTTCAAGGCCAGCCTGGTCTATATTGAAGGGTATGGGAACTGTCACACAAAGCATTTAGACTGAAGTCTCAGTTAAACAGGGCTGGTTTATTGAATGCACATTCTAAGACTGATGGATCTGACTACAGCTCAGACTCGAGAGCTGAGAGCTACAATCTCAAACGTTTCTCAGGGCCAGTTTATAAAGAATAAAGAAAAAACACAAAGCATGACAGGGTGGTCAGCCCTGACTCAAACTATTTTGCCTAGCTAGAAAGAACAGTTCTAACTGACCATAAATTGAGCTTATGGTTATGGAATTTAAGATTAACACATCTCAGAACATTCAGAACATAACAGGGTATGTGGTCAACATGATCCTGTTTTGATTCTTCATCAATGATATGAAGAAGTTGGCAGACATATTACAACAACTTGATGAAATAGATGGCAGGCATGGAACAAAATGGCTATAGCCATGCTAGGGGGTAGGCCTCGACAGTTTACACAAACTGTTCCATAGCAGCCAAAGCAATTTAGTAAGATCCTGTCACCTCGTCTCAAATAAATATATAAAATAATTGTTTTAACAAAAAAAAAGGTAGAAAATAAAACCACACCTATGCAGTTATAGCATATCAAATGTATATCAAATATAAAATTTTTAATAAGATATTTGTTAAGATGTAAAACTAAATATGCATAAAAATATTACACACCAAGAAAATATGAAAGACTGCTACCTCATCAAACTGGGCAAAGCACAGAGGAACATCTTTAAAGGGTCGAAACAGAAGACTGGCAACTCAAAATTTCATACATGGCCTACTTTATAGTTTTCTTACTTTAATCTTAAAATACTAGGATTAAAGGTGTGTGCCACCTTTCAAGCAAGAATGTCCTTTAAGATGAATGTAAAATACACTCTCATACACACAGAACTACAAGAAATTTAAAGAAAATTCTTCAAGTTGCAACATTAGTATCAGAAGAAATCTCAGGCCGGGCAGTGGTGGCGCACGCCTGTAATCCCAGCACTCTGGGAGGCAGAGGCAGGCGGATTTCTGAGTTCGAGGCCAGCCTGGTCTACAGAGTGAGTTCCAGGACAGCCAGGGCTATACAGAGAAACCCTGTCTTGAAAAAATCCAAAAAAAAAAAAAAAAGAAGAAGAAATCTCAGTTCTTCAGTGAGAAATGAAGAGCACCAGATATGTTTACAGAATTTAGAATAATATTCTTCTTTGTACTCTTTTTTTTGTTGTTTTGTTTTGTTTTCAGACAGGATTTCTCTACATAGCCCCCTAGCTGTCCTGGAACTGTGGACCAGGCTGGCCTTAAACTTGGAGACCCACCTATCCCTGTCTCCAGGGTGCTAGAAGGGTGAGTACCACCACCACCACCCGGCTCTTCCGTGTAACTTCTTTTAAAACTGTTAAAATCAAAATTACAATCAACTATGGAAGATATAAATATGCGCATATAGCATATAATACTGATAAATTAACTTACGGAGTCATAAAATATCTTATAATTGAAATACAGTGCCATAGTATTAATTCAGATACATCATTGTAGTCATTGTCTACATTCTATGGTAGCATAGCTGACCTTCTCTGGATCCGAGAGACTGAACCTTTCCTGCAAGGCCTCATCCTGAGTCTAACACTATCTCCCTGAGGATAGGTTCTTATGTCTCTATGTGCAAACCTGCTTTTTTTTTTTTTTTTTTTTTTGGTTTTTGTTATTGTTGTTGTTTGGGCTTTTTTTTTGTTGTTGTTTTTTTGTTTTTTGTTTTTTTTTTTTGTTGGTTGGTTAAGTTATTTTGTTTTTTATAAGGCCCTGCCTGGCTTCACATTCAAGATATTCATGCCTCACTCTCCATCTTTCCAGAATACGCTATGCCACCACAGATGGCAAATTTTGATCTTAAAAAGGAAAGGTTTTGTTAGTTTGGTTCTGTTTTGTTGTTGCTACTGCTGTCCTTAATGTGTGTACACATTTTGCCTGCATACAAGTCTGTGCACCATGCATATTCCTGATGCTCATAGAGGCCAGACAAAGGCTTCAGACTCTATTAAGTGGAGTTACCAATGGCTATGAGCCACCATGTGCTAGAAATTGAACCTGGGCCCTACAGAAAAACACCCTGCATTCTTAGTCGCTGAGCCAACTCTCCAGACCAAAATGCAAAGTTTTAACAACTAAAACGGAGCTCGGTGAAAGGACAACAGGCCTGACCACAGGATACTACAGAGCTAGCCAGGTTAGCCTGGGACGCGCTTCGTCCTCGGTAGGCTGAACTGCAGCCCTAGTGACAGCACTCCGTGCATGCGGGTCAGGAGTGAGCTCCCTGAAGCTCACACGGAGTAACTTGTCACGCAGACTGACCTTGGCTTCCTTCACTCCCTTCTTTCCTTTGGCAGGTCCCTCCGAAGGTTTTGTCTTCTCATTCTTTACTGTCTCATTTACAGGCTTTTTTCCACTTGATATAACTCCAAAGAATTTCCGAATGTCCTAAAAACAGAAGAGGAAACATGTAAATATTAAATATGTAGCATTCTAACTTCAGTCACTAACAGGACCACCTTACTCAAACTGGTCTAGCCCAGGTCATTGCTCCAAAGCAAGGTCATCTATAGCCAGCAGCACCCTTTTTGTAAATAAAGCCAGTTGATAAAATTACCTGAATTAAAAATGATTTTTCTAATGTAAAGTAATATTAATCCTCAGAATATAACCAAAAACAAGGCAAAAAATAAACAAGTAAAATCTTTGCCTGGTAGTGAGTGGGTGGCGCACACCTTTAATCCTAGTACTTTAGAGGCAGAAGCAGGCGGATCTCTGATCTTGAGGCCAGCCTGGTCTACAGTTCCAGGATAGCTAGGGCTACACAGAGAAATCCTGTCTCAAAAACAAAAACAAAACAAAACAAAAATTAATAAAAAAGTCTGGATAGCTGGCCAGTGGTTACAGCACTTCCTGTTCTTGCAAGGGACCTGGGCTCACAACCACCATCTGACACCAGAGGGCCTCTGTAGGCACCTGCACACGTGGTGCACATAAACTCACACAGGTATACACACAAACACACACAAAAATAAACCTTTTTTTAAAAATGTTGACACTGACAGCAGGGTTCTAACGGGATCCCATCACCCCAGGCAGATGAGAAGACTCCACCCAGACCACCCATAGCCACAAGATTTACACAACCCAAGTCATTCTGAGAAACTAAGAACGTTGAAAGATTTTTCTCTACAGAATTCTTCCCAAACTCTAATGAGAAAGACTGGTGCTGATTCTAGAGTGTTCTTTCACTGTGCCATCCTGGGTTAAACTACAGAATTCAAAATCATACAAAAACTGCAATATAACTGAACATTAAAAGCACTCAGTCTCCTTATTAGTTACATACATCATGCCTGTCCCTTCCCCTTCTGTTTTATTTGTATTTGGTTTTGAGACAAGATTTCCCTCTGTGCCCCAGCTGTACAGAAACTCACTATGTAGGCCCGACTGGCCTCCACTTCCTAAGAGATCCCCCGCTTCTGCCCTCACCCAGTGCTGGGGTTATAGGTGTGCACTATACACTCAAACCCTTCCTTTCTCTATTTAGTTTTGAAGAAACAACTACAGAAGAACAAACCTTAGGATCAAGAAGCCTAGAT
Source organism: Apodemus sylvaticus (assembly GCF_947179515.1). NCBI lineage: Eukaryota > Metazoa > Chordata > Mammalia > Rodentia > Muridae > Apodemus > Apodemus sylvaticus. Next base: position 44,989,767 of record NC_067482.1, on the reverse strand, counting down.
TCGTTTCACTTGTGTGATCCTGGACAATTCATTAGTATCTCAATCTGTTTTCCAATAAGTGCGGTGCAATTCATTATACCCACCCGTCAAAAAGTTTAAACATGCATCCCTTATCATTTTGGCTCAGCAAAAAAACTTCACTTTGAAATATTATCCACTCACATCACTGAAATATTCCATTTTATAAACTATTTATAAGCAAAGACAGAGGATCTCAAATCTTCCTTTCCAGCTCTCCCACTAAAGATTCTAATTTATTAACTAAATCTAAGTTTACAAAGTACTGCTGCCAGGTTGGTGCCATGTGCCTGTAATCAAGGAGTAGAGGCTGGAACCCCAGGAGTTCAAGACCAGCCTCAGCTACATAGCGAGTTCCAGACTAGTCTGGCATCCAAGAGTCTCTGTCTCAAAAATAAACACATAAATAAATGCATAAAGAGGAAGGAAAAGCTGAGCTCAGTCTCTGGAGCCCAAGGGAAGGTGGGGACAAAGGGGGACTCCAGAGGTGCCTCTGACCTCCACACAGATGTGGCATGTGTGCTCTCACATAAACATCACACACACACATAACAATAAATAATAATAATAATAAATTTTTTAAAGAAAGTGAATAAAACAAGCCTGTTGCCCTTGGCTATAAAACTCCTTAAGAGATATCTGTGTCAAGTGGTGAAGAATAGGGCAATAAAGAAAGTCACAGTCATATGTATAATTTGCCAAGAACTGGGCTTGAGGCTGACTACTTTATTGCTTTTGGAGGAAATGACAGTTTCTAACCAGTCTCGCTCTTTAAAATGGTACAGTGATTCTTCACTCAAACCATGGGGATTTCTTAGAAACACATACAAAGGAAAGAAAAGGAAAGGACAGAAATGATGCCAGAGACTCCACAGAGCCAGCAAAACCCTAAATTAATAATCAGGAAGCAAGCAAGGTGGCTTGGGGGTAAAGGCAGCTGCTGTCAGCCCAGGACCTCACTTCTATCCCTGAAGTCTACACAGTGAAAGGAGAGCCAACTTCCACAAGTGTCCTGAATTCCACGCCTAAACCTCAGCACACACATGCACAAAAAGAAACAAAACACAATTATAATTAAGGCCCTGGTTTTCAGCTTGTTTTTTACACCACAGACTAAAGACAACAAAACATTGAGAATGAAGCAACTGGTGTAGTGAAGTCTGCCCCGCACTTGTCTGCTCACAGTCCCTCTTTTCTCTTCCGCCACCCTTCTCCCCAACCCCGAGACTGGCTTACAGAGGGTGGTGTCACCTCACTCTCCCCAGTAACACTTCCTGTCTAGTATTGCAGGTATTCAAGGCCTTAATGAAATGCAGAACCAGCCAAGTCACACCAAATAAAGGGTCAAGGCCCTCTCTCACCTCCAACGAGTGTTCTGCTGAGTAGTGTGTTTAAAAGGAACAAATTCTGTTTTTCACATTTATTTCTTCTGTATGTGTAAATATGTACATGGGCACACATCTGTGGAGGACAACTCTCAGGAGTCAGTTCTCTCCTTCCATAACATGGGTCTCAGGACACAAACTCAGGTCAACAGGCTTGGCAGCAAATGCCAACCCAAGAAAAAGAAATTATTTTTTAAATTTACTTTTACAATTCTGACAATGACAAGACCTTCTAAGTGAACTAATACGATGTTCAAGCAGCCATAAAACAGCTATCCCAGGCACGTGGCACTTACCTGTAATCTCACTCAGAGGGCTGAGGCAAAAGAAATCTAAGTTCCATGCCGGCCAACTACCAGAGTTAAGTCCCTGTCCTAAAACCTGAAAGCTGGAGTGGCGTGTGGCTTGGTGAACAGAGTGCCCGCCTAGAGGCGTGCAGGCCTGGGCTCCAGCACAGCACCACATAACGGAGGGGTGCGGTACTCAGGAGGGGCGGCAGGAAGACCAGTTCAAAACCAGTCTGAACTACGGAGAGCCCATAACGCAAACGAATGAATTAACTAAAGATTCTGACTACAGAAAGTGAAACAAAAGTTATCATACACAAAAATATGTACAAGAAATATATAAATGGGCTTCTACAGAGCAATAAAAGACAACTAAACAGAAAACAAAGCTAGTAATAGGAAAATTATAAAAGAAATGTAAATACCAATAAAACATGCATAAACCTTTTCATCCAATAACGACATTTCTATAAGAAATGACAGGGGATGGAAAAGCACAGACTGCTCCTGCAGAGGGCCTGAGCTTAGCTCCCACAGCATGGTTCACACCCGCCTGTAACTCCAGCTCCTACAGCTCCAAACCTCCAGGTGGCCTGATCTCATAAGCACATACTCACACACATACATACATACACAAATAATTTAACTTTTTTTATATTATTTATTTATTTCATGTGTGTGGGTACACTGTCGCTGACTTCAGACACACCAGAAGAGGGGATTGGATCCCCATTACAGATGGTTGTGAACCACCATGTGGTTGCTGGGAATTGAACTCAGGACCTCTGGAAGAGTAGTCAGTGTTCTTAACCGCTGAGCCATCTCTCTAGCCCCCACAAATAATTTTTAAAAATAAGTCTTAAAGTATAAAGGCAGCTGGGTGGTGGTGGCATGGGAGGCAGAGGCAGGCGGATTTCTGAGTTGAGGCCAGCCTGGTCTACAGAGTGAGGTCCAGGACAGACAAGGCTACACAGAGAAACCCTGTCTCAAAAAAAAAAAAAAAAAAACAAACAAACAAACAAAAAAAAACCAAACAAACATTTTTTTTTTGTTTGTTTGTTTGTTTTTTTTTGGAGACAGGGTTTCTCTGTGTAGCCCTGGCTGTCCTGGAACTCACTCTGTAGATCAGGCTGACCTCGAACTCAGAAATCCGCCTGCCTCTGCCTCCCAAGTGCTGGGATTACAGGCAGCAGCACACATCTTTAATACCAGCACTTGGGAGATAGAGGCAGATCTTTGAGCTCAAGACCAGCCTACTCTAAATAGAGAATTCCAGGCAGGAAGGAAAAGGGGGAGAAAAGGGGGGAATCAGGAAAGGACAGCAGCTAAGCTTAACCCCTCCCCTTTTTTCCTTGGTAAATATTAGTTTAAAAAACAGGGAAAGTCAGGCAAGACGAAAAATTCAGACAAAACTAATACAAGAGTTAATTTTCACAGAGATACTGAAAACTATGTACATTTCTCATGCCTTAAGTGCAGCAACTGAACAGAGACTTGTTTGTGTCTTTTGATGAGCCTGAGAGGTAACAGTTAAATAGGGTAATAAAATCGGAACATAACCCCATCTTAAATGAGGAAATAGAACAGGAAAGACAAAACAAGGTCTTGACAAATTCAACACTTTCTGGAAGGAGTTACTTCATTTTTCTGTCCCTTAGTTTCCTCATGATGTCACTTGCCTCACAATATCTTTCTGAAAACCAAGTCTTGGTGGCACAAGTCTTTAATCCCAGCACTTGGGAGACAGAGACAGATGGATCTCTGTGAATTGGAAGCCAGTCTGGTCGACAAAGTGAGGCTAGCCAGGGCTACTCAGAATGATCTCTGTGAGTTGGAGGCAAAGTTCACTAAAATGCCCAGGCTAGCCTTAAATGTATTCTGTAATCTAAACAGGGCTTGAACTTGTAGTCCTCCTGCCTTAGCCTCTCTGTGGTTGCAATTACAGCTTGCACCACCAGGAATGGCCTAACACTTTTTAAACTAAAAAGTCATTAAATGGAATAGAGATGGGTCAGTGCTAAAGAACACTGGCTGCTCTTCCAAAGGGCCTATGTCCACATCTCAGCAGCCACATGGTGGCTAACAACCATCTGTGACTCTGGGTCCAGGGAATCCAACACCCCTTGGCCTCTTAAGGGCATTGTGATCACATGGTACACAGACACACATTCACACAAAAACATTCACACAAATCAAATAAAGTTTAAAAAAAAAAAAACTTCGGGGCTGGGAGATGGCTCAGCAGGTAAGAGCTCTGACTGTTCTTCCAAAGGTCATGAATTCAAATCCCAGCACCCATGTGTTGGCTCACAACCATCCGTAAAGAGATCTGTCGCCCTCTTCTGGTGTCTGAAGACAGCTACAGTGTACTTACATATAATAAATAAATAAATCTTTTAAAAAATTTTTTCAGCAGTGGTGTACATCCTTAATCCTTAGGCTTGGGGCAGACAGATCTCTGTAAGTTCAAGGACAGCCTGATCTATACAGTAGGCTCCGGTGAGCCAAGACTATATAGTGAGACCCTATTTCAAAAAAAACAAAAACAAACAAACAAACAATTTAAAGGACATATAAATTGCTAAACAAAATAAATATTATGAGTACTAACCCAATCTACAGCTAGGCATGGTGGCACACACATGCAACCCCAGTACTGGGGAAGCTGAACACAGGACTAACAAGTTCAAAGCCAGCCAGGGCTACAGAACAAGTACCAGGCCAGAGAGGGCTAGACAGCAAGACCCTGTCCCATACCCCCACCTCCCCCAACCCCGAGACACACACACCCACACACACACACACACACACAGGAAATCCTTGATTGGGATTTTTGCTGACTGTACTTGCTGCTTTTTGTTTTAAGAAAATGTAAGAGGAGGGTGGGGAAACAACACAGCTATAAGAGTGCATGCTATGCAAACACAAGGGCCTAAATTCAAATCCCCAAACCCACACAAAAATCCAAGCATGAGTGCAAACATCTGTAGCCCCAGTACTGAGATGGGAGCACAGACAAGAGGGCTGGCTAGCTCGGGGTTCAGTGAAAGACCCCATCTCAAAGAATAGAGTGGAGAGAAACAGCAGGACGCCAGGAGTCTTCCTCAGAATAGACGGATGGAACAGAGGGACAGACAGACACACAGATACACACACACTAAGATATTAAATTAGCACTGTATATTATCTGAACTAAATTATTGACATTCACCTTCTATATTAGATCCATATACCTGACTCTTGTGACACATTACCATATTGTGGCTATAAAAGACAAAAACAACTTTCACTTTTAGTAGGCCACTTCCTCTCCTTCAAAATTGGCTTTTAGCCACACAAATTACTTTTTTTAGAAATCAAAACTGTCACTATACACAGCAGACATATTGATTTAGCACTGCCTCAAGCACTTCCCTGAGGAGGACACCATGAGCTAACCAAGTGTGGTCTTTACAAAGGTGGAGCGAGAGGACTCCACAGGCCACACGACACAACTGTAACAGGCTCTGGGAAGAAAGCTGTTCTATGGTGCCTTGGGATTCCCTCATTTCTCAGGCACCACTAAATACTCCTCAGCGCCTTAGACAGGCCAGGATCGGTGCTCAGAACCTCTCACAGGCCTCCAACTGCCTGCTCGCTGGTCTGTCCTTAAAGAACACAAGCCGAGCCTGAAACCTGAGTCCTCTTCCTGACAGGCTCTGCTCAACGAGGAGGAAAATGCTTGTTTGTTTGTTTGTTTGTTTGTTTGTTTACGGGTGACCGGTGTAGTCCCATCTATCCTAGAACTCACTCTATAAACCAGGCTGGCCTCAAACTCACAGAGATCCACCTGCCACTGCCTCCCAAGTGCTGAGATTAAAGGGGTACACCACCATCACCAGATGACAAGAAAAATTCAGAGGATACAAGAGAGTCTCTTAAACACTCATCATAGACATTTTCAGGTCCCTGATCTAAAATTACAAAATTAAAAAAAAAAAAAAAAGCTGAGTACAACATAGAAATAATTATCTAATTCAGGGTTAAAACAGTAAGGTCTCTTGATCACTAGTGTCTGAGACTGATGGTGCCTGATTTATTTCAGAATTCTGACATTTACCACAGTAACATACTGGGATTGTTGTTCTCATTCATCCAGAGGTTAACGTTTCACAGATTATTTCTAATCCAAAAATATCAAATTTCAACTATCTATGTGACCTATGTGATCTATTATGTTGAACATAATTTAAGTTCAAACCAAAACCAGACCTATGATATAATACAGTAAAACCGTATCTCTATAGGCTACCTTCAGTCATGAAAAAAATTCAAATAAACCAGGGTTTCACAAGTAGCCTTGACTGGTCAGACTCAGGATCCTCAGCCTCTGCCTTCTGAGTGCTGAGATTAAAGGTGTGTACTGTCACCACACCCAATCATGAAATGTTTTAATAATTTAAATACAAAGTCATGAACAAGATGATTTTTAATAAATTGATTTTATTTGATGAGTATGAGTGTCGAATATGTATCGGTGCCTATGGAGATCAGAAGAGGTCTTGGGTCTCCTGGAAATGGAGTTATGGAAAAGTTATGAGCCTCTATGTGGGCACTGGGAACTGAACCCCAGTCCTCTGCAACAAGTGCTCTTAACCACTGAGCCATCTCTCTAGCCCCTAGAACAGTAGTACTCAACCTTCCTAACCATGTTACTACTTCCTAACTGTAATTATACTGTTATGAACTGTAATGTAAATATCTGTTTTCCAATAGTCTTCGGAGACTATTGTTCCTGTGAAAGGATTGTTCAACAACCCCCAAGAGGTTGAGACCCACACATTGAGAAATGCTACACTAGAAAATGACAGTAACTTTCACCTTATTGATATTTTTTATTGAAATTACAAAGTTTATTCACACATCAAGTATTTATGGAAAATGTAACTTATGCCAGACACTACAGAACGGTTCTCTATCCCTGCAGCATCTTACCCTTGCAGAGACTGACAGTGACAAGTAGCCATTCAGTAAGATGTTCCAAAAAATATATGTGTATGTGTGTCAAAGAAACAAAATACACGGTCATTGACCAGTATACCAGAAATTTTTAAGCTTTCATAAATCCAGTGAGTTACATTTTCCCCAAAAATATTCAAAACCAAACATACAAAACTCCAAATACAGGTGTGGGACATAAGTCAGGATAAAGTATTTGCCGATAATCCGTAAGGCTTCAGTTCACTCTCCAGGACGGAAGAGGTGAGAGTAGGGGTGAGGGGCAGAACTAGAGTGATGGCACAGGGGTAAAGGTGCTTGTCACCAACCCTGATACTACCCTAAGTTCAATTCCCAAGACCCACCCTACAAGTTGCCTCTGACCTCCACAGGTGCTGTGGCAGGCATGTACACACACACAATAAATCAATAAAATAAATCAGTAAACAGGTGTGACTGGTTACATAACTAAATAGTGGCTGGGCAGTGATACATTCCTGTAGCACCAGCACTTGGAAGGCACAGGCAGTAGATGGAACTGAAGTTCAAGGTCAATCTCAGTTCCCTGTCAGTCTGGGATATATCACACTCTACTTCATAGGTAAATAAATAACATCAAAGTGTCTAATCCACAGAACGAGCCTAGAAGTTGCTAGCCCTGCTGGGAAACTGAGAATGCCAAGAAGCCATTCTCTACCAGAAGCTTTAAAGCTGAAGAGTGGGCCAGCAGTGGTACAGGCCTTTAATCCCAGCACTCAGGAGGAGGGAAAGACAAATCTCGGAGTTCCCAGCCAGCTAGGCCAGAGGTAAACAGAGAAACCCTGTCTCAAAACACCCAAAAATAAGTAAGTATATTGATTGATTGATTGATTAAATTGAAAGCTGGGACTAGGGCTAGAGAGATTGCTCAGCGGTTAAGAGTTCAATTCCCAGAAACCACATGGTGGCTCATGACCATCTGTAATGAGATCTGATGAGCTCTTCTGGGGTGTCTGAAGAGACTGACAGTGTACTCACATTAAATAAATAAATAAATAAATCTTTAAAAAACAGAAAGTTGGGTCTGGAGGGATACCTCATAGTTAAGATACTTTCTATTCTTCCAGGACCTAAGTTATTTCCCAACATTCCTATTGAGAGGTTTATATTCAATCACCTGTAACTCTAGCCTCCAAGGGCAATTCACACATATGGCATTCACTCAGACACACACAAATATACGTAAATAAAAATAAATATTTAAGTTGAAGACTATCCTAAATATAAGGGGGAAATGCTAATCATCACTTCAATCCCAGCCCTAGGGAGTCTGAGGCAAGAGGAACAGAAATTGAGACCACCCTGGACTACTTGGTGAAACCGTCTCAATAGAGAAAAAGAGGGACAGAGACAGAGAGAGGAAGTTCCCATCTTTAAGGTGTAATTAACAATTCTGCAAGTTGACTTGATTAGAAAGAAGTGTTGTAAATCAAGCAACCCAAATACAATTTTGATAAACACAAATCAAACTATATTACCAGACTTTGTTAGGTACTGAAAAGGAGATGGGTACATTTTCTAATTTTTAATCTGTACTAAGACATTTCCAACTTGGTTTCAAATCTAGTACAAGTAGAGATGAAAAACAAAACTTTTTGCTATACCCTCATAAGCCCCAAAAAAATGCAGCATTAGCCGGGCAGTGGTGGTGCATGCCTGTAATCCCAGCACTTGGGAGGCAGTGGCAGGCGGATTTCTGAGTTCAAGGCCAGCCTGGTCTACTGAGTGAGTTCCAGGACAGCCAGGGCTACACAGAGAAACCCTGTCTCAAAAAACCAAAAAAGAAAGAAAGAAAGAAAGAAAGAAAGAAAGAAAGAAAGAAAGAAAGGAAGGAAGGAAGGAAGGAAGGAAGGAAGGAAGGAAGGAAGGAAGGAAGGAAGGAAGGAAGGAAGGAAGAAAGAAAAAAGAAATGCAGCATTAGACAGCTTTTGGATTCAGAAACCCCAGAGTATAAAAACTAATAACTAATACAAGCTTGCTCTGAAGCAGACCTTTTTTAAATAAGATATTTTCTTTATTTACATTCCAAATGTTATCCCCTTTCCTTGTTTCTGCTCCGAAAACCCCCTCTCCCATCCCCCATCCCTCTTTTCATTACTTTTCTGCATTTGTTAGGAGCTCAGCCAGCAGACCAGGCAGATGAGAAAGGAGAGGGGACACAAACTATGTCACCGCCTGTGATGCTCTGTAGAGCAGCTGCCACAGCAACACACATTGGTCTTACTTCTCTATTTTAAAATTTGCAAAGAAATAAAAATATTATTTAACATTCTAAAGGGCCCAGCAAATTCACAAGAAAAATTATCATCAACATACTTCACAAAAGCTACTCAGATGATTAACAAGAAACCACTAAAATGCAAAACTGTATTTCTTTTCTTTTCTTTTGGTTTTGGTTTTTCAAAACAGGGTTTCTCCGTATAGCTCTGGCTGTCCTGGAACTCAACTCTATAAGCCACCCTGGCCTTGAACTCAGAGATCCTCTTGCCTCAGCCTTTCCCATCTGTATCAGAACTTGGCCTACTGGGTAGGAAATATATAGGAACAAGTTTACTCTTTATTCATCCCTGTTTTCTATCAGGTATGAAATGTAAACATCTAAGTTTATTCTTTATTCTTTTACATGATGGTTATCTGGCCCTTTTTGTTTATTTTTGTTTTGTTTTCTGAGGCAGGGTTACTCTGTATAACAGAGCCCTGGCTCTCTCTTTGTAGACCAGGCCTGCCTCTGCCCCTTGAGTGCCAAGATTAAAGGTATGTGCCACCATGACTGGCTTGGCTACCTTTTCTTTTTAATAGACAATTGAATTATCTGACTCCTCTGTCAAAAGTCAAAAGTCTGGAGTCCTCAAGTTCAACAACTCCCAGAGTAAAAGTTAATCTCTGTCTGTAGATGAGCTTCGGAAGAGGGAGAGCCCCTAAAATGGGTTATGTTCCTATATGCATGTGTGCCGGTCAGAAAATTTGCATACCTCTCACCACATTTCTCAAAGGGAATGGTTGCCCAAGAAGTTAAGAACTGTTGTCACGGGACGATGGTGGCGCACACCTTTAATCCCAGCACTTGGGAGGCAGAGGCAGGCGGATTTCTGAGTCCACTGCCAGCCTGGTCTACAGAGTGAGTTCCAGGACAGCCAGGGCTACACAGAGAAACCCTGTCTGGGAGGGGGGAAGGGAGAATCTGTTGTCCTATAATATAACTTATGCACAGGTGTTCAATAAACACTCATTAAACTGAACTTTATTTTAGGGTTCTGCTAGGCTTATTTTTGTGCTGCTAGAGAACTGAATTGAATACCAATATAATATATAATTTTTTTAAACATTTAGTTTATCTTTTTATGTGAATGGATGTTTTGCCTGTGTACATGCATGCATACCACATACATGCCTAGTGGCCCTGAAGCTCAGAAGAAGACTCCTTATCCTCCTCGGACTGGAGCTAATACCAATGATTGTGAGTCTCCGTGTGTCTGCTGGGAACCAAACAAGAGCAACAGCTTTAAGAGCTGAGTCATCTATCCCACCCCAAATACGTATGTATGGTTTTTTTTTGTTTGTGTGTGTGTGTGTGTGTGTGTGTGTGTGTGTGTGTGGTGTGTGTGGACATGAGTACAAGTGCCCTCAAGGACCAGGGCACATCCCTTGGAGCTGGAGTTACAGGCAGCTGTTAGCCACCTGATATGGGTGCTAAGAACTGAACTAGAGTCCGCTCTGCAGGAGCAGCAGGTACTCTTAACCACTAAGCCATCTCTCCCTCACAATACAATCCTAAAAACTTTTCCTTTTAACAAACAGTAATGGTCAATTTACCCATTCCTTTTAAAGAGGATTACTTTAAGTCCTAAAAGGATGAACCAGGAGCTGGGGAGATGGCTCAATTGGTAAAGGGTTTACCACACAAGAATGAGGAACTGGGTTCAGATCCCCAGTACCACATAAAAGGGTAGGTAGGTGTATGGTGGCCTATACCTGTAATCCTAGTACTGGAGGATCAGAAACAGACAAGCTACCTGGAGCTGGCACATCTGCCAATTTAGGCAATGAGTGAGTTCCAGGTTCTGTGAGAGACTCTGTCTCAAAAAATAAGGTGAGTCTAGGGGGATGAGGCCAAGATGAGGCCCCGAGTTCGGACTGACAGAGCCACATAAAACTAGGCATGGCTACACGGGCCTATAATTCTAGCACTAGGGGAAGCAGAGGCATGAGGATCCCTGGAGTTTGCAGTCCTAGAAGAAAAACAGCAAGCTGGGCCAATGAGAGACTCAATCTCAAGAAGGGAAAGCTTAGAGAGAGTGCTAGGACCACACCCAGTGTCCTCCTCTGCGGCTACTCACGCAGACACAGAGACAATAAAAAGGAAAGCCCACAGAACATAAACACTCAGAAAGTCACCTACTGTCAGAAGCATCTATGATGCCCCTACCCCCTTTTTTTCTAATTTTCTGAGATAGGATCTCAGGAACTGCAGGCTGGTCAGGAACCACGTAACAGAGACTGGTCTCTAACTCTTGATCCTTCTGCTTCTGCTTCATAAGTACTGACTAAGGGCATGCCCAGCTTTTTATGTCCTTAAAATCTGATGCAAACACCTACAAAATTTCTCACCAAATAAAAAGAACAGACTGGACATGGTGGTGCCTACCTTTGATCCCACCAGAAGCAGCAGAAGCAGAGGCAGAAGGATCTCTGTTAGTTCAAGGCCAGCATGGTTTATATAGCAGTTCTAGATCACTTATGGATACATAGTAAGACCCTGTCTCAAAAACAAAACAAAATCCCCATGTAATTTTCTAGTATACTTTCTGAAAATCAACTCCTGCAGTTGGAACAACTATATACTGCCTACTACATGCCAAGTTGCAGAATTAAAGCTGGACATAACATTGTTCCTCTTGTTCAACCACAACAACAACAAAGGACTTAGAGGCTTGAGACGTGGTTCAGGGGTTGGGAGAACTTGTTGCTCTTGCAAAGGACCTGGCTTCAGTTTCCACCACCCACATGATGGTTCACACCCATGTATGACTCCAGTTCCAGGGGATTCAACACCCTCTTCTGACCTTCTTGGGACCACGGCTGCATGCAATGCACATACATGCATACAGACAAAACACTTGTACACATAATTTTTTTAATGTATTTCAAAACAGGATTTCTCTGTGTAGCCTTGGCTGTCCTAGAATTCACTCTGTATAGCAAGCTGCCCTTGAATTTATAAAGATCTGCCCGCCTCTGCCTCCCAAGTGCTGTGATTAAAGGCGTGTACCATCAATGAACTGGAGAGGTTTGACTAGGGAGATGTCTCAGAGTACTTGCTGCTCTTTCCAAGGACATGAGTTCAACTCCAATTCCAAATCAACACTCTCTTTTGACCTCTGATGGCGCCAGACATGCATATTCACAGAAACATAAATATTACAAGTTAAATAAAAATTTAATGAACTTGGGGGCTGAACTAACGGGTCAGTGGTAAAGAGTGCATATTGTTCTTTGCAGAGACCCTGACTTCCATAACAAACACCCACAGAAAGCAGCTCAAAACCACCTGTAACTCCAGGTCCAGAGAACCTGACACCCTCTTCTGGCCACCATGGGCCTTCAAACATGTGTGCATACACAAACACAGACACACAGACACACATAACTAAAATAAGAATAAATCTTTTCCAAACCAACACTTCAGGTGAATTTCTAAAAAGTATTTAAAGCAAACAATTCACATATTATCCCAAAAATAAAAAGGCTGGCTTTGGGTGGCTACCATCACTATCTTTTTTTTCCCCAAGAATAAAAAACAGAATGCTGAAATTTTTTTCAATTTGGTATAACTTTTTTCTCCCTTAAATGCTGCTGTTCTGACAAGCTTACGAATAATAAAAGTATATATACGTATATATTTATATATGTGTGTACACACATACATATATAATTGTTAAATATCTTGTAAATTAGCTGAACGTCTTCAGTTGTCCTGTAAATTAAAAATTATTACAAACTTGTAAATGACTCCTATACTAGGGACTATTTCACTTTCAAACTATTTTAATGTCCACTACACAGAATTATATACTGAAGTTGGAACTGAGGGTTTTTTAAAAGACTACTTTTCATAACGGCGATTAGAGATGACAGCTGTCAAATACATAACATCCGTCTGTACTCGCTGTTTTTTATTCCTGGTAAACCAGGTTATCCGCTCAACTCCTATAAATTATTCTAAACAAAGTAAAGCAACTTCCTTGTGTCATCAGCTCTCCAAACAGCTGACACTCGCTTCAGGAAGCTGATTGCGGCTGAAGGCCCGAGCAACTTCTCCCTGAGAAAGCCAAGTGTTACATTCTTCCTCGCAAAGCTTGAAGTCACGAATTAAGGAAGCACTCCAACAGAGATTTGGGACAATGCTGCGCACGAAAGTAACTTTTAACGCCCTGTCCAAATCAACATTCTTCTTCCTTCCTCCCTTCCCCCAAGACTCGGGGGGTGGGGTGAAAGTGCCGCGTAGCAGCCACATCCCTGCACGCTGCATCCGTGGTGCGCCCCGCACCCTAAGCGGGGCCCCTCGGAGCACTCTGCATGGTCCTCCCCATCCCGCCCCGCGGCGGCGCCCCGTCCACACCCCGCCAGCAAAGCCTCTGTAGTTGCACAGCCTCCCGGGCGACTCACCATCGCAGCCCCACGACGGAACAGGAGCAGGTGGGCAGGCCCGCGACTAGGGGAATCCGTTACCGGGGCTCGGAATCCATTGGCGCCAACAACTTCTCCCGCGAAGTAGCAGAAGCGCAGGCGGCGGCGCGCGGCAATGACGTCAGGAGGCGCGCGCTCCCCCGCGGCCCCGCCCCGAGGCGGGAGTTGCGCACTAGGTGCAAGTACAGCCCTAGCAACAGGAGGGCTGCTACCTCTGTAGGACACTGAGTGTGCTTGCGGTCGTCGCCCAGGACGCCCAGTTTGGGATCTGAGGCTGACTTCCTCTAAGGCGGGTTCTCAGGTGGCTTCCTTCCTGCAGTACACGTGCTGCAAGGGCGGTGCTCTGGCAGCTTCCAGAAGTTCTTACTGCCACCTTGGTAGGATGAAGTGTATTGGATGCGCCCCGCACACGTCTACTGTTCTCGTCAAACTTTACCATGATTTATTTTATTTTTAATATTTGACCTGTTGATTTTGGCTCAAACTAAGAGACCCATAGTTAGAAAACTACCATGATAATGGACAAATATTTTTTTACTTTTTATACATTTATTTATTGGAGATGGAATACAGTAGCAGTGGTCAAAGAACAGCTTTCGGGGAGACTTTGTCTTCCATCACATCACCATTATTATAAAGTTTGCACATGTGTGGCCGAAATAACCAGAAGGACCCTGCGTCAAAAACAAGGAATGTGAGCCAATTCTTAAAGCCTGTCCTCTGAGCCGGGCAGTGGTGTAGGGGGATTTCTGAGTTCGAGGCCAGCCTGGTCTACAGAGTGAGTTCCAGGACATCCAGGGCTACACAGAAAAACCCCGTCTCAAAAAACAAAACAAAAAACCTGTCCTCTGATGCCTACACATTCTTTCTGTGGCAGGCCTGTGCTCACACTCAAAAGCACAAGATAAAGTGTGAGAGAACTCCAAAACTAGACACATCTATACTCCACAGCTTTGCTTAGGGCAATAATTGGCTGAGGAAGAATAGGTCTGTTTAGGTCTGTTTGATCCATTGAGAAATCGGTAAAATCTGTGAACTAATCTCTAGAAAGGTGTACACAGCAGACATATGATATAATTTTGTCCATATAACATTACAGAACCTAAATCAATGTACAATCCTCATTGTTTTAAATCAATGACTAAGATACATAAAACGTTTACCAGCTATGATGGCATATACCTTTAATCCCAGCACTCATAGCTCATAGGCTAAGATCTCTGTGAGTTCAGCCCCTTGTCTCAAAAAAAAAGAAAGAAAGAAAGAAAGAAACAAAGAAAGAAAGAAAAGAGAAAAAAAGAAAAGGGCCATGCGGGTTGGAGAGAGGGCTCCACAGTTAAGAGCACATGCTGCTCATGCAAAGAACCCAAACTGGGTTCCTGTCACCCACATGGCACCTCACAATTCCCTGTAATTCTGTTTCCAAGGGATCGGTACCCTCTTCTGACCTTCCCAGGCACTGCATATATATGGTGCACATACACACATACCTCCTCACAGATACACATACTACACATAATTTTATTTCTTTTTAAAGATATTTTACTTATTATGTATACAATGTTCTGCATGCTTGTATACCTGCAGGCCAGAAGAGGGCACCAGATCTCATTGCAGATGGTTGTCACCTACCCTGTGCACAGGTTGCTAGAGATTGAACTCAGGATCTCTGGAAGAGCAGCCAGTGCTCCTAACTTCTGAGCCATCTCTCCAACTCTACACTTAATTTTAAAATAAATCTTTTTAAAAATAAAATAAAACTCTTATCTTAGTTTTGGTTTCCATGGCTGTGAAGAGACTTTATGACCAAAGCAATCCTTGTAAAGGGCATTTAAGTGGGGCTAGTTTACAGGTAATGACGTCTGTCCATTATCCTGGCAGGAAGCCCATGGCAGAACTGAAGGTGCCGGGGCACATCTGGCATCCAAAGGAAGCCAGGAATGGACTGTCTCTAAGCACCTAGAGGAGGGTCTCCAAGCCCACCCTCTCAGTGACAAACTTCCTCCAACAAGGTCACACCTCCTAATAGTACCACTGCCTGGGCCAAGCATATTCAAGCCACCACAACCCTAATCATCAAAAAAGAAAAAAAGAAAATTTGCAACTGGGTATAGTGGCTCACACCTTTAATCCCAGCACTTGGGGAAAGGAGGCAAGAGGATTTCTGTGAATTCCAGGCCAACCTGGTCTATATAGCAAGTTCCAGGATAAGTCAAAGCCATACAGCAAGACCTAGCTCAAAAAAGAATGAAAAAGAAAACTTGTATATTTTTGTATCATATCATTTTCAGTATATTTTTTATTTTTCCTTTTGAGACATGTATTTTAGATTGACCTCAGACTTGAAATGTAGCTAAGATTAGTCTTGAACTGTTTTAAATTTTTGTTTATTATTTATTATTTATTCATTTACTTAATGTATGTGAGTACACTGTAGCTGTCTTCAGACACACCAGAAGAGGGCATTGGATCCCCATTACAGATGGTTGTGAGCCACCATGTGGTTGCTTGGAATTGAACTCAGGACCTCTGGAAGAGCAGTCTTAACCACTGAGCCATCTCTCCAGCCCGGACTTGAACTTCTGATCCTTGTGTTGAGTCAGATGACAGACCTGCATCACCATACCCATTTTATGGTGGGGATCTGACCCAGGGCTGTTCTGCATGCGATAACAGCAGATGCTACTAACTGCCGAACCATCCCTCAAATCCCTGTTCATTGTTGTTTGTCTGTCTGTTTTTCCCTAATGATTAAAGACTTAGTGTTGAAAAGACATGTTTGAATCGAAATATTATGTCTTAGATCTGCTTATATATCTCACTACCTTTGTTTTAATCCTTGAAAGAAAGGCTGTGGGAAATTCTTTTTTATCAACAAAGCCAATTTTGTGAAAATCAGAACTATTTTCCTTCCCACTTAAGAATAGAAATGTTATGTTCCATGAAAAACTCTTTGTCCCAAAAGTTAGAATATCGACAATAGGATCTTTCTTTTTTTTTTTTTAAGATTTATTCATTTATTATATTTAAGTACACTGTAGCTGTCTTCAGACATACCAGAAGAGGGCATCATATCTCATTACGGATGGTTGTTAGCCACCATGTGGTTGCTGAGATTTGAACTCAGGACCTCTGGAAGAGCAGTCAGTGCTCTTAACCACTGAGCCATCTCTCCTGCCCAATAGGATCTTTCTTAGTTGTTCCTCAACTTGTGAACAGTTGGATCTAATAGTTCCTAATCCACATACATGAGCCTCATCCTCTAACACACAGACAGGTAAGGCAGTGCTCTGAAACTTCTGGCAATGGCATAGAAGAATCAAGGCACAGGAGCTGACTCCCAGCCCTCCTTGATAGGAGGGAGCTGTGTGTGGCTCCTGTATCAATGCCTCTGTCTCCCTTAACTTATCTAAACTGTAGGGCTTGTGATTCACTTTGAAACCATCCTCAATAGCACAATGGTCACATTGTCTTTAACTAGACTTTGAAAATCGACAGAAATCAATTGAATTTTCACTGTGCCGCAACAGATGACCTTCCACCCTCTGGATAAATATTTGCAAGTCCTGATTCATTGGGTTTATTGGAATGTTTTCTTTATAGACAACAGTGTGTCAGGCAGTCCCTCTGTGACTTCTGCAGTCTGAACCCTTGGCTTGGACTAATGACCTAAATCACCTTGAAGACATTTAGGAACAAATCATCTGTCACCATTCAGAGAAACATATTCTTTTTTATTTTTTTTTTGGTTTTTTGGATTTTTTTTTTTGGAGACAGGGTTTCTCTGTGTAGCCCTGGCTGTCCTGGAACTCACTCTGTACACCAGGCTGGCCTCAAACTCAGAAATCCGCCTGCCTCTGCCTCTCAAGTGCTGGGATTACAGGCGTGCACCACCACCGCCCGGCTCTCAAGCAACCTATTCTAATTGAGGAAATCAGTATGAACTACATCAGTGATCTTAATTCTTAAATGATACCCAATTGACATGTTAACTCTTGAGTGGACTACAGGTACATAAACTTTGCCAGGTAGTTTTTATATCCTATTGCAGATAGGAAGTTTCTGCCAAGCAAATCTACATATTCTCTTACCTGAAAAAAGAAGCTGGGCAGGGGTGGTGCACGCCTTTAATCCCAGCACTCTGGGAGGCAGAGGCCAGCCTGGTCTACAAAGTGAGTTCCAGGACAGCCAGGGCTACACAGAGAAAGCCTGTCTCAATAAAAAAAAAAGAAAAAAGAAAAAAAAAGACTTTCTCTTTTAAAATAATAAGATAGTAAGAAGTATATCATTTCAAAAAAAAAAGAAGTATATCATTTCACTGTTAACACACAAATTTGATTATGTACATAATCTGAAATTACATTCCCTAAACTATCCATTGGCCATTGTTATTAATTTTGTTTTTTCTGCCTGGACGTTGAGCCCAGGGGCTCTCACCTGCTGTGTGTCACTTCACCTCTGGACTACGGCTCTGCCTTTTCTGTTTTATTTTGTGGTTATTTTGACACAGGGTCTGGCCAGCGTTCCTGGAAGGCCTTGAACTTGCTGAAGGTTTGTTTGGTTCTGTTGGTTTCGCAGAGGGGTTGAGCTTGAACACGCTATGGAGGTGAGCATGACCTTGAACTTCTGAACCTCCTGGCTCTGCTTCCCAAGCAGCTGGGATCACAGGCCTGCACCACCCAGCCCAGTTCCCACCGGCAATCTTAAAGGCATGTATAGACAGAGCGATGAATGGTCCAGTAGCATTTTGTAGAGACAGTAGCATTCACGTTTAGTGTAATCTTTTTTTCCATGTACTGTAAGTCAATCAATGCCGAGACTGCTATGGACTCAGAAAGGACGTGCGACACAGCGAATGAAGGAAAATACTACCATCTCCTTACAAACTCCTGCTATAGGAAGGCGGGCCTCATGGGGGATACCCTAGTTCTCTTAGAACCTTCTTGGTTTTAGACCTGTGTTTTGTGTGTATTGTATACATACCTGTCTACATGGATGTTGGAGTGTGTGGGCGTGTGTGTGTGTGTGTGTGTGTGTGTGTGTGTGTGTAAGTTAACATATACGTGTGCTTAGGATGTAGAAGCCCAAGACTAATATCAGGACTCTTCAGGAATTGCTCAGTGGAACCCAGAGCTCAGTGATTGTGCCAATAGTGAGCCAGCTTGCTTCAGAGTCCTCCAGCCTCAGCCTTAGGAGAGATGGAATTACAGGTGGATCACCATGCCCATGGGTTGGGTTTGAGTATCAACCCTGGCCCTAATGATGGTGAGCTATCCCCCAGCCTGCTAGGAACCTTACCTATCTAAAATTCTGTTGACTATAGTGGCAAGCACCTTCAGCCCCAATTACCAGGGGGAGAGATGAGAGGATTCCTTGAGTCCTAGAGTTTGTTTAAGACCAACCTGGGAAACATAACAGTATTCCATTTCCAAAAGGAGAGAAGTGAGAACGAGAAGGAAGAAAAGGAGGGGAAAGAAGAAGAGGAGGCGGCCAAGGAGAGAAGGGGCAGGAACAAGCAGAAAGCCTGTGAAGGTGCAAGCCAGAGTCCCCACTCGTGGTTCTAAAGCTTCTCAATAGAAAGACTGTGATTCCACGAAGATCTTTCTCATCGTCTTTCTTGCCATGCAGTTGAAATAAATTGAACGCATTGCCTCCTCTTCGCATTTTTGTTTTTAAGCAAAAGTTCTTCCAGGGTCTGTCATGATGCTGTGCATCTGTCATCTCAGTCCCTGGTAGGCTTGAGAGTTTAAGACCAGCCTGGAAAAGGTAGCAGGATCCTGTCAAAAAGAAAACATTGCAAATGAGCATAGGCCTGAATTATTTAACTGATTGATTGACTGAATAGGATTTCTCTGTGTAGCCCTGACTGGCCTGGAACTCACAAGGATGAAGTTCCTACCTCAAGAACTGCCTGTCTCCAGGGTTCTGGGATTAAAAGTGTATGCCACCCCTACGGGTCTGGATTTAAAAGCCCTGACACAAGGAGGTCTAATAAGGTCTTCCACAAAACATACATAAAAAAAATATTGCCAGGCCAGGTGTGGGGGTTGGTATACACCCTTAATACCAGCACTCGGGAAGCAGAGGCAGGCAGATCTCTGTGAGTTCTAGGGCAGCCTGACTTACAGAGTTCCAGGACAGTCAGGGGTCTGTTACACAGAGAAACCCTTTCCCCAAAAGTAAAAAACAAAACAAAACAAAAATCTTGCCCGAGGGCAGAGGCAGGTGAATCTTTTGTCAGCTGGAGGCCAGCCTGTTCTACATAGCAAGACCCTAACTCAAAAGGAAAATGTTGCAAATGAACACAGACCTGAATTAACTAATATAATTTAATTATTATATTTCTTTACATTTATATATTTCTTTATTTAGCAAGTTCCAGATCAGCCATGGCAGAGACCAGAAAGATGGTTCCTCAGGTAAAGGTACTTGCTTCCAAGCCTGACAATTTCAGTTGAGTTCAATGTCCAGGATGCACGTGGTAAAAGGAGAGAGCCAACTCTAACAAGGTGTCCGACACTGTACACATGCACCAACACAGAGACCAAGACACGAAGAGAGGCACACACAAATTAATGTAAAAACAACAACAAAGAACCTCAACTATATAAAGTTTGGTTCGTTAATCAGAAGAGAGGAGATCTAGCTAAACTGCTAGCTTTTGTTTTAAAAAGCTAATTTTGTTTTAGTACAAATCAGTTAAAAAAACACCTATTGGGGTGGCAGAGGCCAGCAGATCTCTGTGAGTCTGAGGCCAGTCAGTTACACATCATAAGTTCCAGGACAGTCAGAGCTACACAGAGAAAACCTGTCTATAAATAAATTAATACACAATTAAATGTTTTTAATGCCTTGCTGTCTAGATTGTAAAATATTACACTCAACTTTATGCGTTTATATAGACACCTTTTTTAAACGGTCCTTTGGCCTTCACATGCACACACACACAAAAGGTTTACTAGTTTATTGATATAAAGAGCTCCTATTTCACGTCTAGATACTCTGGGGCTGATACAGGGGGACTTCCTGAGTCAAGGAATTTGAGGCCAATCTGGGCAACATAGCAAGTCTACCTCAACAACAACGGCAGCAGAAGTGACAACAACCATGCATCAACCCTGGGATCATGCTAAATTAAATAAACTAGACACAGGAAAAGTGCCCCATTATCCTGCTAATATAAGGTTCATGGAGTGGTCAAATTTATAGACATAAAGTAGAACGTTGGTTGCCCGGGGCTGGAAGGATTGGGGGTGGGCAGGAATTACTCACTGGCTAAAGAGTGTCAGCTAGGAATAATAAAAAGTTTGAGTGCAGATGTTGATGTTTACTGTCTGGGTTTTTAACCGAGATTGTATTGAGTCTGTAAATCAAATTCCATCGATAATTGGCTATTTTGTTGTGTTGTTATTGTTTTGATTTTGGTTTGATTTGGTTTGTTTGGTGGGCGGGGGCTGATTTATTTGTTTTGAGGTAGGGTCTCAATGATCCCAAGCTGGCCTCAAACTCTCTGTGTAGCACCAACCTCAGCTGGCAGAGTGTTGAGGATCAAACCCAGGACCTAGAGAGGCAAGGCAAGCACTCTCTCAACAAAACCCCATCTCTAATGCCTGAAACAAATTATAATACATGCATTTTTTTATTTTAATCCATATAACTGGACTGTCTCCATTTATATAGATCTTGTTGTTTTTGAAACAAGTCTCACTTAGCGCAGGCTGGCCACGTATCTGAGACTGAGCTTCAACTCCTGATTCTCCTGCCTCCAGCCACCAAGCGCTGGGATTCCAGGAAATCACCACCACATCTAGCTTGTTACTCCTTTAGGGTCTTTTTTAATTAGAGTTTTCTGGTTTCCCTCATGGAGAAAGTACTTAAGTACTTCTCATTTTGTTTTTTAAGATTCATCTATAAGGAAGGGAAATATTAGGGAAATTATAATAGGCTAAAGCAAAGAGAATTTTCTTCTTCTTCTTCTTCTTCTTCTTCTTCTTCTTCTTCTTCTTCTGGGCATGTGTATGGTATATGGTGTGCACGTGTGCGTGTGTTTGTGCGTGTGTGTGTGTGTGTGTGTGTGTGTGTACCTGAGACTGACCACAGTAGTCTTCCTCAGTCTTCACTAGCACATGCTAGCAGCTTGCTGCAGTGGTTTCCCTGATCTCTGCCTCCCAAGCCCTGAAGCTTCACAGGGCTACCATGCCCACCTGGCATTTATGGGAGTCCAAACTCTGGTCCTCAGTCTTGCTGCCTGCGTGGCAAGCAGTTAGCTATGAAGCCATCTCCTCAGACCAATTTTTTTTTTTGAAGATTTTTATTTTATTCTAAGACAGAGTCTTAATGTAAACCAAGGTTATTCCAAACTCACTAGGTAGCAGAGAATGGCCTTAAATGTCTTTTTTTTTTAAGATTTTTTTAAACTGTATTTTATATGTATATGAGTGTTTTATCTGCATATATGCCTTCATGCCAGAAGAGAGAATTGGATCCCATTACAGATGGTTGTGAGCTACCACATATGTGGTTGCTGGGAATTGAACTTAGGACCTCTGAAAGAGAAGTCAGTGCTCTTAACTGCTGAACCGTTTTTCCAACTCCAGGTCTTCTGCTTCCATTACTCAAGTGCTGAGATTACAAGCATGCACCGCCGCGATTCAGTTTATACAGCGCTAAGAACTGAACCGAGGCTTTAAGCATGCTAAGCTAGGACTACCAGCTGAGCTACAGCCCCAGCCCTAGTACTATCTTTTAAAAAATGTAACCTAACTAATTTATTTTGTGTGCATGGTATATTTGTGTCCGCGAACATATATAGGAGTACTCACACCCATGTCTTCGCATGCCGAGGAATCAGGAAGAAGAATGTCCTGCTGTTACTCTGCCTTAGTCCTTCAAGACTGGGTTTCTCACTAAACCTGAATCCATGAGCTGGGCGGAGGGGAGTGGGGCTGGGCGGAGGGGAGGGACTGGGAGGGGCTAGGCGGCCAACTAAAGCTCTGTTTCTGCCTAAGATGACCTCTGTGTAGAAAAAGAAATGTTTTTTCCTTTCAGGCCTCTGGAGTTTGAGTCTCAAGTGTCTGAAGAGAACAACAGGTTGCGCACACTTTCTAGAATGAGTGCTTCTCCGGATCCTGATGACGTCAGGGTTTGAGAAGCCGCCACCCCTGGATTGGATGCCCTTTCAGCCCAGCGGTCTCCTTCCATAGTTCTCTAGACACTGTCATGATTTAGAATTTTTAACTTATTTCTTTATGGTTTGTGTATATTATACTAACAAAGCATTTTAGTGTGTGTAGAAAACAAATTTTAGGAGTAAAAGCCTGTCTTTACTCCCCCCACACTGGAGCTACAGACGCCTATGGCCAAGTTAAAAAAGCAAAATAACAAAACAAAACAAAACCCAGGGTCTCGCTATATGGCACTCACTGGCCCAGGCACTCAACTCACAGAGAACTGTCTGCTTCTCTCTGCCTCCGGCCCGGGGATTAAAGGTGCGCACCCACCCACGCAGCCGGCCCACATTGAGCTTTCTGTTTTGCATGTGTACTGGGAATTCAAACTCAGGACCTCAGGCCTGTAGAGGATGCTTTTACCCACTAAACCATATCCCCAACCCCAATAGAGCCTTTCCAATATCATATTTTAAGTGTTATTGCTGGCATACAAGAAAGCAATTAACTGGCTTTTCTATATTATCTTTCGTTTTACATACTAGTTGTTCATTCGTACCAGGATTTTCAGTTCATTCAGTTTGGGATTTTTTTTTTTTTGCATAAACAATCATGATCACCTATGAACTTAGAGTTTTATTTGTTGCTTCCTAGTTTGTATGTTATTTTTTTTATTGGGTTCTACTAGAGATTCTACTGAATCTGGTGGTACTAAATCCAGTGAAGAAGAGTATTAGGGAAGCCCACAGATCAGTCATCAGGAACACACACACACACACACACACACACATCAATGAGAGTCCACATCTTTGCCTCTTCCTGCCTTGGCAGGAAAGCATCTAGTTTCTCATTAAGAAACTTTAATCTCACTAAGACACACCCATACACTTTTTGTTTAATCTTTTAAGTTTTTTTAGGTTTATTAATTGTTATTTTATGTGTATGCATCTGTTTGCCCACATATGTATAAATACTACATATATGCCCGGAGCCTCTGGAGGTCAGAAAAGGGCATCGAATTCCCTCAATTAGAATTACGGATGGTTGTGGGTTGCCATGTGAGTGCTGGGAATCAAACTTAAGACCTCTGCAACCAAAAAAAAAAAAAAAAAAAAAAGGCTGGGTAATGGTGGCACACGCCTGTGTAATCCCAGCACTCTGGGAGGCAGAGGCAGGCGGATTTCTGAGTTCGAGGTCAGCCTGGTCTACAGAGTGAGTTCAAGGAGAGCCAGGGCTATATAAAGAAACCCTGTCTCGAGGCTTATGAGACCGATGGGGAGGGGGGAACCAGGAAAGGGAAAAGCATTCAGAATGTAAACAAAGAATATAGAAAATAAAAAAATATAAATAAATAAAATAATAAAAAAAAAGAAAAAAGAAAAGAAAAAAAACAAATCCAAAAAACAACAAAAAAGACCTCTGCAACAAGTGTTCTTAACTGATGAACTACTTTCCATCCTCTATAAATATATTTTTATTCAAAAAATTAAATATATAAAAGAAGGAAAACTAAAGCAGAGACCACCATCCAAACACAATTTGGTAGCAACTGTGAGTATTTTCTTTTTTTTTTTTTTTTTGAGTATTTTCTTATGATTTTATGTTGGTTACTGTCTGATTCATCCTGATTTGTTCAGTCACAGTGGTTAACTCAGCTATTCAACTCACCTTCAAGACACAGTCTACTACTAACTACACTAAGAACTTGTCTCAGAAAATTTTTTAATTTAAGCTCATTGAGCATTCATATAATAATCTCTGGTCTAAGTGCCTCACATGTGGTAACTCTACCCTCATAATAATCCATAAATGTATTCTTATTATGCTTCTCGGACTTTTGTTGTTGTTGTTCATTTTGAAACTGGGTCTCACGATGAAGCTCTGACTGTCCTGGAATCACTATGTAGACCACCTGCTTCTGCCTCCTAAGTGCTGAGATGAAGAAGAAGAAGAAGAAGAAGAAGAAGAAGAAGAAGAAGAAGAAGAAGAACAACAACAACAACAACAACAAGAACAAGAAGAACAAGAACAAGAAGAACAAGAACAAGAAGAACAAGAAGAAGAACAAGAAGAAGAACAAGAAGAAGTTTAGGTACCTTGCTGGGCCTGTCGATGCAGGCCTGAGGCAGAAGAATTGCCACAAGTTCAAGGCCAGTTTGTACTATATATCAAGTTTGTGGGTAGCATAATGAACCCTTGCTTTAAAATAAAAGTAAAAAGAGAATTGGGAGATGTAGCCCAGTGATAGAGTGTTTTCTTAGCATCCACAAGACCTAGATTTGATCTCTAGTATTGCCAAAAGAAAGTAAATTCATAGACCACCCCCAACAAGTCTTCAAACTCAAATTGTCTCCCTCGCCAGTGTCATGTAGCCCCAGGCTGGCTTCAAATCCCCAGTGTAGCAAAGTATGACCTTGAACCTGCGGTCCTCTTGATTCTACCTCCAAAGTACTCTGATCACAAAGCAATGGGCTATTTGGTTTGGTTTTGGGGTCTTTGATATGGAGTTTTGCTCTGTAGCTATTGTGGCTTTCAGTTACATAACTTAGGCTGTCCTTAAACTCAGCAATCCTTCTGCACCAGCCTTCCAAATACAGGAATTACAGGCATGAGCCACCATGTTCAATTACGTTTTCTTGTAATAGATAACATTAAGACTATTCTATTGTGCAAATGGTTTTGGTTGAAGTGTAATATCCTGCTTTTAATTATTTACTTCTGGCTATTGACTTGTATGTAACATTGCTTTTCCTAAAATGGGAGCTGATAAAATTACCACTCAAACTCTAAAAATAGATAAGTAGATCCCTTATTCAGTAAAGTTCAAAACATTCAAAAAAAAAAAAAAAGACTACACAGAAACCGTCATTCTCGGGCACAGTTTCCATACGTTTATTTAACACATTCAAATCATTGGCCAGAATGCATTTTCCCCGGTCGGATTTTCCTCATCCCAAGAAGACGGCACATGTTGTTGACAGCAACGAGGCCACCTCCCTCAAATTGCGTGGCTCTCATGACCCATCCTAAGTCTCCTGGTCCAGGCTAATCATTGACAGGGCTTTACAACCACAGGCTTTTACTGGAGAGCTGATAAAGACCGGCCAGCAGTCAGTGGCAAATGAAGACAGGCTGTGCAGCAGGGTCTCCGGGGAATGAATGGATTTTCTTCAGCTCTGATGAAAGAAACACACGCTCTAGGAAAACAATGTCCAACAGGGCACTGCAAAGATCTGCCGTGCTCTCTGCGTTTGTTCTGCTGCGAGCTGTTACCGGCTTCTCTGGAGACGGGAAAACAATATGGGATAAACAACAATACGTGAGTCCAGTAAACCCTAGTCAGCTGTTCCTCTATGACACTTTCCCTAAAAACTTTTCCTGGGGCGTTGGGACCGGAGCATTTCAAGTGGAAGGGAGCTGGAAGACAGATGGGAGAGGACCCTCGATCTGGGACCGTTACGTCTGCTCACACCTGAGAGGTGTCAACAGCACAGACAGATCCACGGACAGTTATGTCTTTCTGGAAAAAGACTTGTTGGCTCTGGATTTTTTAGGAGTTTCTTTTTATCACTTCTCAATTTCCTGGCCACGGTTGTTCCCCAACGGAACAGTAGCAGCCGTGAATGCAAAAGGTCTCCAGTACTACAGTGCACTTCTGGACTCACTGGTGCTTAGGAATATTACACCAATTGTTACCCTGTACCATTGGGATTTGCCTTTGATGCTACAGGAAGAATATGGGGGCTGGAAAAATGCGACTATGGTCGATCTCTTCAATGACTATGCCACATACTGCTTCCAGATGTTTGGAGACCGTGTCAAATACTGGATTACAATTCATAATCCTTACCTCGTTGCTTGGCATGGGTTTGGCACAGGTATGCATGCGCCAGGAGAGAAGGGAAATTTAACAGCTGTCTACACGGTGGGACACAACCTGATCAAGGTACTGTACAGCTGGCTTCTCACAAGAGCTTCAGAATGGGGAGTTGGGGGTTAAAATAAACATTTTCTTAAGGAGTAGTTTGCCAAAAATCAACACTGCTAAGTTCATGCTAACTTACAAACTCTGTCCTCTGATTTTATATTTAAAGTCAGACGTGTCTCATCTTCCGACGTTGGTATTAATATATTGCTTCATTTTGTTTCCTTCACAGCTGCACTTTGAGGCCATTTTTAAAATACAGTTATGTGGTTAGATGTGAGGCTGGGAGTCTAGTTTTACTCTGTGGGGAAGCCGCACTGTATAGAGATTGCATTTTTCTAACACACAATCATTTTCCATGCACAATCAGTCCAGTATGGACTTGTTGCTGCTGTGCTTGGTGGCATTAAGCCGGTAGTTTACCTGTGCATATTAAATACAGAAGATGCAATGATCTACAGCTCACATTTGGCATTACATGGCTCCCATATCAAAACAGGTGGGATAACATGTTGGGAGCTGAATGAAACCAACCATGTAAAACATGAGAAGAAGGGCCCTACTGAGGGAGAGGTATTTAAAATACGGTATTTCAGAAGCCAGAGTTTGTGCTGGGAATGGCTCCTCATATTAAAACAATAATGAAAGTGCATGAAAAATAACAGCTCCTACTGTGCGCGCAGCTCGGGTCACCCGAAGCCCTTTTTGTGTAATCCACTTGACCCTCACAACAGCCATGACGTAGGCCACCATTCTCAGCCTTCGTCTCGGGGTTGGAAGTTCAGTGAGATCAAATTCAGCCATGTTCAGCTGCTGGGAGCATGGTATTGATGATTGGCAGTGTTATCAAAGGCCCTTTATTTTAAATCATTTTTTTATTAAAGGGTAATCTAGGAACTTTGGTGGGACACAGCCACACAGGAGGCTGGCATCTGGAAACAGAGTTAACTTCTTGGATAAATAGCTGACTTGAGAAAAATAGATGACTTGAAATACTTATTACGTGTTTTAAGATGAAAAGGAAAGGTTATCAATAACATTTTATAATGGGTGAGGGGAAATAATTTATTCTAAGGGATCAAAATTTCAAATATTTAGAAACAGAAAAGGTGTCCAGGAACATAAAACTGCTCCATCTAACCCTTCTTTTCCTTTGGATTCTGGATTCATGTAAATATATATCTTATATATTTAGCCTGATGGTTTCAGTCCCATCTTCCCCTAGCAGGAAATAAATTGCATTATGATCTCAAGCTCACTTGTCACCTCCAGAATAGCTGTAAAAATCCCGTATTCTCCTGTTTTTCCCTTTTCCTCTACTTCATCAACTCTTACTTGTTTCCGAAATTTACATTTACGCATGGCTGCATATGTGTGTGCGGAGTCGGTGCTTGTGAGCAGGTTCCAGCACACAGACACACACACCAGTCCTCGTGTATGTGCTGTGGCACCCTTGCGGAGGTCAGAGGACATCTTGCTGGAGTTGGTCCCCTCCTCCCACCACGTGGGGCCTGGGGAACAAGCTCAAGTCAGCAGTCTTGATGACAAGCCGCTTACCCCGCTGAGCCATCTCTGAGGACTTTATTCTTAAATAAGTGTGTGCTGCTCCGAGTTATTTCTCTGTTGTCCTTAAAATTTCCAAACCACTAGCCTAGATAAATGGCCTACGGAGTCCCTTGAAATCTGTAAGACAGTGAAATTCGCTGCATAACCCAGTGACCCATCACACCAGAGAGAAATCTTGCAATGCTTTGGTAACCTGAAATGAACTTGTTTCCCCGTGTCTCCGCTCAGCCCTTTAACAAAAGAGAGAGAGCGTGCACAAGAGAGTCAGAGACAGAGACAGAGACAGAGATTGATTTGATATTTTATGCTGCAACAAAGTATTTTTCCTTTTTGCTTCCCCTTGTGACCCAGGAGAAGCATTATTTAGAATTAGTTTTTAACTTCAAAAATATGTATTAAACTAAAGGTAACTTTGAACCCAGTTATCGTGTGGATCGTAGGGCGCTTTAGACTCTACTTCTCGGAGGTTTTTGGAAACGGTATGACCGACAGATAGCGTTCTTCTAGTTCTAGAATGATCTTGAAAAGTCAGAATGGTCCAGCTCACTACAGACTAACTTGGAGTTTAGGATTTTTTTTTTTTTTTTTGGCTTGTTTGCTTTTGTGTTTAAGATGAAGTCTCATGCAGCCCCGACTACCCTTGAATTTGTTCTATAGCTGGGGATGACTTTCAAATTGTTACCCTTCTACTCCCGATGCCTGTACCTTGCATACAGTTCTGCCCACTATCCCTGGTTTACATAGGTGTTAGAGGTCAAATCTAGAGCTTTGAACACACCGGACAAACAAACTGCCAGTTGAGCCATAATCCCAACCCTAACCTGAATCACACTAACCTGAAGACACTGCGAGAGTCCTTAAAGTAAGTCTATACCTCAGGCATGAATTTCCCATAGTCCCACCAACCAATGAATGTTCTGTTCTGAGTTTTTAATAGTGTTTGGAACAGAATAAAGTGGATTTTTGGCTTAGCCATTTTTAAGCATCTAATCAACTTAACTCATATGCAATTTTCACAACAACCTTACAAGATAGCTATTATCACACCTACTACTTAACAGAATAATATTTGAAATATGCACTGAATTTATTTCCTGCATAAAATGCTTTGATGACTTCCCAAAGCTTTTGTTACCCAGCCCCTCTAAACCTTCTTTCTGGCCCCTCTCTCATCCCACTATCAGATCACCCTCCAGAAGCGCATGCAACAAGTCATAATGTATTGTTGGTAGTGACCCAACAAAATGTATCGTTGGTAAGTTTACCTGACTAGTCCTCTATGCCCAGCCATTCTAGCATGTGCCACCCAGATGGAATGCCTTTCGAAGCTCTGCTTTTCCCTTCCAACATGGTGACAAACTTGCTTTAGCCAGTCACCACCTCAGAGGTAACTGTCCCTTCTGTGGGCTCGCCACAGCCATACCAAGTGTTCCTTTCTTTATTTAACGTGAAGGTGCTGGAGTTACAGACAGTTGTAAGCTGCCATGTGGGTGGCGGGACTTGAACCCGGCTCCTTTGGAAGAACAGCCAGTGCTCTTAAACGCTGTTTTCTCTCCAGCCCCCAATCCTTTTCTTTCTCTTCAGTTAGAGTTGTTTTTGTTGCTAGAGTTTGCCTTCGCTGCTTTTATCTTGTGTTTCTTGTATCTATTTATTGATGTATGCTGAGGCACAGGTGTGGAGTTTGGAGGATGACTTTTGGGAGTCATTCTCTCTTTCCGTCCTGTGGGTCTCAGGGATGGAGCTCAGGTCCTCGGGCTTGTGGAGAGGACTTTCCCCTGCTGAGCCGCCTCTCCTGCCCTGTTTGCTTGCTCTTTGATCTATGTTTCCAGCATCTAACGCAGAACATTTGGCACATGTTAAAGTACATATGCCTATTAAATGAATACTCTGGGATTTTTTTAAAAAGATTTATTTATAAGCTGGGCGGTGGTGGCACATGCCTTTAATCCCAGCACTTGGGAGGCAGAGGCAGGCGAATTTCTGAGTTCGAGGCCAGCCTGGTCTACAGAGTGAGTTCCAAGACAACCAGACACAGAGAAATCCTGTGTCGAAAAACAAACAAACAAACAAACAAAAAGATTTATTTATTTTTATTTTATGGGCATTGGTGATTTGCCTACACACAGGTCTGTGAAGGGCCCAGACCCCTTGGAAGTGGAGCTACAAAGAGTTATGAGTATTGGGAGTGGGTGCTGGGGACTGAACCAGGGTCTCTGAAAGAGTGGCAACCAATGCGCTTAAAATGTTGAGTCATCTCTCCAGCCTCTCTAACTTAATCTTTGCAATCAAAGAGCCAATGTCACCTTCAGTCTTCCCGTTTCATTGTATTGTAGCTAATTCTTGAAATATTACTGATATTACTCTGGTGGTGTATTCATCAGGATGCTGCTGGTTGCAAGTGACAAATTAAATTCAAGTTGGCTCTAAGCAAAAAGGGGCAATTTCCTGGCTGACTGAGCAGAAATAATGGCTTCAGCAAGGAGGACACCCTCAGAGGACCCTTCCCTCATCCCTCAGGTCTGCTCCTTCTATGGTTTGCCCCTGTTTTCTCCCTTATAAAAATGAAGATTTTTGCCTGGGCTAGATGGCTTAATCCTAAGAACTCTTTTGTGAATTTGAGACCAGCCTGGCCTAGGTGGAGTTCTAGGCCAGCCTGCACAACAATAAAGCCCTGTCCCAAAATTAAATGAATAAATTTTAGAAAGAGAAAGAGATCGCTTATGTTCAGTTTTTAAAGTTCGACAGTCATATGAGTGTGGCAATAGATGCCCAATTAATCCTGGTACCCAGGAGGTAGAGGCGGGAAGATTGTGAGTTCAAGGCCAGCCTGGGTTACATAGTAAGAACCTGATTCAAAATACAAATTAAAGGGCTGGAGAGATGGCTCAGCTGGTAAGAGCACCGACTGCTCTTCCAAAGGTCATGAGTTCAAATCCCAGCATCCACATGGTGGCTCACAACCATCCATAAAGAGATCTGACACCCTCTTCTGGTGTCTGAAGACAGCTACAGTGTACTTACATATAATAAATAAATAAATATTTTAAAAAAAGAGTTAAATAAAAAAAATACAAATTAAATACACAGGACTAGCAAGACGGCTCAGCAGGGAAAGCCACCTGATGCCCTGGTGATGTGACATGCATCCCCTGACACACACAAAGACACACATGTCCACAAAATAAACACGCAGCATTTCCTACATAGCTGGTCTATGGAGGTGGTCTATGTAGGTGGTGTCCTTCTTTTTCAGATCATCAAAACCTCAGGAGTTCACATAGAGTAATCAAGGCAATAATGGCAGTTGTTTTCCATTAAGTCAACAAATACAATTAATAATCTTAGTGTGTAAACTTTTCCCTTAAAGTGGGGCGTCTTGGGTAGACAGCCTCAGGGTTTGGGGTGTGGGTCTTAGGAAGCAGTCATTCCCTCCATTCACCCCACAAAGCACTGCCAGCGTCCGTGTTAGCTGTGACCGCTTTGGGGCTTTGAAATGTTATCTTTCATAGACATGCCCTGTTGACACAGTGCAAGGATTTCTCAACCCCAGAGCTATTGACATTTGGGGCTGGGTAACTTTCTGTTGGGATGGACTATCCTGAGCATTCTACTATCTCCAGCAGCTCTGGGGCCTCTGCCAGCTTCAGAGCTCCAGACCCAGCCTTATGCCTCAGCCTGAACCCAGCCCTGCTCCAGGCTTGTGACAACCCAAAGTGTCTCCAGACATTGCCAAATGTATCACAGCCGTCAAGAGTCCTTCCTTTCCTCCACTTCTCAAAAACCAGTGGCTTCTATGAATGCTAAACAAATAGTCAGATAAAACATGGCCAGGATGCAGGGCATGTAGAGATGACAACATTGCTTCTCAGGACGTGTTCACAGGATCTGCCTCTGCCTCTGGAGAGCTGGAGTTAAAGGTGTGTGTCACTACTGCTTTATTGTCTATGCCTGACATGGTAGCACACACCCTTAATTTCAGCGTTTGATAAGCTGAGTTACATGGTTCTTTGTGAGTTAGAAGCCATCCTGGTGTACTTAGCAAGACATAGGACAGCTGGGGCTACATAGAAAGACTTTGTCTTTTAAAAAAAAAAAAAAGAGCATTTTGTTGTTGAGGGTGGGGCTGCTCACCTGCTGTGATTGAATCCTGACTATCTAGGGGAATCACTTTTCTCTTTCTATTCTGAGGGTCTGTGAGATCAAACTCACACCAGCAAGCTTTGCAACAAGCCGCTTAACCTGCTGAGCCATCTCGCTGACCCTAAATTTATTTTAAATGAACTTTACACCACGGTCCTCAAGATCAGTTTTCTATAAAGTGTAACCTATGTCAACACTTTTTTTTTTTGTATGTCACACACAAACGCTGACAAGCTTTCTGAAATTCCTCAGGGATCAAGAGATTGCTTCACACTGTGAAAGAGGCATTAGGGCGCAGAATGTTGGGAAACTCTACTCTAGGTCAGGACCTTACTGACTGGTTCCTGAGCTTGAAATAGGCCTGTATTTCTTCCTCACGTTCCCGCCTCCTTGAGGACTTTGTTGCCGTATTTCTTTGCATCATTACTTGGGGAAACTTACATTATGCTGGGCATATGTTAGGTACATAACAAAGACTCAAATAGATTCTTTTTAATGATTTTTCTTTTTAAAAATGCAAGCATTTTGTTCTATCTACTTATTTTTCTCGTATTGTTTATGGGTATTTAGACAGGGTCCCACTATGTAGTTCTGGCTGTCCTGGAACTCAGTATGTTCACTAGGCTGGCCTTGAACTCACAGCTATTCCCTGCTTTTGCCTCACCGGTGCTTGGGCTAAAGGCAGGACCACCATGCCTAGCTGTTAACTTTTTATATATGTGTGTGATGGGATATCGCAGCACTGGGAAGTGCAGGCAGAAGATTACTAATTGCATAGCTAGCCTGAGCTACGTGAGACCTTATCTCAAAAAGCCAGATGAATAAAAAATTAATAAAATAAAATAAAATAAAAAACAGCCAGGTGAAGGTGGCGCATGGGTTTAATCCTGGCACTCAGGAGGCAGAAGCAGGCAATCTTTGTGAGTTCAAAGCCAGCCTGGTCTACAGAGTGTTGCAGGACAGCCAGGGTTGTACAGAAAAAGCCCCTCTGAAAAAGAAAAAATAAAACAAACAAATCAAAGGTCCTCCACAGAGGGGCTGGTGAGAGCTATGCTAACCACAGCTAAGTGTTGAGAGCAGTCACTGGCTCTTGCAGAGATCTGTGTGACAGCTAACGACTTCCTCTGCTTCCGGCAGGGACCCCATGCCTCCTTAGGGCCTCCTCAGCAGCCACATGCACATGGCGTACCCACACAGAGCAGAACACACACATTAATACGAATAAAACAAGCTTTACAATTATTAGGTGAACAAGGCTCTGGGTTTGATACCCAGTACTCCAAAAAAGAAAAAACAAATAAACAAAAAACTTAAAATACCCTGAGCTGTGAAAGCCGAGTGGTGATGGTCAGGGTATTTATTTCCGTGTTCATTGCTCACGATTTTCATTAGCAAAGGTAAAAATAAGACAAGAAGTAAATATTTCAAAATAGCGGACGGAGGGCCGCCAAGTCTGACAACCTGAGCTCACCCCACGGCAAACGGAGAGAAGCAACTCCGATGTAGTCTTCCGAGCGCACACGGGGGCCAATGCTAACGCATGTAAAACAAATCTTAAAGATGTAGTCGACACTTAAAAAAATAAAAAGTAAAGATAATAGAAATAGCCAGGACGGTTTATAAGATTACACCTGTTTATAATCTCAGCCCTTGGGAAGCTGAGGAGGTTCCGGAGTTGGAGGCCAACCTGGAGACATGTTAAGTCCCTGTCTCGAAAAGAAAACAAAAAAATAACCTGTCTTTATATAGTTTGCTTGTTTGTTTGTTTTAAGTGCTGTTGAGCCGAGCAGTGGTGGCGCACACCTTTAATCCCCGCACTTGGGGGGCAGAGGCAGGCGGATTTCTGAGTTCGAGGTCTACAGAGTGAGTTCCAGGACAGCCAGGGCTACACAGAGAAACCCTGTTTCAAAAGAAAAGAAAAAGAAAAAGAAAAAGAAAAAGAAAAGAAAAGAAAAGAAAGGAAAGGAAAGGAAAAAAAGAAAAGAAAAGAAGAAAAGAAAGAAAAGAAAAAAGAAAAAGAAAGTGTGCCGGGCGGTGGTGGCACACTCCTGTAATCCCAGCACTCTGGGAAGCAGAGGCAGGCGGATTTCTGAGTTCGAGGCCAACCTGGTCTACAGAGTGAGTTCCAGGACAGCCAGGGCTATACAGAGAAACCTTGTCTTGAAAAAAAATCAAAAAAAAAAAAAAATCAAAAAAATAAAAAGAAAAATAAAAAGAAAAAAGTGCTGTTGAAATTCTTAAGCAAAAGTGTGTGTTGATACCACAAAACAACTGGGAAAACCCTCATTCCCACGGGTTTTCAATCTTCCTTTGCCCACACACCGCTGACTCCTGTCTGGAAGGTCAGGAAGGCGACGGGGCTCCGAGACTCGGAGTAGATTAGATATAACCTCTAAGCTTCTCCCAGCCAAGCCCCCACCAACATCTTCAAAATACAGTGTTCAGGTGAAGGGCAGAGGAGGATTTGGGGGGTGTTCTTCTCATGCTTTCATCTTATTCCCTTAAGGCGGGATCTCTGCAAGCCCCAGAATTCCTTTGGTCTCTCTGCTCGGCTCTGTTTTGGTGCTGACCACACCCAGCCTATCCTCGCGGGAGTGCTGGGACTAAACTCAGGTCCTCCTAGTTATACACCAAGTAAATGGGTTGTTTGGTTGTTGTTTTTTGTTTTGTTTCTTTTATCTTTTTCTTTCTTTCTTTCTTTCTTTTTATTTTTAAAGTCAGGACTTCTCTGTGTAGCCTTGACAGTCCTAGAATTCACTCTGGCCTCAAAACTCCAAAGATCCACCTGCCTCTACCTCCTGAGTGCTGGCCCTAATTTTAAAATGAAATTTCTCATTTGTCTTAATAATGTTAATTTTATTTGCTCAAAACTTTAGTGTCCCATTGAAGGGATATTAGACTACTATATGTGCCCTTATCAATATTATTTAGACTTTAAGTAACTTAGTTAATATAACTCATTTAATCACCTTACATTATACTCACATACATACTGTTTTCATTTGAGACAAGTTCTCACTGTGTTGCTCTGAGTGGCCTGGAACTCAGAGATCCTCCTACCTCTGCCTCCAGAACTCTGTGATTAAAGGCATATGCCACCAGCCCCAGAATGTACCTTTTTTTAAAAAATAAAAATAAAATGTAGGAAATACTAACCTGACAGATTTAAGGTAGTGATTTTGAGCTGTCGGGATGGTTCGGTGGCCAGAAGCACTTGCTCTCAGAACAGGCAACCTGAGGTCAACCCCCAAGTCTCACCATGAAGGAGAGGACAGAATCAGAAGGCTGTTCTGGATCTCCTGCTCTGGGGTTCTCCCAACCCTCAAATCATACATCCTAAAAAGAAAGAGGAGGAGGGGAGGGAGGAAGGAAAGAGGAAGGGAGGAGGGAAGGAAGGAAGGAAGGGGAAAGGAAGAAAAAAGAGAAAAGGAAAGAAACGAGAATGATTCGATTTTTTTTCTTCTGCAGCGTGGTTTCCAGGGATTGAACTCAGGTAGGCTGTCCACCAAAAGCACTTTTACACCTTAGCCCATCCCCCAACCCTGGGATCCTTATTTATTTATTTACTTACTTACTTAGTTTTCTCACATTTATTGTTTGAAGCAGGGTTTCTCGATGAAGGTGAGGCTGGCTTTGAACTCCCAATCCTCCTGCCTTGGTCTTCTGAGTACTGGAAGTTCAGGTTTATTTCCATGCCTGGCTTGACAGCTAGTATTCATCTTTGAGATGCTTTTGTTCAATTTTGATCACATTTAGATAACTGATAGAACTGCTTGTGGAAATTTTCTAAAGACAGTTTCTCCGCCCACAGCACCCTGTTATTTCTAAGAGTCACAGACGTAAAAACTGAAAAATGGCATTCTAAAACCTTCAAGAGAATGATAATATTTACTTTTTCTAACTGTTAGATAGAAAAAAGTTAAACATCAGTGAATGATTAACAAGAGTTTCAATAAATGTGATTATAAATGATCATAGAATAACATCGCAGCCTGGTGTAAACAGCTTTGGACACCCTCATACATGGAGAATAAGCCAGCTAAAAGTAAATACCACAAGTCATGGAAATGGTAATGGATGCTTCGAAGACATGGATTGAGGGGAACTGACTTCACTCTACACTAAGTCATTTACCGTGAAATCCTAGAGGAAAAAAACCATCAACATTAGAAAATGGGCTATAAGCTAGGTGTGAGACAGGCAGAGACAGGAGGATCTCTGTGAGTTAGAGGCCAATCTGGTCTACAAAGTGAGTTCAGCCAGGGCTATACAGAGATACCTTGTCTGAAAACAGCAGCAGCAACAACACCAACAAGTCCATAGAAATACCAAGGGCTGAAGAACCAGGGGGAACGGACAGTTAATATGTAAGCATGTAAATGTGAGTTTGCAGCCCAGCATCCAGGTAAACCGCCAGGTGTGGCTGTGCTGGTGCCTGTAACCTCAGCACTGTGGGGGTGAAGACAGGAAGTCGCCCATGGCTTGCTGGCCACCAGCTTACCTCCAGGTTCAGTGAGACTCTGTCTCATAAGGCAAAGAGCGATAAAGTAGAATATTCCATGTCTTCCTCTGGCCTCTGTGTGGGCGCATGTGCATGAGCACCTGTATACATGTATGCATACACCACATGCACATACACCACATTCATGAGCATACATACATAATGGTAATAATAATAAAAATAACAACAACAACAATAATACAAAATTTCAACCACTGAGAATTGGCAACGTGCTAGGGATGCTGAACATGGCTTTCTAATTTATCTGTCAACCATGAATGAATCACAGAATCACGTAAAGTGGTCCTTGAGTGATCTGACGGCATCATTTGAAAATGTTTGGGGAGAACCCAACAGTTGGTGAAAGCCAGGAAGGTGGTACACTGCCCGGTTTATAGGCTGCACTTGCAGTGGTGTTCAGGAGGCTGGGGCAGAAGAAGCTAACCTGGTTTATACAGGAGTTCCAGGTCTGCCAAGGCTACATAGCAAGACCCTGTCTCTAAAAGCTAAAATGGAGGGGGCTGGGCAGAGAAAGAAATGTCATGGTGGCACTTCCTGCCTCCTATCTTAACCAGTGATTACAGCTTAAATCTTTATTATTATTATTATTATTATATTTCCTTTACTTACATTTCAAATGTTATCCCCTTTCCTGGTTTCCCCTCCAAAAAGCCCCTATCCCATCCCTCCTCCCCCTGCTCACTAACCCACCCACTCCTGCTTCCTTGTCTTGGCCTTCCCCTCTCTGCTACATATGCGGCTGGAGCCATGAGTCCCTCCATGTGTACTCTTCGGTTGGTGGTTTAGTCCCTGGGCACTCTGGGGGGGTCTGGTTGGTTGATATTGTTGTTCCTCTTATGGGACTGCAAACCCCTTCAGCTCCTTGGGTCCTTCCTGACCTAAATCTTAATCTTAAATAGAGGCTAGCCTTTACTGTTATCTGATCCATTTCATGTTAATCCAGTGTGCATCAAAGCCCCCTCCTTTTGCGTTAACATGTTACCATTGGGTATAAAACTCTTAGCCAGGTGGTGTTGGCGCACACCTGTAATCCCAGCACTCTGGGAGGCAGAGGCAGGCGGATTTCTGAGTTCAAGGCCAGCCTGGTCTACAGAGTGAGTTCCAGGACAGCCAGGGCTACACAGAGAAACCCTGTCTCGGAAAAAAAACAAATCCAAACAACCAAAAAAAAAAAAAAAAAAAAAAAAAAAAAAAAAAAACTCTTCCTATGCACAGTAAAATCCAGAATAATTGAGCTTGATATTTACATTCCTTGCATATTTTTTTCTCTTGAGATTTCTAGAAGTTTGGGAAATAATCAGTCCGACCCCTTAACAGAAACTGTTTCTAACTGTTCTCTTGACTTTTAAAATTCTTATTTATTTATCTTTTAAAATAGGGGCTTCCTAATCCGAGTTGGCCTCCAATAAAGATCCTCCTGGATCAGCCTGCTGGGATAACAAGTGTGCGCCACTAAGCCTGCTTCTCTGGATGTTTTTCTTTTTTTTCCTTTTCTTTAAATTAAAAAAAAAAAGTATTTATTTATTTATTTATTTACATGCCAAACACTGTCCCCCCTCCCAGAGTCCTTCCCTCCATCCCCTCTTCCCTTCCCCTGAAAGAGTGGGCCCTCCCACCTGTATTTCCTCCCCATACCTCCCACCCTGCCATATCATGTCTCTTTGGGGTTAGGTGCAATCTCTCCCACTACAGCCAGACAAGGCAGCCCTGTGGTCCAACCCAAGTATGCACTTTGGTTCATGGCTCAGTCTTTGAGAGCTGCTAAGGGTCCTCCCTGGACTTTTTCAAACTCTAAATACAATATATTCTATTGGTGAACCAAACTGCATTGAAACACATTGAGTTAGAGATACCGGTCCCTTGTCTCTTTACCCTTCGATCCCATACCCAAAACATAGCGACTTGATCAATGTCCAAAAGTTTTTGTACATTTAATTTGTTATTTTTATTTTACTCTATTTTTTGAGACACTTTCTCACACTACTGTAGTCCATGCTGGCCTCAAACTCATGGAGACACTACTGCCAGAGTGCTGGGGTAAAGATGTATGTCACCACAGCGGGCTTCACTCATTCATTCATTCACTCATTTACCTGCTTATCAACCTAGTCATATGTTTGCTTGTTTGTTTGTGTCTTAGTTAGGGTTATATTGCTTAGAGGCACTAAGACCAAGGCAACTTTTATAAAGGGACACGTTTAATTGGGGCTTGCTTACACTTTCAGAGGTTCAGTTCATTATCATCATGGTGGGAAGTATGGCAGCATCTAGGCAGACATGGTGCTCTAGAAGGAGTTAACTGTTCTACATTTTGATCCAAAGTTAGAGCCAGAAGGAAACTATCCCTTCCACACTGGGCAGAGCTTGAGCCCTAGGCCTCAAAGCCCCCTCAATCCACCCCCACCCCACCCCACCCCACCCCTCCACCCCCACCCCACCCCCACCCCCAACCCCCCCACCCCCACTCCAGTAACAAACTTCCTCCAACAAGGCCACACCCACTCCAACAAGGCCACACCCACTCCAACAAGGACCACACCACCTCCCAACAGCGCCACTACTCATGGGCCAAGCATATTAACCACTACAGTCTGTTTGTTTTTAAATTTAAGACATGCCTCCTGTTTCACAGACTATTTTCTTGGAACTCACTACGTACTGACCTTGAACTCCCATTCCCTAGCCACCCAGTACTGAGATTGCAGGTGTGGTTTTGCAGAATTAGAGATCAATCCCAGGACTTTGTTCAAGCAAGCCAAGCACTCTAGCCACTGAGCAAATCTCCAGCCCCTGGTTCTCAGTTTGATTTGGTTCTTCAGAACATATGGAAAGGCAGGAGGGTAGACATTCTCCTATGCTCCTGATTTCTGTTAGTTGCCAGAGCTCCCCTGAAGGCAAGACCTGTGCTGTTCACCTTTTCTCTAAATGTCTTCTTTAGTGCCTTACATTTTAAAAATAAGTATTTGTTGCCAGGCATGGCGGTGTATGCCATTAGTTCCAGAACCAAGAGGCAAAGACAGGTGGATCTCTGTGAGTTCAAGGCCAGCCTGGTCTATACAGGGATAGTCAGGGCTACATAGTGAGACCCTGTCTTCAAAGAAAAATATAAATATATGAGCTTGCGTTTG
Source organism: Apodemus sylvaticus (assembly GCF_947179515.1). Lineage (NCBI taxonomy): Eukaryota > Metazoa > Chordata > Mammalia > Rodentia > Muridae > Apodemus > Apodemus sylvaticus. Next base: position 44,949,926 of record NC_067482.1, on the reverse strand, counting down.
CTGATGTATGTATAGGTTTAAGGAAGAACAAAGCAGAAGGTCCCTACGGGCTCTCCGTGTGACTGGTCCTGAGGAGAGGTCCAGCTGGAAAAGCAGGGTGAAGGCCAGGCAAAGCTCTGACCCTCAGATGCTCCTTAGGGCTCTCCCTTGGTGCACCATGTCCGTATGATGTACCCCTTACATTTCCACTGCCTGCTTAATCACCTTCTGGTCTCAGAGGCTATTCTGGGACTACAATATACAAGTATAATGTACACTTCAAAGGCATGTAACTAAGTCTGCCTGATACCAGGTAATGACAGTAAACTAGAAACCGAAGGACTTCTGTCTGGTCCTAGCCTTATCACTGAGACCAGGGCAAGTCACTTATATTTTTAAGTTTCAGCATCGTCATCTACAAAGGAAAAAAAATATTTAGACTGGTTATGGGGCCACACACCTTTAATCCCAGCAATTGGGAGGCAGAAGCAAGCAGATCTCTATGACTTCCAGGCTATCCAAAACTATATAAAGAGACCCTTTCTCAACAAAACATAAAACAAAACAAAACAAATTTTATTAGATAAAATGTTCTCTAAGAACAGCCAAGAACTGAAGCAAGACAGCCTAGGCTTGATTCATTCAGTGGATGGGACAGGGTATCTAATTCCCATCCCTTGTCTTCCTGCTCTCTAAAATGGGGGTGACAGTGCCTGCTTCATAGGACTTAAGTGAGTTTAAGTGAGAGAGCAGGGGAGAGAAGCTAAGCAAATGGTTAAAGCACTTGCTACAGAAGCATAAGGACTGGAGGGCTGGGGTTCAGACCTCCAGAACCCAAGTAAAGAGAGAAACAAGGGATTGTCAGAACAAGCTGGCCAGCAGCAAGCCATATCTATGACCTCTGACACACACACACACACACAGCTGTGCTCTTGCACATGTAAAACATGTGCACACACAGAGAGAATGAATGAATGAATGAATGAGAAAGCATGTACAAATGAAGCACTTGGAACATTTGGTGCTAAAAATGTGTTCTTGCTATTTATATTATTACATTTGCCCTGTTCTTTTTTTTTAAAGATTTATTTATTTATTATATGTAAGTATACTGTAGCTGTCTTCAGACACACCAGAAGAGGGCGTCAGATCTTGTTACTGGTGGTTGTGAGCCACCATGTGGTTGCTGGGATTGGAACTCAGGACCTTTGGGAGAGCAGTCTGTGCTCTTAACCACTGAGCTGTCTCTCCATCCCTCCCCTGTCCTCCCCACCCCCACCCTGCCCCCAAGACAGGGTTTCTCTGTGTAGCCCTAGCTATCCTGGAACTTACTCTGTAGACCAGGCTGGCCTCGAACTCAGAAATCTGCTTGCCTCTGCCTCCCAAGTGCTGGGATTACAGGCGTACACCACCACCGCCCAGCCCTCCCCTGTTCTTAATGTCACCAGTGTTCTATATGATGGTGAAAGTCAATTGCCCCTAGGAACGTGCACTTTTCCTTGTTTGGGATGGTACGGTCCTAAGCACTGTGCAGGCACCACATTCCTACCCAGCATGCCTGACATTGATGACAGTGTAAAGATCATCACCTTCCGGGGAAGAGTCAATGCAGAGTGCCCTGAGGGATTCACGTTGCCTCTGCCACCACTAAGGAAAAGGTCCAGTGTCCACGTTACTGGTTCTAAGAAAGAGGCACAGGGATTTCCTCATCAGCACATGTTGTGCTAGGCACTGGGACAAACACACGTGGCTTTCAAATTTGCGGTGGGAAGACTTGCTGACAGGTCCTCTATGAGCTTTCTAGAGAGTTCTGAATTCCATAAACACAAAATAGGAAAAGTGGTCTAGTCTTCCTCCCAGGATGACGTAATAGCTGGGTACGGCCATCGTGCCGCACTTGTAATTACAGCATACAGGAGCTTGGGAATTATTTCCAACTTGTTCTTAGCTGGTTTGTTTGTTTGGACACAGAGTCTCATTCATCACAGCCCTGCCTGGAACTCACTCTTTAGTCAAGGTTGATATTAAGTTTCAGATCCTGCAGACTCCTCCTCCTCCCGCTCCTGAGAGTTCTTGGGATTCTGGATGTGCCAGCACACTGGTGTTGAATCAAGGGTTCCTCGCACTCTAGGAAAAGCCTTCAACCAACTGTGGGCCACGTACAGCCCTCGGTCTGCTTCGAAGCAGTTCTCGGGGTGTTTAGTTCCAGCTCACTATCCTGAGAGAAGCAATCAAGGACTCTAAGAGAGAAGTCATTGGTCAAGGTCATAAGTCTCAGTAATAGCAGGAAAAAAAAAAAAAGCAGAGCCCAGATCTCTTTTGTTCAAAACCAGGGTCATTTCCCCAGCAGGAGGATGTAAGTGAGAGACAAGGATAATTTCTCTGCAAACAGAGCTGTCAAGGTTTGGCAGCAGGTGGTCAAAGGGTGCTCACACCAACCGGCAAAATGTGTGGCAAGTGATTTGGAAATATTTGAAACAATTCTTTTTTTTTTCTTCTCTTCTCTTCTCTTGTCTTCTCTTTTCTGGAATCTGCTCTATAGACCAGGTTGGCCTCAAACTCAGAGACCCACCTGCTCCTGCCTTGTGAGTGTTGGAACTAAAGGTGTGTACCACCACTGCCTGGCTACATGTAACTTTTTAAAATTAAAAATAGTCAATTTGTTCCTGTTACTGACAGAAAAGAATTCAAATAAATTAAAAGCTACCTGTCCAAAGCCAGTTACTACAGCCTTACCTATGACAGGTTTAAAAAAACAAATCAAAACAAAACAAAACAAAAACAAAGCAAAACAAGCTGATTTCTATTAAAATACAGTGCTGACCAAGGAAGTCACATGTCATCAAATCAGTATTAAGACAATTATCAAAACTACAACCATGGAAAATGTTTCAACCGGCGTCCGCAGGGTAGATGGGAATGCGGAAATATAAAAACATTTTGTTATGTTATGGAGACTTTTGCTTGCTTGCTTATTCTTTGGTTCCTTGGACTAGGGTCTCAATACATAGCAGGCTAAGCCAGAACTCATTGGGTAGTCCAAACTGGCCTCAAACTTACATTCATCCTCCTGCCTCAAGCCTGCAGAGAGCTGAGATTACAGGTGTGTGTATGGTGACTATACCAGACATGATGACTATAATATTTTAAAGTAAAATATAAGTGTTTTATTTTGTTTTCTATTCAATCAATAGGTTTTTTTAAGATATATTTATTTTATATACATGAGTATACTGTAGCTGTCTTCAGATATACAAGAAGAGGGCATCAGATCCCATGTGGTTGCTGGGAATTGAACTCAGAACCTCTGGAGGAGCAGCCAATGCTCTTAACCACTGAGCCATCTTCCCAGCCCATCAATCAATAGTGGTTGTTTTTGTTTTGTTTTGTTTTTTGTTTTTTGTTGTTGTTGTTTTTGGGTTTTTGGATTTGGTTTTTTCGAGACAGGGTTTCTCTGTGTAGCCCTGGCTGTCCTGGAACTCACTCTGTAGACCAGGCTAGCCTCAAACTCAGAAATTCGCCTGCCTCTGCCTCCCAGAGTACTGGGATTACAGGCGTGCGCCACCACTGCCCGGCTAATCAATACTTTCAACAACCGACATACTTACAAATTACATGATATTTTGACCAATATGTTTGTGACTACAATTTGTCAGATTTCGAAAAATCAACTTTCTATTATTATTATTGTTGTTGCTATTATTATTATTATTACTATTATATTGAGGCAGGGTCACACTATGTAGCCCTGGATCACCTGGAACTCTCTACATAGACCAGGCTGGCCTTGAACTCACAGAGATCCACCAGTCTCTCCCTCCCAAGTGCTTAAAGGCTTGCAACAATTTCACACCTGTCCCTGGGAAATTGAATGTCTTTTATTTATTTCTTCAGTTTCATGCCTACAAACAAAATATCTTGATCATACCCATCCATCCCCCACCTCTTCCCTCCCATCCCCGCCACAGACATCTCCAACAGGTAGAAAATTAACTTTTCAAATGGCCAGTGGTCCCTTGATGCTCTCGAGTGCCATCACCTGCCTTCAAGCCAACCTTTGCACCCGTGTCTCTCTGTGTCATCCTGACCCCTGACTTCTTCATCCCTGCTTTAATTATCTTACTTGCTTCCTATCACCCTTCAAATGTATCAGTCTGGACTTCTGAGGGACACAAAGCAATCAGCCTGTTGGACACCGGAGGGGCCTGAATAAGGATGAGATGTTGGGACTCCTACTGTCCCTCAAGGGTGCTGAGTCCCAAGAGCTGATTGAAAAATCCCTGTCAAGCTACTGAGTCTAAAGAACAAAGGTTGACACGCCCTTTAATTAAGCATTCCAAAGGTTTTGGACAAGATAGAAAGTAACCTTGGAAAACCATAGGCGGTTATGCAAGGCGGCAGGGTCCCTCCACACTGTCCCAGCAGATTGAGTATCATCCATCCACACATCTTCAAGATTCGGGTCAAATCAACCATCCCAGAGCATTACTTTTTCCCAGTTATTTGGCCACAGAGTCAAATCATAACCGTAAGTGCTGTACCGAGAGAGCTTCCCCCACGTTCTCTATTGAGAAGCATCTTTGCCTTCTTTAGTCCAGAGCAAAGATAACCTGAGATACCTCGATAGCCTATGCAAACAGCAGCAACCGAGCCAGAGACCCGGGAAGCACGAAGGTCACCTTGTGCGCTTTGAGTATCTAGAAATCCAGTGCAAATGGGTTGCAAAAGTGCAAACCTGTTGCCTTCTAAGCTGTCCTGGTTCCCGTTTTAATGCTGACCTGACCAAAGTTTTATCACAACTGAAGGCATCTTTCTTTTTTTTAAAAATAGATTTAACTCTTTTTTTTAATATTTATTTTATTATTATATGTAAGTACACACTGTAGCTGTCTTCAGACGCCAGAAGAGGGTGTCAGATCTCTTTACGGATGGTTCTGAGCCACCATGTGGATGCTGGGATTTGAACTCATGACCTTTGGAAGAGCAGTCAGTGCTCTTACCAGCTGAGCCATCTCTCCAGCCCTGAAGGCATCTTTCTTATGATCACTGAGTCAATTGAAGACATTCACCTTTCTATCTGGCTGGTTAATTTCTGTTAGTTTTCTAAAACCATTTATTTATATATCTATTAATTCATTCTCTCATTTATTGGGCGAGGGGTGTGTGTACACTACATTGCACATGTGAGATCAGAAGAAACCGTTCATTGAATAGGTTCCTTACTTTGCGTAACCAGGCTAACCTAGGACTTCTGATCCTCCTGCCTCTAGCTTCCAAGTGCTGGGCTGACAGGCCACCAGTTAATTCCTGTTCAGGGCGGATCACGCCCTGATCTTCGTTCGGTCACACTCTCCCTGTAGCGCTTCTGGCGATCCTGTGAATGAGGTGGCTAGCTTATGACTCAGATCCCGCGCTTGTGAGGTGCTCTTTAGTTTCCAGTCTGCTGTGCACAACCCTGAAGGGAGTCACTGACCGCTGTGCTGTCTAAGGATAAAAAGCACTAGGTTTGTCAAGGAGCTGAGTGACTACAGTAAGACGGGCGGGCGAGAATGTCCCCTGGTGGGACACATCCACAGCTGTAAAGAGAGCAGTCCTCAAAGCTTCCAGCCTCGGAATAGCTCAGGAAGAAAGGGCTTCCTTTCTTTTATTCTTCGATAATTTCACACAGCATATTTTAATATTCCTTCCCCATCTGAGAGGGGAGGTGTCTCCATTAATGTCCTTTTTATCTCTTAAAAAAAAAAAACAGAAACAAGCCAGGCAGTGGTGGCACACGCCTTTAATCCCAGCACTTGGGAGGCAGAGGCAGGCCGGATTTCTGAGTTCGAGGCCAGCCTGGTTTACAGAGTGAGTTCCAGGACAGCCTGGGCAATACAGAGAAATCCTGTCTGGGGAAAAAAAAATCAGAAACAAAACAAAACAGTCCACTAAAAAGCATGTAGTCCAAAAACCAAGGGTTGACTCATGGCGCCTGCCCAGCAGTGAGCGTGGCATAGCCAGTGTCACTCCGCAGAAGAGTGTCCCCCTCCCGGCATTTGTTATTTACAAATTGCTTCTCCACTAGGGATGGGACTTTAGCCTCCACTCCTTCTCCTCTGTGTGCAGGTGAGTCTCTGTGAGTTCATGGTAACTACCACAGACACACAACTCGACAAGGTAGAGAGTGGCAGACTTTGGAGTGCAGGGTCCAGAATGGGATGACTTTATAACACACGCCCTCCCCCAGCTCAGGAGTCAGGGATCTCTGCAGAAGAAGAGGCCAAAGAAGTTGAAAGAGCCAGAGGTGGTAGATAGTTTTAAGGAAACAAAAGGGGGAAGCATGGATGACCTCAGAGAGATTGTGGCTGAGACCGGTTAAGGCAGCCTGCTCTGGTCTCTGCTGGCTCCTAGCAGAAACTAAACCTCCGCCCGGAGGCTAGAGCACTTCACTGAAAAGAAAGCGGCAGTAAGATCCTTGGGCTTGGTGTCACATGCCATTAATCCCGGCAGCCACAGAAACAGGCAGATCTCTATGAATTTGAGGCCAGCACAGTCTACATAGTGAGTTCTGGGACAGCCAAAGCTACATAGTAAAACTCTGTCTCACATTAAGTAAGTAAGTAATATAAAAATTAGATCAGTCCCTGAAGTTGCATATGACAGTCCACACCTGTAACTCCAGGACTTGGGAGGTTGGAATAGGACTGTGGTTCGGAGGCTAGCCTGGGGTACACTGAGAGTCCTTGTCTCAAAAGACAGGAAATCTTGGGATGATTTGGACATTTTGGTCCTAAATTGTTCCAGGATCCTGCAATGGAAAGAGAGAGAGAAAGGGGTGGGGCTGTTGAGTGAGATGCTGAGGTAATATCTAAAAATGTCTTCCTCTAGAAATCTTCCCTAGGATGTGACTGGAGAGGTAGCTCGGTACTTACAAGCACTGGCTGCTCTTCCAAAGGACCCAGTTTCAATCCCCAGCACCCACATGGCTGTTCACACCTGTCTGTAACTGCAGTTCCAGGGGAATCTGACATCCTCACACAGACATACAGGCAGGCAAAACACCAGTGAACAGAAAGCCCTCGGATCAATCCCCAGAACTCCACAAACCAAGGTGATCCTAGGACTCTGAAGGTAGAGGCCAGAGGATCAGAAGTTTGAGGTCCTAACCTCCACTATATATCAAGTTTCAGCCAACCTCGGCTATATGAGACCCTGTCTCAGAAGCAGCAAGTCAAATCCTGTGGAGAAGCGCTGTGGCCGTGATGCGTATGAAGGGCAACCCCATGGGAGGCCAGAATATAGAAGCAGCTGGGAGCAGTCCCTGTCTAGAACCTGCACTGAGTCTCTTTCCGTCCTTTCTCCTTTAGTCCATGGCTCACCGGACCACACTTCAGGTTTTTAGGTATTAGTTCATAGTTTGTTTTCTTAGCATTTCCCATGTTTCTCTTTCAAACACCTCATTCTTCCCAATAAAGACCTACCCAAGAGCCAGGTACTGAGCTGGTGTTGCAGCCTTTTGGGGCCAGGATGAGCCAGACATTAAGTGCTCAGTAAACAAACACACCAGGAGATGTGAATTAATTTCAACGATAGCAGCTGAGGCTGAGGTAAAGCCCAACCCAGGTCAGGCATTGTTTGAAAGTCTTTTACAGTGTTAAGGACTCCTACCAACACAACACAGGATCCAAGGACTGTTAGCCATTTACAAACCACGCAGCCAACACCCGATCCAGGAACTGTTAGCCATTTACAAACTTCAAATTTACAAACAAGCCTAAGCAGTCTTGGACTTCTACTTCGGGACCAAAGGGAGGGGCTGAGGAGATATCTCAGTCTGCAATGTGCTTGCCCCACAAACACAAGGACTTGAATTTAATCTCCAGAACTCTTGGGGGGGGAAAAAAGGGTGTCGGGGACATCGAAATGGCTCAGTGGGGAAATGCGCTTTTTTTTTTCCGAGACAGGGTTTCTCTGTGTAAGCCCTGGCTGTCCTGGAACTCACTCTGTAGACCAGGCTGGCCTCGAACTCAGAAATCCGCCTGCCTCTGCCTTCCAGAGTGCTGGGATTAAAGGCTGTGCCATCACCGCCCAGCTTTCAGTTTCTTCTTCTAGGAACCACACGGTAGAAGGAGAAAATCAACTCTGACCTGGAGTTTGCCTTGGCATGTGCATGCAAATACACACACACATAAATAAATAAATAAATAAATAAATAAATAAATAAATAAATAAGTAAATGTAATACAAAGTGTTTTTGAATTGTCTAGGATTTACTAACCATGTTACAACCTCAGCACGTAGCAGAGTAAAGACGGATGACATTTTCTCTCCCACCAGGCGCATTCGAAAGTGTGGCATAACTACGACAAAAACTTCCGCCCTCATCAGAAGGGCTGGCTCTCCATCACCTTGGGGTCCCACTGGATAGAACCGAACCGAACAGAAAGCGTGGAGGACGTGATCAACTGCCAGCACTCCATGTCGTCTGTGCTTGGATGGTTCGCCAACCCCATCCACGGGGACGGTGACTACCCAGAGTTTATGAAGATGAGCCCCGTGGTCCCCGAGTTCTCTGAGGCAGAGAAGGAGGAGGTGAGGGGCACGGCTGACTTCTTCGCCTTTTCCTTCGGGCCCAACAACTTCAGGCCCTCGAACACCGTGGTGAAAATGGGACAAAATGTATCACTCAACTTAAGACAGGTGCTGAACTGGATTAAACTAGAATATGACAACCCTCGAATCTTGATTTCGGAGAATGGCTGGTTCACAGATAGTTATATAAAGACAGAGGACACTACGGCCATCTACATGATGAAGAATTTCCTCAATCAGGTTCTTCAAGGTTGGTTAGGCTTTGGCTCAATTTTTTTTTTAAAAAAATGTGTGTATATATGCTTGCTTGTGTGAGTGTGTGCCTCCTGTGTGTGAGCGCTCTCGAAGGACACAATAGTACATCCGGTAACCCAGAGCTGGAGTAACAGGCAGTTGTGCTAGGGACCAAACTCAGGCCCTCGGGAAGAGCTGTAAGCTTTGGTAAGTACGGAAGCGTTTCTCTGACCACCCCCTCCCTTCAGGGTTTGTCATTTGTTTGTTTAAGATAAAGCTACCTAGCATGTGTGATTATTGTTGTGGGGGTTTTGTATTGTTCACTGTTGAGGATGCATTTGTGAGGGAGAGGGTTCCAGATAACCTAGATTAGCTTTGAGCTACTTCCAAATGCTAGGATTACAGGCATTTACCCCACACCCGGCCATTTCATCCTTTATAGCGAACGAACATAGTCCCCGTGGAGATATGTTTAAAGTTTTCCATCAAGAGTGATTTATTGAAATCATGTGATTCTTTCATCTCGACATAATTGAATAATGAAAGGTCTAAGGCAAGGCTGAGAGGCTTCTGCTCTCCCTAAGGCGACCCCATTCACTACTCCCTAAGGTGACCCCTACAGGCTGACGGAAACCACGGGGCCATAAGCAGCTCAAGTGTGTCCCCATCAGAGTCAAGCTCCATTCTACCTGACTGGTTCCTCTGGATCTTTCTCCCCTGTGCAGCTCCCTTGAGAATTCCTAAGGATGGGGGCCGGGGAGAGGAGTCAGTGGACAAAGCACTTGCTATGCAAGCGAGAGGACCTGAGTTTCACACACACACACACACACACACACACCACAGGCACCCACATAAAACAAAGGGACACAGGACTGGTGAGATGGCTCGACCAGAAAAGGCACTTGTCACAAGCCAGACCCCTGAGTTCAATCCTGGGACTCACATGGTGGAAAGAGAGAAGTGAAGTGACGTCAGTAAGCTGGCCTCACGCGTGCGCTGAGGTATGCACCTACCACACAGAGGCACTACACACACACACACACACTCACCACTTACATATGATCACCCACACAGGGCACCACCTATACACAGGCACCTATACACAAGGCATCACACAAACACACACCCCACATATACACATTCATCCACACACATGCACTTACACCCACACCACACACACACACACCACATATACATACTCATCCACACATATGCACTTATACACACACACATCCACCACATACACACATCCACCACATACACACATGTACCACACATATATACACACCCATACATATACTCTCACCCCTACACAGGTAACACACACACACACACACATGTAAGCAGTCACCCCTCACACACAAACACACTTCCTCCACCACGAGACATAAAATGTAACTTAAATAAATAAGTCCTAAATGTGGAGAGAAATCCCAGCTCCTACAGGAAAGAGATTTCAGGAAGAGTTTTTAGAAAAAGCACATCCCTCTCCCAGTCTCCCCACCCACCTGACTCTGCAAAAAGGAACAGCTTAGAACACACACCCAGCCAGGCGGTTAATCCCAGCACTCTGGGAGGCAGAGGCAGGCGGATTTCTGAGTTCGAGGCCAGCCTGGTCTACAGAGTGAGTTCCAGGACAGCCAGGGCTACACAGAGAAACCCTGTTTCGAAAACCAAAAAAGAAAAAAAGGGAAAAAAAAAAGAGAACACACACCCAGCCACGTGAACACGAAGGGAGGCTGGCTCATAGGACATATACAGTACAGGCTCCTGGGTCAGGTGTCATTTGCTTGGGCAGAAGGAGTCTTCCTGTTCCACCCTTCCTCACAACCCCACACCACCAAGGGGCCAGAAGCAGACCTCCTGAGATACATTTGTCTTTTTGGTCATGGTTTTCTCTACCTTGTTTTTCAGAGAAGGATTTTCCATCTTTTTTTTTTTTTTAAGATTATGTATGAGTGCTCTATCTGCATGTACACCTGTGTGCCAGAAGAGGGCATTAGATCCCATTACAGATGGTTGTGAGCCACCATGTGGTTGCTGGGATTTGAACTCAGGACCTCTGAAAGAGCAGTCAGTGCTCTTAACCGCAGAGCCATCTCCCCAGCCCCTGGATTCTCTACCTTTTAGAAAAACAATGTTAATGATAAGAAGACCCCCAAAGTGCAGAGATGAGACATTTGTCTGAGGGAAATAAAAGGGTTTTGTTGTTATTGTTTGTTTGTTTGTTTGTTTGTTTTAAGAAAAATGGTTCAAGTGGGGGGGGGGTGAGGAGATAGCTCCGTAATTAAGAGCACTGTCTGCTCTTACAGAGGTCCTGGATTCAATTCCCAGCACCTCCAACCCTAATCTTATCCGCCCACATGACAGCTTGCCTTTGTCTATAACTGAAGTTCTACTGAATTTGAAGTACTATTTAGGCCTCCCTGGATACAGACACAGAGGTGGCTTACAGATAAACATGCAAGCAAAACACCCCTAGGCATGAAATAAAATTAAAATAATAAAAATTTAAAATTTATTCAGGGCTAATTTCATTGTGGACCAGGCTGGTCTTGAACTCACAGAGATCTGCCTGCCTCTGCCTCCAGAATGCTGGGATCAAAGTCACACACCACTACACCTGGCTCCCAGTCAGAGTTTTAAAGCTGAAAAAATCCTTCGAGAACATCCTTTCCAATATTTTCCTTTGCAAATGAGGTAACTGAGGCTCTGAACTTTGCCCAGCGGCTCCAGCCCCGAGACGCAGCAGGACCTGGCCTGGAGCCTGCTGCCCTTCAGCCCAACCACCTCTTACACCACTTCAGTGCCTTCTGCCTACATTTGCTGAGACGTCTCGAGAGCTGGTATTTCAGTCCCTGAAGGACAGTTTCACAGAATGGACAGTTTAACACAGACAGGAACCAGCCCAAACTCGGAATGAGAAATTCTAGGTCACCAGTCAAAACTGATATGCCCAAAGGCTCTGATATTGCCGTGCCTCACTAGATATCACTCCCCCGTGCCACTGTTTAAAAATCTGAGACAGGGTCACACTATGTAGCTCTTGGTGACCTGGAACTCAATTATGTTGACCAAGCCAAACTTGAGCTCAGAGATCTGCCTACCTCTGCTTCCCGAGTGTTGGAATTAAGGGCATATGCCACCCAGCATACCCTGCTAAACAATGTGATTAAAAATGTTTATCAGGAAGAATGTGTTTAATGAGCTCTTTCTTTTTTTAAAAAAGATTTATTTATTTATTTATTACATGTAAGTACACATGTAGCTGTCTTCAGACACTCCAGAAGAGGGTATCAGATCTTGTTAAGGATGGTTGTGAGCCACCATGTGGTTGCTGGGATTTGAACCCAGGACCTTCAGAAGAGCAGTCGGTGCTCTTAACCTCTGAGCTATCCCTCCAGCCCTTAATGAGCTCTTACAACCATCACTCACCAGTGTAGGGAGTGCATACTATTTATTTATTTTGAGTGTAGGGCGCACAAGGACGTCAGAGGACAGCTGTGTAGACTTGGTTCTGTCCTACCATACAGGTCTCTGACCCAAGCTGTCAAAGCTTCCTAGAAGACTCCTTTACAGACACAGGCATTTTGCTGGTCCCAAACCGACAATTTTTGGTTTGTTTTAAAAGGCCTGATAGCCGGGCAGTGGTGGCGCACGCCTGTAATCCCAGCACTCTGGGAGGCAGAGGCAGGCGGATTTCTGAGTTCGAGGCCAGCCTGGTCTACAGAGTGAGTTCCAGGACAGCCAGGGCTACACAGAGAAACCCTGTCTCGAAAAAAACAAACAAATCAATCAATCAATCAATAAATAAATAAATAAAAGGCCTGATATTTAGGAAAAGTGTTGCTTTTGTACTGTGCTGTGCCCTGGCACTTTTGTAACTTTGAACTAGAATGTTTAATCCTCTGAAAATTTCTGCCTCCCTTTCTCTTTGCAGCAATAAAGTTTGATGAAATACGCGTGTTTGGTTATACGGCCTGGACTCTCCTGGATGGCTTTGAGTGGCAGGACGCCTACACGACCCGACGAGGGCTGTTTTATGTGGACTTTACTAGCGAGCAGAAAGAGAGGAAACCCAAATCCTCAGCTCGTTACTACAAACAGATCATACAAGACAACGGTTTCCCTTTGAAAGAGTCCACGCCAGACATGAAGGGTCAGTTTCCCTGTGACTTCTCCTGGGGAGTCACTGAGTCTGTTCTTAAGGTAAGTGGCTACTTCTAAATTAACCACACACCAGGGGAGATAGTATACAATATGTTTTTACAAGTGTCATGTATAAGGATATCTTAGGCATTGTTCGACTGCTGTGAAGAGACATCATGGCCACAGCAAGTCTGGGTCTTCAGTTGGAGCTGGTTCACAACTTGTCATCATGGGGCAGGAAGCATGGCAGCGTGCAGACAGACATGGTGCTAGAGAGGTAGCTAAGGGTTCTACATCTGGAACGAAAGGCAACAGGAAGAAACTGAGACACACATCCTCCAACAAGGCCACACCTCCTGATAGGGCCATTTCCTATGAACCTACGGAGGCCATTTTCTTTCAAACCACCACAGATGCTTTGCTTGCATATATGTCCGTCCGTTGTCTGGTGACTACAGAGGCCAAAAGAATGCATTGGGTGCCCTAGGATTAAGGACAGATATAGATATAGATATAGATATAGATATAGATATAGATATAGATATAGATATAGACATAGGTAGATATGGATATATAAGTATATATATATATGATGTGTGCATGTGTGTGTGTGTGTAAGAGAGAGTATCCATGTGAATAGTGCTGAACCATGTCTCCAACCATATATATATGTATATATATATATACACACATACATAATATACATCATATACATATTCATATACATACATGGTACATATTGTACACTTGGAGGTTAGAGTGAAAATTGTGGAGTTAGTTCTTTCTCTCTACCTTTTATGGGTTTGAGAGATTGAACTCAGACCTCCAAGTAAATGCTTCCCCTCTGAGCAACTATTTGTTTGTGGGTTTTTTGTTTTTTTTTCTTTTCGAGACAGGGTTTCTCTGTGTAGCCCTGGCTGTCCTGGAACTCACTCTGTAGACCAGGCTGGCCTCGAACTCGGAAATCTGCTTGCCTCTGCCTCCCAAGTGCTGGGATTAAAGACATGCCCGAAAAATCCTCTGGTTTTTATTATAGAAAACAGTGTGTTTCAGTGTCAGTTTGGTCTTTTTTACCCCCACATTGTATGCCTTTACCTTCCTGCTAAGGGCCCCCTTCTCTCTCTCTCTCTCTCTCTCTCTCTCTCTCTCTCTCTCTCTCTCTCTCTCTCTCTCTCTCTCTCTCTCTCTCTCATAATCACATGTGTCATCTACAGCTAGTGTTTTCTGGAGGGTTGTAAAGCGCGTGCGTTTTGTTTGATCTCGCCTTGTTTTACCGCAAAATGACCTTTCATAACATCTTTTCAACAATGCCAGGATGCTCTGAACTTTTCAAAACACTGAAGCTGGCCTAGGCTGGGAAGACGGCTCAAGTAATTCATTATACACAGGCTGAACTTCAAGCTCACGTGACCAATGCTTTCTGAGTTTAATGTTCTAGATTGGTGGTTGGCAGATGGCAAGTGGGCAGTAATATGGCTTTGTAATTAGACTATGAAAGATGACACATGAGAAAACAATTAGAGAGAAAATATTTACCAAAGGTTAATTATTAGTTTTCCAGGTGCATTTAAATTCACTCACAGGTGGGGAAAGTGCTTTAGCATGAGAACAGAATTTTTCCTTGCTCTAATTAATCTTGAATTTGGAAGTGTTTTTCTTAAGTCTTTTGTTTCATTCTACTTTATCTTATTTTGGGTTTTTTGAGACAGGGTTTCACTGCGTACTCCTGGCTATCTAGAACTAAATCTAAGCCACCCTAGCTTTGTACAGTGGTTTCCAGTTGAGACACCATCTTCCCAGAGTGGCTCTCTAGTCCTTAGACTGCACCTGAGAAGTGAGAGACACAGCGCCATCCCCATATGGTGGTGTAGCCCAAACTCAAAGAGGAAGGTGTGGGGCTGGGGCTGTACTTTAGTTGATACAGCAGCTGCCTAGCATGCCGGCGGTCTGGGTTTGACCCCCAGTGTGGCATTAGGTGGGGGTAGTGGCATATACCTGTAACCCTAGTGCTTGGGGAAGAGGAAAAAGAGAAGCAGGAGTTCCAGGTCACCCTCAGCTACTTATTGGGTTTAGGGCTAGCCTGGGCTCTAGCTACCTGCCCCCGACCCCCACCCCAAAAAGAGGGAGAAAGAAAAAGGAAAAGAGAGGAAAAGTAAGAAAAGGTGGAAAGCCAGGGAGATCAAAAGGGCGATAAATCTAAAGGATTTAGGCTTAGTTCACTCTTTCTCCCTCACAGCCGGCGCTCCTTGCAGAGAGAGAACATTCCACAGTCTTCCCGTGGAGCGAGTGCTGTGCTCACAGACACACGTGAAAGACACTGCACAAACATGTGATGTTCTTAGGCCTTCCTCCTTATTTTTTAATTGTTTAGGAGATAATTGTTTACCTGCTGTACAGCCCAGGCTGGCTCAAGCTAGCAGTCCTCCTGCCTCAGCCTCTTGAGATTTTTGGCGTGCGCCACTACTCTGGGCTATCAGGGTCAGTCTGGCAGCCGGCCTCCGCTGAGCGCATGCGCTGTTGACTCCTTTACAGCCCCCTTCCAGCTGTGTCACCGCTTATGACAGAGCTTAGACTCTGTCCTTCAATATTGCCTTCCACTGAGGGTACCGAGCCAACTTCCTGCTGCTGTATTTGAACTGTTACGCGAGATGTTATATAACCTGGATTTTTAGGTCAAGTGAGCTGGAAAATGGCTTATTGGGCTTTTCTCAAACAACTGGTCTTCTTTCCCTGTGTGTGGTTCCCTCCCGGTATTTCCCGGTCCCCCTGGAGAATCAAAGGGCTAGAAGCATGGTCCTTTCTTCCTTATTACGAACAAAACATCCTGAATACAGAGACCGTTAGGAAGGGCAAAGTTGTCACTTATCTTGTAGTGAGAGGCTTGGTAAGGCTCAGCTCTTCCGATCTGCAATGAGCCACACTTGATTTAACCGGATGCTTTTGCTTTCCACAGCCGGAGTTCACGGTCTCTTCCCCGCAGTTTACCGATCCTCACCTGTACGTGTGGAACGTCACTGGGAACAGATTGCTCTACCGAGTGGAAGGAGTACGGCTAAAAACAAGACCGTCCCAATGCACGGATTATGTGAGCATCAAAAAACGAGTTGAAATGTTGGCAAAAATGCAAGTCACCCACTACCAGTTTGCTCTGGACTGGACGTCTATCGTTCCTACTGGCAATCTGTCTAAAGTTAATAGACAAGTGTTGAGGTACTATAGGTGTGTGGTGAGCGAGGGACTGAAGCTGGGCATCTCCCCCATGGTGACACTGTACCACCCGACCCACTCCCATCTCGGCCTCCCCATGCCACTGCTTAGCAGCGGGGGTTGGCTGAACGCGAACACGGCCAAGGCCTTCCAGGACTACGCAGGGTTGTGCTTCCAGGAGCTGGGGGACTTGGTGAAGCTCTGGATCACCATCAATGAACCTAACAGGCTGAGTGACATGTACAACCGCACGAGTAACGACACCTACCGTGCAGCCCACAACCTGATGATCGCCCATGCCCAGGTCTGGCACCTCTATGATAGGCAGTATAGGCCGGTCCAGCATGGGGCTGTGTCGCTGTCCTTACATTCGGATTGGGCAGAACCTGCCAACCCTTATGTGGATTCACACTGGAAGGCAGCCGAGCGCTTCCTCCAGTTTGAGATCGCCTGGTTTGCAGATCCACTCTTCAAGACTGGCGACTACCCGTTGGCCATGAAGGAATATATCGCCTCCAAGAACCAGCGAGGGCTGTCTAGCTCAGTCCTGCCGCGCTTCACCGTGAAGGAGAGCAGGCTGGTCAAGGGTACCATCGACTTCTACGCCCTGAACCACTTCACTACTAGGTTCGTGATACACAAGCAGCTGAATACCAGCCGCTCAGTTGCAGACAGGGACGTCCAGTTCCTGCAGGACATCACCCGCCTGAGCTCGCCCAGCCGCCTGGCTGTAACACCCTGGGGAGTGCGGAAGCTCCTTGGGTGGATCCGGAGGAACTACCGAGACAAGGATATCTACATCACAGCCAACGGCATCGATGATCTGGCTCTAGAGGACGATCAGATCCGAAAGTACTACTTGGAGAAGTATGTCCAGGAGGCGTTGAAAGGTAAGGTTTGGGGCATAGAGAGGTGGGAGAGGTATATATGAAAACCTAGGCAAAAAACTCACCACCGACTCAAGATGTGTGGTCCTGAACTCCTGTCCATCCAATTTCCTTAAAATAAGCCTTTATTATTGAATTAAAAAAATTTTTTTCTTTGTTTGTTTGAGACCATGTCTCTCTATGTAGTCCTGCCTTGAAGCTTGCTATGTAGACCAGGCTGGTCTTGAACTCACGGAGATCCACCAGCCTCTGTCTTCTGAGTGATGGAATTAAAGATTAAAGGCGTATGTACCATCATGTCTAGCTGAATTTTTTTAATTTTTACTTTCATCGTTAAAGTTTTTTTTTTTTAAGATAGAGTCTAAGTAGTAACCTGAGCTGACCCCTATCCTGCTTCCGCTTTCCAAGTGGTGACGTTATAAATCCAGGCCACCACATCTGGACTTTTATAAAGTACCATAATCTCATTATGGAAAAATTGCAAAGCATTTTCCCCCATGGGGAAATTTTATTTCTCAAGAAAAGTACCATCCGTTTTGGATTATTTCCAGTGAGCTTCCTAAATATTCCTAATACAGTTGAGCTGAGGCTATTACCCTTTGCCTACAACTTGTTTATTTGGGGAGTTGAACCCAGGTCCCATTTGGCTGTACTAAGAAGCTACATCCCCATAAGTTCTCTCTCTCTCTCTCTCTCTCTCTCTCTCTCTCTCTCTCTCTCTCTCTCTGTGTGTGTGTGTGTGTGTGTGTGTGTAGCTGGAAATTTAACCAAGGACTGACTTCATGCATACTGCCAATACACATCCCCACTCACTTCTCCTTTGTGGGGCTGGGGGCTGGGGTTCAAACTCAGGGCTTTATGTGTGCTAAGCAACCAATCTCAAAGCAGCCACATAACTGATTCTCTTTCTTTCGAGACAAGGTCCCATATATCCTAGGCTGGTCATAAACTCCTACTCTACTGCCTCCTCCTACACTTGCAGGCGTGTGTAATCACACCCGTCTCAACTCTTCCCCCCTTCCCCCCTCCGAGACAGGGTTTCCTGGCTGTCCTAGAACTTTCTCTGTAGAACATGCTGGCCTCAAACTCAGAAATCTGCCTGCCTCTGCCTCCCAAGTGCTGGGATTAAAGGCGTGTGCCACCACCGCCCAGTGAGAAATTAATTTGTAATTACTTCCTTAGAATAGATTGAATTACTTCCTTAGAATAGGTATATGAAAATATTGTGGTAGCAGTTCCCCTCCCACCCTCTTTCTCTTTCTCTTTCTCTCCCTCTCTCTCTCTCTCTCTCTCTGATTTGGTTATTTTTTTCGAGACAGGGTTTCTCTGTATAGCCCTGGCTGTCCTGGAGCTCACTCTATGAGCTCTATTCTGGCCTCGAACTCAGAAATCCTCCTGCCTCTGCCTCCCAGAGTGCTGGGATCACAGGCGTGCACCACCACCGCCCGGTGTGTTAGCAGTTCTCAAACTGGGGGTTGAGACCCCCTAAAGGGGTCTTTTCACAAGCGATCTTTTCACAAGGTCGTATATCAGATATTTACATTATGATTCAGAACAGTAGTAAAATTAGTTATGAAGTAACGACAAAATAATTCTATGGGGGCAGTGATTTCACCACAGCATGAGGAACTGTATTAAGAGGCTGCAAAGTTAGGAAGGTTGAAAACCACTGTGTTGTGGGGATTAAAATCAACAAGGACTAGGGACTTAGTAAGTTGGTAGTCTTTATTTTGCATGCACAAAGCCCTCGGCAAATCCCTAGCACGTACAAGCCAGACGTGGTGGCAAAAGCAAATAATGCCAGTACTCTGGAGGTAGTGACAGGAAGATCAGAATAGTCAACTTTAGCTGACATAGGGAGTTAGAGGCCAACCTGGACTACAGGAGACCTTATTTCCAAAACAAAATCTTCAATAAGAATCATGACTTCATAACTTTTTATTTACATGATCTTAGTTTCAATGAAAACTAAAAATTTTAAGAGATTTTATTTATGTGAACACACTGTAGCAGTCTTCAGACACCAGAAGAAGGCATCAGATCCCATTACAGATGGTTGTGAGCCACCATGTGGTTGCTGGGAATTGAACTCAGGACCTCTGGAAGAGCAGTCAGTGCTCTTAACTGCTGTGACATCTTTCCAGCCCCCAAAAACTAAATTTTAAAAATTGTTTATTTATATTCCAAATGTTGCCCCGCTTCCCGGTCCCCCTTCTAAGAGTTCTTCATCCCATTCCTCCTCCCCTTTGCCTCTGAGGGGGTCCCTCCTACCCCCTAAATTCTTATTCAAAGATACTTTACTATCCATTTGTGATCAATGTTTCTTTTTTTCAGCGTATCTCATTGACAAGGTCAAAATCAAGGGCTATTATGCATTCAAACTGACTGAAGAGAAATCTAAGCCTAGATTTGGATTTTTCACATCTGATTTCAAAGCTAAATCCTCTGTAGAGTTTTACAGCAAGCTCATCAGCAGCAGTGGCTTCCCCTCTGAGAAGAGCAGTCCTGCGTGTGGCCAGCCTGCAGCCGACACAGAGTGTGTCATTTGCTCTTTTCTCACGCAGAAGAAACCGTTGATCTTCTTTGGTTGTTGCTTCATCTCCACCCTGGCTGTTCTGCTATCAATCACCATTTTTCATCATCGAAAGAGAAGAAAATTCCAGAAAGCAAGGAACTTACAAAGTATACCATTGAAGAAAGGCCACAGCAGAGTTTTCAGCTAAACTGTCACTTCTGTCATAGTTTAAAGATTCACTCCAGTTCCATACACTGGTAACTTACAATGTGAGAGACAGCTGTAACCAAGGTGAAGACAATCAATGCCTTTGAAGTGTGGTTCAAATAATTCCTTTTAGGTACTGACAATCAGTGAATCCGTTCTTTGAGCTGAAGACACTGACAGTAACTCTGGGCATGCCCCTAAACCTTGCTTCAGGGACTGTGAATCGCTACTAAACATCCTTTCCCTCTAGCTTTCTTCTGTAAATAATCACTATTCATGGCAAAGAATTTAATTTTAAAAAGAGAAATTTTGTTCTCTTAGACTTCATAGTTTAAACCTGTTTTGATGTCACTGTTGTTTTGAGACGGGTCTATTATGTAGCTCTGACTGTCATGGAACTTTGGTATGTAGACCAGGCTGGTCTCAACCTCACAAAGGTCCACCTGCCTCAGCCTTCTGAGTACTGGGATTAAAGGTGTGCATCTCCATGCCTGGCTAAAACTACTTAAACTGGACAGTTAGTGACATACTCTTGTCACTTCTAACAAGGTGCTCTCTGGTTAGGTCAGGGTTATCCTCAGATGGAATGTACAAACACAACAGGCTTTTAGATCATGCTTGGTCATAGGTAAAGCATACGCTCAAACACACCAATGTTAGCTTTCCTCAAAAACAATTTTTTTTTCAGGTACTTCTTGTGAGTTCTCTTACTGGATTGTCATTTTTATTTCTTTTTGTGGCAGGGTGAATGGATTTTTCTGTGTAGCTCTGGCTGTCCTGATACTTGCTCTGTAGAGACCAGGCTGGCTGGAACACAACAGATCCACCTGTCCATCTCCCAAGTGCTGGGATTGAAAGTGTGCAGCACTCTGCCCAGTTTGGACTTCTGATTTTAAAGGCGCTTCATGGGTGGAAAGATGGCTCAGTGGTTAAGAGAACTGGCTGCTCTTTCAAAGGACCCTGGTTCAATTCCCAGCACCCCCCCTCCACATGGCAGCTTACAATTGTCTGTAATTCCAGTTCTAGATCTGACAACCTCATACATGTAGGCAGAATATCAATGCACATAAAAATGTAAAATGTAGCTTCATAACTCATGTCATAGAAAGATCACAGGATACAGCAGTAGACGTAAGTATCTATGCACATCAAGTTCTCTTAGCTTATTGCATAGCAATTCCCATTTTAAAATAAACTGGCATTACCCCTATTATTCTGGAAAAAAAAATGTTTTTGAGGTGACAAGATTTGGCACACTTAGCAAAGTTTAAAAGATGTAGATTGTGGGGCTGGAGAGATGGCTCAGCAGTTAAGAGCACTGACTTCTCTTCCAAAGGTCCTGAGTCCAAATCCCAGCAACCACGTGGTGGCTCACAGCCATCAGTAATGAGATCTGATGTCCTCTGCTGGTGTGTCTGAAAATAGCTACAGTGTACCTACATATAATAAATAAATCTTTAAAAAAAAAAAAAAAGATGTAGATTTTTGGGCTGGAGAGATGGCTCAGTGGTTAAGAACACTGACTGTGCTTCCAGAAGTTCTGAGTTCAATTCCCAGTGACTACATCGTGGCTCATCCATCTGTGATGGGATCTGGTGCCCTCTTCTGGTATATCTGAATACAGCTACAGTGTACTCAAAATAAAATTATAATTAAAAAAAAAAAAAAAAAAGCCGGGTAGTTGTGGCCCACGCCTGTAATCCCAGCACTCTGGGAGGCAGAGACAGGCGGATTTCTGAGTTTGAGTCCAGCCTGGTCTACAGAGTGAGTTCCAGGACAGCCAGGGCTACACAGAGAAACCCTGTCTCGGAAAAAAAATAAAATCCAAAAAAAACAGAACAAAAATGTAGATTTTACTATGGCTTACCACGAATGGACAAAGGACCATAGTCCTGCACTGCCCCCTAGAGCTTCCTAACTTCCTCAGGCACACAGATGTAGGGATCTGGGGCCAGTCTCCACATTACCCAGTCACTGTCAACCTTCTCCAGGGATTTAGACTCAGAGTCACAGAAAAGCGGCTCTTCCACAAAGAGCCGTAGTGGTAAACCACCCTAAAACGTTAAAGGGTTGTAACTGCATTCCAGATCTGCCATTGTTAGATCTCACAATCAAGGCATAATTAGGATTGTTTTCCAAGACAGAACTTGTGTGGCTGTCCTGGAACTCCGTAGACTAAGCTGACCTTGAATTAAAAAATGCGCCTAAGACACTGCCTCAGCCTCCCAAATACTGGGATTAAAGGCACGCACCACCTGTGCGCCAATGTATTAAAATTCTTATAATTTAAAAACAAAATCAGAGATAGCACATGAAAAAAATGATCAAGTTGCTACTGGACTAGCCAGATTTAACAGCAGATCTGTTTTTCTACTCCTGGTTAGTACAATCATCCCCCTGTATGTGGGTGTTTAGCCTACATGTGTCCTTGGAAGCCAGAAGAGGCATCAGATCTAGTGCAACTGGAGTTACAGATGTGAGCTAACACCAGGGTGCTGGAAACCAAACCTGGGTCCTCTATAGGAACAGCCAGTGCTCACCAGCTCTGAGCCATCTTTCCAAGTTTAGCAGTTCTTAGGTTTTAGAATGACACCCATTATAGCTGGCTGAACAATTGTCTTATTAGCCACATCAAGAAAAGCTGTACTTTTCGCCTTAAAAAAACAAAACCAAAAACTGTCTTGCCTGCATACATACCGATGCTCACCTGGTACCTTTGGTGAAAAGATTTTTTTGAGAAAGTTTCATGTATTATACAGCCCAAGCTGGACTTAAGTATTATATATATAATATATATAATCTTCAACTCCTGACCCTCCTCCCTCTAC
The DNA here is from genome assembly GCF_947179515.1 of Apodemus sylvaticus. Taxonomy (NCBI): domain Eukaryota; kingdom Metazoa; phylum Chordata; class Mammalia; order Rodentia; family Muridae; genus Apodemus; species Apodemus sylvaticus. The sequence goes on along the minus strand of NC_067482.1, from coordinate 44,927,349 downwards.
TCCACTGCATGGGGTACAGGACTATACCACCACATACCCAACTAAAACCTTTCCTATTTAACAATGAGTTCTCATTAAGCTAAGCTCAGAACTCCTAGCCCAATGGTTTCTTGCTGCCACCCTTAGACAGGGAGCACATGTGAGGATCATATGAAAATCGTTAGCTCAGGATCTGATATACCAAGGAACATCACATTCTACATTTAAAAAAACCCACTTCTAGTTAAATCTTTAAATATTGCCTTACCTGTATTTAACCTCTGGGAAGTGAAATACCTGTGTCTTAAATTTAACTTTCAGTGCAAATAACCTGGTTAATGCCATTTAACTAATGCTGGTTGGAGATGAACAGATTTTGGCAATTTTCTTGACTCCTAAACTGGCCAAATACCTATAGCTGACGAGGGTTCTTATCCTGCTTTGATCCCCAAGGCTAGGATTACAGACAAGCCACATCTATCTGTGCTGCTAGCTGGAACCTTGTTAATCCTGGGCAAGTATCCTGCCAACTGGTCTTTCCTGGGAAGGGTCTCCATAGCCTTGAGTGGCCACAAGGCATCGGAGTTACCAAAAAATGAGCACCAAATGCTCTCAACCAGCCCAGACATTCTAGTTGTTATACTTAAGGCAGAGATGGAGGACAGTATAGTGCTGCTCTTGCAGCATTAAGTAGCGCTCAGCACTTTTTTGGTTTTTGGAGACAGGGTTTCTCTATATAGCCCTGGCTGTCCTGGAACTCACTCCGTAGACCAGGGTGGTCTCGAACTCTTAAATCCACCTGCCTTCCAAGTGCCAGGACTAAACTCTCAACTACGAGGTGACAATTCATTCCAGCTCCAGGGAAATCTCTGGGCACCCAGAAATAGATTCAGACACAGGCACTGCCTGTACCATAGAACTTTGGAAGGCATGCCCCCAATGCAGGGTAAAAGGGTGACAGTTACTATACTAATAGCACCTATGAAGGACAAAACTGGTTTTGAGGCTATTAAAGTATTGTGGTCCTTGCCTGCAGTGAGTAGGCAGAGGCAAGATGGAATGTGAAACCATCATAGGAGAGCCTTCTCCAAGAAGTCGCACGTCTGGGACTAGCAGTGTCTAGCATTCCAATTCTGGCCACTCCCTCAGGTGTGTGGGGAAGTATTCCACACACACCAGGTCTGTTTCATTTAGAATCCCACACTCAACACTTACTGTGTTTACAGTCTACACTGGCCTCGAATCCCTCAAGGTCCAGCTAAAAGCCCCTCTAAAATGCACAAAGAAACCACCTCGACTTCTACTTCCCAGCTCTAATGAGACATCTGCCCACCCAATAGTCAACATTATGCCTAGGTCAATGTCTTACACCTCTAGGACCTTCCTGAAGTGCTATAATTACTGAGCATCCACCAGGAAGGTTGCCTGTCATTGCTATTTTAAGCCATTAGTTTCTATGAAGAAAAAAACCTACCAAAAAACAAAAAATTGATAATCACCCGACCCCATTATGTAATAAAAAAAGACCAAGGACACACAAATCAATATACAAGTCCTTTATTGTCCTCAAAGAGCCCAAATTGTATTCATGATCAGGATTTTGTTTCTGGAGCTGGAAACTGTAAAAAACAAAAATACATGTAAAGTTTTGTCAATGTTCCTGCCCTGAAAGTTCTTTAATCATTCTCAGCACACTGAAGTCTTCTGAAGCAGTCAGCTGCAGACACGGGCACCCACCTGAGGCCTCACTCGTCAGCCTGCTGCACGGTTCCCTTCTCAGACACATAGATGCCATCCAAGAACTTCCTGATATCCTTGTTTTTAACTGTTGTGGCTTGCTGAATAAGAGCGGCTACACAGGAAGAAGCACACAAAGCCATTATTTCACTAGCCAAATTCATCTTATACAAGCCCAACTAACTGGAATTCAATTCCTGGAGCCTACACAGTGGAGGGACTCCTTCACAACCCAACTAAACAGTGGCACACATATCCCAATATAGACACAACCGCACACACAACCATTTTGTATTCATGATACAAAGTATATTACGTAATATATAAAGAACAGATTCATAATTTTTTTCATTATTTCTCAGAAGCTCTTTAAACAGTTTTTCTTTGTAATTCAGAGATAAAATGTTAACATCCGCTATGACATAAATACACATACCTGAATTTGAAACAAGTTCAATATCATTTCCTTCAAGGATTAACTCATCCTTCTGGGCTTGAGACACAGAACAAGCAACACCTGAAAGAGATGTTACCATGAGATCTCACAAATACAACCCTATCTAAAACTCCAAGCAACCAATCACATTCTCTAAGACCTTAGGGTTGTGTCATCACAGACACAAATGTGACCCCCAGGTCTCACAAAAAAACTACTGTATCCTACAACTATTTCAACATACCCCCTCTTCAGAAAACCTGAAGCTATCAAAACCACCAAAGGAGACAGTGCTGAAATAGTCTTCACCACACCCAAAGACTAAGACTCCACCCAAGACCCAAGGACAAAATCTGTAGCAACTTCCCCATCATTCCTGAAGGCCCACACATACCTGTCCTCATCCGAACCCTGCGGATGTATTTCTCACCCAAGAAATTTCGGATTTCAACTAAAGACCCATTCTCCTGAATGACGACGTTGATGGGGAAGTGAGCATACACGGACCTCATCTTGTAACGGAAGCCCTGCATTAAACAAGCAAGCTGTGAGCAATCTTGAACAAACTCAGTTCAGGTTGGCCTAGATTGAGATTCTTCCCCTAGGATCACAGTGCCCCCCCCCAGTCAGCTGAAATCCCTAAGGTGCTTTTGTTGTATCTTGGAGATTTAATATACACACCCAACCTACCATCTGCAAACTGCAACACATCTTACTGAGGCTCCCGGGTGAGTTTGCTTTTCTATCTCACCCTTTCAGTGAGAGCACAGGATCCTCACTCTCGGCATTACAATGTTTGTGGAGTCACTATAGCTGCCACCAAATAAAGGACTTCAGGCTATGTAGGTAAATAAAAGGCCCAGTCCTTCACGGGAACTGGAGCAACAGGTCCACGAGAGACAAACTGAACTAACAGTGACTTCAGATATGCCCAAATTAGACCTTTGCTTACCCATGGTCCCACATACACCAATTAATCTCATCTCCACTACAGAATATCTACCAACAAAACCCCTGAAACTGGAGTAAAAGAGCCTGCCCAGCAAATTCCTAGGTTTGAGCCCACCCCCCAATACCTGAAATTGCCTTGTTCATAAGCGTCTACAGACCATCCTGGCCCCAGACATTTATATATACAAACAAAACACATTCAAGTGTTAAAAAAGCATCGCGGAGGGCCGGCTTACCAGTGTAACACCCTTGATCATGTTCTGAACATGACTGCAGATGGTTCTGACAGTGGCCAGCTCCTTTCGGTTACCCCACCATTTGTCAACCCGGAGCTGTAAAAGAACTTCAGAATTAAAACACTGCCCTTTTTTGCTGGTGAATACAAGCAGTCAAAGCCTCATACAAATGCCCCGTATGTTGCATGCACAGGACCCAAGAGAGGGACGATACACCTCCCCCGCCAAAACCGGGAACGCAACCAAGGTTACTAAGAAAAGAACTGACTTGAATAACCACTCAGCCACATATTTGGGGGGAGAGGTTTAAAATCAGTTTCTGGGTTTTACGATATTGGAGTTGACTTTGTAATTTCATCAAAGCAAAGTCCTCTCTGATTTCAGGCACTCAACTGGTATGAAAGGTGTGTGCCACCACGCTCGGCCAAAGGCGCCCGATCGCAGGCTGTTACGAAGAGGCACCTGAAGATACTCAAGTCCTTACCCTTTTCTTCTTCTTTCCAAGAAGACTCAGTTCTACATTGATGTGATTGAAGTCCCTCCGCAGGGTTCCCCTGGGGCCCTTCACAATGACTGTGCGCCCCTTCAGAGTGATGTCGACTAGAAGAGAAGATGAACTCGTGAGACCCACAGGCCAGGGCTTAGAGCATGCAAGCAAACCGTGAGGGCAAAGCGGGAGGCCTCCTACCATTTTCTGGAATGTCGACAGTCTGATTGCTGAGAATGGTCTTCATTCTGAAACACAAACACCCGGGTAAGAAGGCTGGGGCGGGGAACGCTCTACACCTGATAGCGGGCAGAGTTCCGCTCCAAACGGAAATCGCCAGCGAGGAAATCCGGCGCCAAAAACACGAGTGGGTCGGTGAGGAGTGGCCCGGGGGCGCGAGGGACGGGGACGGGCGGGCCCCCGTGGAGTGTTGAGAAACTCGGCCCGGTGCGCCATGGCGGAAGAACTGCGGCCGGAGTGGGCCTTAAAGCCCGCACGCAACTTCCAGCTTGCGCCACCAAATCCAAAGGACCCATGTCGCGATGGGGGACAGTCGGGACAAAGACTCGGGGCATCAGGTCCGTGCCTCCGTGGTCCCCAAAAGAGGATGGGTTCAGATTCCCAGGGCAAAAGCCCGTAAGGTCCTCACCTCGCAGTAGATGGGGCAAAGAGAGATCGTCTTTCGTCATCACGTTCTTGTAGTCAGTCAGGGCCATGCGTGTTGCGTCATAACCGAGCGACGGCTTCAAGGCAAAACTACGCGATCGTCGAGCTAGTCAAGTCGCGCAGGTTCGGCGGGAACGTATTGCGTCATAAGTAAAGCGACTTTTTTTTCCTTTAGACGTGTCCAGTTCCGGGAGCGCGGTTCCCTCGGACCCTTGACCCCCCTAAAACCTAAAAGAGGGGATGGCTCTACGCTGCTGGGATGCAGCTCGCAGCCTGGGGTCCTGGGTGAGCCACAGGAACGCCGTTGCTTATCCCAAGTTCTAATCTAGGGAAATTGTTCCAGATATCCTTTTTTAAAGCCCTGACAGCCGAGGCACATCAATTATTGCAAACTTGTTGACAACATATTTTTAGTACCTGTCTTAGGAATAGAAGACATGAAAACGTGGCATGTTAAGTCACTCTCTTAAGGTTTTCTAATCTGTATTTAGCAGTTAACTTTGATCTGATTCCTACTTTTTCCCATTCGGGCAGGGTGTGCATCCCGGTCCCTGTAACCTAAGCTGGTCTGAAACTAAATTCTTAGACCAAAGATTCCTCCGCACTCTGCCTCTTCTGAGTGCTGGATTGCATGTTTGAGTCACCATAGCTTGCGGTTCTTTCACCTTGAGTCTTTTTCAGATTCTGATCAACGTAGTTTGAGCTCTTAAATAGTTTTACATAATTTCTGTATCAGTTCTTTAGCTTTGGTATTAGAATGGGTTAAAACTAAATTATTCCAGAGTCTACTGAGTGAATGTTGTACTGAACCCTTTCTGTAGGTATTTGGAAGATATGCGTACTCCGTTAGAGCTTTAAGTTCGTTGTCAGATAAGAAAAAGGAATTTTTGCATAATGGACCAGACCTTCAAGATTTTGTATCTGGTGATCTTGCAGACAAGAGTACCTGGGATGAATATAAAGGAAACTTAAAGCGCCAGAAAGGAGAAAGGTAATTGAATATTAGAGACCATTTTGAGCCGGGCGGCGGTGGTGGTGGCGGCGGCGGCGGCGGCGCACACCTGTAATCCCAGCACTCTGGGAGGCAGAGGCAGGCAGATTTCTGAGTTCGAGGCCAGCCTGGTCTACAGAGTGAGTTCCAGGATAACCAGGGCTACACAGAGAAACCCTGTCTCGGAAAAAAAAAAAAATATCCAAAAACCAAAGAGAGAGAGAGACCATTTTGATTTTGTGCGTTGTTTTTTAATCAAGCCTTGTAGTAGATTGACAGTTTTTCTTCATCATTCCTAAAATGGCCTGACCATTTTATATTGCCATATCCCCATTTTATATCTAGCATCTGAGAAAGTATAGGTTTTCCTCTTGGTACTTATTGATTTTTCTTACTTGTTTGGGTTTTTGAGATGGTTTCTCTGGGTAGCCCAAACTGTCCTGGAATTCTCTCTGTAGACCAGGCTGGCCTCAAACTCAAATCCATTTTCTTTTTCCTCCTGAGTGCTGCAATTAAAGGTGTGCACCACCACCACTTGGCTTCCTTCATTGATTCATACCTTCACATAGTTCTAATTGTTAATGGGTATCGGTCATCTAGCTTCCTCTGTGCTTGTTTGGGATGAGGACTCACTGTTTGTTCCTGGCTAACCTGGAACTCACTATGTAAGGTCAGCCTGGCCTCAGACTCTGAGCTGAGGTCTGCCTGCCTCTGCCTCCCAGGTGCTGGGATTAAAGGTACACACCTCCACGCCCGGCTCTAACTTGTTCCTTTCCTGAGAAAGTATACATATAGCCTATGGTGGTTATTTTATCTTAATTGTGTTTTAATAATGTAAAGCTGCCTGGCGTGGGGAAAGCTCTGGATTCCAGATTCCTAGCAACAGTTAACAAATAGTAACCGAAGAGTGGTGGACAGTGTTGCTTTCAAAAATACTTATCAAACAGCTTCTAGATCAAAAGTGAACAGTAAGGGAAAACCAAGGCTATAGCTCCTTCCGAAGCTTAGACCTGCCCTTTTTGTAGTTGTTTTTCATTTCTTGGTTCCTTTTTTGTTTGTTTGTTTTGTTGTTGTTGTTGTTGTTTTTGTCCCCCCCCCCCCCCCCAGAGAGGGTTTCTCTTTATAGCCCTGGCTGTCCTGGAACTCAGAAGTCTGCCTGCCTCTACCTCCCAGAGTGCTGGGATTATAGGCGTGCGCCACCAGGCTCTTCTTTTAAATCAGAGTTTCATCTATATATTCCGGGTTAACCTTGAAATCACTATGTAGTTAGATTTGACCTTGAACTCCTGATCCTCCTACCTCCCTGGCTTAAATTGTAGCTACCCAGAAGTAAACCACTGAAATTAGCAAATTGTCTCTCTTTATCAATGACTAGAATCTAGAATGCAGGATAGATAGTATGCAGTAGTATGCATTTGGGTTCTTATTCCGAGTTAACTGTAGTAATTTGTAGTGTTCATAAGGAAGAATATGCTAAAAGCTTATCCTTCCTTTAATTAGAACAGTATAGCAAGCACGTTTGAAGGGAGGTGTAAGCCGAGTCCCCCTTAGACCCCGCTAGCAGTGTTGTCTGAAGCAGCTTAAGCCAACCTGCACTTGAGTCTTTATTCTTATTACTGTGATGAGCTGAGTCGGTTCAGATGGACAAGGCTATCCTGGGAACTGTGCTTCTGCGAAGGTCCATGTTTTCCGCAGGTTGGTAACGGTCTGTTCTCTCTGGCTTTCTCTAGGTTAAGACTACCTCCATGGTTAAAGACAACCATACCCATGGGTAAAAATTACAATAAACTCAAAAATACGCTGCGGAATTTAAATCTCCACACAGTAAGTGGCCAGTGTATTCCCTCTCCATTTTACCCAATGTCTGTGCTGTTTCTCCATATTTGTAAAGGGTTTTTGTTTGTTGGTTGGTTGTTTTTGTTTTGAGATACAGTCTCATTAGGTAGCATAGGCTGGTCTGGAACTCACTGTATAGGCCTGTTTGTTCTCAAACTCATGATTCCCCTGCCTTACCTTCCTGGGTGCTTGGATTATAAAATGGGTGGTACCAGAGGAGACCAAAAAGAAATGATTAGTGAGTATATAAGCATTTGCAAGGAAGGAAGACAAAGATGAAAAGTGAGGTGCTACCAACAGTCATAAAAGCATGCATACATGTTCAGGGGCTGGGAATGTACCCCAGCGTTGTCTTAGTGTGTGTAAAACCAAGTCTAACTTTCCTATGAGAAAAACAAACAGTGATTATATTTCTTCTGAATGCTTTGAACTCTTTGGAAACATAGGCAGTAGTTTAAATTACCAAGTGCTGGCACTAAAGGCGCCGCCCCTGCCACCTCTGCCGCGGCTGCCACCCAGCTAATAAAAAATAATCTAAAAAAAAAAAAAAGATGGCCAGGGGCCAGGCAGTGGTGGCGCATGCCTTTAGTCCCAGCACTTGGGAGGTAGAGGCAGGAGGATTTCTGAGTTCGAGCTCAGCCTGGTCTACAGAGTGAGTTCCAGTATAGCCAGGGCTACACAGAGAAACCCTGTCTCAAAAAATATAAAAACAAAACAACAAAAAAGAACACTTAAAATACCTAACACCTCATTGTTGGTAGGTAGGTCCTCTCTGCCTGATGCATTGTTCCTTTCTTCACAGGTGTGTGAGGAAGCCCGATGTCCCAACATTGGAGAGTGTTGGGGGGGTGGGGAATACGCCACAGCCACAGCCACGATCATGGTAAGGCAGCCTGCTCTCTATAGCTTAGCTGAGGCATGGGGCAGAGATGTCTATGCCTTCCTCCTAAAAACGTGTTCTGTGAACACCCAGTGAGACTCCTATCACGTCTGAGTTTATGAAAATGACGAGAGAACCTGGCGGTCTTGACACTTGTTGTGACTTTACCCTTTCTGAATTAATCTGTTATTGGTTCTTCTATGTATCTGTATCTGATCTCATCTAACTCTTTGGTGCCTTAGGGTATATGTTTGCATTAATGTTTGGAGATAGTTTTCATAATTATTTCTGTGTATTGTTTTGTCTGTCTCGTCCATTTAACAAGCAGTCCTGCCAGTGCAACTCCACTCAGATCTGCATGTTCATCTTTTGGTTGAGTGTATCCTCAGGCCCAGCCAGATGGCTCAGTGGGTAAGGTGACGGGCCGCCGAGCCTAGTTCCCTGAGTTCCCCACAGGACCCGCCAGTGGAAGGAGAAAACCCACTCCCACATGCTGTCCTCATATGTCCTGGTGTTCTCACACGTACATAAAAACCCACAATATAAATAAAATGTCATTTAAAAAAGAGTATATTTTCAGCTGGGCAGTGGTGGTGCACATCTTTAATCCCAGCACTCAGGAGGCAGAGGCTCTTGAGGTTGAGGTTAGCCTGGTCTGCAGAGTGAGTTTCAGGATAGTCAGGGCTACACAGAGAAACCCTGTCTCAAAAAAGAAAATTTTTTTCAAAACATTTCTTGCTCATTATTGAGTTGTGAGGAATCTTTATAAACTATGAGTAAGTTGTGAAGAAAAACAGTGCAGCAGACGACCTGACACCTCTGGTTAGGGACTAGAACTTTAGCCTCTCCACAAACTCAACGTTGGTATCCCATTATTTCATTTTATTTCTAGTTTGTTTGTTTGAGACAGGATTTCTTTACCTAGCCCTGGATGGCCTGGGACTTACACTGTAGACCAGGCTAGCCTCAAACAGAGATCGGCCTGTTTCTGCCTCCCGAGCGCTGGAATTAAAGGTGTGTGCCTCCACCACCCAGCTTAGTTATTCTTCATTTTGTGTATGTGTATGTGAGTGCAGGTGCATGGAGAGGTTTGCTCGACGTGGGCGCTGGGAGCTGAACTTGGGGCTTCTGAAAAAGCAATCCTCTTAAACACTAGGCCAGCCTGGCGTGGTGGCTCACACCTGTAATCCCAGCCCTTGGGAGGCAGAGGCAGGTGGATTTCTGAGTTCGAGGCCAGCCTGGTATACAGAGAGAGTTCCAGGACAGCCAGGACTACACAGAGAAACCCTGTCTCAAAAAAAAAAAAAAAACCCCCACTAGGCCATCTTCCATTTAAACTCTGAAACTGAGTTGCACCATGGTACCCAGGCTGACCTTGAACTCATGATCATCTTCCCTCAACTTGGGCGCTAGGATTACAGGCATCCTCCCCACACTTGGCTCTGAGTTGAAATTCTGCTGTAGATGATGATGATTGTGTCCATGTGGAGATGTGGATGGCGGTCAGAAGACAGCTTTGTGGCATCTCTTCTCCCCACCTTTACATGGGGTCTGGGACTCAAACCCAGGTCACCTGCTTGGCAAGTACTTCTCCCCACTGGCCGTCTCGCTGGCCCCTTAAATTATAAAATTATCTGTTCCATCCTGGTCCCATACCCCCTCCAGTTCCCTTAACACTTACTTAAGTGTATCCTTTCTTTTTCCACATAGATTTGGTTTGGTTTGGTTTGGTTTTTTGGATTTGGTTTTTTTGAGACAGGGTTTCTCTGTATAGTCCTGGCTGTCCTGGAACTCTCTCTGTAGACCAGGCTGGCCTCAAACTCAGAAATCCACCTGCCTCTGCCTCCCAAGTGCTGGGATTACAGGCGTGCGCCACCACCACTGGGCTAAATTTGTATTTCTTAACCAGTTATCATTTAATCATGAATGTTTTCGATTTTAATTTTTTTAAAAGATTTATTTGGGTTTTTTAAATGTATATGAGTACACTGTCTTCAAACACTAGAAGAGGGCATTGGATCCCATTACAGATGGTTGTGGGCCACCATGTGGTTGCTGGGAATTGAACTCAGGACCTCTGGAAGAACAGTCAGTGCTCTTAACCGCTGAGCCATCTCTCCAGCCCTTCGGATTTCCTATGCACAGAACCAGTCTGATTACACGCTTTGCCATTTATTTTTGGCCTTGTATTCTTGGGAGTCATCTGCCTACTTGATATAAATTGTGACATCTCTATTCTAGTTGATGGGGGACACATGCACAAGAGGTTGCAGATTTTGTTCCGTTAAGACCTCAAGAAACCCGCCTCCATTGGATGCCAATGAGCCTGACAATACAGCCAAAGCAATTGCAGAGTGGGGCCTGGATTATGTTGTCCTGACGTCGGTGGATCGAGATGGTTAGTAGTGTGTCACGGTCACTTTGGTTGAGTTGTGGCATGGCTTGAACATGGCTTCTTTTCTCTCTAGATGTAGCCGATGGGGGAGCTGAGCACATCGCCAAGACTGTGGCGTGCTTGAAGGAAAGGTATGGTTTACATCCGGAAATTTGAGGTCCTCTCTCTCTCTCTCTCTCTCTTTCTTCTTCTTCTTCTTCTTCTTCTTCTTCTTCTTCTTCTTCTTCTTCTTCTTCTTCTTCTTCTTCTTCTTCTTCTTCTTCTTCTTCTTCTTCTTCTTCTTCTCTCTTCTCTCCTCTCCCCTCCCCTCCCCTCCCCTCTTTTCTCCTCTCCTCTTTTCTTTTCTTTTCTTTCTTCCTTTTTGGAGACAGAGTTTAGTCTAGTGAGTTTCTGTCCTGAAACTCACTCTGTAGATCAGGCCAGCCTTGAACACACAGTGAAACACCCATCTCCATCTCCCAAATTCTGAGATTAGAGATGAGCCACAGATCCAGCCCAGCATTGAGTTCTTAATAAGCTACCACTTAAGAATAGTTAGCTGAGTCAGGTGGTGGTGGTGCACGCCTGTAGTCCCAGCACTCTGGGAGGCAGAGGGAGGCGGATTTCTGAGTTCGAGGCCAGCCTGGTCTACAGAGTGAGTTCCAGGTCAGCCAGGGCTACACAGAGAAACCCTGTCTCGAGAAAAAAAAAAAAAGAAGAAGAATAGTTAGCTGAGGATACAGCTTGGTGGTAGAAAACTTGCCTCACACGCTCAAGACCCTGGGTCTGATGCTTACCCCTCCCTCCACACACAAAACTAAGTATTTAAGAACAGGAACTGCTAAGCTAGGCAGTTGTGGCACACACCTTTAATCCCAGCACTCAGGAGGCAGAGGCAGGTAGATCTCTAAACCCAAGGCCAGCCAGGTCTATAGAGTTCCAAGATAGCCAGGGCTATGCAGAGAAACTCTGAAGACACACACACACACACAAAAAAAAAAAAAAAAAAAAAGACAAACCATGTCCTGCTTGTGCAGAAGACCTGAATTCAGTTCCCAGCTCGTGTGGTGGCTGACAACCTTCCTAATTCCACAGGGATCCAGCACCCACTTCTGGCCTTCATGGACACTGGGCATATACACGTGCATGCAGGCAAAACACACAGAAAAAGGAAATAATAGACGTCTAGAAGAACAAAAAGCCTAAAGTAAAATGAGATGAACACCATCATTGTAAATTATTGTCTTGACACAGTTTTAATTTCTATCTGTTCTGCCAATCTTACTCATAGTGTACATTTAAAAAAATATTTTAATCCCATTCATTTCAAAAACATTAAAAAGGAGCAAAGTTATAAAGATTGGTGGTACATGCCTTTAATCCCAGAGTTCAAGAGCAGAGACAGGAAGATCTTTGACTTTAGGGCCAGCCTGGTCTGCATAGCAAACTCCAGGCCAGCCAGGGCTGCATAAAATCAAATGGAGCTAAATCATTTCTGTAACTTGGTGCTGGTGTAAGGTCTAGTGTGCTAACACATGTTTTTCCACTGATATTCTGTTGTTTTTTTTTTTTTTTAATTTATTACAGTTCAAAAAATATATTTTGTATTTTTCAGCTCACAAAATTTCTTTCCCAAGCCACTGACCATCTCAGGTGCGATTTTTAAAAAGTCCATTTCAGAGTCACACACTGTGATCTTTCAGCATCTTATATTCACAAGGGGACCAGTGTGGTCTCTCCTGTCTGTTCTCAGGGAGCAGCTGTGTTGTGCCTTTGGGTTTGCAAACAGCTCTGTGACCTAGTTCACATTACAGTGCCCCACTATATCAGCACAGCTCTGTGACCTAGTTCACATTACAGTGCCCCACTAGATCAGCACAGCCACCATAGAAACCAGTGATTAATGTTTGGTTGGTAATTCATTAAAAAAACAACAACTCGTGATTCAGCAAACCCAGAAACAGCTTTTAAAGCTCAGAGCATGGTGAGATTTTTGCCTAGGGGAGGTGAAGAGGAGGACCATGTCTGATGAATTACAGAAAAAAAACAAAGTTGAAGAAGGTGGCATTTGCAACCACAGTAGAAACATCCCAATTTGTTTTCCAAACAGTAAAATAATAATGATAGTAGTCATGTTTGATATTTTGGTTCCTTTAAACGATTTTTGTTTTTTTAATCACCTACTCCAATTAGCTTAAAAGTCAGATCCTGCTGTTGGGTCTGCGGGAGGCGTCCTGGGCCTGAGGTGGGTACAGTTCCCTCTTCTGAGGGTTTTCATGGAGTTGCTCACTTAGGACCATTCTGTGTCCGCACCTTCCTTACCAGCTCCAAGGGCTGCGGAAGTGCTGCAGTGTGCCTCTGCTGCAGGAACTGCCTCTGGTGACCGTCTGTGGGGGCAACAGACCTGCCAGCTCTTGTCCTCAGGTCAACGTTTACCTTTTCCTCCTAGGAATCCAAAAATCCTTGTGGAATGCCTTACCCCGGACTTCCGAGGAGATCTGAGAGCGGTAGAAAAGGTGGCTCTGTCTGGATTAGATGTGTATGCACACAATGTAGAGACTGTTCCAGAATTACAGAGGTGATTACATCGGGTCAGCGGGTCACAGCATGCTGTGATCTCCCACTTCACGGTCAGTGGGTCACAGCTGTGATCTCCCACTTCACAGCAGCTTCTTCCTTTCCCTCCCCTTCCCCCTTGCTCCTTTCTGTCTGTTCTTCACGGATTAATAGAGAATCAGGAAAGGCCAAGGGCCAGAGCGACGGCCTGGTGAAGAGACACACATGCCTTTGCAGGGCTCCTGCATCTCTGAAGGCAGCATCACTGCACATGCATTGAGTTGTGGTTTTCCCCCAAAGAATGCTTATGAAATGGAAAATGATATAGCAGAATATCATTTTAGCAGAATAGCTGTTTTAAATCTTCTTAAAAGTAAACGGGATGACTGTCGATGACACTGCCCTATAATTCCAGAGCTTAGAAGGCTGAGGCAGGAGATTGAAAGTTTGGGAACCAGCCTGGGCTATACCTTTTCTTTAAAAATAAATAAATAAATAAATAAATAAATAAATAAATAAATAAATAAAGCCCAGAGTAATAATGTACACCTTTAATCCCAGCACACATGGTCTCTGTGAGTTGAAGGCCAGCCTATCCTACAATTCAAGTCCAAGTCTAGCCAGTGAGACCCTGTCTTGAAACAAAACCCAAAACAAACATGCCCCCCAACATACACACTCACACACAAGAAAGTACAGTATGCTTTATTCTTCCTATTTAATAGTTAGGAATTATGAAGGAATATACTATATAACGAGTATGTTCTGATCAGAAAAATTAGAAATATTTTAGTTGCAGACAAGATTAATATTTTCCTTTAACTTTATCAGGTATTTGGCTGTGACTTAATGAGCTACTCTTCATTGTCCTGTGTCTCTGATCTACAAGTCGCAGTGACTGGTACCAAGAACATTGCTCCTGGACTGTAGACATTCCAGAGCACAGCTTTAATCCAGTGGAAAAATGTTTTGTAAAAAGTAATTCTGGGCTGGCTAGATGACTTAGCAGGTGAGGCGCGTGGGTGAGCCACGGGTCATGGGTTCAATCCCTGCAGCCCACGTGGTGGAAGAGAGAACTAGTTCCAGGGCTGTCCCTGGTGTCCACGGATGCCATCATGAGGGTTTACACACATGCACGTGCACACATACACACACAGGGTGAATAAACAATAAAACATGTCTCAAGTGTTATCTACCCATGTACAGGTAAGTTCACAGCCAACGTGGCTGGCATGACTGTCGCACAGTGTCGGTTTTCTATGCTGTCAGTTTTATGACTTTTCTAAATTGCTGGTTTTTACCTTGCATTTGTGTGCGTGATTATGCACAAGGACACAGACATCTGTGGACAAGTCAGAGATAGCCTATTGGTTGTCGTTTTTTTCTTTTATATGGGTGTTTTGCCTGTGTGCTGTGTAATGCAGAGCCTCTGGAAGCCAGAGGCCAAAAGACAATGATGTCAGTCCCCTGGGACTAGCCGTTAGCCCCTGTGGTACTGGAAATTGAACCTGAATCCTCTGAATAGCAGCCAGTGTTCTGAACCACTGACCCATCCCTTCAAACCCCTGCCTTTTATTTAAATTAAAACGAAATATAAATACAGAAGACAAGGCTGCAATAGAATTCAGCCAAGTGCCAAGCTTCCTGTTAGTTAGTTAGTTAGTTACCTTAGTTACTTCCAGCCCTTGCCTGTCTTCTCATTGATGCCACAGTGGTCTGGCCATTGTTGAAGGGTAGCACCCAGCCTGTACCAACCCTGTGGTGATATCGCCAGCAGTGGGTGCCAGTGTCCCTGGTTTCTCTTCAAAAACATCTTTCCGGTGAAAGTTCCAGAATGCGTTTTCTCCGAGCCTGCAGTGTTATTACTTGCCAGCAGAGGGCAGTCCAGCCTGCCAGAAAGAAATGCTCATAAAAGTTCCAACCTCCAAAGTGAATGGTCTCTCCTTGGAGGTTTGTTTTGTCTTCTGCCTGGTTTCTTCTCTTCCCTCCCCTCCCCCCTCTTCCCTACCTTCCCTACCCTCCCAAACAGGTTTCTCTGTATAGCCCTGACTGTCCTGGAACTCACTTTGTAGACCAGGCTAGCCTCGAACTCAGAAATCTGCCTGCCTCTGCCTCCCAAATGCTGGGACTAAAGGTGTGCTTCACCACCGCCCGGCCTCTGCCTGGTTTTTTTTTCTTGCTAGAAGTCATTATAATTTTGCATTTCAGAATTCTAATTTTTCAGTGTATAAACTGAGTGATTTCTAGTCTAAATCTTCTAGATTTTCTCTGTCTCAAGACTTGGGAGGCCCAAAGAGCTGACAGACCTAGGAAGCCCAGTGAAGACTGGTTTTCTTTTCAATGTTAATACACTTTGTGCACAGGTGTGCCATTGACACACATGCTCAGCGAACCGTACATTCTAGAGCAGTGGCCCTCACCCTTTCTAACCCCGAGACCCTTTATGCCCAGACCCTCGTCTTGTGGGGACCATGAACTGTAACATCCTCTTTGCTGCTGTTTCACAAGTGTAATTTTGTTACTGATGTGAATATTAATGTGAACCCTGGTGTTGATGGCCTTGGGCCGCCCTGTGGAAGGCTGAGCCACACTCTTCTAGAATGTGCTTTCTGGTCTTGCAGCTTGCTTGTATAACTGTTGGATGAACTGGTTTTGTCACTGAGAGCCACCCTGTTTTCCAGGAAAGTTCGTGATCCCCGGGCCAATTTTGACCAGTCGCTTCGAGTACTGAAGCATGCCAAGGAGGTCCAGCCCGACGTTGTTTCCAAGACCTCCATAATGCTGGGCCTCGGAGAGACAGACGAGCAGGTCTATGCCACCATGAAAGGTAAGGAGGCCGGGACAAACCCACTCCACTTCCCCGCAGGGTAGCAGGGACTCCGTACTAAAGAGCCATTAGCTTAGGCCCCCTCCACAGTCGGCAGTTCCGAGACCCTGAGAACTGAGCACCGGAGCTGCAGGTGTAGGCCAGCGGGAGCACCCCTGCCTCCGTGCCCAGAGCCAGCGGGAGCACCCCTGCCTCCGTGCCCAGAGCCAGTGGGAGCACCCCTGCCTCCGTGCCCAGAGCCAGTGGGAGCACCCCTGCCTCTGTGCCCAGAGCTAGTGGGAGCACCCCTGCCTCCTTGCCCAGAACCAGAAAGGACATGTAAGGGAAGGAAGCCTTCTTAGGCCATGGAAGGGTGTGCTTTTAGCCCTCGTCATCTCCTGCTCAGTGAAAACAGCAGAAACCGCTCTTTCTGCTGCTGGACGGTGTGAGAGGCAGTTCGGTGCCAGGCATTGTGGGTAAGGAAGGTTCTGAAGCCATGGCTGTAGCTCAGAGGTAGATGCTGGCCTACCAAGTGCAACTGACAGAGAGGACTCTGCTACGCCAGAGGTCAAGCCACACTTGGGGAACACATCCTGCCCACCAAGGAAACCCTAAGGCAGCATATGTGGCTCAGGTGAATGACTTGACTTCAGAATAGCAGTTCCTTTGCCTTCCTTTTTTTCATTCAGATAGAATTGGAGTTATTAAGAAAAGACTTTGGGGTCGGGCAGTCGTGGCACACGAGGCAGGTGGATTTCTGAGTTTGAGACCAGCCTGGTCTACAGAGTGAGAGTTCCAGGACAGGACAGCCAGGAATACACAGAGAAACCCTGTCTCAAAAAACCAAAAAGAAAAAGAAAAAAAGAAAAGACTTTAGGGTTGAAGAGATGGCTCAGCCGTTAAAGGCTAGGTTCACAACCAAGAAGGTAAGAGTTCGGGCTGGTGAGATGGCTCAGAGGTTAAAAGCACTGACTGCTCTCCAGAAGGTTCTGAGTTCAAGTCCCGTCAACCACATGGTGGCTCATAACCATCTATAATGAGATCTGACGCCCTCTTCTGGTGTGTTTGAAGACAGCTACAGTGTACTTACATATAGTAATAAATCTTAAAAAAAAAAAAGAAGGTAAGAGTTCAATTCTTAGCAACCATGGCTGCCTTTCCAGCCATCAAGAAAAAAGAAAAAGAAAAGATTTTAATGTAGGCTTAAGCATGGGGATTAATAGAGACTCGGTAAAGAAAAGATAACACAGCGCCAGGCTTGGGCATGGCTTCTCAAGAGTCACCTCATCTCTCCTTTTATGCCTAAGAGACTTCCTGCTCCAAATCCTCTCCTGCTAGTTTAGCTTTTATTTGATAGCATTAACTGCACTTGCCTTTCCCCTGTACCTCTGGCTCTTCTGGAACTCACTGTGTAGACAAGGCTGAGCTTGAGCTCAGAGATCTGCTGCCTCTGCCTCCCGAGCGCTGGGACTGCAGGCGTGCGCCACCAGGCCCGGCCGGCTTATGTTTTCCCTCTGTCTCCCACTTTTACACTACTGTGGTAATCGTTGCTGTGGACTCCATGGCTCAGTGTTTTTGAGTGAACGGGCTCTCCCGTCTTGTATTGCCTATGACAGTTGCAGCCCACAGCGTGCGGGTCCTCCTCACAGACCCGTGCGTAGAGCTGTGATTGTATTACCTATGACAGTTGTAGCCCACCGCGTGCGGGTCCTCCTCACAGACCCGTGCGTAGAGCTGTGATTGTATTACCTATGACAGTTGTAGCCCACCGCGTGCGGGTCCTCCTCACAGACCCGTGCGTAGAGCTGTGATGGTGACTTGACTCAACGCCTGCTAAGTGGGATTTTCGCTTTCCCCCCTGCAGCTCTCCGTGCAGCCGGTGTGGACTGTTTAACTCTAGGGCAGTATATGCAGCCAACAAAGCGCCACCTTAAGGTACAAACGTCTTGAGTTGCCAAATATTTCCTCAGTAATTTGAAGTAAATCTTCATTGTCTGCAGGTAGAATTAGAAACCATTAGCTTTGTGGGATCACAAAGATTCCGTGTGAACAGAGCAGCAGTGCTGGTACTCACTGTTACACAACTGTTCCAGAGTCCAGAGTTGGGAGATAGCATTCCTGGCACTGGTGGCCTGTGACTTGGATACAGCTGCCTGAGACACAAAGCTGACTTAAGAAAAGGCAGGCAGCTTCTGTCTCTAGATGGAGTGTTTATTTCCTGGAACACGTTGTGTCAGGTAGTATCGTGTGCTATAGCGAGCCCTTAGAGCCTTGCATGTGTGAGGCCCAAGTTCAGCCAAACAAACAAAAGTAAAACATGCCAGGGTTAGTACTAAATATAACGTGCAAGATGAATTCATTGGTCTTGCCCTCAGGCGTCTTATATGAGGTCTTGAGAGACATCAAAGTGCTGGCAGACTGACGCCAAGTCCTAGAACACACTTTTTTTTCTTTTGATAGCACTTTATTTACCCAGTTTTCCACTTTTTTTTCTTAAGTCAGGCATAGTAGAGTGTGCTTATAATCCCAGCACAGGGACGCGGAATCAGGTAGATTCCTAGGGCTCCGTGGCCGGCCAGCATGATCTGCTTAAGAGTCCCAGGCCACTGAGGGACCCTGTAGCAAAAGGAGGTGAAAAACGCCTGAGGAACAACTTCCAAGGTTGTCTCTGGCCTCTACATGTGTACACGAGCACCCACAAAAGCGTGCATGCACATACATGCATATGTACACACACATACAGAATCGTATAGGCATGACCAATTCTGGCTTCTATAGATGAAGAAATATAATCACAAATATAAGTGATCTCTATATTCTTGTTTTCTTTACCCTTTGGAACAGCTAATGTAGTACAAAGTCTTCCTCTCTAAATCCTCTGTGGTTATGCTCTGATAAAGTCCAACAAATAATTCAACAAAGGAGGGGGGTCCTGGATAAATGATGAGCCATTCCGAATACATGGGTATAAACTTTATATAGAATCAGAATCACTAAGAATTCTGGAGTCTGGTCTAGAGTGATTTTTTGCATCAAGGTTGAAGAATATGTTACTCCTGAGAAGTTCAAATACTGGGAAAAAGTAGGAACTGAGCTTGGATTTCACTACACCGCAAGTGGCCCTTTGGTGCGATCTTCATATAAAGCAGGTAAGTTTGACTGCCGGGGATGGCTCCGTTTAGTCCATTAATTCCCCACAATTGTGTTCTACCCCAAAGCACCAGAGATTACAGTGGTTGTGGTTGTCTCTTACCAGGGGAATAAAACGCGGTCTCCTTTTCCTAGAATGCCTCTCAAGGCTTGGCTCCACAGGGTCATATTGAAAAGCTTCTCCTTAGCTTCGTTTGTTTCTCGTACATGTCCTCACTGCCCTTGATACCTCAGCCGTCTGACGAGAGCACAGACCGTCTGCATGGTCGGGTATTCCATGCGTGACTTTCCCTAGTGGACCTCCCAGACAGCAGAGCATACAGCTTTCTTGTGATACAGTTTTCTAGTTGACGATGGTGCCCGCTGCATCTCCATGCTGCTAGTGCCAGCTCCGTGTAAGCACCGACAGCCCAGGGCATCGCTTCTGCAGTCAGTCTCTTTGTTAATCCCTGACATAAACGGGAAAGCTAAAATCATGTTATCCCTAAACAACTTTTTAGTGGCTTTACTAACTTAATATATTTTTTTCACTTTTGGTATGTAGCTCTTTGGTCAGCTGACTGAGCTAATTATGAAAGTAAAGACACTTTCCAAGGGATTAAAACCTCATGTAGAGCTAGGAATGTAGTTGAGTGGCAGAGCTCATGCCAAGCAGGCTTCAGGCCCCGGGCTCTGTTCTCAGCAGCACAAGAAGAGAGCAGGAAAAAAGTGAGGTGAGTCAGGCTACAGCGCCCGCGTTCAGGAGCAGGAAGAGGGCGCTGTTCCCTGTTAGGGGCAGCAGTTGGGACTGGGAACTAGGTGCTTGGGGATACATACAATATATGCTATTATTATTTATGGCCATTTAAGGGATTTCTGTGTACATTGAGATTTGAATCACAGATATAAGTTAGAATTCTGTGTAGAAAAAAATATAAACCTTTGCTGTCGGTGATACTCAGTACGCCTGTCAGGGAATCTAGGTGAGCAGGGCTGGGGCTGTGTCCCTGTATCCCTAGCAGCTGGAGGAGGTCACCCTCAGCTATGGCGAGGTGGAGGCCAGCCTGGGCTCCATGAGACTCTTGTTTTAAATTACAAAACAAAACAGGAAAAGAAAATAAATTTGAATTATTCTCATGAACAGTTTATCCTAGTTATAAAAGCCAAGAATTTGAATGCTATGCTATTTCTTAGATAGTAATAAAAGAAAACATGAAGTTGGGGTGTATGAGGAGTTAGGGGGCAGAGTAGAGGGGAATATGATCAAAACATGTTTTCATGTTTGAGATTCTTAAAATTAATAAAAATTCCAGAAGTTTGGTTCAGCACTGACTAACAGGCTGTGAATTAGAAGTGAAAGTTAAACAGGATGGTGGGCAGGTCGGAATAAATACATATACAATACATGCAATACACACACACATACACATAAATACATAACAATACATACATATATAATACACACATACATGTAATACCGTACATTTATATAATACATAAATATGCATATAATACAATACACACAATACAAACTACATACATATAATACATATACACACAATACATACATATAATGCATACACATACACACGTACAGATATACACACGCATACATACATATACACATACATACATACAAACACTAGAACCAGTATTAGCTTCTAGAAGTGGGTACCTAGAGTAATATTTATTTTGTTTTTTACTTGTCTTTTTTGTGGTGGGTGGTTTTTAATTTCTTTTATTTGTTTAGAGGCACAGTCTCACTGTATAGTCTTTCTTTGCTGACCTGAAACTTATCATGTAGGTCATACTGGCCTCAAACTCACAGAGCTCTGCCTGCCTGTGCCTGCCTCCAAGGTCTGGGATTAAACAGCAGGATAAAGCAGTATTTAAAAGTAAATTTCCAACATTTGCAAGGAAGTTGATTATGATCTTTTAGTGTTTTTAAAGTCACTACTAAGAGACAGAATGCTGGAGTGTAGAGCATTGGGGCTCAGACGGTGGGCTCCAGCCTGGTGACCTTTGCTTTGTGTAGAGGCTCAGGATCCTTGGTGATTGTATCTGGTGATGGTTGAGTTTGGATTGTACTTGTAAGATGACAGAGGAGCTGAGCTGACCCGACTCCTCATAAAATAAGTCTCTGGGAATAAAGCCTGCAGCGGGAAGCGCTGCCCTCTGAAGCTGGCTGCACTGGCTGTAGCTCAGGGCTGGAAGGGAGCACGCCCTTCCCTCAGTCCTCAGCAGAGCGTGCGCCCTTCCCTCAGTCCTTAGCACTAGCTCACTTGGCTCTCACAGGCTACAAAAGCCCAGGAGGAAGGAGAGCTCTGGCTCCCGGGAGGGAGTGGGGGAATAAGAGATTCCATCAGAGGAGTGCTCAGTTGCAGGAGGTCGGCTTTATAAGCTTCAGATCCCAGCTAATGGTGGGAACTGCTCTCTGAACTGACTTTGTCAGCAATGGGGCACAGTAGGCCTTCACAGAGGGACGAGCATGCAGAAGCAGACCCACAGGCTCAGTGGACCGCCTCGCAGAACACTTGGGTATTGGGAGGACTAATAGTTGAGAGCACAGAGATGAAACAATGCCTTTTGGTTTCTGAGAAGGCCTATGCTGTTACAGAGAGACAAAAGGGGAAGGGAGATGTGGTAATACATTACAATCTCAAAAAATAAAAAATTAAACATCAGGGAAATGCCAAAGATAAGGAATGCTTAGATGATAAACATACTGCCTTTGAAATCTGAAGGGAGGGAAGTGGCGGTAAATAAGTAAATAGAGTGTTCTCTGTGAGGGGTGGGATTCCGAAACAGCAGCTCGGTGCTGCTTACTTTAGGATGATATTAATTTATTTTTATTTTTCCTAAATAGGTGAATTTTTCCTGAAAAATCTAGTGGCTAAGAGAAAAACAAAAGCTTCTAAAATTTAGCCAAGATCTTCAAGATCACAGGAATGATAAGATTTGCTTCCAGTTGGTGTGAGGGAGTGCCATCCTGTCAGGATTCCTGTGCATGCAAACCAGCACCATTCTGAAACGTCTGCCGTCTGAGCCGGGCATAATGGCAGACACCTGTAATTCCACCCAGGCCGTCCTGACTTCCTGATCTCAAAAAAAAAAAAAAAAAAAAAAAAAGAAAGAAAGAAAGAAAGAAAGAAAGAAAGAAAGAAAGAAAGAAAGAAAGAAAGAAAGAAAGAAAGAAAGAAAGAAAGAAAGAAAGAAGGAAAAGAAAAGAAAAAAGATGGAAAAGAGAAAAGAAGGAATTAAAAAGCCCATAAGGTACACGGTTGGCGATAATTCACCTGACCCCTTGCAGACCTTCCTTGTCCTCGTCCTTGTCAGTGGCGATGTGATCATAGAACATCTTTGAGGTTTGCTGTTGCCATTGTAATCTAAAAGTGGACTAGCATTTACAAATCTTATAAATCAGTGGCCCACATGACATTTCTTAAAGAGATTTATTTTTTGTATTTGTGTGTATGTGTGTGTGTGTGTGTGTGAGTAGTAGTAGTAGTAGTAGTAGACGAGCCTGTGGGGGCCAGGGGTGTGTGTGTGTGTGTGTGTGTGTGTGTAGAGTATACATGCCTATGGAAACTAGAGGAAATATCTTCTATAACTGGAGTTAGAGGACCATGTGCATCTACACACATATGGATTCAGTGACACATGATAAATAATGTTTTAAATAACCTACATAGAGGGGCGGCAGAGATGCCTCAACGGTTAAGAGCACTGAGTGCTCTTCCAGAAATTCTGAGTTCAGTTCCCAGCAACCACATAGTGGCTCACAACCATCGGTGATGGGATCTGACACCCTTTTCTGGTGTTTATGAAGACAGCTACAGTGTACTCATATACATTAAATAAATCTTAAAATATATTTTAACAACCTGCATAGATAAGTCAGCACCCCAGTGTGGAGCTAGGAAGGGCTCACCAGCTCCCATACTGTCAGTAGCTGAGGAGGGAAGCCAGTTTTCTTAAGGGTGTGGCCTCTGTGTTGACCCATGCTCTAGAGCAGTGGTTCCCAACCATCCTAACGCTGAGACCCTTTCATACAGCTCCTCATGTTGTGGTGACCCCCAACCATAATATTATTTTTGTTGCTATTTCATAACTGTATTTTTGCTACAGTTCATGGGTCATAATGTAAATATGTGATATACTGGATATCTGATATGTGACCCCAAGGAGTTACGACCCATAGGTAGAGAAGCAGTGCCCAGTGACTGATTCAGCACCCATGAGAATAAGCCAAAATGCTAGGCTGCTCACCACTCTCTGGAGTCTAGGAACGGAGGATATTGGAGAGCTGTTGAGCTAGACCTCTAGCTGATTTCTCCAGTCAGTGCCCCTCACCCTGCCTTTCGGGTAGGGCCTCTGTGGTCCTGGTGGGCACTTCCTCCTGCAGGGATGTCAGCCAGCGTTCCAGTCATTACATACCCATGCACTCTGCTGCCCACAGATGTCTCAACACTTCCAGGCCACCACTGGCTCCTTCCTACTCTGTTTTATTGACTTGCACAGCCCTTCTGGTACCTCTTGCTATCCTTAATTGTAATGGGTTCCTTACAAAGGGAAGGACATGCAAGTGTGCACAGGATAAGACATGATGGTCCACACCTTGAACCTTGGCAGTTGGGTGGGAGTTTGCTGTGAGATGAAGGCCAGCCTGGGTCAAAGCCCTTCATTATCTGTCTTTCCAAACTGGATGTGGACTTTTTGTTGTTTGTTGAGACAGGATCTCATGCAGCCCAGGCTAGCCTCAGACTGGCTGGCTGTGTAGTAGAAGATGACTCCTGATGTCCTGTCCTGTCCCTGAGTGCTGTGATTTCAGGCCTGCAACACTAGCTGGCCAGGAGTACACTCTTACAACCCAGCCCTTGGGAGGCAATGGAGAAGAATATAGTGTTGGAGGCCAGTCTAGATGGTGCAGCAAAGCCACCCAACACTTCCTTACCTGCCCCAAGCAATCATCTGTTCCCCACGTTCCTCTTCAACTCCACACCAAAAACTAGCCTTTATCTTCCTGTCCATTGTGTGTGTTCTGAAACAGGGTCTCACTGTGTAGCAAAGGTCTGCAGTCTAGGCTGTCCTGGAACGCATGGCACCTGCCTTTTCTCCCACTCCACCCAAGGGCTCACTTTACAGGGAGGGAGCCACTCCACTCGGCCTCCTGCCTATTCCTGTTGTTGCTTCATTTTAAAATAAGATCCACTTTTTAAAATTGTGTGTGTGTGTGTGTGTGTGTGTGTGTGTGTGTGTGTGTGTGTACCCATGTTGGCCAGAGGCACTGAATGCAACCAAGCTGCATCCCTGGCTCCATAACCTTTAGTTATTTATTTAAAAATCTCACATGGAATTGTTCATCCACGTTACATGCTTTATAATACAGCCACATAAAATTTCCTCTGTAAGACACAGAATAAACAAGGACAGGATTCTAAGTCAAAAGATAAATTTGAACTTTATCATTTTAGAAAGAACTTTCTCAGGTCATGACTGTCCGTATCACTCTGCCTCTGTGCCAGTAGTCCCTTAATAACAATTAGAGTGTTCTCAGCAGCAAGGAAAAAAAAATCTCTTCCAACAGGTTCTATTTATCATGGGCATTTACACCACCAAACAGGAAGTGGGTGTCAGAGATGATTATTGGTTCACAGAAGCCATAGAAACCATCAGTCTTCAGGTCCTCTTCTCGAGTTGAGGTGAGCCTTGTGCTTTGGATCCTCTCATCTTGGACACCTGAGACTGACACCACTAGGACCAGCTCTTAACCACTGGGGCTCTCTCTGGCCCCAGTTGTTTGTTTGTTTGTTGTTGTTTTCTTTTCTTTTCTTTCTTTCTTTCTTTTTCTTTTCTTTTTTTTTTTTTTTTTTTTTGGTTTTTTTGAGACAGGGTTTCTCTGTGTAGCCCTGGCTGTCCTGAAACTCACTCTGTAGACCAGGCTGGCCTCAACTCAGAAATCCACCTACCTCTGCCTCCCAGAGAGCTGGGATTACAGGCGTGTGCCACCACCATCTGGCTGGAACTCACTTTATAGACTGGGATTAAAGGTGTGTGGCACTATTACCCAGGGTAGGAGTGCCTAATCTTAACTGCTTTAGCAAGACATCTTTGTGTTTATAATCCTATTGACAAGCATATACAGTGCAACTTCTAATCTCAGGAGTCTTATAAATAAGGGTTAATCCTTAAACCAACATGAGCTGATGTCTGCAAAGCTTATCTGAGGGTCCAAATAGCCCATAGTTTTTGTAGGCCAGGAGACAAAATTGAGGCTATTGTGTAGGGAATTCTATAAGCATTTACAATGTAACTACAGGGGCTAGAGAGGTGACTCATGGTTAAGACCACTTCTTTCCGCTCCTGGCTCCCATCCCATGGCTTACAGCTACTCAGAACTCCAGGTCCAGGGGCGCTTCAATTTCTATTTTTTACTTAATGACACAAGTTCTAAAGGATGAGACATGTATTTGTTTAAAAAAGTTTGTATATCTTCAGTGCACACAGCACAAAATGGAAATAGGACATCATCAACCCAAGGGAAAACAACCACAGCAAGTAATTCATCAAGAAACAGAAAATAGAGGGAGGGCTATAGCTATATCTCAGCCATTAAACCACTTTCTGGTCTTGCAGAGGACCTGGGGGTTCAGTTCTCAGCACCCACACGATGGTTTATGGCCATCAATAACTCCAATTCCAACGAGTCTGATGTCACAGATAGGGAAACACTCATATACATAAAAATAAGTAAACATACAAAATGTTTCATGCAGGTGGAAAAGCACGCAGAAAGTCGTTAGATGCCCAGTGGTTAGAGCCAGGTAGCTCACGGGTGAGGGTGCCCCCCACTAAGCCTGCCATGGCAGAACAGATACCCCAGAGTTCCTTCTGACCTAAATGCACACAGAAGAAAAAGTCAGATAGATGTAATAATTGTTTTGGAAATTGCTGAGATGGCGGAGTGGATGACGGTAGTCTCTGCAAAGCTGACCACTCAAGCTTAAAGTCCAGGAC
The DNA here is from genome assembly GCF_947179515.1 of Apodemus sylvaticus. Classification (NCBI taxonomy): domain Eukaryota; kingdom Metazoa; phylum Chordata; class Mammalia; order Rodentia; family Muridae; genus Apodemus; species Apodemus sylvaticus. The sequence continues at coordinate 44,901,268 of NC_067482.1, read as the reverse complement.
CCACATGGGAGGAGAAAGCTGAGACTCTTAGGTGGTGATGGCCTCTGACCTCTGCACATGTACACGCCCCACACACACCCCAAATAAATATATGGACATAAAGAAGATATATGTAAATTGGAGAATCCAGTTTACACATGAGATTTTATTGGTTTTCTTTGCTTAAAGCAAAAAATTTTGAATTGTAATAGAAATAAAAAAATCAAAATAAAGGTAACAAACATTTCTTGACTCATAGGTGCAAACAAAACAAGCAGGTACAGAAGCTAAGAAACAGAACGAACTAGACCACACTGCTGATTCCTCCTCAGGTTACATTTTTCAAAACAAGAAAGCACTGCTAAGTTAAGCAGGGAAAGAAAACGGGAGCGATCGTTTGGGAAAAACAAAAAAAAACAATTAGAACCACTAATGACATAATCTCATTAAAGCAAAAGGCCAGTGAACATTAACCAGCCCGTACTAGCACAGTGATTTCATGGCTTCGAAGTCCCATTTAATGATAAGCAGACAAACCAACACACATGAATACAAGACTGCCTCCCTGTATTATTAAAGTGCAGTCTGTGGACAATCTGAAATGCTGGACAGTTCAAGGTTTCATTCTTATTTTACAAAAACTGACATTTAAACCAACATGATTGTTTTCCATCCATTCAGTAACTGAGAGGACAATAATATAAAAATATGTAAAAATTATTCTAGACTCATAATTATTAGATATGCTAACACCCATATAGCTAGTATAAATTTAATGATTACAAAAATATTTTTGTTTCCTTAAAAACATGTAGTTCATTTACCATCAGGTATCGGACAGAGGCTGGCTCCCCTGAAGTCCCAAATCATCCCAGGTAACAGGGCAGCGTCTAGACCTTGGGCTTCTTGTTAGGTGGATCCTGAAGACTAAACTTTGGAATTTCACCAGGAGTGTACGGAATTCTCTTGGAAGATACCTTTTTGCCAATTGTTTCAATCTGAAGAGGAAAAAAAAAAAAAAAAGAACCATTAATCACGGCACATGTATGCGAGAGCTCTATACTGCAGAGGGAAGAAGAGGAGGAAGAGGAACTTTTTCAAGTTCTCTGAGTTCTGAGAGATCTTTGGCTCCTTTATTTTTTGATGTTTCTAGAATCAAGTGCCACTCCACTTTGCCAGCTGGATTTTGTTGGGGTTTATAGAGACGGGGTCTTGTTATGAGCACTGGCCTCTAATTCACAGAACATTCTGCCTCCCAAGTGTGCACATACTGGGAACTAAGTCAGGGCCTTCTGAAGAGCAGTGAGCACTCTAAAGTCCAAGCTGCCTCTCCAGCCCGCACCAACCTTACCAGTGTACGTTTATCCCCCTCCAGTAGAGATGAACACACTACTCTATTCCTATATCTCGTTTGAATTAAAAATCAATTCTTTCGGCCGGGTAGTGGTGGTGCACGCCTTTAATCACAGTACTTGGGAGGCAGAGGCAGGTGGATTTCTGAGTTCGAGGCTGGCCTCGTCTACAGAGTGAATTCCAGGACAGCCAGGGCTACACAGAGAAACCCTGTCTAGAAAAACCAAAAAAAAAAAAAAAAAAAAAAATCAATTCTTTCTGTCTGACTCACACTACAGAGGACGTCTGCTGTATTTATAGGAGTCTACTTTCTTACTGAGTGATTTACACTCTCCCTTACTTAGGGATCCCATTTCCTATTTTATCTTATTTTATTTATTTATTTATTTTATTTTATTTTTTTTTAAATTTGGTTTTCTCGAGACAGGGTTTCTCTGTATAGCCCTAGCTGTCCTAGAAATCGCTCTGTAGACCAGGCTGGCCTTGAACTCAGAAATCTGCCTGCCTCTGCCTCCCAGAGTGCTGGGATTACAGGCGTGCGCCACCACCAGCTTATTTTATTTTTAAGGCAGGTCTGGAACTACCTATGCAGCAGAAGATGACCTTGAACTCTGGTCATCCTGCTTCAATCTCCCAAGTGCAAAATTATAGAAGAATGTTACCAAACCCACCTGAATTTTTTTTTTTAAATTAAAAAAAATTTACTGGGGAAGGTAAATTTTCTAAGAACTCAAGAATATTTATTTTTAGATGCCTATACGGGCACATATGTATGTATACTGTGTATGTGCCTGGTATCTTTGGAGACCAGAAGAGGACCCCTAATTTCCTAGAACTGGGGTTAGAGATGGCTGTGACTTAACCATGTGGGTGCTGGAAGCTAAACCTGGGTCCTGTGTAAAAGCAGAGCCATTTCTCCAGACATTTAGTTAGTTAGTTAGTTAGTTTGGTGGCAGGTTTTCTCCAGCTGTCCTGGAACTCACTATGTAGACCAGGCTGGCCTCAAACTCAGGGATCCATCTGTCTCTGCCTCCCAATTGCTGGGATTAAAGGTTTAAATCCCAGAAGAAGATTTTAAAAATATTTATCTACATGTGTCTTGGAAATAACATTTTAAAAGGTAACACTCCTGAGGCTAAGCTGCAACCCAGAAGAGCAGCCCTGCGCTCACTTGCTCCATTAGGGGAGTAAGATGGAGGCACTGCCAAGGCGCTGACAAGTTGCCAGCTGACTCTGCTGACACCTAGGATCTCACAAAAGGCAGAGAAAAGGACCTTTAGCAAGTGAGTGCGAGGTTAAAGAAACCAGATCCAGTATTTGTGTGAGTAGATAAGGCCTTCCGAGCGCCTCTAAGCCAGTGCGGAGGGCGGCAGAAGCTTAGCTTGGCACCACACTGGCAGCCCTCCTCCGCCAGCTGTCTGTAACCTTCCCTAAATCACTCTGCCAGGGGCCTCTGCGCCAAGTCCACACTGCTCCACGAGGCAGCAGGTCAAACCTGTTAGTACTTGCAGAGCTCTGGTACAGCAGACAGGTGGAACACACAAATGCACTGCTCTGGGCCTGCTCTGTCAGCTTTCCCAAGCTCCACATGGATGAATGTGAATGGGAAGAGGGCTCATGAGGCCCAGATTCTTCCCTCAGACTTCTCACAGCACAAGGACAGTGCTGAGTGTCTGAAGGTACAGGAGGAGCACCAACTGATGGACCTGGAGACCTGGGGAGGCGGACGGCAGCTCTTAGAGCAGTGTTGCTGCCAGGTGAAGCATTTCCTCAGTGGCCACCCAAGTGGCTTCATACCCCAATTGTGAGCCCACCCCTCACCCGGGCTTCAGTGGGGTATGAAGCTCAGCTCTGAATAACAAGGATGCACCCTGTGATCTCAGTGGGTCTTCTTTGTTTGTTTGTTTTTGAGACAGGGTTTCTCTGTGTAGCCCTGGCTGTCCTGGAACTCACTCTGTAAACCAGGCTGGCCTCAAACTCAGAAATACGCCGTCTCTGCCTCCCAAGTGCTGGGATTAAAGACGTGTGACACCAATGCCCAGCACACGGTAGGTCTTCTTACTTGATCTTTACGGTATAGGGTGAGATAGGGCACAAGCTGCTTCCATAAGATAGGCGCCTGATACCCTCCTACTGCCAAGTAAAGGAAACCAACTTTAGGTTACAAACAGGAAGGAGTGGAATGGTTACCAAACAACTGGGCTTTTGCAGAGAATGGGCCTCTTGTTCTGGTTATCTTACTATCCTACTGCTAAGTTGGAAGATATGATGCTTTGGAACCCATACAATGGGTTTACAGATTCCCCCATGGCCTTTGAGGGGCTCAGAGGGTAAAGGCGCTTGCTGCACAAGCCTGAAGCCTGTGACAGGAGGAGGAAGGAACAGGCGAGCTGACTCTACAAAGTTGTCTCCTGACTTCCACACACACCCCCACCCAAAACACACAATAATAAATAAATTAAAATAACGATGCCCAGACCAAACCAAACAAACAAACAAGCCAACCCAGAACCCTGACTACCTGGAAGCCGATGGTCTGTAGTTCACTGTGGAGGCCATCCAGGACACGCCGCCCATCAAAGATGAAGGCTGGCTTCAGCATTTTTTTATGAATCCGTTCATAATCCAGTTCCTATGTAGACACACAAGTGAATAATTAGAACATACATGTAGACACATCTTCCACTAGTGTTTGCACTGGAATGCTTCTAGAATTTTCCCTGATGTAATCTAAGACGTTACCTTAAACATGTCCCACTCAGTGCAGATGACAAGGGCGTGGGCACCATCACAGGCTTCGTATGGGTCCTTGGAAATGGTCACCAGTCTGGACACTATAAAAACAGCAATGACCAAAAGAGATGAGAAACCAGGCAGGTGCTGGAAGTTAGATGTTTTAACACTTGTCGTGGAGAAGGGGGTGTCTGACGGTGGATGAATGGAAAGTGGGAACCAGGGGCACCCCAATCTTTCTTCGCGGGTATTTCCTGGGGATCTGCAGGGCTTTGTGAATACCACTGAGCTATATCTCTGGCTCCTGCAGAAACTACCAGGTTAGAGCACAGCTCAAAGCTGAGAACACAGTAGCTAAGAGTTAATGTTAGAGAAACGAGGCTGGATACCAGGCACAGCACTGGCAAGAAATGACAGAAAAACAACTACTAAATAAAGGTTTCAAAGACAAGGCAGCTGTGTGGGTCTGTACCAAAAGATTTACGTATGAAAGTCCTACCTTGGTCATCCGCTGAGACACCTGGATGAGAAAGATCCACCACTATTTGTTCCCTGGGGACTTTCGGGTCATATATGTGGAGGTGGGCACCCTCGTCCATCAGGTACTTGCTAATGTAGATACTGGAGGATTCTCTGAAGGAGAAACAAATCAGTGTCATTTTAAAGGGCAAATTCTAATACCAGGGAGTTTAAGATACACGGGTTGGTGAGGACACAGATGCTTTTTTATTCTGTCTCTCTGACTCTCTCTCTCTCTGACACACACACACACACACACACCAGTGCTCACACACAGAAAAAGGAGACACATGGGTCCTCTTCTGCTTGTGACACCATACTGACAGCCCTTTCCTGGCATCTGTATATGATGGAGAATAAAATACTATAGAAAATACATATATGTACACATATATGTACTTCCATTCATTTCTCCCAACTAAAAGATAAAGATAAGATGAAAGATTTGATACCCTCAAAAGGATGTGTGTGAATGTGTGTGTGTGTGTGTGTGTGTGTACGCTCGAGCACGCAGGGCTGATTCCACCATGTTGAATCCCATGAGGCTTAGAAGCAAGTGCTTTTATGCACGTCTGGCCCTGACACGTTTTAAAGCAAGCCAGAGAGATAATTAGCAGATAAAAGTGGATCCCACTATGGAAGGAGAGAATTGACTACTTAAATTTGGTCTCTGACTGCCAAACGCATACAATGTGCACTTGTGCATACACACCCCCTCACCACGCTGTCCTGGCTAGCCTGGAACTTGCTAGGTAGACCAGGCTGGATTCCAACTCATGGAGATCTGCTTGTTTCTAACTCTATCTCCCAAGATTAATACTGTATTTGGCAAACATTGGTAAAATTTAAAAAGCAAAAACAAAAAACCACACACACACATTTTTTTTTAGTGTTTTAAAAAATAGGTACCTGGTATCACCAGTATCCTTTTTGAATGCAAATCCCAGGATAGCTATCTTCTTATCCGTCACTGTATTAAACAGGCTATCTATGATCCGTGATGCAAACCTCCTCCTTTGGTAGTCATTCATGTCTATGACCTGAAATTATATACAATATTAGCTTATAAAAGTATACTCTAGACATACATGTAGTTTTATAGTAAATTCTACTATACAAATATACAGTTTACATATTAATGACAAAGTTTACCTACCAGTGTTATTTAGATTTAAATCTGAAAGTTAAAAATCTACCTATTACCAGATGTGGTACACACACCTTTAATCTGAGCATTTGGAAGGCAGGCAGATTCTGAGTTCTAGGCTAACCTGGTCTAGAGAGCAAGTTCCAGGACAGCTACGGGTATACAGAAAAACCCTGTCTTTTGAAAAACAAAACAAACAAAATAATAATAAAACACACCAATTCCCTTTCTTAGAACCTTCCTGAAATGTTCATTTTCTTTTACTTGATGTGCTGTGAGTGGAGCTGGGGGGATGAGAACCACACAGCTAGGCTGGAATTCTGAAGGCACTGGAGAGCAGCCACAGGCTAGCCTAGGTAAGGCATCCCCACACAGCTTCCTCAGCCCTCGTAAACTCAGCTCACCCACCGTTCACAAAGCTCACTAGGAGAAGAAAATGGCCAAGAACAAAGGGGGAGCTGCTTCTGCACAAACCGCGACAGCACAAGTACAGGACAAACTTTCACCCACACACCTCAGGGTAAGAGAGTGTGAGAACTCCTGATACCACATCTGAGCTGCAGATGAAGTAAGCACAGGGAGAAGAAGCTTTGTCAAAAACTCCGAGGGACCATCTCAAGCTTGAAAAGGAGCACAAAAAAGTGTTGGAAAATCAGGATTTCATTGGCATCTTGCATAATGAATAGCAAGACGAAACCACCTGCTGGGCTGAGTGAAATTCGTAAGAGAGAGAGCCATTCCCTGCAGACTTGCTCACAGCCATTGCTGAGGGCTGCAGGATTATGAACTCAGAGAAAACCATTTGGAAAAGGTACACAACCTGGCAGGTACCTTAGGCAGATTATGTCATCTCTCAGAGTCTCTTCTCATCTAAAGATGGGGGATGCTGTTAGTGATGACGGCGAAAGTGCTTCCAAAGAGTAGCCAGAGTAAGCAAGCATTGGAAAACTTGGGAAGGGGTTCCTGCTTTAGCTCGTGAAACTGAACGTATCCATAGATGCAAACTGCTTAAAAATACTAAAATGCTGGTTCTTAAGTTTCACAGAAAAGCACGCTTCACACCAATTCCAGGGTAGCCTGAGCCACACAGTGAGACCTGGATCTCATGATGGGGCATGCCTCTGAGTCTAGCACTGGGGCAGAGGAGGCAGAGGGAGTGGGTCATTTCCAGCTACATAGTAAGTTCAAGACCAGCCTGTTTACAGGAGACAGTCTCAAACACATACACCCAAACATAAAAGATAATATTACTTCCTGGCTTATCTGGGAGCAAATTTAGCTAAAAAATGAGAAGTACCAGTGTATCAAAAATGCCCATCACAGCTGACAGGAGAAAAAGACTAACTGAAAACAGAACCTCATTAGATAAACCTGAAATAAGTAAATGCAAAACCATTTCGCCAAGGCTGCCATGTTTAATTAGGATCCAATGAGAAGTTATAACTACGAAGATGTGTACCTGCTGCCAGTAACGAGCGACTTCAGGCAGATTCAGAGCCTCACAGAGATAAACCAAATTCAGAACATCCTTTTGGAAGCAGCTCCCACCAAAACCTGAGGGAACAAAAGAAGACAATGTTTTCAGGTAAGACCCAGAAACTAAATCCTGTGGGGGTTGGGGGTGAAGCTCACACAACATCAGCAACTTTTATTCAGATTTTAAGCAATCAAATTCAGATAGCATAAATTTTTTGCAGCTACACAGTGAGTTCAAGCCCAGCCTGGGCTACATAGACCCTATATCAAGATGAAAAAAATAGCCAGGCGGTGGTGGTGACGCACGCCTGTAATCCCAGCACTTGGGAGGCAGAGGCAGGCGGATTTCTGAGTTCGAGGCCAACCTGGTCTACAAAGTGAGTTCCAGGACAGCCAGGACTATACAGAGAAACCCTGTCTCAGAAAAAAAATGAAAAAAATTAGGAAAAGTTGCTTATAAATCATATCCTTACTAACTGGTTACCCAACACAGGTTTCATTAAAGCTACATTTGACCTTTTTCCTTTTAAAAAAGAATTTTCTTTTTTTCTTTCTTTCTTTTTTTTTTTTTTTTAATTTTTATGTGTGTTTTGCCTGCATGTATGTGAGTGTGTCTTCCTTGGAGGTGAGAAGAGGGACAGCTGATTTAGAGGGACTGTGGGATAAATACGGGTCATCCACAAGAATACACACTCTGAACCATTTCTCCACCCCAACTTGACCTTTTCCTCACATTTATCGTCCATTTCTTCTGTCGCTTACCTGGCATGATTCCCTGTCTCCTACTTTACTACAGAGTTAGTAAAGTTTAGAGGTAAAGGGCCTAATGGTAAATACTTCAGTCTTTGTGTGCCATAAAATCCCTGCCAGGACTGTTAGCCTCTGCCACAGCAGCTCCATAGTGACTGAGGAGAAGAGAAAGGCTGTGGGTGTGGCTGTGGGTGTGGTGTGACAATATTCCCATAACACTTGTTTGCAGGGAGCGGTGCGGTGGATGTGGGCCAAGGTGTGCTAGCTCACCTTTGAGCTAGTGTAATTCAGGCTGCAGCAGGGAGGTAAAAACTTCAGTGTCAGAAACATCTGGCCTCAGTATTTGATTCTGAACAACTTATAAAATGTCCCCTGAACGTGAATACCCTCTAAAAGAAAGCCACAGCACTTTCTTAGCAGGCCACCAGCGGTAAGAACGCCAAACAGTGTCATAGATCCGTGATTCTGGTTTGTGAGAGGCACGGGCAGGAGGATTAGGAGTTTGAGGCCAGGCTGGAGAGATGGCTCAGTGATTAGGAGCACTGACTGCTCTTCCAGCAGAGGTCCTGAGTTTAATTCCCAGCAACCACATGGTGGCTCACAACCATCTATAATAGGATCCGATGCCTTCTTCTCGTGTGTCTGAAGACAGCTGCAGTGTACGCACATACATTAAATAAATAAATAAATAAGTAAATAAATAAATAAATAAATAGAGTTTGAAATAAATAAATAAAAGGAACTAGAGGCCAACGGTGACTACATAGCTAGTTTAGGCCAGCTGGGCTGTATGAAATTCTGTTTTGAAAGAAAAAAAACTTAAAGGATAAAGCACTGATACAGACACGACACATAGTGTGTCTTTTGTAAACAGCTTTAGTATAGCTGGAGAAAACATCAGAAGGGCAGGGTAGTAACATACAGCCTCAGAAAGAGTGTAAGTGTGTGTATGTGTGTACATGAGTGGTGGTAGGACTGAACCCAGGCCTTGGGCTTGCCAGGCGACACTGAGCCATGCCTTACCTAACCCCCTTTCGGGATGTTTTATTATGAGACAGGGTTTCACCAAGTTGGGCTCTCTAAAGTATTTTTAGTGCTATAATACCATCTAACTACCACCAATAATGAGAAACTTACTTTACAGCTAGGGTAAAGTAAATTTACAGACTGGGGTAAGGGCAAGCATGCGAGGCCAGGCCTGGTGGCACAGGCCTGTAATTCCTTGGCCTTGGAGGCAGAGGTTAGGAGCAGAGAAGGCTCATAGCCTGGGCTACACAGCAAGTTCAAGGGCATCCTGAGCAACTTACGTTGATTCTCTTGCCTCTACTCCCTCAGGGCAAAGATAAGAGGTGTCCCCAGTATGGCCGGCTTCACTTAATCTCTACAACCTGATGGAAGGCACCTGTGGAGGTCAGAGGGCGACCCGCCCGAGGGAGTCTGCTCCTTCTTTTCAGCATGTGAGTTCAAACTCCAGTCACCAGGTTTGGGGACAGGGGCCCTGACCATGGAGCCCTCACAGGCCCTGGGTGTGTTTTTTAAAGGTTTATTTTATGTGTATGAACGTTTGCCTGTATGTGTACATGTGTACATGTGTGATGCCTAGTCACGGGAGCTCAGGACGCCTGGAGTTTGCGGGTCACTATGTGGGTACAAAGAATTACACACTGGGTCCTCTACAAGGGCAGTCAGACCACTAAGCCATCTCCCCAACCCCTCTAGAATTGTTTTTATTTTGTATTTTTTTTTCTCGTTTTGAGACATGGTTTCTCTGTGTAGCCCTGGCTATCCTAGAATTCCCTCTGTAGACCAGGCTGGCCCCAAACTCATGAAGGTTCACCTGCTTCTGCCTCCAGAGTGCTGGGATTAAAGGCACGCACCACCACTGCCCAAATCTATTTTTTAAAACAACAGATGTTAGATTAAAAACAAACAAACAAAAACAAACAAAACATTTCCATAAGGAGGTTCCACAAACCTGAAAGTGTTAGTAACCTATTTGACTAGAGAACATTTTATTTACCAACGCTGGCTTTTAGAAACTTGTTTCCAATTCTTTGGTCCATGCCGATAGCCGTCGCCACCTCTTCCACATCGGCGCCTGTCGCTTCACACAGCGCACTTATGGAGTTAATGCTGCTGATCCTCTGGGCAAGGAAAGCATTGGCTGCCTTTAAATGAAAGAGACACAGGAGAAGATGGTGTGTAAAAGAGCAACTTTCTATGTCATTGAGGAGATGCAGATCACGAAGCAGGCATAAGTTTGAGGCCAGCCTGGTCTACAGAGTGAGTTCCAGGACAGCCAGGGCTACACAGAGAAACCCTGTCTTGAAAAAACCAAAAAAAAAAAAACAGAAAAAAAGAAAACATGACTTAAAAGGAAGGACTGGAACGCAGTGCAGAGCTACAGAGTGTGATTAACAGGTGAGGCTCAGATTTAATACCCAGCACTGGAAAACAGGACAAAGTGTGTGTGTGTGTGTGTGTGTGTGTGTGTGTGTGTGTGTGTGTGTATGTGTTTTGAGTCTGACACTGACCTGAGCAACATCGAATACCCTACCTCAACACAATAACACCTTAATGAAGAGCCGCACTAACCAGTTTGGAAAGCTCTGAGGACCAGGTGTTGGTGGTAAGGATCTTCTCCTTGGGAACCCAGTGCTCATACACAGCACAGAGCGCCCGGACAGCCTTCTGACCCTCTGGGGTTTCATCCCCTCCGATCAGGACTCTGTCCGGGTTCTTTAGGTCCTTGATGGCTGTTCCCTCTGCCAAGAACTCAGGATTGGACAGTACCTAGAACAGTAATACAAAGGAAAGTTTTAGAATAAACTGAATTGTGGGTAACTTTAAGGCATCAATTTTGACCTAAGAAGAATTAGATTTCTTTTCCTTCTTCACACCTGTAAATTCAAGTTGGGCTTCGTGTTGGCATCAAATATGCGGCGGATGCTTTCTGCTGCCCGCACAGGGACCGTGCTTTTCTCAGTCACAATTTTGTACCCATTTGAGTTCTGCACAATGCGACGGGCACAAGCTTCGATGTACTTCAGGTCGGCCGCCCGGCCTTTTCCCATCCCATATGTTTTTGTTGGTGTGTTCACCTAGAGAGAGCATTGGGGATGAGGAAAGAGGGCCAATGAAGGCCGTCAGTGCTTTCAAGATAGCCCAGGCTATCAGTTAACTAACTAATCAACAGTCATCATGGCCTTAACTCTCACAGAATAGCACATTTCACATATATAGCCACTGAAAGAAACAACTAGAAGAATCAAGAGAACCCTTTTTTTTAAAAGACATATTTACTTATTTTAGGTATATAAGTACACTGTAGCTGTCTTCAGACACACCAGAAGAGAGCATTGGATCCCATTGCAGATGGTTGTGAGCCACCATATGGTTGCCGGGAATTGAACTCAGGACCTCTAGGAAGAGCAGTCAGTGCTCTTAACCACTGAGCCATCTCTCCAGCCCTCAAGAGAACTCTTGTAGAGAAGCTACCATATATGTGCCAGACACAGTGTGGGTAGGCAAGTTCCAAGCTAAGTCCAGGGACAAAAATGAACTCAAAGGTCCCCCCTCTATAGGACTGCCTGTCTATAACATGCAATATATTATCATGGTTAAGAGCACTGTTATGGTTTAATACCAAATAAAGCCATGAAACTTTCATAGACAGACAGATTGAAAATCACATGGCAAAGCAAACTACTTACAGAAATAAATACTAGATCAGCTTCTCTGATGGCATCATCAATATTGGTAGAAAAAAATAGATTTTTCCCTCGACAGGATTCAACTACTTCTTTTAGTCCAGGCTAGAGAAGGAAAAGGGGAAACAGAGTTGAGCACAGTATTATCATTAGTCCTGAGAAGACAACCACAGGATCACTGTGTCCAGGGGACAGTGGTGATGTTACTTAAAGGTCTATATTTCCCAGTAGTGTCTTCGAATAGCTGAGGACGGCGGGGCATGGCTGTGCACACCTGTAGTCCTGACACTGAGAAGGCCGAGCCAGGAGAACCAAGTCTGAGGCAAGGCTGAGCTACACAGAGAATTTGAGGACAGCCCAGGCTATGTTGGGAGGTATTGTGAGTTCCAAAAAAGAAACAAAGGTGGGGGGCTCATACACAGAACACAGTAAGGATGTCACCATTAAATGAAGTCAAGCTGAACTCACACGGAGAGCAGCTCTAAAATGCTGTGTCATTATTGACCATGTACCTGGGTGATACGTTAACCATTAACTCCTCCATATCAACTGTTATCAGATCCATCAAGGCCCCATGATTTCAAGCAAACATTTTGCACTGTCATTATGAATGTATTCCCCACCACCCTGTGAGTCATACCATCGACATATTGCAAAAGTCAGTATTTACTTTATACAAACAGACACGGGGTGCATCTTTCTAAGTCCTCTTATTATAAAACACTGAAAATCTTTACTACTTTTTCCCCATGCAATTTTACTGATAATATATTTATGTTAAAAAAAATTGAGACCTGGGTATGGTGGCGCACACCTTTAATCCCAGCACTTGGGAGAGGCAGAGGCAGGCGGATCATCTCTAAGGTTCGAGGCCAGCCTGGTCTGCAGTGTGAGTTCCAGGAGGGCTACCCAGAGAAACCCTGTCCTGAAAAACCAAACCAAACCAACCAAAACAAACAAACAAAAAAAAACAATTCTATATTTATTTATTTGTGTGCGTGCATGTGTGTGCGTGCGCGCGTGCGTGCGTGCGTTCGTGGTGGTATACATCAAAGATGTCCTTTCTTTGTTTTTGAAGACTTTATGGAGGCTGGTAGAGAGATGGCTCAGAACTTTGGAGCACTGGCTGCTCTCGCAGAGAATCAGAGTTTGATTCCCTGCACCCACATGGTGGCTCACAACCATCTATAATGGGATCCTATGACCTCTACTAACTTTTAGGTATACATGTACCAAGCATGCATACTGTCAACATTCATACATGTCAAATCTATTCTTTATTACATTTTAAATTATTTATATTCATTTGTGTGTGTGTGTGTGTGTGTGTGTGTGTGTGTGTGTGAGAAAGAGAGAGAGAGAGAGAGAGAACACCATGGCATGTGCCTACCCTGGGGTACACATGGAGGTCAGAGGACAACTCTGGGGGATCAGTTCTTTTGTACCACTCTAGGGGTCCCAGGATCAAACTCAGGTCCTCAGGTCTGGCAGCAAATGCCTTTCTCAGCTGAGCCCTCATCTCCCTGGCCCTGAGGCCTTTTAACATAAGCTTTTGGAAGAGGAATAACTGCAAACTCATATTCCTGTTACTTATTCAAATGTAAATGGCAACATATAGAAACCACTAAACAACAAGACTGGTGCCACCAGCCACTGTACTGGATGTCTTGGTTATTTTGACTAGGTTCTAGAAAATGAGAGAAAAGGTTATGGAGTTGGGATTTTACAGAGAACAAGGTTAATTTAATTCAGTCTTCTGTTAAGTGAAAAAAATCTGGCATAGCAAGACAAATGTCACATGTTCTAAATGATGTGGAATAAAACAGAGATTACCAGAAGCAGGAAAGCATTATAGATGACGGGATGAATGATGGGTTCAGAAGTCCAGCTGGATAAGAAAAAGGACTTCTAGAGATAATGGCTGGGAGCTGGATTTTTGATTTTTTGGTTTTTATTTTTCTTTTGTTTTTTGTTTTTACAAGATAGGGTTTCTCTTTATTGCCCTGGCTGTCCTGGAACTTACTCTGTAGACCAGGCTGGCCTCGAACTTAAAGAGATCTGCCTACTTCTGCCTTCTAAATGCTGGGATTAAAGTTGTGTGCCATCACCATCCAGCTGGCTGGTAACTGTTAATCAGATGTATTTTAAAATAGTTTCATACTAATGCAAATAAATGATAAGTGTTCCGGGTGACCATTAAGCACTGTACATGAAATATCACATTGTACTCCATAAGTATGTAAATAACTATTAGTCCTATACATAAAATGTTTGTTTGTTTATAGGCACAGTCCCTGTACCTCCAGCTGCCCTGGAACTCAGAGATATGCCAACCTCTGTCTCCCAAGTGCTAGAATTTGGAGGAATTTTTTTGAAGTAGGGTCTCTCTCTGTAGCCCTGGCTGTCTTGGGATATGATCTGTAGACCAGGCTAGCCTTAAACTTAGAGATCAGCCTGCCTGTGTTGGAGTTAAAGGCATGTACTACAACAACCAGAAGTCTATTATTTTTTGAGACAGGGTCTCATATATCCTAAACTGGCCTCAAACTCACTCTTGTGGGATTGTTCTCTTCTGACTCCAACTCTTGAGTGTACCATCATGCCTCCTCTTAGGAAAAAGCACAGGATTTGTGCATGTTGAACAAGCACTCTACAACTGAGCGATACCCCAGCCCGTACACTTCGTTCTAAGGGCTTGTTAGCTCAGCATACTTGACACAGACTGTCACTGTATTGTCTGTCCTTAATTCCTTCTTTTTCTCCTTTGCAGTACTAGAGAGGAAATTCAGGGCCTGTCACATACTAATCATGTGCTCCCGTAACATTTTCTTATCAGAAATTTTTATTGTATACTTTTAGCCTTTTGCTCCAGGCTGGCCTGGAACTCATTGTGTAGTTCCATAATCCTACTGCTTCAGCCTCTCAATTACTGGGATTTCAGACATGCAGTACAAGATCTAGCTTGTTTTTCTTTCTTTTTTATTATCTGGAACCCAGGGCCATATGTGGGCTAATCAAGCTAGCATGCACTACATCCTAGCACCATGCCGAACCTTTGCTTTGCTTTGAGGCAGGGTCTCTCTGTGCTGTCCTGCTTGGCCTTCACTAGCTATGGACACCAGGCAGACCTTGAACTTGCTTCAGTCCGTGAGAGCTGAGATTACAGGTGTTAGGAGCATGCCCAGTCAGACTTTTTTTTATTGACTTGGTAGCAGTCGTAGATTGCACAATTGGAGTATATATAAAATAGTTAACCAACATGGTAAGAAAACTACAAGCATAAGAACAAAGAGCTGCCCAATATAGAGTTACCTCATAAATAGGAAGGGTGGGAGAATTCCATGCATTGATCCTCGCCTCGTTGACATCCACAACCGTCACCCTGATCTCAGGACACATGTGAGCAATGACACTGCATGTGGGCCCGCCGACGTAGCCCGCACCAATGCAGCAGATCTTCTTAATCTCAACCATGGCTGAACTAAAAGGGAAACAATCAGCAGGGTTTTAGTACTGAAAACAGAAAATGTGGACAAATCACTGGCATATCATCACAGAAGTGTCAGACAGCTGGAGACATTTCCTATGTTTACTCAGGAATTATGAAAATTGCCAGTGAAAAATAACGTTCCAATCAGATGACTTGGCCTATTCTTCACTGTGCTAGCACAAAAAAGAGAAAGTTTGTAACAACTGATAGTATTGTACACGCCATGAAATTATGTCCTGAGAGTTAGACAGTATAGAAGTAGAATAAAGCCAGGCTGTGGTGGTAGATTCCTTTAATCCCAGCAATTAGGCAGAGGCAGGTGGATGTGGGTTCAAGGTACCCTGGTCTACAGAGTGAGGTTCAGGATACCACAACCAGGACTACACAGAGAAACTCTGTCTTGAAAAGTCCAACAAAGAAAAGAAAGAAGAAGAAAGATGAGGAGGAGGAGGAGGAGGAAGAAGAGGAGGGAAAAGAGGAAAGAGAGGAGGAAGATGATGAAGAGGAAGAAGAGAAGAGGAAGAAGAGAAGAGGAAGAAGAGAAGAGGAAGAAGAGAAGAGGAAGTGGAGGAGAAGGGAGAGGGAGAGGGAGAGGGAGGAGGAGGAGGACGAGGAGGAGGAGGAGGAGGAGGGAGGAGGAGGAGAAGGAGGAGGAGGAGGAGGAGGAGGAGGAGGAGGAGGAGGAGGAGGAGGAGGAGGAGGAGAAGGAGAAGGAGAAGGAGAAGGAGAAGGAGAAGGAGAAGGAGAAGGAGAAGGAGAAGGAGAAGGAGAAGGAGAAGGAGAAGGAGAAGGAGAAGGAGAAGGAGAAGGAGAAGGAGGAGAAGGAGAAGGAGAAGGAGAAGGAGAAGGAAGGAGAAGGAGAAGGAGAAGGAGAAGGAGAAGGAGAAGGAGAAGGAGAAGGAGAAGGAGAAGGAGAAGAAGAAGAAGAAGAAGAAGAAGAAGAAGAAGAAGAAGAAGAAGAAGAAGAAGAAGAAGAAGAAGAAGAAGAAGAAGAAAAAAAAGAGGAGGAGGAAGAGGAGGAGGAGGGGGCCCCAGAGTAAATTTATCCGTCAGTGCAATTTGAGCTTACAAAGGTGAGTTTTCCAACAGGTTTAGATGGTCACAGATGTTGAGATTAGTTCTATAACTCAGAACCAGCCTCTAAGATTAAGCTCCTGCTTGGCTAAAATTTATTCCTCAAGAATCATGTGGGTAACTTAATTCCCAGTGCAAAAGTGCTTGAAGGTGAGGCATAAAAGGAGGAGTTTAGAAGGAGGGCTCTACCCTGAGCGGATTAATGCTGCTATAACAGGGCTTAAGGCTACAGGTCTGAGCTCATGCTCTTTTGTTCTTCCGCCAGGGAATGACACAGCAAAACAGCACGGTGCCAGATGTCAGCCCCTCCATCTTGGTTTTGCCAACCCCCAGTACCTGGAGCCAAGACATTCCTGTTTGTTATAAGTCACCCATCTCTGCTGATGTTCTAGCAGCAGAGAATAGAGCAAAATACCCCTTAAATACTTAATTGGCGTCAACAGATTATTTTTAAGTATTGGACAATAATCTTAAAACTCTATTTCAACTTTAATCAGAAAATGGGAAAAGGCTAAAGGAAAGAAACGTTCAAGTGCGTTTGTTTGCTGGTGTGCATACCTGTGTGGGCATGCAGAGGCCTGCGGACACTTCATGCTCTGCTATTGCTCTTGAGCCCTAGCCATACGGTCTCCGGCTCCTAGCCCTGGGGTACAGGGTGTGTAAGGCCATAGTAGATTTTACTGGGTGCTGGGGTCCAAACCAGGTCTTTGGTCTCATATAGCAAGCACTTTACTGTTCTGCCATCTCCCTAGCCCAGCAAAGTAACTTCTGCAGTTATTGATACCGTTGCACTGATCTTAGTAAGTTTTTAATAGTCACTAGGTTTTACTACACCTAATTGATTGATACTAAAAATTTACAAGGAAGTGACTCGTGTATAGGAATATCTGGTTACTCACTACAATTACTGTCAAAATGACCAGTCATTTCAGTTTCTGCCAAGATCTCAGACATCACCGAATCAAACCCATTCATGCAACCCAAGGAAAAGAAAAATAGTAATCGGAGAGCTTAATAGCTTGTTGTGGACTCATTCCTGCATGGATCAGAGGAGGTGCTCTGGGTCTGCTTAATCACAGTGCTTCCCAAAAATGTATCTAGGTCTGTGGAAGAGTTTACTCAGCATGCATGAGATAAGGCTGAGTTAGAGTCAATACTGCAATAAACAAACCAACGAACACACACAGTTTTAGTTCCCCAAAGAGGGAAGCCTTGGAATTTTAGAACTCTACTAAGAAAGTATTCTTTTCTTTTTTTAAAGATTTATTTATTTTATTTATATGAGCACACTATAGCTGTCTTCAGACATAGAAGAGAGCATTGGATCCCAGATGGTTGTGAGCCACCATGTGGTTGCTGGGATTTGAACTCAGGACCTCTGGAAGAGCAGTCAGTATTCTTAACTACTGAGCCATCTCTCCAGCCCCATACATATTCTTAAAGATATACATAAAAGTAATTTTGCAGAGGAGCCAGTTCTTTCCTTCTACCATGTGGATCCCAGACTTGGGTCCTCCGCCTAGGTGGCTAGAGCCTTGACCGTCTGAGTGATTCTTCTGGTGCCAAAGTAGAATACTAGAAGGAAATCTCCCAAGATTCCTCAGTCCTACCCCATCCCTGCTGACTCTGCTTCAGGCAGCTCCTTTGTTTCTTCTACACTCCCAGTGTACTCTGCCTAAGTACACGGTCATGCATGTGTGCGTGTATATGTATATGTGTGTGTGTGTGTCTATACTCCCAGTGTACTCTGCCTAAGTACACGGTCATGCATGTGCATGTGTCTACACTCCCAGTGTACTCTGCCTAAGTACACGGTCATGCATGTGTGTGTGTGTGTGTGTGTGTGTGTGTCTATACTCCCAGTGTACTCTGCCTAAGTACACGGTCATGCATGTGTGTGTCTATACTACCAGTGTACTCTACCTAAGTACACGGTCATGCATGTGTGTGTGTCTATACTCCCAGTGTACTCTGCCTAAGTACACGGTCATGCATGTGTGTGTGTCTATACTACCAGTGTACTCTGCCTAAGTACACAGTCATGCGCGTGCGTGTGTGTGTGTGTGTGTGTGTGTGTGTGTGTGTATTGTGCGTGGGTACATGCATGTGTATTATGATCTTTTTGAGACAGGGTTTCTCTATTATGCAGCTCTATGGTGCTGGAACTCTCAAAGCAAATCAAGCTGGCCTCGAATTTAGAAAGATCTGCCTCCTGAGTGCTGAAATTAAAGGTGTGCACCATCATGCCTGGCATAATCTTATTTCTGAGCTGAAGAAACACCAGATATACACAGTCTCTACACATGGCTTTTTAAAAAAAACTTATTGCATTCTACGGTCATATCCTCAACTTTAATGATTATGCTGCATTCTTCTGTATAGATACACTTACCAAGAAATATGAAAACCATGCTAAGTCTACAGATTCCTTAGGAGCCTAAGCAAGTGAGTTAAAAGTTCTCTATCAGCACTTGTGAAGCTATAGAAATAAAACATTCATTCTGTTAAATAACTTTTAGGATTGCAAGCCTTGCCTCTGTAAAAATACCAAGGGCACCCAGGCTGACTTCTGGCAGTCAGCCATCTTTCCCTGCCTCACTCATCATGCTTTGCCTACTCTACGTGAATGGAAAAGATGATGCTGGGAACACTAAGTGGCTCAGCTCCGGCAATGTGAAAACCTCCTCCCTTCAGGAGACATGTGTGCAGCCTCACTGCAGCTGTCCCACATCCACACAAGGAAACCTGGGCATCTGGTTTCAGAAAACTTCCTTCAACTTGTTCCAGGACCTAGTCTTTTCCTCCTCACCAACTCCCAGCACTCAGGAGGCAGAGGCAGGGGGAGCTCTGTGAATTCCAGGCCTGCTTGGTCTACAAAGCAAGTTCCAAGACAGCAGGGGCTATACAGAGGAACCCTGACTTGAAAAAGACAAAAGAAGAGGAGGGGAAGGAGGAGGAGAAGGAGGAGAGGGAGGAAGAAAAGGAAGAGGAGGAAAAGGAATGGTACCCTAGTAAAATGGCTAACTGAGAAGAAGATTATCAGCTAGAGTGTCCAAGGAAGAGCAGGATGAGGTGAAGAGGGAGCCGTAAGATGGCTCAGAAGGTGAAGAGAGAGCTGTGAGATGGCTCAGAGGGTGAAGTCAGCCTGAGAACCTCATTTCAGTCCCTGGAATCCACGTGAAGGTGGAGGGAGAAAACTAGCTTTGACCTCCACACACATAGCCCCCACAATAACTAATAAAACTCGAGGGTAGGGGGAAGAAGAGGCAGAAAAGGGTCATCTCAAGGCAGAAGTATAAGTTGGGCCTTGGAAGAAAGAGTCTAGGTCCGAGTAAAGGAATAAACAGCAGTGAGTGAGGTGCTCACTGTGTGAGTCAGCAGTGGAGCTGTGAGAGACGACCACTCTCCTGAGGTACGAGTGGCCCTGGAGCGCCTCCCTCAGGAGCGCAAGGCAGCAGCAGCCCACAGAGAGGAATGAACCATCACCATTAGAGGCATCGCTACAATGGAAGCCTACTCCTTACTGGAGAGGGGTTACAAGCAGGGTGGCACAGCCTTTGCATCTGGAGACCGGAAGAGTCAGGAACAAGGCAACACAATATCTGACGTGATATTTACTTTTATATAAAAGAACAGCAACACGGGATGTAAAGAGGAGACATTTTTTGGTTCCAGGGAAATGAAGACAGGAATAAAATGTTCCAGGCTTGGACAGCATAATTCCTCAAAGTGCTCTGTTCTGATACTTTATAAATGTGGATTCCAAGACACCACACTATCAAAAACAGATGGCCTACGTTTCAGGGACAAGTACAGTTGCGCCTCTGTCCCAACAGCAGGTTCTATACCCACAGAATCAGGCAACTGTGTGTGTGTGTGTGTGAGAGAGAGAGAGAGAGAGAGAGAGAGAGAGAAAGAGAGAGAGAGAGAGAGAGAGAGAGAGAGAGACTGGAGGCCAAGTATACGGGAACACATCTTCCCCCCCCCCCCCCCCCACAACAGGGTTTCTCTGTATAGCCCTGGCTGTCCTGGAACTCACTCTGTAGACCAGGCTGGCCTCAAACTCAGAAATCCGCCTGCCTCTGCCTCCCAGAGTGCTGGGATTACAGGCGTGTGCCACCACCGCCCGGCTACGGGTACACATCTTGAATCCTAGCTCTAGAGAAGCAGAAGCAAGTTTGAGGCCATCTTGATCTACACTGCAAATTCCACGTCAGTCCTAGTGACAGTGAGGCCTCATCTAAAAAGAGAAAATCAGATCTCTACTGAATATATATAGACTTTTTCTCCTTATTGCTTAAACATAGAGCTATTTATATTTTATTAGATATTACTTTTATTGTTTGTTTTGAGACCAAGTCTCCCTATGCAGTCTAGGTTGGCCTAGAACTTGCTATGTAGCCTGGGCTAGTCTTGTGATCATGATCACCTCTACAATGCTAGTATTATAAGTATGTGCCATGATGCTCAGTTATATCAAGTGTCATATGTAACCTAGAGATGATTTAAGGTATACAGGAGGACATGCGTAGGGTAAGGAAAATAAATACTGCACCATCTTATTTAAAGAACTTGTGCATTCCCAGCTGTGGTAGCCCTGGATCGAATGTCCCGGAGATACCAAGGGACCGCACTGTAAAATCCCTACTGTGATGGCTGCTCCACCTGCGGCATAACCACTCAGTCTCTCTGTAAGCTACACCATCATAATTCAACATCTAAACCCTAACTAACTCTGGGCCTATACGTTCATCTTCAAGGTTCACAAGACTGAACCAGGTGTCACACATAAGGCTGGAGAGGTGGCTCAGTGGTCATTATCACTTGCTGCTCCCCCAGAGGACCTAGGTTCAACTCCCTGCACCACATAGTGGTTCATAACCATCCATAACTCCAATTTCAGAGCATCTCATACCTTCTGACCACAGGTACCAGGCATGTACAGGGTATAGACATACATGTGGCAGAAATATCCAAACACATAAAATAAAAACACATCCTTTAAAAGAAAAACAGGGCCGGATGGTGGTGAAGCACGCCTGTAATCCCAGCACTTGGGAGGCTGGAGGCAGGTGGATTTCTGAGTTCAAGGCCAGCCTGGTCTACAGAGTGAGTTCCAGGACAGCCAGGGCTACACAGAAAACCCTGTCTCGAAAACAAAACAAAACAAAAATAGACACCTGTCTCCCACCCTAATTACAGTAATAAATAGAATTTCTAAGTAATGTTGGTCCAGAGGATCTTTCAGGGTTATAACTTAATTCCATAGCCAAGAAGTTATAGCTATTAAAACAGCTGATATCCTCAAGCTCAAGTTGAACATGGTCTGTTAACATTTGCAGAATACACATAGATCATGCCTATGGAAGGGCTTAAGGAGTTCACAGTTTAATAATGTAACCCAAGCTAATGGATCTTTTTTTAAAAAAATGTTTATTTATTTAATATGTATTAACGTACACCACATGAGTGCTTGGGAGCTAGATGGTTGTGAACCACCAATGGGAGTGCTTGGAATTGAACCCAGGTCTTATGCAAGAGGAACAAGTGTTCTTTAACCGCTAAGGCACGTCTCCAGTGCCAAGGCGGGTGGACCTTATCAGCTCTTCACTGCCAAACCTTTCACACTTAGGCTGTCTGTCTGTCACTGAGTATTGAGTTAATAACTAACTGTTCCCTAGGCCTCTGGGATTGCAGACTTCATGTTTCATAGTGTTAGTTAAGATGACTGACCATAGTTTACAGTAAACGATTAGACTGCTACCTCCCTTAGCCACCTAAAGAATGGACTCATATTTTCCCTCAGTAACCTCTAATATGATTTGCTTTTATAATGTAGGGGATTAAATCCAGGGTCTCACACATCACAGGTAGACATTCTACCCTCGTGTCCCACCCCTTTGTCCTCAAGTTACTTCTTCCCTGCCTTTATTTCAAGATCACAATTCAGGGTTCTTTCTAAGCAGTAGTTACTGACTACTGCAGCTGCATCTGTACTGTAGAACTGGGTACGTCTGAGTCCCTCCCCCCTCGGTTTTGTGTTTTCTTTCCCCCTCCTCCCCTTCTCCACACATACCCACTTTTCTGTCTCTCAATAAGCTTTCAGTTTGCAGCCAAGGCTGATCTGGAACTGATGGTGATCCTTCTGCCTCAGCCTCCTGGGAACTGATTATAGGCATGAGCCACTACTCTCAGTTACTTGCGTTGGTCTTCATGTTGGGTTGGTATGTGGCCTTGCTAGTTTTCTTATGAAGTAAAGTGTATCCAAGACAGTGGATGGGAAATTACTTAAGGAGACAGATACATAGTTGATGCAAATCAAATAAAGTCACTTGGAAGTTTCAAAAAAAAAAAAACCCTCAAGAAACTAACTCGGGAGCTTGATACAATGTTACCAATACAGTTTCTATGACACCTGTCTTTGGATTCTGTCTTTTTTTTCTTCCTAATTTTAGTGTTTTGTTTTGTGATATGTAGGCTACCGCATGTGTAGAGGTCAGAGGACAACTTTTTTTTGGGGGGGGGCGGGTCCAGGCTTTCCTTTCACTGTGGGTTCTGGGGATCGAACTCAAGGCTTGTGTGGCAAGTGCTTTTCCCAGCAGGCTCATCTCACCATATTCTTTTTCTCCTTGCCTATACCCACTGGCCCTCACTGCGTTGACAGAAACATGGGCCTGTCTGTTTACTGAATAGGTCATTCTGAAATGAGTCTTCTTCACCTCAAATATTTTGGGAACCACAACATACCACAACACCATCCTGAAAATACTGTTCATGTAAAAATCTCATAAATTCAGATAAGCAAGTCAACCTACAAGATGTCACTAACAGCCAGCAAATGTCTTATACTGCAATCTGAATAGAATAACATCCATCTGCCATCCCTTTCACAGCTACTGAAGAACTAAACAGCAGACATGATAAGACATGAGCTGGATACACCAACCTCAGTCATTTCAGGGAAACACACTTAAAAGATGCCTGATTAAAAAAACCATAAACCCGATTGTGAAAGACTTAATTTTATGTCTAACGGGAATGATCCACAGCTGTGGAAATTCGAGAAAAGATAGAGCATGCCTAGTGGTTAGAGATTTTATGGCAGAGAAAGCAATACAGAGATAAAAGAAGGGGCGGGGGAGGGAATGTATTTTCCGAACCAGGGTTGTGTAGCATTCAGCTCAGACTAGAAGCTGAGTTCGCAAAAGCACAGCTCACAGCAGAAACACTAAGCTCTTTCAAGTCTAAAACCCCTCAGAAGAAACAGACCAGACCACTGTTCTCCATTTCTTAGGGGATTTGGAAAAAAAAAAAAAAAAAAAAAACCACCTCAGACTGGCCTTTGAGGTGAGTGATGAACAGTTAGCCCTCTGTGTGCACCACATATGAGCTCCCTCCCAGCCAGTCCCTCCTCCTTTTATGAGATTTCTCAACCAACCCTACTCAATTACTAGTACGTGAAGATTTTTAAGATCTCACAAAAACGTGGTCTCTGAAGTCCCCAAGAAAGGCCTTCCCTGACATTAAGAAGAATGTCCACACAAATATCCAGAGGCCAGCAATGGACTGCAGGAGCCACACACACACCCAAGATATTATAGGATAAATGCCTTAGGGCTGCATCTTTAAGGGACTTTGCTTTCTACACTTGCAAGGGGAGAGCAGCGGCCTCCCAGGTGAGCAGACTCTAATCCCCAACAAAGCTTAGGACTGTGAAGCGCCCATTAGGCCCCACGGAGAAGACCCTTTCCTTCAGGGAGCGTTGGGTTGTCTGAAGCGGCGGGAAAAATCTCGTTCGTTTCAAATCAAAAAATGGAAAGGAGAACTGGCTTGAAGACGCGCGAGTTGCGAATTAAAAGCCCGGCTCGGCTGATCTGCAAGCACAAGACGTGATTCCCGCCGGGCCCGAAAAGGGGGACCAGAATGGTGCAGTAGGGAGTCCCGCTGCAAACAGGGAGCGGCCCGGGACCGCGAGAAGGGGGCATCCCGCAAGGATCGGTGCTTACCCACTTCCAAGGCAGGGACACAGCGGCCGTGCAGATCCCGTTCTCTCGGACAGCGCCTTCCACCCAAGCCGCAGGCTCTACACACCGCTCCGCCCGCCGCTCCCCGAGTCCCCGGCCCGCGGCCGTATTTAAATGCTTCTGCGGGGAAGGCGGAGGCTTCATTCCCCTGCAGCCAGGCCTCCCGGGACTCTGGACTCGGCCACCGCCCCGCACTGCCCCGCCTCCTTCTGCTCCAGACCCCCGGGGCAGGCCTCTATTTCCTTGTGGACTCAGAGCGGCTTAGGGGCGGGGTCCAAAATGTATGATTACGCCCCTTGCGGAGCAGGGCGAATCAGATCGAGCCAACTCACGGGCTCCGCCCCCGTCCGCTGCGAGCGGCGCTGGGCGTGGCTGCGTGCGCCGCGGGTCCCGCTAGGGAGGGGCGTCGTGGTCCGGGTTGGACGTGGTTGTCTGTGTTCTTTCGCCACTCTGAGTCCCTGGAATCTGGGATAAGGAAAGTTCGCGCTTGCCAAGCGAACCACCCGTGATCACAGAGCCTGGGGAGGGGTGAGGGAAGGGTGGGGCGAGCCCACCGAAAGGTCTTCCGGTTTTCTGGCCTTCCCCTTATCCTGGAGCCCGAGCTCGGTTCTCAGCCCCCGGACTCTGATGGAGGCCCCCGGCTGCTCTCCCATGCCCTTCAAGCCCCTAGGTCCGCCGCGCCCTTCAGACAGCTGCCCAGAGTTTAGTCAC
Organism: Apodemus sylvaticus; assembly: GCF_947179515.1. Lineage (NCBI taxonomy): Eukaryota > Metazoa > Chordata > Mammalia > Rodentia > Muridae > Apodemus > Apodemus sylvaticus. The sequence continues at coordinate 44,876,302 of NC_067482.1, read as the reverse complement.
GTCCCATCCCGATGGCGCCGGGTCTGGGAAGGAGATGCCTCAGGTCGAAACGATGCTAAATTCCATCATGACTGAACCAGTGTCTCCCAGTTGGTCCTTGGCCAGAGAACCCGGGAGCCCACGCCTGGAAGACGTATTTTCCAGGAAAACTTTCCTGCCAAATTCAAGAAGGGAGGTTTTCTGCATGATGCATAGCAAGGCGTATGCAACACAGAACGCGTGGGTGTGTATTTGCGTGTGTGTATGTGGTACTAGAGATTGAACTCTAAGCACTCTTAACACTGAACTGTCCCCAGTCCTTACAAATGCATAGAAAAGTAAAATTGCCGCCTAGAGAAAGGGCTAAGGGGTTCACTCCCCAGGACCCACATCAGGGAACTCAAAACGGCCCCAAACTCCAACTCCAGGAAACCATGCTCTGCCCGCCAGCACAAACATACACAGACATCTGTACGCATACTTTTTTAAAAACGTAAAATTATTTAGCCTGCCCACTTTTGAGACGTGTTCTCTGTATAGAGGTGGCAGATCTGGAACTCTGTATAGTTCAGACTGGCTTTGAACTCGCAGTGATCCCCTTACTTGACCCACCTCAACCCCCCAGGAATGATGATTACTGGCACGCCCACTTTTAAATGTGAAGGTTTGTTCTGTTTCTTTTACGACTAAAGATCATCTTAAGCCTGAAATCAAAACAGAGGAAAGGCCAGGCACAAATGCCTGTCCCCCATTAGTGATCATATGCTCTGAGAAATGTGTTCGGCACATTTGTTCGGCCACGTCATCGTGTACTTATTCAAAGTACACTTGCAATAACATCAGGACTCGGTATAATATGGGACCACCCTATATGAAGTCAGCCCTTGGTGAAATGATGTTATGTAGTACTTGACGGTACCTCATGGGGACAGTAATTAGGAAACTTTGGAAGCACATTCAAATGCCGTACGTAGGTCGGAGGAGGTGGCTCAGTCTGCAAAAGTCTGCAAAGTAGTTGTTATGTAAGCATGGAGGGCCAAGTTCACATCCCTCCCTCGGGTGCAAGTGAAAAGCCAAGGGCGGAGGCTGGAAAGATAGCCCAGTAATTAAGATCTGAAACTGCTCTTGTCCAGGACCTGCCTCAAGGACAGTCACCACCACCCAGCCCTGGAGACCCACAGACACCAGAGACCCACAGGCATACTTTAAAATGAACTTTTTTTGTTGTTGTTTTGTTTTTGTTTTTTGTTTTTGGATTTTTGTTTTTTCGAGACAGGGTTTCTCTGTATAGCCCTGGCTGTCCTGGAACTCACTCTGTAGACCAGGCTGGCCTGGAACTCAGAAATCCATCTGCCTCTGCCTCCCAGAGTGCTGGGATTACAGGCGCCATCACCTCCCGGCTTTTTTTAAATTTTATTTATTTATTTATTTGTTTTTTTAAATAACTGCTTCCAGGTTTGTAAAATCAGTATTGGAGAGGCAGAGGTAGGAAGAAAGAACCCCTGGGGCTCGCTGACCAGAGAGTCTTGCCAGATTGATAAGCTCCGGGTTCCATGAGGGACTCTTGTCCCCCCAAAATAAAGAGAGCTGCAGAGATGGCTCAGCCATTAAGAGCACTGGCTGCTCTTTCAGAGGTCCTGGGTTCGAATCCCAGCAGCCACATGGTTACTCACAACCATCTGTAATGGGATCTGATGCCCTTTTCTGTCATGCAGGCATTCGTGTAAATACAACACTTATATATGTAACTAAGTCTTTTAAAAAATGCCTTGCTGGACGGTGGTCTACAGAGTGAGTCCAAGACAGCCAGGCCTACACAGAGAAACCCTGTCTCGAATAAAAACAAACAAAAAAATCCTTAAAGATAAACGAATAAAGTGAAAGCTTCCTTGGGAGCTGGAGGGGGATAACAGAGGAGAATGAAGAGTGAACATGATCAAAATAAATTATATGCAAGTATGAAACTGTTTTTAATTAATTAATTTATTATATGTGAGTGTCTCTTCTGGTGTGTCTGGAAAAAAAAACAGCTACAATGTATTCACATATAACAAATAAATCAATCCTTAAAAAAAAAGCAAAGGAAGACATCACCCTTTAGCCTCTGGGTGCACATATACATATGTGTACATGCTCAAACATGCTCAAAAATTTAAATTCATGATTTACTTTCTTTTTTCTCTCTCTTTCTTTCTTTCTTTCTTTCTTTCTTTCTTTCTTTCTTTCTTTCTTTCTTTCTTTTTCTTTTCTTTTTTTTTTTAAGACAGGGTTTCTCCGTGTAGCTCTGGCTGTCCTGGAACTCTCTGTAGACCAGGCTAACCTCCAACTGAGATTTGCCTGCATCTGCCTCCCAAGTACCGGGATTTATATTTTACTCTCTTGATAGGTTCCTGATGGTAACTCTAAGAAAACTGGTGAGTGTCACATTGTTAGTTTTTTGTTTTTTTTTTTGTTTTGTTTTTTGTCGACTTGACACAAATTAACACCATCTGTAAAGTGGAAGCCTCAATTGAAAATACCTCTATCAGACTGGCCTATAGACAAGTCTGTGGGGCTTTGGGGCTTACCTGAAATTTACTATGTACAGCAGTCTGGTCACGAACACACAGAGATCAACCTGCCTCTGCCTCTGCCTCTGCCTCCTGCATATTTGCATTTTCTGATTAATGATGGATACGGATGGCCTGGTCCACTGTGGGCAGAGTTATCCTTAGTAAAGCGGTCCTGAGAAGTATTTAAAAGGTAGTTGAATGTGAACCAGAGGAGCAAGCCAGAATGGAGCATCCTTCAGGGCTACTGTAGCCATTCCTGCTTCCAGTTTCTGCTTCAGCCCCTGCCTGGGCTGATAGACTGTGGTGGGACATGGGAGTCAGTAACCCTTTCCTCCTCAAGTTTGCTTAGGTCGTGGTCCTTATTCACAACAATAGAAGGCTAACTAGGGCAATGCTAAGTGCTGTTAGCTGATGACTGTGAGAAATGTGACAGATTATGTAGGGTGTGTACAGCCAATGGAGTTCATTCACCCAGACAGGATGTAAGTGTATACATTGTGTCAGACACTGTCCCAGAGATGGAAGACCAAAAAACTGACAGGATAGTATGGTAGGATAGAAAGACAAGGAAAATTAAGAGTCACCTCATCTCTTAGTTCTGAGGTTTCTATGGCTGTGATAAAATATGATGAGCAAAAGCAACTTGGGGTGGAAAGCGTTTGTTTGGTTACAAATCCATTACAGAAGTCAAGGTAGGAACTCAAACTGGGAACCCAGAGGCAGGAGCTGATGCAGAGGCTGGCTTGCTCCCCATGGCTTTCCCAGCCTGCTTTCCTTTTTTATTTTATTTCTTTTCCTTAAATGTAACTTTGAAAGATCTATTTATTTATTTTATGTGTATGAGTACACTGTAGCTATCTTCAACACACCAGAAAAGGGCATTGGATCCCATTACAGATGGTTGTGAGCCACCATGTGGTTGCTGGGAATTGAACTCAGGACCTCTGGAAGAGCAGCCAGTGCTCTTAATCACTGAGCCATCTCTCCAGTCCCAGCCGGCTTTCTTATAGAACCTTGGACCACCAGCCCAGGGATGACACCCAAAATGGGCTGGGCCATCACTCATCAATCTTTGATTAAGAAAATGACCTGGTGACTTGTAATCCCAGCACTCTGGGAGGCAGAGGCAGGCAGATTTCTGAGTTCGAGGCCAGCCTGGTCTACAGAGTGAGTTCCAGGACAGCCAGGGCTATGCAGAGAAACCCTGTCTCAAAAACAAAAAACAAAAAACAAAAAACCACCACCCGACCATGGAGGCATTTTCTCAAAGTTCCTTCCCCCTCTAGCTTGTATCAACTTCACATAAAACTAGCGAACACATCTCAGTCTCATTTGTTTTCTTCCATTTAGAGTAAAAACAAAAACTTCAGTTGGACTTGGAATGGTGTGACAAGCCTAATATCCCAATAGTCCGCAGCAGGGGCAGGGGAATCTCCACAGACTGAAGTCCAGCCTGTGCTACATAGCAAGTCTTAAACCAGCCTGTGCTACAGAAGACCCTCTCTCAAAATCCTAAAATCAAAACAAAAAACAAAAGACAAACAACAACAACAAAAACCCAACCAAAAACAAAAACCCGTCAACACAACTAAAAGTGTCAAACTTGCCTACTGAGATAATACTTGTGGAACCAGGGCTATAAAAGAAGCCAAAGCCTTGGCGTTGGTTACTCTCTCCGGTGAGCCTGCCTTGGAAAGAGTTCTGATCTCTTGAACAAATGCCACTCTGTGTTGAATTGTACAGCAAATATGGTATGGAAAATAAATGAGAAACTTTAAACTTATTTTATATTTCTTTTACACATTTCACATATATAGCCACTGAAACAACTAGAAGAATCAAGAAAACCCCTCTTTTTTTTAAAAAAAAAAAAAAGACATATTTACTTATTTTAGGTATATGAGTACACTGTAGCCATCTTCAGACACACCAGAAGAGGGCATCGGATCCCATTACAGATGGCTGTGAGCCACAATGTGGTTACTGGGAATTGAACTCAGGACGTCTGGAAGAGCAACCAGTGCTCTTAACTGCTGAATCATCTCTCCAGATTTTTTTTTTTTTTTTTTTTTTTTTTTTTTACTTTGCTTTCCTCTCTCCAGTTCCTACCAAATTCCCCCTGGCTCACTCTCAATGTCATGGCTTCTTTTTATTATTTTGTTATTGTTATACACACACACACACACACACACACACAAACACACATACCCCTAAATATAGAACTAAACCTACTGAGTCTATTTAGTGTTACAGGTACATAGGATTTTAGAGCTGGCTACTTGGTATTGGATAAACAATGAGAAGGCTCCTATTCCTGGGAGAGATTACTCTCTCCAAATTCAGCATTCCTTAGCTGACTTTAGATCCGTTGCCTAAGGAGGAGCCCCGTGAGATTTCCAGCTTCCATGTTAGCATGCCTGCTGGTGTTGTACTTCTTCAGGTTTTGTTTAGGCGCTGGCTGTGTTGTTGAGAGAATGAGGTACTTTTGACTTAATCTTTTACAGGAACCTCATGATAGGAAAATTCGTTTATCTGACTATTGATTCGGAACGTCACAAGAAGCAACAATCAAATGTTATCAATCTGTGCCACGTTTTGTGTTCAGTGTACTTTGTAGGTGATCATTGTTTTCAAGGCCTGGAGAATAACAATGACCACGTTTATGCACAAGTACATTATTCTGAGTTAGGAACTTGAGTAAGTCACAAAGGAGAAATGGGGAACATAGTAAAGGCAAAACTATGCTTTCAAAGCTTGTGGGACTCAACTACACCAAGAGTCCGAAGTATAGTAAGATTGATTACAGCTGTTTTCCAGACAGGGTCTCACTATGTAGCCCTGGCTGTCTTGGAACTCACTCTGTAGACCAGGCTGGCCTTGAACTTACAGAAATCCACCTGCTTCTGTCTCCCAAGTGCTGGGATTAAAGGCCTGTGCCACCTTGCCTGGCTTTATTGAAGTTTATCTTAAAGGTCAATTAATTTATAACAGTATGTAAGCAGAAAGAGTCCATAGTGCCCAGTGATCTGAAAGCACATTCTTATCTCGGTTACATGTTAAGAGAAAGTTTGTGAAGTTAGAAACAAGCATTTTATTTGTTTATTTATTTCAGAACATTATTTTTAGAAATACTCCTTTTCTAAGAGAATCTCAAACAAGAATTCAAAACAAGTGGCCTGTACTTGATTAGAGACACATTGTAGCAGCCCCCCAGACCTAAATATGCCTTGAGACCTTAAGACAACTGACTCCATGATGAAGTACCATTCAGGATATAAAACACAGCACATAAATAGCACCACTTGCTGAAAGTAAAACAAAGACCTAATCCATCAAAGTCTGTAGTTACAGGAAAGCCTTAATGTACTAACATTGCTTGTGGCTCCTATAGTTCTGCTTCTAGCTAACTGGTGTTAACTGAAGTATGTCAACCCAGAATATAGGTTTTGTGCTTAAAAGCTCACCGCTACATTGGTGGCCAGCAAATAGACTTTCTATTGGCTTAAGCTCATATCCAAGAAGTCTTCTCTGGTGAGACTCCCACAACCCAAGCCATCCTACAAGTCCCTGAGGACCTTTTAGAAGACCATGAAGAAAAAATGTTTTCATAATGCCCTATTTGATTTTGTACCTGTTCTCTCACTAATGTAATCCAGACTTTCCCGGAGGCTTCACTGTGGTAGCAGACCCGACGGTGGAGGCAGATATGAGACTCCAGCTCCTTTTAAGTCCTTTACATCTGTCTTATATGCAAATCTTCCTTTAAGATATTGGGGGCTCACAAAGAAATAAAATGGGCCTACCGTGGAGTGCATGCCTTTCATCTCGGCCCCCGGGAGGCAAAAGCAGGCAGGGCTCTGGGACTTCAAGGCTAGTGTGGTCTGCACAGCAACTTCCAGGCCAGACAGCACAACACGGTAAGAACCTGTCTTGATGAGGTGTTGAAGAGATGGCGCAGCAGTGAAGTTCATTTACCGCTCTTTCAGAGCAGGCAGGTTATAAATCAAGGCACTTGATCTCACCTGTAGGCCTCAGGAGCTATCTGGGGTGGGGGAAGCTAGTGGTCAGCTACATTAATAGATCAATGTTCCAAACACTTCCAAGCTGTTACTCATAGGATGTTAGGTCTAACACATAGATGGGCAAGGAATGGCTATTTAGGAGACTAAAGACAGCCCAAGATAAACTGTAATTAGACTCTTGATCTGCAATATTCTAACCTCCCCAGACCACTGAAGTACTAATCAATCAGCTTTTGCAAACATAGCTTCTTTCTAGGAATTCTTCACGTTGCCTTCATCTGGTCTGTGTTGATCTTCCCCATGCAATTTCAGTTGGTAATAGGCGCTTCTTGTAGGAAGTTAAAAATGATTGGCTTGTATGTGGGTTTTTGGGTTTTGTTGTTGTTGTTGTTTGTTTGTTTGTTTTTCCCCTGCTCTCTAAGTAGCCCTGGCTGTCCTGGAACTTGTTCTATAGACCAGGCTAGCCTTGAACTCAGAGATTTGCCTGCCTCTGTCAGCCAACTGCTGGGATTAAAGGTGTGTATGACCACTTCCTGGCAAAATACATACATATATACATACATACATTTTTATGTATTCAACAAGGATTTTGTTTTTGTTTTTGTTTTTTGTTTTTTCGAGACAGGGTTTCTCTGTGTAACCCTGGCTGTCCTGGAACTCACTCTGTAGACCAGGCCTGAACTCAGAAATCAGCCTGCCTCTGCCTCCCAAGTGCTGGGATTAAAGGAGTGTGCCACCACCGCCCAGCCAACAAGGATTTTTCTAACAAGTGTTTATTGACTGACAGGACTGCCTGTTACTGGGATTCTCATTGTGAGTAAAGAATAACTTGTTGGTTGCCTGTATAAATATTATTAATTTTGTTCTTTCAGAAATAGCAAACAATCATACAAATATATGCAAAATTATAAATTCTTTATTGGGGGGTGTTTCATTGAGACAGGGTCTTGCTATGTAATCCTGACTGGCCTGGAACTCATATGTAGACTAAGATGACCTTGAACTCAGAACTCTGCCTTCTTCTGCTTCCTGAGTGCTGGGGTTAAAGGTGTGTATGCCACTTTACAAAGCTAATACAGTCTTTATGAAGATATGTAATAGGTCTTCTATCACTCAAGTCAGGGAAGCAAGAGGATCAGGAGTTCAAGGCCATTGATGCTCAGTTATTCTCCGCTGGTGAAATGAGCCAACTGACGTCAGATTAGAGTATATAAAGGCAGGTTTATTGGGAAACTGCTCTGGGGTAGGTTCGCTGGTGTTGGGGTTCTGTCTAAGCTCCACCCCACACCTACCTGGCAATGGCCAGGTATGCCCCGCCCCAGAGATCTGGCCCACTATAAGAGGGGCTACTTGCTCCTCCTCTCTCTCTTTGCTCACAGCTCTCCCACATACTCTCACCTCTCTGCCCCTGGGGCTCTTCCCCCCTTCCACGTGGTCATGGCCAGCCTCCACTCTCTCTCTTTCTCTTTCAATCTCTCTCTCTCTCTCTCTCTCTCTCTCTCTCTCTCTCTCTCCCCCCCCCTCTCTCTCTACCACTAACTCCCATCCCCTATTCTGAATAAACTCTATTCTATACTATGTCTGTGTGTGTGTGGTCCCTCAGGGGCAGAGGTGCCCAGGCAAGGGCCCGCCTGGACACCTTCCCCCACGCCGCCTAGCCACACTCACCTAACCCCTATACTCCCCCCTTTAAGCCCCTTCCTCATCCTGCTGACTCCTTCAGCTGGTCCCAAGGAAGGAGGCCAGGAGAGTTACCATGGAGACACAAAGGGGGAGAGAGAAAGAGCATGTGTACATGGGGATGGAAGTGGAGGGGGTATGGGGGGAGGGAGAGAGAGGAGGAGAGAGGGGGGGTCTGATTATGCAGGAGAGAGCCTCTGGAGGAGGGGAAGATCAGCCCCCTGGCTGGAAAGTTTAAGGCCAAGGGAGGGGAGGGGTATGGGAGCCACGCCCTGTAACTGGCAGGGACTGAGGGAAGGGGAGAACCTGGAGGTCAGGTGCACTTTGGTATGTTGAGGATGTGCCTCAGCCCCTTGTCCAAGGTCTGAAACCCACCATTCCTCAGTTACATAGCTAGCCTAAGCTACGAACTACCCTGACTCAAAAACTAGATACAAGGGAACTATTTAGCAGAGCAGGTCATGAGTACCTCAAGCTGAGATAGCTTAGCTCCTAAAGAAAACATAGGTGTTAACGAGAAGAAACGGAGCAGTTAGAAAGGGATGAAAAGGATTGCTGGAGCAGCTCAGGCTGGAGGGGGCCTGCCTAAGATGGCAGGCAGCTGTGAGATTCAGAGCGTAAGAGTCTCTAGAGATACTTCAAAGTAAAAGTCTATAATGACCTGGGTGATGTCCTCCACCACCCACTTCATGCCACGGCAGGATGAAAGTTTTATTTGGGTGTGCAGGTAGAGTACATTCCAACCCGTTCAAGGTCAGAAGACATCTAGCACTCTGCTCTGATTTCTCTTCACTTTAATTCCTTAGAGAATGCCTCGCTGAAGCTGGAGCTGGGCTGCTGGGCCGGAAGCGATTCTCCTCTCTACCTTCCATAGCACCGGGCTTACGCACCGGGCTTACAAGCCCATGGCCAGGCCAGGCTCTTTACATGGGTGCTGGGATCTGAACTCGGGTCCTCACGCTTGCTCAGCAAGTGTTCTTACCCACCGAGCTATCTCTCCATCCTGCCTGCAACTTATTTCTTGCAGTAAAAGTTATATTTCCTTTGGACAAATGTGTTTTACAGACTCCATTTCCAGCTTCTTGAGTTCTACACGTACCCCTTCTGAAAGTGATCTGCCTCAGACTAGTCCCTTACGAACAGAAGGCTTGCCTTTAAAACAAAGGAAACCTTCCTGGGACCTGTTCTCCAGGCAAAAAGGCCCGGGTGCCAGCGAAGGAGTTTGGGACTTTGAGGACATCCCCGTGAGTCGCCAAGAGTCCGCAACCCTTCCTTTCTCACTTTTGAGAACCTATTTTTATTAAGGTTTGAATCTAGAGTTAAAAATATCATGTTTAGGGGTTGGAGGTGCACCTCAGTGAAAGACTATGTGCTTAGCATCATAAAGTTCTGGGTCCCATCAGCAACAACCCTGTCTGTCCCTTCCCCCTCCAGCACTGAGCTAGGCTTTTTAGTCTCTTCAGTCAACCTGCGACATTCCTGCCCCCCTCCACACACACACACACACTTTCCGTTTGTGTTATCCCTGGCCTTTGTTCTTCAGAGAACAGTGCAGCTGCTTTCACCTGGAAGTCATGACAGCCTCAGGCCAGCCTCACCTGGAAGCATCCTGGACCTGTTAGACACGGTGAAGGGCTCTGATCTTAGAAGGCGACCTGCTGAGATTGGAGCCAACGAGTTCTCGGATCTCTCCTTGAAGTCTGGGGGCAGGGATTTCTTCCGAAGGCTATCTATTGACTAAATATTATTAAAGCTTCGGTCATGATCGGTTAATGTCGTCCTGACTCAGTTCTCTTTCGTCGCCTCCCTGTATATCCCCAGAATTCTCTTTCAGGTCTCCGGTTCACCTGTAGCCGCAGGCAGCAACACCTGTCCACAAAGGAGGGAGGAAGGCTGAAAATGCAAGAGATGAAGAGGGAAATATAGAACACATTCAAGAAGTTATGAATGCCAGGGCTGGAGAGATGGCTCAGCGGGTAAGAGCACTGACTGCTCTTCCAAAGGTCATGAGTTCGAATCCCAGCATCCACATGGTGGCTCACAACCATCCATAAAGAGATCTGACACCCTCTTCTGGCTGTCTGAAGACAGCTACAGTGTACTTACATATAATAAATAAATAAGTATTTGAAAAAAAAAGAAGTTATGAATGCCAAGCAGACGATGCTGCATAAATTAGTGATCTTGATTTTTAAAAAGATTTACATATAACAGATGTATAATATATTTATATATATTATATATAAATATTTATATATTTATATGTAATAAATGTAAGTACACTGTAGCTGTCTTCAGACACCCCGGAAGAGGGCATCAGATCTCATTACAGATGGTTGTGAGCCACCATGTGGTTGCTGGGATTTGAACTCAGGACCTTCAGAAGAACAGTCAGTGCTCTTAACTGCTGAGCCATCTCTCCAGCCCCAATCTTGATTTTTTTTTTTTAAAGCAACATAGGGTCTCAAGTAGGCCAGATGTCTTAGTTAGGGTTTCTATTCCTGCATAAACATCATGACCAAGAAGCAAGTTGGGGAGGAAAGGGTTTATTCAGTTTACACTTCTACACTGCTGTTCATCACCAAAGGAAGTCAGGACTGGAACTCAAGCAGGTCAGGAAGCAGGAGCTGATGCAGCGGCCATGGAGGGATGTTTCTTATTGCCTTGCTCAGCTAGCTCCCTTATAGAACCCAGGACTATCAGCCCAGAGATGGCACCACCCACAAGGGGCCCTCCCTCTGCCCCATGATCACTAATTGAGAAAATGCCTTACAGCTGGATCTCATGGAGGCATTTCCTCAAGGGAGGCTCCTTTCTCTGTGCTAACTCCAGTTTGTGTCAAGTTGACACACAAAACCAGCCAGTATACCAGGCTAACCTAAAATTGTTTAATCTTCATCCTTATATTCATCTGGGAGCTTCTTTTTTGTATAATTTATTTTTATTTTGTGTTCACTGGTGGTTTTGCTGTATATATGCCTGTGTGAAGGTGTCAGAAGCCACCATGTGGGTGCGGGAATTGAACCGGATCCTATGGAAGAGCACTCAGTGCACCTAACTGCTGAGCCATCTCCCCAGCCCGACCTAAATGTTCCTGTGAGGATGGTTCTTCTGCCTCTCCCTTTCAAGTGCTGGGATGACAGGTGTGTGCCCTAATGTCCATTGTGCTGGGAGTTTTAGGGAGAGACAGAATTGTACAGCAGTAAAAATAAGTGACTGGGACACGCCCACTTCACCTTTATAACCTTGGATAGGGGTGGGAAAGAAGGGCCTCCATTTTCAAGAATGGAGAGCTGCGGCCCTTAGGTGAGAAGTTATTTCTCTGCAGGTAAACCGAGCCAATTCAAGCTCCTGGGGGAAGGGCACCCCAGCTGGGGGCAGAGTATTCCAAGTGGGGGTGCTGGGAAACCCTGGAAGCCTGATCTACTTTGGTAAGTAGATCCAGTCCTTACCCAGGGGTGGAAACCAAACATTAGGAGGTTTCCGGTTTCAGTGAATGGCTGCTGGGCCATGCAGGTCTCTTGCTGATGGTGTCCTTAGTTTAGGTTGGAACATAGGAGTTTGAGAATGCACCAGCTTAGGAGATAAGCAAGACCTAGTAGAAAAGAAAGGCAGAATGATAGTGGGATCGTGACAAAGAGGTGCGGGACAGGACAGGAGCAATCCTGATCCCTGATCGTCTCTAACAGTCAGTTTTCCTGGCGAGGTCATCGGTGTGGGTGAAGGGAAGCTGAGCCCAAACACCTGTATGCTCAGGCCTGGAGAGGCGGAGCCCTGTGGATCGGAAGTTCAGAGTCCTTGGCTACACAGTGAGTTCAAGTCCAGGAACCTTCTAAATTCTCTACCTCCACTCCTGGCAAAACTCCACAAGGTTTCTACTGACATTCTTACTAAGTCCATCAATAAATCTCTTCACCCCAAATGTCCAATTGAAATTCCTTTAAATGTATTTGCTGTGTGCTTGGGGACAGAAGAGCACATGTAGAGGTCAGACAACTTGAGGGAGTTGGTTCTTTTCTTTCATCATGTTGCGTCCTGAGGATGGGACCTGGGTCAGCAAGCCCAGTGGCGACTGGTCACGGACTCATGTGCCCTGGCTCACGGTGAAGTTCTTTGCGCCATGGTTGAGTGCCTCTACACAATTTGACATGGTTCATCTGCCTCTTGGAGGCTTGGATTCTTCTGAGGTTATGAGACAGTCACCACCCTGGCTTCCTCTCCTCAACTTCCTTGTTCCTTTCCTCTACCAGAGCTCACCCCTTCAGACTGTGTCCCCAGCCTGGGTCTAGAGACTTCCTTCCTGTCCACCCTTGCCTAAGTGACTTTTACTCAGTTCAAAAGAAACACCACCCAAGGCCTTAGGTTCTTAAAGCATCTCTCTCTTTTTTTTAATTTTTTTTTTCTAGACAGGGTTTCTCTGTATAGCCCTGGCTGTCCTGTAGACCAGGCTGTCCTCGAACTCAGAAATCTGCCTGCCTCTGCCTCCCAATTGCTGGGATTACAGGCTTGCGCCACCACCGCCCGGCCATCTCTCTCTTTATAACGGAAATTAGCTCTTGTGTCTCTAACCAACTCCCTGTTTCAAACTGCCACTTGGATGTCCTACAATCACCGAAACAACCACTGGATTGGTGGTGGTGACTTCCGGATGGACCCTGTAAGCATTTCTATTCTATTCCTTTTTTTAAAGATTTATTTATTTGTTTTATGTAAGTACATTGTCACTGTCTTCAGATACTCCAGAAGAGGGCATCAGATCCCATCACAGATGGTTGTGAGCCACCATATGGTTGCTGGGAATTGAACTCAGGACCTCTGGAGAAGCAGTCAGTGCTCTTAACTGCGGAGCCATGTCTCCAGCCCAGCCATCCTATTCTTTAAGTGACACATTTCTCAAAGTTTAGATGATAGGATATGATATGAAGCTCTAAAAAGATGTGAGTGGGAAATATGTGTACAGGCTGGAGATGGTCAGCTATTAAGAGCTGCTCTTGCAGAGGACCCTAATATGACTCCTTGCACAAGGGAATTCATAAAACAGTTTATTAACTACAGTTGTAGGTGATCTTCTGGACAAGGCAGTTGTCTTTGAACATGTTGTATATATAAAACTCTATGCATACATACATACACACACATACATATGACATATACACACATAATAAATAAATATACTGAGATTCTTTTTTTAAGATTTATTTATTATATGTAAATACACTCTAGCTGTCTTCAGACACTCTAGAAGAGGGCGTCAGATCTCGTTACAGATAGTTATGAGCCACCATGTGGTTGCTGGATTTGAACTCAGGACCTTTGGAAGAGCAGTCAGTGTTCTTAACTGCTGAGCCATCTCTCCAGCCCCAGAGATTCTTATTTTGAAATGGTCTCACTATATATCTCTGCCTGGCCTAGAATTTGGTACACAGACTGGTCTCAGATTCAGAGATCCATCTGCCTGTCTCCTAACTGCTGGGATTGCAGGCATTTTCAATATGTTTTTTGTTTTCTTATGTATACAGGTGTTCTGTCTATGTATCAGATGAATGATTAATATTTTACTTATTGAGAATTTGATACATGTATACAATGTTTTGAGCATATCCACTGTCTCTTCCCACTTCCCCCAGATACCCCGAGGAAGTCCCCCTCCTAACTTCATGTCTTCTTTTTAAAGTATGATTTCCATTTTTATTTCCCCTGGAACATGGCTTCTCTTCTGTCCCTAAGCTCTTTACAAAGGCTTGGACTGCAGTTCTGAGGCAGCGCCAGCTGGTCCAAACTGCAGCGGGGGTGATCTGCCTGGCCTCCATGAGACCAGCTCTTGTAACCAAGCTATGGAAGGCACAGCTCCTGTTGTTCCACAGCTTCCCACAGAACTTGGGAAGCATATAACCATCTACCACACGCGTCCCTGAAGGCAGTGGCCTCCAGTAATCAACTTAACAACCTTGTCCTTGGGCGCATGAAGGTCAGCTGCCGAAGGCTGAGGCAACCACTGGCTTCTTGTCATCCTGGGGGACCTGAAAGTTTTTTCAAAATAACTCTCTCAGTGTAAGTCGTGCTGTCTGCACGCACACGTGTATGTGGGCACACACTGAAGCACGGGCCACCTACCAGTGGCCATAACCCCACAGAAAAATGTCGGAAACCGTGAGTGTGTGTGTGTCTACGGGACTCGGTTCTCTCCTCCCACAGTGTGGGTCCCGGGGGGTCCAACTCAGGTCATCAGGCTTGGTGCTAAGAGCCTTTACCACTGAGCCATTCTGCTGCCTCAAACAACCTTCCCCCCCCACCCTGCTTGGTCAATACGTTTATTGTCTTTAAGGGGAAAAATGTTTTAGCTCTCTAAAGGCCGTTCCAAAGCCATCCCTGAGTTCTGGGACAGCTCACCTTCTTTTGAGCAATCTCATTTTTCTTCCAGTCAAGGGATATTTGAGGACAGACACTTCCACCTCTTTTTCTTCTTCTGTCTTGGGTTTCTTCTCACTGACTGGATTCTCTCAGGTAGCACATGAGTTTTCTTAGGCTTCTTCTTCACATCCGGAGTTACACTGCCCTTTATATACTGAAAGAATGGTTTCTTATACCATCTCCCTCTTCCTGCGTCAGGTAACACGTGTAGTCTGCAACGTTCCGACCCTTGCGGTGCTCCCTTGGGGGATCTGTGGGGGAGGGGTGTTGGGTTGTTGCTGACAGGCTGGCCTGAAGAGTAGATAAGGAGTCTAGAGGGGAGGGAGTACATCCGGCGCTATGATCAGGAGACTCTACAGGCTCTGACTGACTAGCAATCAGGTGCTTCCATGCTTCCATGGCTCTGACTACCCAGCAGCCAGGTGCTTCTTTATATACACAAGTTTTTTTGTTTTTGTTTTTTTCCGAGACAGGGTTTCTCTGTATAGCCCTGGCTGTCCTGGAACTCACTCTGTAGACCAGGCTGGCCTCGAACTCAGAAATTCGCCTGCTTCTGCCTCCGGAGTGCTGGGATTACAGGCGTGCGCCACCACCGCCCAGCTATACACAAGTTTCACAGAACAAAGACAGACTAATGATTATCCAAGTGGTACAGATTATGTTTTTTATTTTCATAACATGTCTAGGGTTACATGTTCAGATACAATTAGAAAATAAACAGAACAGATTTTATTCTTATTATTAGCTCTATAACTACAATGTAAAGAATCTAAAGATTGTCTCCTCCAAAGCACTCCACACAAACAGAAGTATCTGAACCTGACTTTTTATGAACAGCAAATAAGAATACCTAACTTCTTTTACTATATTGTTTTATCATCTAGGTTATAAAGTAGGAAACGTTTAGGTTTATTTTAATCAATTCGTTTTATTTGATTTCTATTCCTCCAGGGGTGTATCCTGTATGACCCCCCCTATCTTTTTTTTTTTTTTTTTTTTTTGGTTTTTTGAGACAGGGTTTCTCTGTGTAGCCCTGGCTGTCCTGGAACTCACTCTGTAGACCAGGCTGGCCTCGAACACAGAAATCCGCCTGCGTCTGCCTCCCAAGTGCTGGGATTACAGGCGTGAGCCACCACGCCCGGCTGACCACCCTACCTTTAAATTACATTTTCAGAGAGCGCTAAGGCTCTGAATAATAAAAAGCAGCCTTGACTCTGTTACCTATTTTCCTGGCCAATGAGAATTTGTGAGTTGCCTCTGTCTTATCCCGTACCAATTGTGTTAGCTCAGGGGCAGATATCTTAAGAAGATTCCTGGAGTAATGGTCTCCTCTAACTCGGTGTTAATCTGGGCTTAATGGTCTGCAGGCCATAAGAAAGGCTTCCAAACAGTGGCCAGATAAAGTTAAATTTAGGATTTTCCTAAAAAGCACTCAGACATGTTTCTCAGGAAAAGACATAAAATGAATCATAATGCAGAAAGTCCCCCAAAATGCAACATACAAAGATGAAACCCAAAAGTTATAGACAAAAGGACAGTGATTGTAGCAATCAGCTCAGCTCTGCGGGAATGTGGCACGCAGCTGAGCTGACTTTCCAACTCTTGCTGTTTCCAGTGGATACGGCTGTGCCACTAACGCACTGGACTTGCTTTCAGAGTCATAACCAGGGGATTGTTTGGTACAGTAAGGGACAAATTCCACCCACAGCTCCCTCCAGGGACCCCAAAATTTTATTGCCACTTGTCCTTTGGGCAAGATCTGCCATCCAAATTGCACACACATTCACATATGCACGCACGCGCATGTATACACACACACACACACACACAATCTTTTTTTTTAAAAAAAAGCCTCGGAGACTGCAGATGTAGTCACTTCAGCGAGTCAGGAGTTATAAACTGACTGTAAACTGGAGAAGTCAGTGGTGCTGCTGGTGTTTTTCATAGGCAGTTCAAGTTGAATCATTAATTCTACTAAAGCGTAAACTCTTCCAAGATGCCAAAAACAAACAAATCCAAGTCTGGGTCTCGCCTTTCTCACTCTCCATCTGCATCCAGATCTCAGTCTCATTCGTTTTCAAAACCTCTTGAAGCCGATCTCTCGGTCAAGGAAGAGCAGGCTGAGTTCTAGGTCTCGTTCTAGATCATATTCTCCAGCTCATAGCAGAGAAAGGAATCACCCCAGAATGTATCAGAATCGAGATTTCCGAGCCCACAACAGAGCCCTATTACTTCAGTGGGCGAAACCGAGGGGCCAGGATAACGGAAGTGGCTATGGAAAGTACCGTTCCAATTGGCAGAACTCCCAGCAAGCATACAGCCCTCATCAGACCGTTCTCCATCCGGGTCACCCCTCTCCCCCAGAGAAGGTGCCCTTCCCTACCGTCCAGGACACATTCTAGGAGCTCTGATAAGTCATCCTCTGACTGGTCAAGTTGCTCCTCATCCTCGCGGTCGTCCTCCAACCACAGCAGAGTTGAGTCGTCAAAGCGAACATCTACAAAGGAGAAATATTCGTCTTCCAAGGATAGCTGGCCACCTCAGGCAGCCGGTGATAACCTGGGGATGAGGCTAAGGAGCAGACATTCTCTGGAGGTACCTCTCAAGATGTAAAAGGGTTTGAGAACTCAAAGCCGATGCCACCACCGATGGCACTGGCTCTGCATAATGGGCCTTGGTTTCTGATCTGAGTCCCGAGGAGAGAAGCCCAGCTCTCAAAAGCCCCCTCCAGTCTGTGGTGCTTGGGTGAAGGTCACCACGCCCTAGTCCTGTGCTGAAACCTAGTCCTCCACTTTCTAATGCATCCCAGATGGGCTCACCTATGTCAGGTGGTGCTGGTTATCAGTCTGGAGCACACCAAGGTCAGTTCGACCATGGTTCTGGGTCTTTGAGTCCATCCAAAAAGAGCCCTGTGGGTAAGAGTCCTCCAGCCACCGGCTCTGCAAATGGTTCATCTCAGAAAGAGGAGAGCGCTGCTTTGGGAGGAGCAGCTTACTCAAAAAGGTATCTGGAAGAGCAGAAGACAGAGAATGGGAAGGATACGCAGCAGAAACAAACAAATGCTGATAAGAAGCTGAAGGGGAAAGCCGGCTTCTCTGATGCTGATGTCAAAATGAAATCTCATCTATTGCTCCCAAGATGAACACCGAGAAGCCCTTCCGAGACAGCCAGTCGGGAGGAGATGGATGAGCAAGAGAAGGACAAAGGGAAGGGAAGGGAAGGAAGGAACCCGAGTTGGATGATGAGCCCAAATTTATGTCTAAAGTTATAGCTGGTGCAAGCCAAAACCAGGAAGAGAAGTCAGGCAAGTGCGAGCCTGCGTGCAGGGAAGGGCGCGGAGGAGCTGGAGGGGCCTTTCAGAGAGCTCCCGGAAGGAGGAGCGTGGAGGGTGGAGAGAGATCTGGAAAAGAGTGTGGAGGGTCCAGAGGGAGCAAAGGTGGGCCCAGGGGCTTTGTGCCGGGTGACTGCATACGAGGTGGTCCAGGAGAAAAGTTCATCACCTCTCCCAAGGAAGACCATTGAGAGCTGTGACAAGCTGAAGACAAAGGAGCCTTTTCCTCAGGGAAGTCTTCCTTTTCCATCACTCGGGAGGCCCAGGTCAATGTCCGGATGGACTCCTTCGATGAGGACTTTGCACGACTCTGTGGCTTATTGGCTGGGGAACTAGAGCTTTGTCGGGATCTAGTCCATAGCAACCAAAAGGAGCACACACAGCTCAGTCTCAGCTTAGCCCCTCGGAATTGTTTGCCCAGCACACAGTGACCATTGCTCATCGTGTAAAAGAGCATCACTTTGGATCCTCTGGAATGACATAGCATGAATGGTTTACTAAATGCCTAAAGAGAGGAAATGAACAAGAAGCGGCTAAAAATAAGAAAAGCCCAGATACACGGGAGGACAGACATTTCCCCAGCACATTCAGAAAGCATGGTTTGACTCATGAGGAATTGAAAAGTCCAGACGATCTGATGAATCTTCACATTGATGTTGAAGGTCGTAAACAACATAAGGGAGATTTTTTTTTTTTTTAATTTTTTCGAACTCAGAAATCCACCTGCCTCTGCCTCTGGAGTGCTGGGATTACAGGCGTGCGCCACCACCGCCCGGCAAAGAGAGAGAGAGAGACCTTAAGTGAGGTAAATCAAGAAGGGTCGGTGGATTCCAGAGACTCTAGTCACGCAAGATAAAGATCAACTGAAAAGACAGGAAAACCCACAAAGGATCAAAGAAGCAGAAGAAGCACGGATCTAGGTCCTCCTCTTCTTCCCAGTCGTCTCACTCCTACAAAGCAGAGGAGAGGGAGGAGAGCACCACAGGTTTTGACAAATCCAGATTGGGAACCAAAGACTTCGTGGGTCGAAATGAAAGAGGCAGAGCTCAGGGGAACCTTTCAATTTCAAGCACGAGGGAGAGGTTGGGGCAGAGGAAACTATTCTGGTAGAGATAACAACCACAGCAACAATGAATTTCAAAAGAGAAGCTGGGAAGGAGAAAGGGACCCAGAGTACACGCCCAAGAGCAAGAATATTACCTGAAACCGGGAAGGCGAGGGCGGGGCCGGTTCGCGTTTCGGAAGTCCAGTACCAGCCCCAAGCGGGCCCAGGACAAGTTCCTCCGGGGAGCGGGAAGGCGCTGGTACAAGCTGGTGGAGCTAAACTAGGAACCTCGTGAAGATCCTGAAAACCCCACCCCACAACCCACTAGCCACACAGAATCCCATGACAGCAGGGTGTGTCCCAGGTGCCGTCTCAGCCTCACGTCCAGAGGACAGGACACTGGCACCGAACCCATGATTCCAGCAGACCTCACACACTGGGCTCCTGCTGTGCTGTTGTTGTGTGGGGTGGGGTCGGGGTGGGAGAAGGATGCTGATGTGGGCTTTGTTTCGGTTTTGTCGTCCCACCCCGACTCCGCCCCAATTAGAAACTAAAATTTCTTCATTTCATTTGGAACTAAATGGAAAGTTGGTTTTCAGTCTCTTCCTGTCGTGAGTTTTATTAAAAAAACCTTATATTTTTCTTTCTTTTCAAGGGATATGTAGTAATATTAGCATAAAGATCTAATTTGGGCAACTTTGATTAAGAGAAAACAAAGCAGGCAAATAAAAATTGTTCCTCTCAGTTTGAGACCAAATTGCTTGGATCTTTGTACAGATGGGTTGTGTATGTTAAGGCGGAGTTTAAGGCCGTTCTGACCGCCTCGTGTTCCCGTGTTGCATGGAGCTGTTCCTAGCACACACACACACACACACACACACACCGCCCCCCAATGGCCCTGCTCTTGTCCGATTTCTCCTGGGCTGGGCTTCCCATTCTCCACCAGCAACTCCAGTATCCCAAAACTTTGTAGTCCTCCTGGTCTTCAGCAAAAGGAGCGGAAGCTGGAGGGCAGTTTCTGGACGGTTTTCTAAGAAACTTCCGAATTCTATTATCTTTACAAATACAAGGTGAGAAAAATAATTTTTTCAATATTTGTATTAATCTTTTTATAAAATGAAAAGAAACACCTATGATTGACTAAGAATGGTGGTTATGGCTGGGTGGTCTGTGGGGTTGTGTGTTTGGGGGTTTTTCCTTTTCTCTTTTTTTGAACCTTATGTTTTGGATTGAAACATTTTCAGATGTTGGGGGCATCCTCATTAGAGGGTCTGTGCTTGCCTTCCCGGGCGGCGGTCCCAGCAGGTGACCCACGACATCCGTGCATCTGCTGGATGCGGGCTGCACCGCCCCTCCCCCAGCCTTTGCTCTTGGGTTGTTGTGCATACTTCCCTTTTCTTTCCTAATTTCAATAGTTACCTTGGTTTTCCTTGAATGATTCATGTTTAGAGAAGAAGGAAAAAACACCCTTAAAATTTTGTTTCCACGCTCCTGCAAATAAGAAACAATAATGAAGTGGCAGATGTTAAAAAAATAAAAATGCCTCAATTTTCAGAAACAAAAATTATATAACATCAGATTTAAAGAAGGTATGGGATGTGGAACAGTTGGAGGGTGGACAGGGGTGGGGGTGGGGGGGCTAGGGGGTGGGTGGGATGGGGGAATAAAATATGGAGTGTAAAAAAAAAAAAGAAAAACAAAAGCAAAAATCTTTAAAAAAAAAAGCCTCAATTTTCAGAAACTAAAATTAGAAATCAGATTTAAAGAAAACCCAGCAGATTGCAAAAATGGCCTGTCAATAATGACAGCTAGTTTTCTGCTTCAGAGAAAGAAAAAAAGCTACCCAGACAGGATGCTGATACACTGTAACAGGTTCCATGCGCCCAGGGCCCACTCGGGACCGCCTGGACCCGCCTGGACCCGCAGTACTGAGGCCAACCGTGTTCTACCAAGCTCCACTCTGTCTTCCTCTTCATCCATCACCCGGCCGGCCTTGACCTGTTGGCACTACTCCAAAATACCCAAATCTGCCACCACCACCACCACCACCACCACCACCACCACCACGGTTGGGGGTTGGTTCACTCTTGTTAGTCTGTCCCTTCTCTTCCTTCCTTCCCTTCTTTTGGGGTGTGTGGAGTGGGTAGGAGTTAAGGCCGAGCTTCACACATGCTGTTTTGGGGCAGCCCTCTTCGGCCCCCACCTGTGCTTCCTGTCCTGACTCACACCTTGTATCTTCCGAGACAACCTGAAAACCTGAGCCTTTTATCTCCGCTGCTAATCACTTTATTTATGCCCAGTGACTCCCAAGTTTGCATTTGCCATGTAAGACTCCTTTTGCCCAGCCTCTTGATTTTATTCTGATCTCCTGGGAAAAGCAATTCTATTTCAGTTTCAGGCCCTTTGCACCCGATGCTACCAATTCTCCAGAGCACTGTTCAGGTCTCAGCTCAGATAACAACTTGGAGAATTCTTGAAGTAATTACTGGTGCTTGAATGGTCTCTCTCTTTGTTAGCTTTTGTACTGTCTGTACTCTGTTACTAGAAATAATAGTGTGTAGGCGTCGCTGGGAATTGAACTCAGGGCTTCGAACGGATCATTTTTCTTGATCATCAGGAAGTTCAGTTATGTGAAGAATAAATATTCACGCTACTAGCATTTTAAAGCTTCTCTTTGCGACATATCACCCATATTAATGGGACAGACTCCAGCTGGGAGTCAGGGGTGAAAGATGACATTTGTCTTTCTCACTCCCCCGACAGCAGTTTCACAATACAAAATGCACTACTAGGTACAGGGAAAATCCAAGTGTTACTACTCGTTAAAAGCAGTTCTACTGCAATGGAATTCGGAATCAGCTAACTCCAGTCCACGAGTACAAATGCTAGTGGTCAAGAAGGAATGCTTTTAGCTTGGGCTTCTCAGCTCTAGAGAAGAAATTTTTTTTTCTAACACCTTGCTTTCTTTTATTCAATGACTTAGCTACATCAGTGGAGCTCATGGATGTTTTATACTTTAGATTGTATCGCCATATTGCTTTCTTTTATTCAATGACTTAGTTACATCAGTGGAGCTCAAGGATGTTTTATACTTTAGATTGTATGGCCAGTGTACTAGATGGTGTCCTTAAACGCAGTGGCAACACAGTGGTAATTCCAACATTGGACCATGAAGGCAGGAGGGTTAAGTGTTTGCTTTAGATGCAAGATAATAAAATCTACTGAAGACCTCTTTCTCGTCTGGTCTCTTAAATCATGCAGATCCTACAAATGTTGGCACATTTAATTCTGCAGTACTAGATGGATCCCAGAGGAGCCCATCAAGTATTTATGATACTACACACCAGGCACTGACTTAAGATGCCACTGTTTCTGCTAGTAGGGTGAATTCCCTAGTAGGCGGGAGCTCAAATGTCCTGTTATCTGGTTCCCCTGCTGTCTGGGTTGTGAAACTGTCCAACCACAACAGTCTGAGTGTATCTGGAGCTTTACAAGGTAGTTCAGGGACACTGACAAGTGGAGCCCTAGAGTTTCATCAACTGGGCCTGCCCTGTACTTCTGTAGCTCTCCTGAGTCCTTCATCTATGTATCACCAGTACCATAGCCCAGGATGGACACTGTGGGATGTTTTGATACACAAGCTCTTCAAGCTACTGGTGACACAACCCTAGCTGTGTGTAGCCAAGTACGACTTTGAATGTCTGATTTTTCTGTCTTCATCTGTGAGTGCTGGGATTAAAGGTGTGATCCACCAGGCCTAGTTTTATGCAATAATGCAGATTAAATCCCAAGCTTTGTGTACATGTAAGCAAGCAATCCGCCTGCCTCAGCATTCCCAGCATTCCCAGCAGCTGGGTCTTTTAGTACCATTTAAGACATTTAGCTAAGCTTGGCATCTATCTACAACCCTAGCACCAGATGGGCTAGGCTACATACTGAGACTGTCTCAAAAACATGCCATGCACAGAAACTGGCACCAGGATCAGGGAGCCATCTTATCATTTCTCCATGGTAGGTCCTTTTTAAATGCTTACAAACAGCTGCTAACAAGATTTCCTTTGTCACCCAGTTGGCCCCAATTTTATAAAAGTTAGAAAAACTTAAAGGTATAAGAAGGACCCAGTTGCTGGACTTAGTTTGAAGGATGTTTAACAGCAAACTGACTGGGACAAGGCCTCGTGCATAAACTGAAAGCCACCAGTACTTTCTGATGACAAGACACAGACTCACAGATATGCAGCAAAGTGTTGGTGTCTTACTCTCTGTCAGAAAAAAACCAACTCCCAGGACTGGCCCAATACCAAGGTCCTCTAATATTTCAACTAACCAGTTTAGCTACCTCTGTCTAGATTAAACAGTCCCAGTACCCTGGAAACAAAAGGCCTTATGCTATTGTGATCTTTTGTATCTGGACACATTCCATGTTGGAGCAAAAGCAAATTTTTACCTTTGTGTGCTTTGTGCGACTTTAGTGCAGTACAGCTCTGGGTGCAAAAGTCTGCTCAAATGAATACTACTGTGTGTGCTCCCTCACAGAGAATGTCTGACATTTTCTCAGAAGATAAAGATAACTAGAGAAATGTAGTTTAACTTCCTAGAGGTTCTTAGAACTTTTTCCTCTCAACACTGACCCTATACTTTTTGCTTTGCTTTAAGTTTTTGACAAGATCTCCTGCATCCCAGTCCAGTTTCCAAGCTGCTAGGGCACAGGGTGACCTCAGATTCCCGATTCTCCTGCCTCTGCCTCCAAGTGCTGGGATTATAGATGTCCCCATTGTGCCTGGCTTCTGAACTGTGGGTGACAGGATGGACCCAGAGCTTCATGCATGAAGACACCCTAACAGCTGGGCTTCACCCCGAGCTATCGTCTAAATATTTTCCTTATTCCTTAGGAACATCTTGAGTTGCCACAGTTGTACCTAGAAATGTTAATACAGGGTATTAACATTTTATCAAGTAGAGGGTATCCTTTCCCACAAAAGCCAAACAGAAAACAAAGCGTTACTAACATTTTCCATTTATTCATTAATAAAAAGTGCATAGTACCAGCCCTTAACCCCAGTCCAAGCGCTTGGTAAAGATTAACACCAACGGCTAGATGGCACAGGCTGATTTGTTTGGCATGATTTACACATTGAGAAACAGCAAATTACATTTAGTACATCACATGACCCCTTTGCCTTTAACAAAATAATCATTGGACATGTAATGATACACAGGATTCTTCACTGAGAAATATAAGACTGTCCCTATTTTCTATTGCAACGACAAAATTTAAACCACTTGTCATTTTCCTTCTTCAAGTTGCTGTTTTGCGTTTTAAAGTGAGTTGGTCAAACTGAAGTAGAAAATCAGAGAGACAAACTGTCATTTAGAATGAGACTTCTACAAGACCTGTAAAAATCTAAGCTATTAGTAAATCCATAAACGCTATTACAGATGCTAAATGGAACCATGGGACAGTGATACTCAATAGTGACTCTGGAGAACCTCTGTACACTGTAAAACACGAGTTCTTAGGCATGGAACAGTGTTTAGATACATGATAAAATCTTTTGCTATAAGCGCTCCCAATGGTAACCTGTCCCATGTGGAAAAGAGAAAAACAAAACTGCTAGATTCTGTATGAAACAGTTTGAAGGGACTCTCAAATGAGCTCTCTCGGTGGCGTGGATGGCTGAAACTTACTGTAAGCCCTTTTAAAAAAAAAAGATTTATTTATTTATTATATGTAAGTACACTGTAGCTGTCTTCAGCAGCCCAGAAAAGGGCATCAGATTTCATTACGGATGGTTGTGAGCCACCATGTGGTTGCTGGGATTTGAACTCAGGACCTTCAGAAGAGCCGTCAGTGCTCTTACCTGCCGAGCCACCTCTCCAGCCCAAGCTTTCTCTTTATTTTAAGAGAATTGTAACTACAGATCAAGTGAATGCTTGCAAGCCAAATAACGGTGTATTAAATATGCTAGATTAAAGGGCCACATGTAGAAATTTAAGGAAGAGAGTAACAAATTAGTAGTTGGGCTAAGTATAATATTCTATGCAAGATAATATCACTTTAGGAATATAGAAAAAAACTACCAAAGGGGAAAAAAAATAGCAAAGACTAGGGGTAAAAAAACCAAACCCAAGGCCAAGTACTTCTCAAAGAAATTCAACTGTTAACAGGCATTAAAGGGCCTGGATCAGGCCAGGTGGTGGTGGCATATGCCTTTAATCCCAGCCAGGGAGGCAGATGCAGGTGGGTGGATCTCTGAGCTTGAGGCCAGAGCTATGCAGAGAAACCCTGTTTCAAAAACACACACAAAAACATCTGGATGGGATTTTCTGTACAACTGTGATCATGTGTACTTCTGGTGAACACAAAACTAAGCTACTTCTATGTCAGCAAGTAAAATCTTTACTGGGTTAAAACAAAACAAAACAAAACAAGGCTGTGTTACTAACTTAAGAGAGGGTTTATGTAAGAAAAGGCTAGATATTTAGACGTAAGTGTATGTGGTAGAAATGAATGCCTAGAACAAGAATCTACTTTTCCAGGTCTTGAATACTAGATGTTCTGTATCCATATTTTCTCCATTAAAACAATTATTTATTTATTCTTATTTTATGCTCATTGGACTTTTGCCTATGTGAGGGTGTCAGAACCCCTCAGACTGGAGTTAGCCAGTTGTGAGCTGCCAGGTGGGTGCTGGGAAATGAGCCTGGGTCCTCTGAAGAGCACTCAGTGCTCTTAACTGCTGAGCCTTCTCTCCACCCATCGACATTTTTATTTTAATCTGAGGTGAAGTCTCAGCTATTTGTGAGACACTGTGTGAAGCTATCAGCAGGTCAGAAAGCACTGTTGGGACATATGTGCAGCCTTCAGAGGCTGAGGGCAGGAGAAGAGACACTACAGCTTTAGATCCACCTGAGGCTATTCTAGTTTTGCTCAGATTAAGTCCCTCACCCCATTTCTTTTCCTTTGTGAGCCAAGGTCTTCCCGGGCAACCCAACCTGACCTGAAATTCACTATGTAGCCCAGTCTGATATCAAGACTGCTACCATAGCTGGTTTTTCTGTTAAACTGGCTACAGGCTACTAAGTGGGTAAGACTTCTGGGTGGCCACAGCAAAAGAGAAATCCTTTACTCTGTGTTGTTCATTTGTTCAGGATTTAACTTACCTGGTTAAATCACTCCTCATAAGCACACGTAGTTAAGAGATTTTTAAAAAAAAAAAAAAAAACTTCACTGTATGAGTGCTCGGCTGGATATACACCCACCCGCCATCAGGTCCCTATAGCTAACTGCGAGCCACCATGTGGTTGCTGCAAACTCAATTCATGACCTCTGGAAAAGCAGCCTGTGCTCTTAACCATCTCACAGCCTGGTTATGTTTTTTTAAGCGTTGAGCACAAAGCCAAGTGATCCAGGAAGAGTGCACGCAGCCAGGGTTCCCACACCAGGCAGATGCCCTTAACAATGCTGAATAGCAGATGTCACACAACCAGGTCACAGGGCGGTCCACGGTGTGGTGTGGTAGAAGTTTATTTAGTTCACACAAATAATTTCTCAGCAGCTCTGTACAGTGACAGCCTAGACTGACCAAGGAGAGGTCAGCCTTACCTTGATAACAAAATCTGTTCCGGCCCTGACAAATCCCCTGCAGTGATCCCTAGGAGGCCTGTTTGATGCAGTCTGTAGTCAATGCTTTTGAACCTCTGACTGGTTAAAAACACTTTGAAATCTTAGTTACCAATGCTCTTCCAACTGCGATGCATCTGCATGCCACTACTAAACAGAGCTGAGCTGAGAGGTGACAAAAATATTCTCCTTTGTCATTTTCCTCCTTTTCCTTGGAATAAACCAAGACTTCAGATTAAAGGCTTTTCTCCTCATAAGTCAGAAGGGCAACAAAAGACTCATTTTTAAAAAAAAAATTTTAAAAGGTATGAAACTAAATCATGGGTATTAAAATGTCAGCCCCACATACAGATGACTTTAACAGGGAAGTGTCAGAACGGAAGTGAATCTTGTTGAAGAGGCGCTCACTTGAGTAAGGCTAGCATACCAGTGGCTCTCAATGACACGCGACGGATTCTAAATCAACCACTATATTAACCAATCATGTTTATTTAAAGTATTCTTAACATCAGAAAATTTTAATGGGAATTAAAAAAAAATCAGTAAATAACCAATTCGATTTTCCTATTCTAGCCATATAAGCCAGCTGGAGATGGTAAGGAAAATGCTCTAAAGAGTCACCGTCCCAAGGACTACAGAAAACTGCCACCCACAGATAAATTGCCACAGTAAAGTAACTACAGCGTGGCTCTGTCACTCATACTAGACAACCCCAAATAAATACCTTACGAAAAGAATTAAAATCTATCAAAACCACTTAAAATACTTAAATGCAGAAATCTCAATTTTCCTTTTGTTGGGCCAGAAACCACCGCAGCTGCCACGGCCAGGGTTCCAGGGAGAACGAGTGGAATGTTTAGGCTCAGGCGGACCAACGGAGCCTCAACTTTTCAATAGAATCATTTACTCAGGTAAACTGTAAATAAGAACTGTGGCAACACAGGAAGCAAAAGGCAGTTGGCAAGTGAAATTTCTAGAAGCTCATGAAAACAATACCATCCAAACTGCAGATGGAAAAGGAGACAGTTAGTGCCTGGTTGTCTTCAGTCGCTCGGTCGTGCAGGGTGTGAAACCATCGCTGCTTCCCACACCAGGACATTAGTCCACGGGAGGGGCTGGCGGGTCCTGGCCCTGGTGTTAAAAAAGAACGGTTAAGTGACTTTAACACATCCCATGAGCATCACACCTGTCCCTCCCACGTCGCACTGAATCTATACTTGCTGTCTTTATTTTACATGGGGAACATAAGGTAAACACTGTGGCTTAGCAGGGTTTGCCCCTTTCGTGCCTGTGGTATGGAAGGAAGCTGCAACAGTAATGGGATTATCCTGGCCACCTTGAGGTAGTGTCAATCCTTCTGATGATGTGATTGCCTGAGTGCAGTATACTCACAAGTAGAGACTTCTGTTTCTCACTGTGGAATGTCTACCAGAAAGTGATTCCAGTGCTTGTGGCAACCAACCAACCCCTGTAAGGGAAGCCACCTTACACTGCAGTCTGAAGTAAGAGGAAAGAAACTGGCTATGCATGCATTCATGTATGTATTTAGAATGGATATGTATGTATGAATGTTATGTATGTATTTGTTTCATGTATCTCAGAGGTTGTGCACCCTGGTCAAGTACTTTACCAACTGCGCCCAGACCCTGGGTTCACAATAGCACTGTTAACTTTCTTCTTTTTTGAGACACGGGCATTGGCTGGGGAGCCTATGCACTGCAGTTACCGTATGAGCACAGTCTGCTTCGTACTGTTGAACTGTCTTGGCACTGAACCCAACTGAATTTCTGGTGTGTAAAACAGTAAATCCACATACTTAATCAGCTTTACACTGTTTTTTGTCACTTGCAACAGCAAGCATCTGAGCTAAAAGAAAAGATGCCAAACTACAAGGGCTGAGAGACGAGGGTCAAGAGTTTGAGGCTAACGAGCTACAAAATGAGTTCAAGGCTAGCTGGGTCATATAGTGAGACTTTATCTCAAAGGACGGACGGAGGGAGGGAGGGAGGGAGGGAGGGAGGGAGGGAGGGATGGCACTTTTAGGATTGCCAGGAAGGCTTTATTTACTTAGCTGGAGTGCTCTGTAAGGTGAGCAGCCTTTTTATTGTGGTTTGGTTTTTTTTTTTCCCCTGTTCCTTGCTTAGGACACAGAGACTATTGTTTCTAGGACCAATAAGGTAATGGCTTGTAATGGTTTCTAAGTCAGGTTAAATTGGATTTCTTTCTCTAAACATTGGGGAAATTGCTCCCTGACACAAAAATAATAAAGGTGTACACAGAATGTAAGGCACAGGGAAAAGCTAAGAAAGAAATACTTTGTTTGCAAGTTTTTTATGCACATTCCTCTTTCCAAGAAAAGACTAAAGTGCACTAAAGCCTTCTCTCCTTTTCTTCCAGGACAGATGGAGTCTCACTGTGTAGAGTAGGCTAGCCTTGAAATGCAAATGAGAACCTGTGTGTGCTGATGAAGCCATTCCTAGCAGCTCAGCACAGGCATGTCTATGCTCTCTCCTCCTAAAAGCCCCATGGTGCAGGTCACTGCTCGATGTTATGTCTGCTTTCCTCTAATATGAAGAATTACTTATAAAGTCTAACATTAACAACATTAGGCCACAAATTGTGAAGCCTGAGTAACGGATTTAATAGGGTAGTTTGGTGTTCGAACATGTGGTTTCATCATGAAGTAAAAGGTTTTTTGGGACAGGGTTTCCCATAGGAAAGCAAGCTAGGCTCTAACTTGCTATGTAGCAAAGGGTGACCTTGAATTTTTGATGTCCTACTCCACCTTCCCAGTGCTGAGGAGTCAAGGCAGGGCTTCATACATGCAGGCGAGCAAGTTGCGGACTAAGCCACATCCCTGCTGATGGACACCCCTCACAGCACAGCAATGCTTTATTTAAAGCCAGACATAAAGGCTTTATCCTACCTATCACTACACGTTCCTAGTCTCAAACTTTTTTTCTTAATCATTTTTATTTTTATTTTATGTACATGTTTTGCCCGCATGTATGCCTGTGGGAGGGTGTCAGATTCTCCAGAACTAGAGCTACAGACCGTTGTGAGCCACCATGTGGGTACTAGGAATTAAACCCAGGGTCTCTGGAAGAGCAGTCAGTACTCCTAACTGCTGAGTCATCTCTCCAGCCCAACTTTTTTTTTTTTTCTGGATGCTGTGTAATTTTAAAGATACCCATATCCCTTCCTTGTTCCAAGATCTCACTTTGTAGTACAAGGTGGCCTAGAACTTGTGGCAATCCCCCGGCACACCCTCCCAAGTGCAGGGATTACAGATATGAGCCACATCTAGCTCTGTTTTTTGTTAATTTTTTTATGTTCATCTCCATAGAAGACAACTGGGGACTGAAAATTTTATTATGACTACACTGAAAGGACTCAGTCTAAGAACTGAGTCTTCCTCTTGATAATTTCTGTATTTCAGTCAAAGCAAACACCTCCCACCCCCGCAAAGGATCAGTAGAAACTCTTACACTGTGAGGACTGGAGGGCTTCCCAGGAAGGCTGGAACCTCTCAGGTTAGGAGGCCTCAGTAGGAAGAGGAGCACGGCGATCGCCACCCAGGCCATCAGGATCACAGTGATGCTGATGCCACTGTCATTGGAGGGTCCTGGCACTAAGGATGAACAGAAAGAGCATCTGTAGTAAAACTGCATCCTGACTGTGACACTGCGAGATAACCTAAAAACCAATTCCAATGTTTAAGTACCAGCTTTAAAAAGCACACTAAGAAAATCACTGCTAATTTAAGTACAGCTGTCAACTAGTACATTTCAATTTCCCTCTTTCAAGCGACAAAATCTACAAGGTAACTTCTGGTAGTCACAAACCAAACTTTAAAAAGACTTTGACTTGTCTAATAGTACTTTACAGTTTTTTTTTTATTATGTGTGTGTATGTCTCTGTATGGATATGAGCATGCGTATATGGGTGCCTGTAAAGGCCAAAGGAGTCAGCTTTCCAGAGCTGTAGTAACAGGCAAACTGTGAACCATCTGAAATGGGTGCTGGAAATGGAACTCTGGTCCTCTGTAAGAATAAACAGTATACACCCTTAACCACAGAGGCACTTGTCCAGTCCAGTGTAGTAAGTTAATAATTTGTGTTAACAGAATCCTGAGAGTTTGGGAGCAGTTAGGGACACTTAATCACTGTGACACTCAATAGTCTACACACATTCAACAGTTCTGCACTGATTTGCAAGGACCATGGACTCAGGAAACCACAAATGCATAGATCTGCTGAGAGCTAAAGAAGCTGGATCAAGAATAGCTAATGGAGGGCTGGAGACATGACTCGGGATTAAGAACACCTGATACTCTTGCAGAGCGAGGACCCGGTTCAGCTCAACACCCACAGCCGTAGCTTCTAACTGTACATCTATCTCCAGGGGCCCAACGCTCTCTTCTGACCACCACAGGCACCACAGACATGCATGTAGGCAAAGCATAAATAAATAACTCTACAAGAATTTTAAAGAATACCCAATAGTAGGCATGGTGGCACATGCCTTTAATCCAGGACTCAGGTCATAGAGGCAGGTGGATTTCTGAGTCTTAGGGCAGCGTCATCTAGAGTTCCAGGTCAGTGAAGGGGAGGCAGATGGGAATGCCGTTTCAGTTCTAAGCTCAGTCACTTTCTGAGCAACAGCTAACAGTGGGGCAGGGGTCACCAAACTGTAGGCTTTACTGACACCGTTTCTCCTGTGCTTTGGACGCTGGGTGTTGAACCCA
Source organism: Apodemus sylvaticus (assembly GCF_947179515.1). NCBI lineage: Eukaryota > Metazoa > Chordata > Mammalia > Rodentia > Muridae > Apodemus > Apodemus sylvaticus. The sequence continues at coordinate 44,844,911 of NC_067482.1, read as the reverse complement.
GGACCTTTCCATTATAGACAGGCAGCACACCACCCAGCCACACCCAACCCCCACAGCACACGGCTCTTGCTCCCTTTGTTACTCTAAAGGTTGTGGGGAGCTAACATTTTTATTACATTTACTCTTTAATTTCTGCGGAGTAACACATGTGAAGGTCACAGGATAACTTTTAGGATCTGTTTTCTTTTCACTGTGTGAATTCCAGGGACTGAACATAAGCCTGGGTGGGTAAGTGCCTTAATCAGCTCAGTCATCTGACTTGAACTTTCTTCTTACACAGGGTCTATCCATTATCCATTTCCCTCAAGTCTCCAGGGTAGCCTAGGCTGGCCTCAAATTCCGGATTTCCCGTTCCCTAACTCCCAGACAAGTATGTGTTGTCATGCCTAAAACAGCAGAAACCCAAACATCTCTGTTGACCCACCCAGTGACTAAGGCTATCCAGCTTCGAGGACACTGACCTGACCTTTGTTGGGGTGACTTGGCCTTGTGCCTCTAATCTCTACTTTCTCCAGCATTATCTTTCCTAGTTACTTCATTCCTTCTTCTCGCCTGGCTGCACATCAGGAAGACCTGTGACCTATAGCACAGACTCTGAGGCCTGTCACACCATCTGATTCAGGAGCAGTGTAGGGCTGGGGGTAGGGTGGTTTTTTGTTTGTTGTTTTTTTAAGCCTTCCAAATGTATGATGTAACACCAATTCAGTATTTCTCTGGCAAGAAGTCCTGGAAGGAGTCCTTCCACACTCCTCCTATCCACCCTGCCCAGCACAACAACCAACCTCTCATTTACTCTCTACCTCCCTCTCTCCTGTAACAATCCCATTGCTTCTGCTACTGTCCTGCTGCCTCTTCAAAATATCATAGCATTTCTCAATTAAAGAAATGGCTTACCTAAGCCATTAACTTTTTAAGAGCAGGGACCATCTCATGGCTATTTGATCTTGGTTTCTTTATCTATGAAAGTTAAACATCCCATCACCTCATAGGGCAAAATGGGTAAGGGAAAAGTGGCTCACAGGGGAGGGCAGGAGAAGGGAAAAGCAAGCCCTCTACCACTGAACCCCCATACCCCCATACCCATATTTATTTGTAGGATGTAGAAGGGAAACATGCCATTGCACCCTCTGGGGAAATAAAAAGGTAATTTGTGGGAGTCAGCTATTGGGTTTAAGGCTTATTTACTCTATGTTAATCATACGGTTGGTCTCGGGACCACAGGTGCCGCATGAGTGCTGGAGGCGAGCCTGCTGTATGAGTGTCCTGAGAAGCATGGAGGAGGCATGTGAAGTCTGCTGGAAATGAGTCTTTTGTGAAAAGTCTTAAATATCCTGTTAAGAGAGAAATGCCTGCAGAAGTCATGGAGAGGAGTGTGACAGTAAATGTAAAGGCATATATGTGTGTACATGTGCCCACATCTGTGTGGCTCCCAGAAGAGGGCAGCAGGTGCCCTGGAGCTAGAGCTGCAGGTGCCTGTGGTCTGCCTGACCCCGCCGGCCGGGATCCGGAAACTCAACTCAGGTCTTCCGCAAGGGCAGCAAGCATTTCTAACTGCCGAGCCATCTCTTTAGCCCTACACCAAAGCTTTCAACTGAGGAAATGTCATAATGTAGTCTGATTTATTTTTAAATTACATATTTACTTATTTTGTGTATGTGTGTACACGCATACATGCCACAGCATACATGTTGAAGTCTGAGGACAACTTGAAGTTAGTTCTCTTCTTCCACGGTATGTGGTGTATGTGATGGGGGGAGTCCCAGGGAACTGACCTCAGATCATCTAACTTGCAGCTTTATCTGCTGGGCCATCCTACTGGACCTCGCTTGTATTGAGATATCATGTATCCAGGATGGCCTTAAATATGCTGCTATGTAGCCATGACTGGCTGGAACTCTGTTTCTAGAATGCTGAGACTGCAAGCCTGGGCTGCTTACTCCTGGTTTGCTGAATTTTAGAAAATAATTATGGTGCCATCCTAGGAAGTGAATGTGGTATATGAGACCCGTAAGACTCCAGAGGCCAAACAGCAGGCAAAGAGGACATGACGGGAGCGGCAGAGGCAGCAGCAGGAGGTGGGAAGAATGCTGGTGGACACTGAACGTGCAGATTAAAGAAGATTTGAGGGCTCGGGCACAGTGGGTGAGGCAGAGGACCATAATGTTCATAGCTAGCCTGAGCTAGACCGTGAGTTTGAAGCCAGCCTAGGCACACAGGGAGACCACAGAGACAGGCTAAAGTGCAGTTTAGTGCTGGAGCACTTGCCTAGTGTGCACGAGGACTGGGGTTTGATCTGCAACACCCTAAGAAAGAAACAACAGTCTTCCAAAAATATTCTACAAAGACATAAAACGTACTTCACATTCAGACAAACCTCTGGACTTTCTTTTTCAAAGTGGTTCTATGAAAAAAAAAACTAGAAATGTTCTTAGATGGCTGCCTTCTGTAATGAGAAAACCATGACCACTGGTGACTATAAGCCGCAGGGGCTAGAGAATGGTGCTAACGCGTGGCAGGGAGGAGGGAGAGCACTGACCTGGTGCTGGGGATCCAGCGGACAGAGGGCCCGCCTCCAAGCACCCTCGCCTTCAGACTGACACAAGATGCCCAAGTAAAACAGTCATAGTTGCTACACACGGGACAACAGAGGATGGAACCGCTGAGAAGGTGAAAGTGTCCACAAAATGTAGAGCGAAGCCAGCAGGACAAGGCTGCGCAGCCAAAGGCTCCACCTCCCACCCACCAATATAATCAATTGGGTTTTTGATATTGCAAATGTAGAGAGGGAACTGTGAACAATCTGAGTCAGGAGCCAATGGGATGTATTTATTGCTGACTCCTGCAACTGGAGTGAAGTTCAGAAGCCGGGTGAGATTTGGAGACCAGAAGTAGACAGTTACAGCCGGAGCATAGGACTCATGGGTCAGAACAAGGACCTTCTAGTATGCTTCAAACAGAAAACCCCTGAAAAGTTTTAGGTGAAAAGAAGCCAAAAGCAAACTCTTACTTGTCCAAGCCAATTAATTGTGTTATGAAAACAGAGCGACAGGGAAATAACCGGGAGAGAATTAAGAACATGTAAGCAGGGCATGGTGACACTCACCTGTGATCCCACCACTTGGAGGCTGAGGCAGGCAGATCTGTGTGAATCTGAGGTCAGCCTGTTGTACACAGTGAGTTCTAGACCAGCCAAGGGTACATAGAGTTTAGGTCCTGACTCAAACAAACCAACCCTATTATAATAGCCTGGATACGAGATGGTGAATAGGGAGGAGGCAGAATGGGCGCTATCAAGTACAGTGTTGGTTACATCCTGAAGGCAGACCTGAGAGCCAAGGGTCAGAACAGAGTTACCACACACTTACTGTAAAGACAAAAGAAGAAAAGCCGCTGTGCCAAGCTACTAGGATCTCAATTCTGATGGCGATGGTTTTGAGACGGCTGGCCTAGGAAACACCACAGCGGACACGTCCACGAGACAGTCACTAGCACACACATAATGAGTCATGAGACTTGAGAACATCCACCATCAAGGGAGTGTAAGGAAGGAGCAGCTCCAGGGAATGAGCTCATGAGGCCAGGGGGATTCAGAAAACAGAGCAGCTCAAGACAATAATTAGAAAGTTAGAACTGGAGGGGACTATGGCTAAAGAGTTGGAAAAATGCAAGACTGAATAGTTACAGGTTCTGAGCAGGAGCTTTGTCTACAAACGGGAAAAGACAGGAAATGATGTCGAAGGTTGGGCTGGGCAGGGAGCTCCAGCAGGCAGTGCACCGTCACGTAAACATGAGCCCCTGAGTTCAGTCAAACCATGGGAAAAAGGGGGGCATGGGGCAACTTGTAATCCCAGTGCTGGGGAAGGGAGCAGGAGAATCCCTCCCTGTGGCTCATGGGCTGACCACGCAGCAGAGCCTACTCAGTGAGCCCCAGATCCCACTGAGAGACCCTGTTTTAAAAACAAAAAGGTGGAAGGCTTATGAAAAAGGACATCTGAGGTGGACACGTGGCATCCATATTCATGTGCATCCACACAGCATGTGCACCAGCACAATGATGCTCCTGCACACACAAACACCACAAAGTGCACCCTCCTCCCGGCCTTGAGCAGACTGATCAGACCTTGTTTGCCACAGCTGCCTAGCCCACCTGGGGTGGAGTCTTCTGACCAGGTGGAAGTCTCCTGTTTCCCACATCCACAGCATTCCTCAGAAACAACACTGCCTGCTGGCTGAAGCTGGTTTTGAAACAAGAACCCAGATGAACCTAAGGATGGGTCTTTACCTATTAAACGCAGAACTGAAAATTAAACTTTGAGCCTTGGTCAGAACTTTTATCTTGGCTCCATTTTTCTCTCACCCCACTACCTTAATTCCAGCCTCCCTTTCAGGTAAACACAGTCTTCCCGTGGCTACTAGACGGTTACAGCAAAGTAATAAATACAGCTGTGTATACTGATGCACAATGTAATGCTATCATTTGAGAGGCAGGAGCAGAGGGCAGATCTCTATGAGTTGACAGCTATTCTGCTTTATGTTTATGTAATGGACTTCAGGCTAGCCAAGGCTACAGAGACACTGTCTCAAGATAAATAAGTAATAAAACAAATAAAGATGCCAAAAGTTAAGTTTCAATAAAAACAAAAAATAACATGAAGTGGCAGGGAATTATCAAAGAGAAAAACCACTAGTGCCTTTAGCAACCATGCAAGCAAATCAAAACTTAGAACTTAAAAACCCAAACATATTCAGTGATTAATGCCAAAGCTCAAATAGAATCTATAAATTGGAACATAAATATTTCTCTACCATTTACCCTTTTGTCTTATGCTTACATTGTTTTGTACCTCTCTAGAAGTTAAATTCTATGAATAACTGAGTAAATTATGTTTTTAGAGACAAGATCTCATGTATGCCTGGCTGGCCTCTAACTGAGTAGCAGAGACTGACCCTGCACTTCTGACACGTTCAGCCTTTGTCTCCTCAGTGCTGGGATTATAGGTGTGATAGGTCTGTATATATAGATATGTATCCGTATGTACATATGCATATTTTTTATTTGATGCTGGAGGTCAAATCTTGGACTTCACCTATGCTAAACTAGCAGGATTGAGAGGACCTGCCTAAGCACACACACAGCAAGCACATACACGGGGAGAGCGAGCGAGCGAGCACACGGAAACTTGCATCTGATGTTAAATATAAACAACTGACCTATTAATAAATGTAATTGGGGGCTGGAAATATAGGGCAGACATGGAGTACTTTTGCCCAGTATAGACAAGACCCAAGGTTAGAAAATCAGCATTACTCAGTAAGACAATATAACCCAGCAACCAAAGCCTTCTGACATGTGCAGGAGACCTCACAATGGCTGAAGTATGCTTTTCAATTTAAAAAAATCTTAAAAATAATTTTTGAGCTGGAAGCAATTTAGAAATAGCAAATTAAAGGCAAACTCCCATGAACAGGTTTTTCTGTCTAATGATGAAATATAAATTCTTTACTGAAGACAGAAACCTACAGCAGAAAACTGTAAATTTCCTTCACAAATTCCCTCCCATGCATTCCCTCCCACCCTCTCCCACCCTTGGAAGCCTAGAACCCCTTTAAGTGCTATTGGTCTCTCACTAACTTATTTTTTTTTTAGCTGAAGAAGTGATAAAGGAAGAGCCGTGTTATTTTTTAACACAGGGTCTTGACACGTAGCACAGAACAGCCTAGAGTTCACCATTCTGCCTCGGCCTTCCTTCCACATGGGGTTTCAAGCATAGACTGCCACCCATGCCAGCAAGAGTTGTGTTAGTGACGCTTCCTTGAGGAGCCCTGAACTGCACTTGAGGCGGACAAAACACTTGTGAGTATATCAAGCAGCAAGTATACACTGGAGAGCCACTTACCCTAATAAATCAGGCATGATGATTAATGGACACCACGCTTAATGTCCTAACACCCTGGGAGGTGGAGGTGTACATCAGAAGGTCAAAGCAGCCTGGGCTATGTGAAGTAGTTTTGCTGGTGTCGTACCCCAGGCCCACCCTCCTGCTGCCCATGGCTACTTACACTCCCGAAGGCATTCTGTGTCGGTGCAGTAGGACTGGGACTGCCGGAGCTGCAGTGACAGAAAGGAGAGTTAGCTGCTGAGCCAACATGGTGGGGCAATCAGACTGGGGTTTGGGTGGGGTATGGGGTGGGTAGGTACAGGGGTGGACAGACAGAATACAGCATCGGAGCTAGATCAGCATGCATGCAGCCCTATGTGTAATTCATAGCACCAGATAATAAGCAAGCAGATCTTTTTTTTTTAAAGATTTATTTATTATTATATGTAAGTACACTGTATCTGTCCTCAGATACACCAGAAGAGGGCGTCAGATCTCATTACGGATGGTTGTGAGCCACCATGTGGTTGCTGGGATTTGAACTCAGGACCTTTGGAAGAGCAGTCGGTGCTCTTACCGGCTGAGCCACCTCTCCAGCCCCCTGGATTTGGTTTTTGAAGACAGGTTTTCTCTGTGTAGCCCTGGCTGTCCTAGAACTTACTCTGTAGACCAGGCTGGCCTCGAACTCAGAAATCCACCTGCCTCTGCCTCCCAGAGTGCTGGGATCACAGGAGTGCGCCACCACTGCCCAGCAAATCTTTTTTTGTTAAAGTTTAGACATATTTATGTATTTTGCCTGTATGTTTGCCCGTGTGCCACATATATGCCTGGTGCCCAACAGAGGTCAGAACTGGGTATCGGATCCCTGGGATGATGTAGAGTTACTACAGAGGTTGTAAGCTGCTGTGTGTGTGTTAGGAATCAAACCCAGGTCCAGTCCTCTAGAAGGGTAACCAGTGCTCTTATCCTGCTAAGCCATCTCTCTAGGCCCTTTATTATTTATTTTTTGTGACAGGTTCTCATGTAAGCCACACTAGCCTCAAACTCACTACATAGCAGATGACCATAAACTCCAATTGTCCTTGTCTCTACTTCCCCAAGGCTGGGAGTGATGAACATATAACTTTTCAATTTGGTCTCATTATGAATGACAGCCTCTTCCATGTTCAGTAACCCACCCCCTGCAAGTATTTGCACAGCGACGGACAAAACAACTGCTGAGCTGGCCAAGCATGGCTGCCACAGAGTGACAGGCAGCGCCTCAAGTCAGGTTAGGCAACGTTCTAGTGCTCTGGGCAGGTCACCTGACACCTCCAAGCTTCTGTTCTTCTCACCTATTAACACGGGGACAGAAAAACTGCCCACTCACCAGGAAACCATCAGGGACTAACACTGACAACACAAGGAAAGCACAGTAACAACCCAGTAACACCGTGTTCTACACGAAGTATCATCTCATCCAAGCAGGGCTGCAATAACCAACAAACTGTTGGGCTGGAGAGATGGCTCGGCAGTTAAGAGCACTGGTTGCTCTTCCAGAGGTCCTGGGTTCAATTCCCAGTAACCACATGGTGGCTCACAGCCATCTCTAATGGGATCTGATGCCCATTACATAGCAGACAGCTACAGGGTTCTCGTATACATACAATAAATAAATCTTTAGAGAGAGAGAGAGAGAGAGAGAGAGAGAGAGAACACTACCCACATTAGGTTACAAGAGAGAAAAAGTAAAAAAAAATTTCAAAAACTATACTTTCAGGGATAATTTCTATAATTTGTTACTGACTGTGTAGAGCACCGGAAACCACACTGAGAGCCTGTAGCGCTCTCTCCTGAGCCTGAAGCCTGCTCTTAGTGCTGCTTTCTGCAACTGCTACTAGTCGTTGAGGATCATTCTCAAGCCTCTTTGAGGGTCGAAAAGGAGAGAATGCAGTCTGAGTTGTTAAAAAAGAAAAAGAAAAGAATTCAAGTTCACACTTCTAAATCCATGTGTCCTTCCAGAACTCTCATCACTAAGGGAAGAGACTCTATACCAAGAGGCAATAGGAGAAATTAGGTAAAAAGTGGGGAGACAGACCAGACAAGGGAGCTGGAGAGATGGCTCAGCAGTTAAGAGCACTGATTGCTCTTCTGGAGGTCCTGAGTTTAATTCCCAGCAACCACATGGTGGCTCACACAACCACCTGTAATGAGATCTGATGCCCTCTTCTGGTGTGTCTGAAAACAGCTACAGTGTACTCACATGAGAGAGAGAGAGAGAGAGAGAGAGAGAGAGAGAGAGAGAGAGAGAGAGAGAGAGAACGAGAATACACAAGCAGTTTCAATGAAAACAGAAAAGGTCCTTCTCAAGGCTTCTTTTCCTAGCTGTAAAGAAATAAATTAAAGGACAAAACCCCATAGTAGACAGTTAGAAGGAAATAGCTTTCTGCCTTCAGTTAAAGGCTGACTTGCGGTTAGACCATGGTTTGGTGCTGTCGTTTCCATTTGTGCAGTAAATAAAACTGTATGTGACATAACAAGCATGTGTTTCAGTCGAAAGGGACTCACAGTGCATCTGTTCTCATTCACAAGCCAGGTAGGGTGGCTCACACCTTTAGGCCCAGCACTGGGGACAGCCTGTTCTACAGAGCAAGTTCTAGGCCTGCCAGGACCACATAGTAAAACCCTGTCTCAAAAAGACAGACAGGGGGCTGGAGAGATGGCTCATCAGTTAAGAACACTGACTGCTCTTCCAGAGGTCCTGAGTTCAAATCCCAGCAACCACATGGTGGCTCACAACCACCTGTAATGAGATCTGACTCCCTCTTCTGATGTCTAAAGACAGCTACAGTGTACTCATATACATAAAATAAATAAATCTTAAAAAAAAAAAAGACAGACAGACATACAGAGAGAAAGGATTTAATAAATGAAACCTAAAACATTCTACCGGGAAAGAGAAAGGGCACAGTCCAGTGTGAGGACTGGTATGGTGTGTGAGGGTGCACGTGTTTGCTTGCCCATGCCTGCAAACCAGAGGATAACACGGGGTGTCTATTGTCTTCCATTCTTTTATTTATTTATTTATTTATTTTGGTTTTTTGGATTTGGTTTTTCGAGACAGGCTTTCTCTGTATAGCCCTGGCTGTCCTGAACTCACTCTGTAGACCAGGCTGGCCTCAAACTCAGAAATCTGCCCGCCTCTGCCTCCCAGAGTGCTGGGATTACAGGCGTGCACCACCACAGCCCAGCTCAGTTTTATTTTTAAAGATTTATTTATTTTTATAGATGTGAGTACACTGTAGCTGTCTTCAGACACACCAGAAGAGGGCGTCGGATCCCATTATAGATGGCTGTAAACCACATGGTTGCTGGGAATTGAACTCAGGTTGTCTGGAAGAGCAATCAGTACTCTTAACCTCTGAGCCATCTCTCCATCTCTCCAATTCAGTTTTTGACACAAAGTCTCTCACTAAACCTGAAACGTTTTGACCAGGTTAGCCCACAGTGATGCTTCAGGGCCTGTCACTCTCTGTCCCCACAGCATGGATTGGGGAAGGGGTGACAGACATGGTCCAGCATGCATGGTTTTATATGTGTACCTAGGATCTGAACCCAGGTCCTTGTGCTTACAGAACTCACTGAGCCATCTCAGCAGCAGCCATTTTTAAAAATGTTTCTTAAAAAAACACACATACACAAAAGTTTTTAAACATTCCCAAAACAAATAGAAACATATATGTAGCTCTCAAAGTGCGACGGAACTACAACTATTCAATACTCACACATCTAGGAGAGATGGGAGGGAGAAAAGGAGAGGGATCTTAAAATTCATGTAACTCAATAATAATAATAATTAAATCATGAGCACCCCAATCTGGGCATTATTTGTATGCAGTTACAAACAACTCTGAACTTAAACACTGTAGGTTTATAACAGACAGCTGCCTGCTTTACATCCAACAATCCAACACTGTAGGTAGATAATAAACTGAATGAACCAGTTTACGTTCTTTATACTAAAACTTAGGTATGTAATGAAAATGCAGTAATCTGAATTAATGTTTATGTCCATAAAAAGGGGATACCTGAGGATTCTATATTTGTAACTTTTTAAATTATGCTAACAACAAATTTCACTAATTTAGAAATTAAGGGTAACAAAGCTTTATTATGATTGTTGAAAACTGTGATGGAGAGCTGCCTCAGTGGTGAAGTGCACTTCCTGCTCTTGCACAGAACCAGAGTTGGAGCCCCACAACCATCCCACTGCAGCTTCAGAGGACACACCTGCTTCTGGAAACTGAGACCTGAGCTCACATGAGCAAACACAGACTCACACACATATACATAAATAAAATGAAACCTTTCTGTTGTTGTAGGGGGTTTGTTTTGTTTCTGGGCAGGGTCACTCTTCATAGCCTTGCCTGTACTGAAACTCAAGAGATCCACCTGCCTCTGCCTCCAAGTGCTGGGGTTAAAGGCGAGGAGCAGCAGCAGCAGCACCACCCACCCCAACCCCCACCGCCACTGCCCAGGAGAGTCAGTGCTCTTAACCAAGCCATTTCTCCAGCCCACTTCTGAAGTCATCCAGAAAATATCTGCCTTTGCCATTCCCGGAAGTGTTTCCCTAATTTAAAAAAAAATTTTTTGTGTGTGTATGAGTGTTTTGCTGCATGTATGTATGTGCACCATGTGTGTGCATGGTGCTGTTGGAGGTCAGAAAAGGATGTCAAAGCCTTTAGAACTAAGTTACAGATGGATGTGCTGAGAATGGAGTTCTTGTCCTGTGTAAGAGCAGCCAGTGCGCTCCACCACTGAGCCATCTCCGGGCCCCATAGTTTCCCCCATCTCTACTCCTGTAGTTTTCCATACATTTTAGGCTTTACACTAATCTCAACACGTTGTAGTTTGTGGCCAGCCTGGTCAGAGTGAGTCTCAGCTACACAGAGAAGTTCTGTCTCAAAAAACCAAAACTAATCAACCATCCAAAACCTCCAAAAAACAAAAAACGAATAAATTTGATTTGTTGATTTGTTTGGTGAGATAAATGCTTAAGTTTTGATCTTCTACATATACAGATCAGTTTTTCCATAAGTTTTTCTGATGAGGGTTACTCCAGAGAAGGGTTGATTTTTTTTTAGCTTATGTGTATGTGTGTGCCTGCTTGTCTGTACGTGGATCATGTGCGTGTGGTGCCCATGGAGGCCAGAAACGGATGCTGGCTGCCTGAGAACTCAGGTGACACAGCTGTGAGCAGCTCTGTGGGCAGCGGCTTCTCAGAGCGGCCGTGCTCCGCTCTCACTGGGAGCCATCCCCTTGGCTACCCTTAGTATACACTTGTTATTATCACTTGTTATTAACCAGTTAACAGAAGACTCTGAGTTCAAGTGTGCTTCCCTGGTCTACGTGTCTGTGTTGCTTTGGCTACAACGGCTCTTTAGAATGTTTTGAAACTGGTGTTACCTGTAACTATTGTTTTGACCACCTTGGGTCTTTTGTGCTTCCATACAGAGCTTTACAATTTTTTTCTAGTTTTACAAAGTTACTGAAGATACCCAATTTCCCCTGAGTTTCCCTATTTTCTACAGTGCTTGCTTCATAAAACCAGGTGATCCAACTCAGTGCATACAAATTCATCATTTTGACAAACTGGCCTATTATCAGTATATAATAAACCCCTTCGTGTGACATGTTTGGTCTTTATGTCTGTTCACAGTTAATCTGCTCCATTTATCATTCCTTACTTTTCTACTCTGTGTCCTCACAGGTGAGCTGAGTTTCTTACAGGCAGCATCCTGTCCAGCACTGTCTTCAATCAGGTAGCCTACAGTGAGTTTATTTTTTAAAATACATGTATGTGTGTGTCTATGTACAGGTGTGTGCATGTGAATGCAGGTGCCTGAAGAGACTAGAAACAGGTGTTGGAACTGCTGTAGCTAGTTACAGGTGGCCACGATTGCCTCACAACCTGAGAAATGAACCTGGATCCTCTGGAAGAACAACAAATATGCAATCACTGAGCCCTGTCTCCAGCCCAAGTCTGTTTTATTTATAAAATTATGACTATAGACCCTAAGCTGCAAATTTCAAAATCTGTCAAAAAGGCAGCAGGCCCCTCCTTCCTGCCCCAGTCTAAGATGTCCCCACACTAGCTGTTAAAAATGGCTCCTGGTAGCATCTTGACACATCTCAGCCTGCCCCATAGAGCTGTCAAAGGCAGCTCATCTCTGCCTCAACCTCCAGCCTTCAAAGAACAGCACTGTAGGAGCTGTCCACAATGGCAGCACCTCCTCTCCAGCCTCCCTAAGCAACTCCACAGAGATGAGGCTTCAGCCAAAGCCACCTGCAAGCTAGGAAGGACTTCCCATCCTACCCCATGGGCCTGATATGGGGGGAGGGGTGAAAAAAAGCCACCAATGCCTGAGTAGGAAAAATTCACTAATCCCCGAGTTTCCCAGAAAAAAACTGCACAAACTGCTGATCATGGAAATACACAAATCCCTGAGCTCCCCAAGCTCAGGACTTGACCATACCAATCCTCACTCTGGAAATCTCCGCCCCTAAGAAATCCTATATAAGCCCTGCCCTTGTCCAGTTCCCTGCTGTCCATCCTGGGAGCAGAGGGCAGCCATGCCTGAATACCCTGGACCCTCCATACCCTGGACCTCCAATACATTGCTATCCTGAGATTTGCTGCCTGGTGTAACTCATCAGAAGTGACCAAGAAGCAATGAAGAGAAGGGAAGAAGCAAGGAAGTGACGCGGCTGAGGCTCCTGAGCTCCGCTGGGGACGCCCTCCCTGGGAGCTGCGGTGCCTCTGCTGAGGAGAGTTTCTCTCAGGGCTCTGTGGCCCCTGAGCTCCCTCGTGTCAGGACGCCCTTCCATTGGGATCTCTCTCAGAGCTGTATGGTTCCTGGATTAGAGTAACAAGATACCCTTCCATCCAAGCAGAAACACGACTATGCACAGTCAGGGTTTGTGTTGAAAGCAATGTATTTGATCCTGTCATTTTGCGGATTTTCTTCTGGTAGTTGTGAATATATGTTGCTCATTTACCTTGTAAAAGTGATGGCTTAGTGTACTGATATCTTGATTCTTTCCTACTTCTCATTAGGACACTTAGTCTTCCTCTAGCATTACCCCATGTCTGAACGACAGTGTTTATCATACTCCCTCTTGTGCGTTACTAGGTTTCCTTAAGCATGTTTTGTAATTCTGCTCTAGCAGTCATGATTCTCTTATCCTATCCTTATTACAGACAGTCTAACTTCTTCATCTGTGCTGAATAATCTGAATAGTTTTCTGTTCACCTGACACAAACCTAGACACACCTGGGAAGAGATCTCAGCTGAGGAAACGGCTCCATGTGGGTTGTGCCAGCCCCCTTGAATTCTACAAGAAAGCAGGCTGAGAAAGCCACAGGAAACAAGACAGAAGAAGAACGCCTCCATGGCCTCTGCTTCAGTTCCTGTCTCCAGGTTCCTTCCCTGATTTCTCTTAATGATTGACTACAAACTGTAAGCTGAAATAAACTCTTTCTTCCTCAAGTTGCCTTTGGGCGCAGTATTTTATTATAGCAATAAGAACCCTAAAGAAGACACTAGGTATAAATAATCTTGGTTGATATTTTCTTTCAGAGCAGTGGTTCGCAACCTTCCTAATGCTGCAATCCTTTAATTCAGTTCCTCATGTTGTGGTGACACTCAACCATAAAATTATTCCATTGCTACTTCATAACCACAATTTTGCTGTTTTGAATTGCAGTGTAAATATATGGTATGTGACCCCCAAAGGAGTTAAGACCTGCTGTTTTAGAGACTACTTTCCGGCATTTAGAATTTCTCCCGGAAAAAATAAAATCTGTTAATCTAATAGGTTTGCCTTGTTATTTGGTACTTCTTTCTCACAAGTTCTAACTTTCTGTGCTTTTGACAATTAATGATATGTCATAGAGAAGAACTTCTTTTATATAGACAAGGTCTCACTCTGAAGCCCTAGATGGCCTGGAACTTGCTGTGCAGGCCAGGCAGGACTCAAACTCAGAGATCCACCTGCTTCTGCCTGGGATTAATAACCTGCACAATCAGACACTACTAACAAGTACTTTTAAAGTCATGCTTATTTCAAGTTTTCTAAATGTATCTTGTACCTGCATGATTGTATGGTTTCCCAAAACTTGGGAAATTTTCTGGTGTTTGTTTGTTAGTATGTTTTTATACCTTCAACCTAAAGCTCTCTCTACACAGGTACCCCAATGATGCAAATATGTGATCATCTGAAGGCTTCCCAAACCATTCACATTTTCTCTTTATTCATTCTTTTTCTTCATTTATGTCATTTCTGAAGTCCTGTCTTCCAACCTCTGTTACATCTTCTTTCACCTGATCAAGTTTGCTGATGAAGCTGCCGACTGCTCTTGACATCTGACTCCGCAAGCCGTTCATTCCCATAGCCTCTGTTTGGGTCTCTGACAATCCCCACATGCACTGTGTATGCAGACAAGGATCTGTCTGAACTTGAACTGCTTCTGTTCGCTTTAGTGCAGTGAACTGCTTACTTATATGATCTTCTAATGCACTGGCTCTTTTAAAATCAACACCCTGGATTTTCTGCTCCACCAGGTGCCATCTTTGAAGTTTCTGGAATCAGTTATAAACTTTTGGTGATGTATATTTTTCCTTATATTTCCATCTTGGGGGAATCTGCTCCATGGACATCCTTACATTTTCCCTTGACCCTGTGTGCTGAGGCACCAGTCCGAGACTTGACTCACGGCAGGTTTTCTTCCCTCATGGCATAATCTGCAGAGCTGCCCACATCCACCACATCCTCCTCCTGCACCCTGACCTAGAAGCTGAGCTAAAATTAGACACTTGCAGCATGATGGAGGGTTTCAGGCACACAACCAAGCAGGGGAAGGGTCGTATATGCCCCAGTATTAAATACTTTCAAAATGTGGCCAAGTTGGAACAAAAAAAAGAAAAAAATCATTATACTAAATTAAAACATATATATATATACATACACATGTGTGTGTGTGTGTGTGGTTTGTTTTTTGGATTTGGTTTTTGAGACAGGGTTTCTCTGTATATCCCTGGCTGTCCTGGAACTCACTCTGAAGACCAGGCTGGCTTCGAACTCAGAAATCTGCCTGCCTCTGCCTCCCAGAGTGCTGGGATTAAAGGCGTGCACCACCACCACCACCACCACCACCACCACCACCACCACCACCACCACCACCACCTGGCAAAACATAATTTTTTAAAGAGAGAGAGTAGTTTTTTAATTAAAAATGGATTCCCTGTTTCATCACAGTTAATTTGTAGGACTAGTTTTTGTTATTAATATCAAAAGTTTCTTTTAAATACTGCCTTATGTGACTACATATAAATTTAAGGCTTAAGGGCTTTAAGGCTTAAATCTAAGGGGCTGGAGTGATGACTAATAGTTGGAGTACTGGCTCTTCCAGACAATATTGGTTCAATTCCCAGTACCCACACTGAGACTTACAACCAGAAGAGACACTTTTCTGGTGTTCAAGAGCACCAGGCATACATGGTACACAGGTATATTCGGACAACACACACACACACAAACACACACACACACAACTTTTAAAAGAAATTTAAGACTTGAGAGGTTAAAGATACAGCTCAGCAGTAAAGCTGATGCTACCTAGTGTACAGAAGGCCCTGGGTATGATCCCTAAATACTTTTTAAAAAGCACTTTATTACTAATAGTGCTCAATTTTCTGTAAAAAGTATACACTATAATATAAACAGTATTAATGTTAAGCTTAGGAACTAGGAAAGTCTTAAAATGCTCTAAGTTAAATCATACTACAACAGATAAGCCTGTCCGAATTTCTTGATCAAAAATCTGCCTTTGGAGCCAGGCCATGGTGGCACATGTCTTTAATTCCAACACTCAGGAGGCAGAGGCAGGTGGACCTCTATGAGCTTGGGCCCAGCCTGGTCTACAGATGGTGTTCCAGGCCAGCCTTTGCCTCCTAAGTGCTAGGATTAATGATGTTGTACCATCACTGCCCAGATCAAAACAAGTAATTTTGTTATACCTTTGTCAAACAACTTACTAGAGCTAGAAGTACTTTCTACAGAGATGCTTCCTGTGGTTATGTTGGAGAAGGACTGAACTGTGTATATGAGAAAGGAGCCTTGGTTTTATAGAAGCTTGGTGGGTAAGTACCACATAACTAAAAACAATGATCTGTTCCAGCATGAATACAACAAGCTCAACATGACTGTGGTTAACACTGCAGGATGGCCAATGCCCTAAAAGAAATCTAAAGAAATAAAGAGAATAATTGATTTTCATCTTTAATAAAACAAGTACTGGCAAGTGTTTTATCATTGTCTTAATTGACCATAGAGTTTCCATTATCAAATACTTTTTAGTGACTATCTGGAGAAAATCCTCTATTAACTTTGGTGCTGGCTAGTTTTTGTCTATTACACACAAGTTATGGTCATCTGGGCAGAGGGAACCCCAACAGAGACCATCTCTCCATTACATCTACTGTAGGTAAGTGTGTGTGGCATGTTCATGACTCATGATTGATGTGAGAGGGCCCAGGACGCCGTGGCAGTGCCATCCGGGTTATTAGGAGGGCAGGCTAAGAAGCAGATGTGGGGTACAAGGGTGGACTCTCCTTCAGTTCCCGCCTTGAGTTCCTGCCCTGACTGCATGAGGGAAAGCTGAGAAAGTCCTTCTCCTCCCCTAGGTGTCTTTGGTCATGACCCTCACTGCAGCAGAAACATAACTAAGAGAACCACTGGTCTCACAGAAGCAGGAAGAATCCTGCTCAGTTGGGAACTGGACTGAGCTACTCATCTCACCAGATTGATGAGTCTTCTCATCGCATGCTCGTGAGAGCAGATACATTCACAGGGATCAAATCCTCCTTCAGCCATGGTTACCAGCTTGATTTTACCCAACGATTTAAACCTAGGAACAAAGAAAAAGACAGTTAAGAGTACTGTTGAGTTTCTCTTCAGTTACGAAAAATTCATATACTGCATAAGCTATACTATTAATGGCATTTGAAACCAGCCTGAGCTACAGAGCAAGTCTGATGGTAGCCTAGGCTACATAAAATCTTCTCAAGAGGGGGTAGGGGTAAAGAGAGGTGGCTCAGTAGTTAGGAGCACTTGCTGCTCTTCCAGAGGACCCGACTGTAATTCCAAGTACCCACAGTGGGCAGCTGGTAACTGCCTGTAACTCCAATTCCAAGGGGTCCAACACCCTCTTCTGGTCTCTGTAGGCTACTGCATGCATATGATCCATAAACTCATGCAGATACATACATATACATACATACATACATACATACATACATACAAAATTTTTAAAGAAAAATAAAAATGAGGTTCCTTAAATAATATCAATGTTTATGGAATTAATGACAGCAGGGAGAGGAGAGATGGCTCAGCATTTAAGAGCACTTGTTGCTCTTGTAGAGGATCAGGGTTTGATTCTCACAGAGTGGCGCAAAACCATCTGTAAACCCAGAACCCTTTGTAAACGCAGCTCCTGGGGAGCAGATGCCCTCCCTGACCAGGCACGCACGTGGTATACATACATACACACAGGCAAAACATTCATATACATAAAGAAACTTAAATCCTTTTTTATTAATGGCAACAGCCAGAGAGACAGTTAGAATTTTGAAAAACAAAAAGAAACCAGAGTCTGAGATGGAGTACTAGCAACCAGATTTATCTTTCTTTCTAAAATAGTTTTTAGAAACTGAATAAAAGCATAAAACGGGCCAGAAAGATGACTCAGCAGTCCAGAGCATAAACTGGATTTGCACAAGGACCTTGATTCCAAGGACCTACACTGGGCAGTTCAGCCTGCCATTCCAGCTCCAGAGGCTCTGATGGGTCTGTTTTCCATGAGCACTTGCACACAAGTGCACATAGTCACATACGGACACAAGTGTACATGTGTATACACACACACACACACACACATGTGCACACTTAAATAAAATAAATCTTATTGAATATAATAGTATGTTTCAAGCTAAGATACCTTTTTAAAATTGTAATTTAAAAAAGATCGGGCAACTTTTTAAAAGATTATTTATTCATTTATTTATCTACTTATTTAATGTATATAGAGTTTTGTCTGCTTACGTATCTGCATACTAAAAGAGAGCATTATATTCCATAGGATTACAATTTTAATGGTTGTGAGCTACCATGTAGGTGCTGGGAATTGAACCCAAGACCTCCATGCCATCTTTCCAGACCCCATCAGGTAATTTTTAAAAACTTCCTGAGTGATGGGAAATCAAGTGAATATTGAGATTGACTCATTTTGCTGCCTAGGGGAGTCCTTAGTTCAAAACCCAAGCAGGGAGGAAGGTTGACGTCAAATAAAATTGTGAACAGGAGGAGGAGGTTCAACAGGAATCAGGCTGAAGAGGGTCTTCAGGTTACACTGAGGATTGGGTCTGTATCCAAAGAGCAATGTGGAGTCCACCAAGGTAGATTTGCCCTAGTTTATTTTGAAAGGAAAAAAAATCATCTCGGCTGTGCCATGGAAAGCCGGGAGGAGAGCGAGCAGAATACACAGAGAAAGTCTGGCCAGCCTAGCAAGGAAGGCCTGCAATGCCGGCCATTGGGGATGCAAGGCTGGAGCAGGGCAAGTCAAGGTCTGCCTGAGCCAGGACACAGGGAAACTTGGAAGGTCAGTCTAAGCACTTAGCATGACCCAGGGTCAACAATTAAACAGTGGTCCTTTGTCGGTGGTAGGGCATGTGTTTGCATAGCATGCAGTAAGGTTTAAACCTAACCCCAGTATGCAAAGGAAGGATAGGGCAGGAATGGGGGGGGGAGAGAGATTTTGTAGACATGATGCTCTTTGACTAGATCATTGCTAATGATGCATATGAAGGTGATGAATTATTCCATAAACAGTGTTAGATGAGCTGGCTTCCTCCTCACAACCCTTACAGCAAAATAAATTCTCGATGTACAAGTGATTTAAAGTTCAAAAGACCACAATGTCCACAGACTGACCCATGTAAAGCCTCATGAAGACTGGGAACATGTCAAAGGACAAGCAAACAAAACCATGGACAACTCTGACAGCCAGTAACTCCTAAGCCAAAAACACAGAGTAAAATGAAAAGACAACCTTTGAAAACAAACACTTGCAGTCTCTAGCGAGGCCAATTTCCTTGGTTTATAAAGAACTCTGAAAAACCGGTATGAAAATAGCAACATTGCCTGGGAATTGGTGATGTACACACAGACACTCAGGAGGCAGGCAGACCTCTGAGTTCTAGGCCAGCCTGGTCTAAAGAACATGTTCTAGGATAGCCATAGATATCTACACACAGAAACCCTATCTCAAAAACAGACAGATAGATTTAAAAAAAGAATATTCACTGAAATGTTCTAAAAGCCAAACTGGTAGACCAAAATGTCTACAGTGTAGTTCTGAGTAAATAAATGAATAACAGCACAACTAAAGGAGATGCTATTGGGAAATAATTCAATCTCAGTGTGGGGATTTGGAAAATCTTTCTAAATTTTGTTTGAGGGGCTGGCGAGAAAGGTATTGCTCTTGTAGACAACTCTAGGTCAATCCCTAGTACCCATGTCACCTAGCTCACAACTGTAACTCCTGCTCCATGGGAGGTGACACTCTTTTCTGAACTATGTGGTACCTGTATGTGTATACACACACACACACACAGAGAGAGAGACAGAGAGACAGAGAAACAGAGAGAGAGAGAGAGATTGTGCATGTGTGGAGGTCAGAGGGCAATTTGTGAGAGCTGGTTCTCTTCCCATCATGTGGTTCTAGAGACGGGTCTCAGTCCTCAGGCTCAGCAGTCACCGCCTTCACATCACTTAGCTATCTCGGTCGCTGGCTGGTTTGAAGAAATCTCTACACTGTCCTGGAGAGAAGCTACACAACAGTCTGTGTGACCTGTTTCTTCACATCTAAACCCTGTTTGTAGGAGCCAAGCAGGAGGAGAAATGGAGGTGGTTACAGCCAGCCCTTGAAAGCCAGGAAGTACTGTGCACAAACTCTGGTTCAGCTACGCCAGCTCCACATCTTTAAAAAAGGAAGCGGGCATGGGCAGGGGTAAGAGGCATGTCAGCCTTTTCCTTGGTGAACTGTGTGCAACAGCCACTGAAAACTCTTAAGTAATATAATCTACTTTATAATAGATTAGATTTGTCCTGGGGGGGGGGGGGGGGCTGGAGAGATTGCTCAGCGTTAGGAGCTCTGACTCCTCTTCCCAAGGTCCTGAGTTCAATTCCCAGCAACCACATGGTGGCTCACAACCATCCGTAATGAGATCTGACTCCCTCTTCTGGAATGTCTGAAAACAGCTACAGTGTACTTAAACATAATTAATTAATTAATTAATTAAAAATATTTGTCCTTCGGATTGTGCTGGTGTGGACGTAACCAGAGTCCTTCCTCCTGTCTGAGTCATCCTTGGAATGAAGTACTGGTTAAAATTAGTTTTTTGTTTCTTTGAGGCAGGATCTTCTGTAGCCCAGGCTGGTCTGGAACTTGATATACAGGTCACAACTGTGAACTGAGATCTTTCTGTCTCCACCTCCCAAATCCTGGGATTATGGTCATGTGCCATCACACCCAGCCTCTGAAATTCAAATACCAACTGCCCCAGCCCTTCCCGGCTCTACAGCCTTTGAGCACGGAGGCACTTGGAAGGCACTAGGGAAAACAGACTTCCTTCCACTCCCAGCAATCCATCACCAGGATAAGCTATTCTCAAGTCTGCCTTTCAATTTATTCACAAAATCTGACTTGACCTGCCTCTCCTCCCAAGGACTCCATCTTAATCTCAATCTCTCTCTCTCTCTCTCTCTCTCTCTCTCTCTCTCTCTCTCTCTCACACACACACACACACACACACACACACACACACACTCCACACCTCCCCACTGTTTCAGCCACAGCATTCACTAAAGAAATACTTAGGTGCTAAGAATGGATGCACAGTCTGGGGTCTTAGGGTCTGCTCATCTTGATTGGCTGCTCTGTGAGTGAGCAGTTTTAGACCGGACACTCCTTAACAGTGCTCTGCTTCTGTGCAGCTCTGTACAGGTAAAGGTGTTCTCAGTTCCATGCGGCCTTCACTTTACAGTTGCCATCTTTAAAAAACTTTTTTTTTGTCCAGGTGGTGGTGGCACATGCCTTTAATCTCTACACTCACGAAGTAGTAGCAGGAGGATGTGA
Source organism: Apodemus sylvaticus (assembly GCF_947179515.1). Classification (NCBI taxonomy): domain Eukaryota; kingdom Metazoa; phylum Chordata; class Mammalia; order Rodentia; family Muridae; genus Apodemus; species Apodemus sylvaticus. The sequence goes on along the minus strand of NC_067482.1, from coordinate 44,823,797 downwards.
GTTTGAGGCCAACCTGGTCTACAGAGGAGTTTCAGGGCAGAGAACCTGTCTCAAAAGACAAACAAACAAACAAAAAAAACCCCCAAAAACAAAACAAAACAAAACAACAACAAATGGGGTGGGGATGAACAGGACACACAGTTGGTTAAGAAACAAGGGGTGTCAACCTCACACATTTTGTGCTGGGCAAGCCTTAACAGGGCCACTGAGTCAGAATGCTGGGCATCAGCCTCAAAGGGGCCTTTGATGGAGCCATTTTACACCCTGCTCGCTCTCCCTCTCTCTCCCTCCCTCTCCCATCTATCCCTCTCCCATCTCTCCCTCTCCCCATCTCTCCCTCTCTCCCTCTCTCTCTCTCTCTCTCTCTCTCTCTCTCTCTCTCTCTCTCTCTCACACACACACACACACACACACACACACATACACACACACACACCTTTCCTGCTGCTCAAGCTGCTTGCCTCTTTAGCTTACATCCTTGAAGTTAGGCAACAATGCCAACATCAAAGGAACCGGCTTGCTCCTTAAGGACAAAACCAGCTCCACAACTGGTCTCCTTAACCGTGCAGAGAGCTGGGGACGCAGCTTGGTTGACAGTACCTTGTCTGGCATGCAAGTCTGATTCCCCCAACACCATAAACAGAAAAGGCATGCTAGAACATTCCTGTAACTGCCAGCACTCTGCAGGAACATCAGGAATCCAAGGACATCTTGATATTAAAAAAAAGGTGCAAGTGATTACAAAAGGCCTAAGTCATAAAGACACACCAGGGCCAGGAAAAATGGGCCAGAGGCTAAGCACTTACCCTCTTGCAAAGGACCCAGATTAGTATCCAACAGCCACAACTACCTATAATTCCAGTTCCAGGCAACCCAATGCCCTCTGGTCTTCATGAGTTACAAAGGCACACACCAAGATGCATAAATCAATCTATTAAAAAGTTAAGAAACACACACACTAAATCTTTCAGTGGTGATAGCATACACCTTTAACCCTACTTGGGAGGCAGACAGCGGCAGATCTCTGAGTTCAAGGCCAGCGTAGGTCTACAAAGCGAGTTCCAGGACAACTACAACCAGGGCTACACTGAGAAACCCTGTCTCAAAAAACAAAAACAAAAACAGGATAATCTAAGTAAGCTGAAAGTATTACATATGGCTTAAACGAACCTGGCCCTGAGTGGACAATGAAACCAGGTAAGTAATGGCTATTTAGAAGCACCCACTCAGCCGGGCGGTGGTGGCGCATGCTTGTAATCCCAGCACTCTGGGAGGCACAGGCAGGCAGATTTCTGAGTTCGAGGCCAGCCTGGTCTACAGAGTGAGTTCCAGGAGAACCAGGGCTACACAGAGAAACCCTGCCTCGAACAAACCAAATCCAAAAAAAAATAAATAAATAAATAAGAAAAAAGAAAAAAAAGAAGCACCCACTCTAAATTTTTACATTTGGAAATAATACACCAAACATTTAACTTACAATGTCAGTACTTTTCTAATGAAGTTACTGAGACAGCAATCTGCCTGTAGTATCTGAACAATGTTTGTGTGGTAAAAAGGCTAAATGGACAACACATACACAGCAAGCACTTAAGCCCACCCAGTCCTAGACGATTCCTAGTAAGGAACAGCAGCACAGTGATGCTGGCTGGCCGTCACGAAGCAGAGCCATCCCAGTGCTGTGGAAGTGAGCGGCCTCTCTCCACCAGAACTTCTCTTGGTGGGTTTGGCAGCTGAGTCATGCTGTTTCTACATCTAGTGAAGAAAATTGCCAGTGTTAATAAATTTATAATCTGCCATTAGAAACAAATATTCAAGCCTGCCTCGTGGGTTCTACCTACCTAAGTTCACCTTTGAGGGTCAAATTTAATGGCCTCATCCAACTGTGAAGGTTAGGAGACAGGTAGTTCTACTTACTATGTGTGCTTCTGAGAATGAAGCTTAGGGACGGATTTAATTCCTTAAGGAAACATAGTAAGTATCAAGAACTAGCAGCATGTATCAAGAAGGACTAACTTAAGTATCAAGAGCAAAGCAGCTGGTCTTGGCAGTCTTCAGATCAACTAACTTCAACAGCCCCAGAAGAACAGAAAAGCAACCATCGTCTTCCCATCCACTTCCCTGCCCCAGAGGCACCAGAGGAACAAGTCTGGTTCTACATCCTTTTATGTGAGACCTAAAAATACAAACTCTGCTCTTAGGGCCTTGCCAACTCAAACCAAGCCACTGTGGCACTCACCTTATGTTCAAACATTTTAGAATGGAATATTAAAACTAACATGTCGCAGTTTAAGGGCCTATATAAAAGGGACTGACTGCTTTTCTTTTCCTTTGATGTTGAGGATAGAGCCAGGGCTTCTGGAGTCCAGGCAAGAGCTTTGCCACTTATATCAATAGCACAGGGTTTACACTGCTAACTATACAGTAATAAAGTCCCACAGATACTACTACTCTAGTATGTGAGCAGAATCTATTCAAAAAACTCTTTCCCAAGACACACTCTCTTAAGATGTCCAAGCACACCCAAGGGGCATAGTACATTGAAACCATTAATTTTCTTTTTGAACAAGGTCTCACTATACAGCTATGGCTAGCTTCCAACTGGCTATGTAGACCAAACCGGCCTTGAATTGGCAGAGATCTGTTTGCCTGTCTCCTGAGTGCTTAAAGATATGTACCACCAGGGCTAGAGAGATGGCTCAGCGGGTAAGAGCACTGACTGTTCTTCCAAAAGGTCATGAGTTCAGATCCTAGCACCCATATGGTGGCTCACAACCATCCGAAAAGAGAAAGGAGATCTGATGCTTTCTTCTGGTGTCTGAAGACAGTTACAGTGTACTCACATGTAATAAATAAATAAATCTTTAAAAAAAAAAAAAGGTATGCACCACCACAAAACCCTTTGCTAGGATGTCAAGGCCCCAAAATATATTTCTTGTTTTTTCCTAATTTTAATGTCACTGAGTATCATGTGCTCAGAAAATTTATCCTTTTTCAAATTCTTTGTGTCTAACTGATTCCAGGGATATTTTCTATTATTGGCTTTTAATCACTTGTCATGTAAAATTAAGAATTTTTTTATAGGGCTAGAGAGATGGCTCAATGGTTAAGAGCCCTTGCTGCTTGTTTATAGGACCCAAGTTTGTTTTGTTTCTAGAATCCTTGTCAAGTGGTTGACATTGGCCTGCAATTCCACCTCAAGGAATCCTATGTCCTTCTCTGGCCTGGAGATACAGGCAGGCGCGCGCGCACACACGCGCGCGCAGACACACACACACACACACACACACACACACACACACAAAGCTTGTTTGCTTTTCTCTTACCTGGGTGGCTCTAACGCTGTATTAGAAAGTAGGGGAGGCAATAGCTCAGCATGTAAAGTACCTGCTCTGCCTAATGACCTGTGTTTGAACCAAAACCCTGTGAAACGAGAGAACCAACTCTTGAAAGTTCCTCTGACCTCCATCCACATATACATCACGTATTTGTGCATGTACACACTCAGATCTCGCTCATATATACACACATATGCAAACACACACACACACACAATTTAGAAATGACATTAAAAATAAATTATTTAAATCCCAGCACTTAGGAAGTAGAGGCAAGTAGATCTCGAATTCAAAGCCATACTGGCCTACAGAGAATTCTAGGAAAGCCAAGAATATACTGAGAAACCTAGTCTAAAACAGAGTGATTGATTGGTTGATTGAAAACTGAGTGTGGCCCACACCCTCAATCTCAGGGGGCAGGAACAGACTGGTTGGAACTCTGTGAGCTCAAGGCCAGGCTGATCTCCTCAGCAAGTGCTCAAGGCCAGGCCGATCTCCTCAGCAAGTACCAGGTCAGACACAGTTATACAGTTAAGACTTTTCTCAGAATACCCATTTTAGAGCAGGGTCTGGGGCACAGGGTAGTACCAGCTACTTGGGAAGCTGAAGCCATAAGGTTCCATGTTCAGGAAGTCAGGTCAAAGTCAGGCTGATCAGCTTAGCAGGAAAAAAAAGCACTCTGCTCCAAGGCCCCCACATGACTACTTGGATTTTCTTTAATTATTGAGACTTTACTCTAAAAGTATACACCCTTATTGAACCTTTTCTTTTGTCGATCCTAAATTCTCTTTCTTCAATGAATGCTTGTTCTCTACTCCAAGAAGAATCTCAAGAAGGCTACACACTCTTGTCTTTAAACACACACACACACACACACACGGGTGTGTGTGTGGGGGTGTAGGTGTGACACTGACACTGTTTCCTCTTAAGAAAGAAGTTAGAAATTTCCATGTTCAATGTGAATTTTTTGTGGTTGAGACTTTAAAAAACTATGCAGGGCTTGCACACACCCGGAATTTAAACTGGAGAAGTGAAGAGGGATATTATTTGAAGTAATCATAGTGGTCAGATGATAATACTTCCCCTTATTCTCCTACGTATTTTACTATTTGAATGAAATTATATTTTGACACATGGGTATGTATATGTTCATATACATATTCATATTTGCACATATACATGGATGAAAGACATTACTGAAAAAAAATGTTGGATAGCTAGAGAGATGGTTCAGTGGCTAAGACTACTAGTTGCTCTTCCAGAGTAGTCAAGGTAGATTCCCAGCACCCATAGTGAGCTGCTCTGAACTCCAGCTCTAGGGGATTTCATGCCCATTTCTCTCTCTCTCTCTCTCTCTCTCTCTCTCTCTCTCTCTCTCTCTCTCACACACACACACACACACACACACAGACACACACACAAATAAAAGTAAATTACTTTCTTTTTTTAAATGCTGGGCCAATGCGATGGCTCGCAAGTTGCCTGCTGCCAAACCTGATGACCAGAGTTCAGTTCAGGAGAACCACCTAGTGGGAGGAGAGAGGCGACTCCTACAAGCTGTCCTCTGACCATAGTATGTACACATGCACACACACAATTATTGTTTAACAATTTCAAAACAAACCAAAGCCCTATACACTAAGCCACCCTGTTGCTTAGTAACTAAAGGTCACTTGTTTATAGATAACCACAAACAGCCCAAATCCTCACCATCTTGGCATCTGAAAGGGTTCTATAATTGTTTTCCTATGGGCTATGTTCCTAGGGGACAGAAGCACTGACACGTCTCATTGTGCTGTGAGGGAGAGAACAGCTTCCACGGGTAGTCCCATTATTTGGGAAGAAGAGACAAGGCCCACGTGAGCCCAGGAGTTCTGGGTTAGTCTAGATATGATGAGAGTCTCTTAAAACTGTCTTCTGAATTTACATGTATATGTTCTAAAGGCTTCTATTTTGGGGGCTGGCGAGATGGCCAGAGCTGTTAAGAGCACAGGCTGTTCTAGAGGACATGGGTTCAATTCCCAGCACCCACATGGCAGCTCACACCCATCTGAACTCCAGTTCCAGGGCTTCTGACACCCTTACAGATGTACACAGTTTTTAAAAAATGAACATAAAATTAAACTTCAAAAGATTTCTAATCGGCCAGGCAGAGGTGTCGCATGCCTTTGATCCCAGCACTTGGGAGGCAGAGGCAGGCGGATTTCTGAGTTGAAGGCCAGCCTGCTCTACAGAGTGAGTTCCAGGACAGCCGGCGCTACACAGAGAAACCCAGTCTCGAAAAAAACCAAACCAAACCAAACAAACAAAAAAAAGATTTCTAATTTATTTTTAAAGATTGCTTGCATATGTGTGTGTGTGTTTGTGTGTGCAGAGGCCACAAGAGGGCACTGAGTGTCCTCCTCTAGGACTCTCCCTGAATCTGGGCCGCATTTGCTCAGGGAGGCTGGGAGCAACAAGCGACAGACAGCAACAGCTTGTCTCTATCCTCCTCAGACACAAGCTGACTGAGGCTCCTTACATGGGCGCTGAGCTTCAACTCCAGTCTTCACGACGCCACAGCACAGCAAGCACCCTTGACTCTCCAGTCCCCCGTCTTATGTGGATTGAGCCCAGACAATTGTTTTCTGTACTCTACTACTGAGCTACAGCACAAACCCCTAGAAGAAAGGACTGTTCTTTCTCCTACTAGAGTCATTATTTCCAGGGACGAGTACATCTCACATTTCTTGCACTGAGCATGTTAAATTGTCTGAATCCTTTAATCACTCAGTAAATTTGTTGGTTAACACTAATACTCTATATCAGTCGAATGGTGGTAGTGCATAGTTTTACTTTAATCTCAACACTGGAGGCAAAGGCAGGAGGATGCTGAGTTCGAGGCCAGCCTGGTCTATGCCAGGGCTACATAGTGATCTACAGAGAGTTGCCTGCCTCTGCCTCCTGAAAGCTGGGATTAAAAGGCACATCTACTTGGCTATACTTCCTTTTTTCCTTTAAAAAAAAATAAATAAAAGTGTTAATTTGTATTTTACATACAAACTATATGATGTTTTACCTGCATCTATGACTGTGTGAACGTGTCATTCCCTAGAACAGGAATTTCAGATAGTTGTGAGCTGCCGTGTGGGTGTTGGGAATATAATCTGAGTCCTTTGAAAGAGCAGCCAATGCCCTTAACTGGCTGCACCACCTCTCCAACGACCCCTAACCCCTACCTCCACATAGCATTCTGTGTTTTTTGTTTTTGTTTTGTTTTGTTTTGAGAGGTCTCATGCAATCCACAATGGCTTTGGTACTCCGGGGTAACCTTCTTCAGCCTCCTAAGTGCTGGGATTAAAGCTAGAGGGATGTTTTTGTTTTCTACATTTATTTACCATGGTATGATTACTACTACTCTCTAATTATGCCTGTATATACAATTGATCTTTATCACTTTTTCATAGAAAAATAGATATGGTTTAATGCCTCATTGCCATAGAACTTACTGACAACAGCAGTTTCCTCCTTGCTTTATGAAATTGATGTTTTCTACCTTTCCACTGAATGGGAACTCTTTCCAGCTGCGTCTTGGCATTTCACAGCTCCAGGATCACTACCCTTAAAGTCAGGCCTGCTCCTGAGGTTAAACACCGTTCTCTTGAAGACAAGCATGAGCAGTCCTGGCGACCATGATAAGTTCTGGTGAGCAGGTGGTTACCATGTAAGTAACAAGCAAGCAGCACATACAGTGTGGACACACTGAGACAAGGCTGAGCCTCTGGGTGGGACAGAAGGGGTGAGGTCAAACTGCTGTTCTGAAAGGGGTGGAGGGGCAACACTGGCGCGCCCCCCCCCCACTCAGACTTAGAACAGCTGCCCGGAATGATGGACACTGTATGACTAGCAAACTGGTCAGTTCTGGAATTTTCTAATGTTTGCCTTGAGCCCCATCTTGTTTTGAGGCAGAATCTCCAATTTCTGTCACACTCTGTACTCCAGGTTTGTTAGCCTGTAAGCTTCTAGGCCGGAGATTCTCAGCTGGCATTGTGCCTCAGGAGAGCTGAGATCACGGAGGCGTACCACTGTATCCAACTTCTTTCACAAAGGTTCTGGGGCTCAAACTTGGGTCATCAAGCCAGATAGAAGCACAGGACAAGACCCTGCCTAAAGCACCAGCACTTGGAAAGCAGGGGCAAACAGACCTCTGTGTTCGAGGAAGTTCTAGGCCTGTCAAGTGCTACCTAGCAAGAGCAGGAAGCTGGGCTGGGCTGGGGCTGCAGCTCAGTGGGAAGAGGGCTGGCTGCATAGTTGCAGTTACAAGGGCAAGGCCTGGTCTTGGCCCCCAGCACTGCACAGCACTGGGGAGGCGGAGGAGGGATGGCTCTGTGGTTAGGAGCACATTTGGGGCCTGGCACAGGACCTGACCTCTGCTCTCAGCTCATGTCAGGCGGCTCCTAACTACCTCTCAATCCAGCTCCAGAGATCCGAAGACCTCTTCTGTATTCCGAGGGCACATACTCACACATCCATCCACACATCCAACTAGGACTGGGAAAGACAATCTGCAGGGACCTCTGGCTTTTACATGCATATACACACAGGGGAACTAGAAGTCCAAGACTGTCTTTGGCTACACACAGTGAGTTTGAGGACAACCTGAGCTACTGCTATCTCAAGAGGAAACCTGGTTCAGGTATGAAAGCAATGATCACACTCAAATAAATAGCTCGTATGTCACAAACCATGCTCACTAGCACATGGACAGGAAGTCACACTGTGAATGCCAGAAGAGATCTCAGTCTCCCTCCATGTGTGAGATAGGACCAATCATGCAAATTACAGCTGTTTTGAGCTTACAAAGACAACTTCATAATGCTACAAAAATTAGCATAATGCTACAAAAATTAGACAGCTAGTAGAGAGCTTCCCGTTATTTAAGGATACATTTCTGAACAACACTTGCATGTCTGCTGGGATACAGGCAGGGAAAGATAAAGTCATGCTGAAGCTGGCCCACTACTGCTTAAAAACCACTAGAGCTTGACCAAAAACACTTCACTTACTGTGGAAATAAACCCACTGTATATCCGAGAAAACACAGTTACCTCTTGCCTAGGAGTTAAGATTCCCTTACTGTTTTTGTTTGGTTGGTTTCTGATTTTTCGAGACAGGGTTTCTCTGTTTAGCTCAGGCTATCCTGGAACTCACTCTGTAGACCAAGTTGGCCTCAAATTCAGAAATCTGCCTGTCTCTGCCTCCCAAGTGCTGGGATAAAAGGCATGCGCCACCACTGCCCAAGAGTCCCTAACTCTTATCACAGCAACCAACTGTAATTACAAAAGTCCTGTAGTACTGCAAACAGTATGGTGAGCGAAAAAAGTTCTCTCTGGGCAATGTGGTGGCTCAGCAGTTAAACTGCTTTATCATGAAGGCTGACGACCAGGATCCAATCCCCAAAACCCATATTGTGGATGAACTGTGTCCCACAAGTTGTCCTAACTTAGACATAGCTAAATACAGAAAAACAATCAAACAAAAACAACTTATAGTCTTACTTTTTTTTTTCTAGGCACAATTTCTCTATGTAGCCCTGGCTATCCTGGACCACGCTGGCCTTAAACTCATATAGCTCTGCCTGCCTCTGCCTCCCAAGAGTTGAGACTAAAGGTGTATTATATTATATTATATTATATTATATTATATTATATTATATTATACTATGGCATTTTAAAAGAATAAGAACAAGGGGTGGTGTTGGCACACACCTTTAATCCCAGAGAAGCAGAGGCAATTGGATCTATGCTGAGTTTGAGGCCAGTATAGTCTATACAGCAAGTTCCAGGATAGCCAGAACTACATGGAGAAACTCTGTCTTAAAATAAGAAAGATCCAATAAGAAGGTAGAAAGTCAGGCAGGTGGAAGGACGGTAACCATCTAGTTGCAGAGGCAAAGGGATCTGGGAGTATAAAGAACGACAGAGCGTGGTGCTGGTGAGCGCTGTGCTAGTGAGCATGGCATAGCAAGGTGCACGAGACAATACAAATTTTCAAGTATAGAGCCAACAAACGGCAAGTTTACAAGTGGTCTGATGACAGCCTTAGAGGGACAGCAATTCTCTCCCTCTTGTAGTTTGTTTTTAAGATAGGGTCTCACTGGGCCGTGATGGTGCATGTCTTTACTCCCAGCACTTGGGAGGCAGAGGCAGTCGGATTTCTGAGTTCAAGGCCAGCCTGGTCTACAAAGTGAGTTCCAAGACAGCTAGGGCTATACAGAAAAACCCTGTCTCAAAAACAAAACAAAACAAACAAACAAAAGTCAGGGTCTCGTTATGTAGCCTTGCCTGGCTTAGAACTCATTAGTATGCCAGGCTGGGTTCAGACCCAGAGATCTATCTGCCTTCCTTTGCCTGAATGCTAATATTAGGGGCCCAGCCCTAAACAGCTGACCCTTTGCCTCCTCCTCTCAGTTACTAAGATTATTAGGATTAAAGTCATGGATTACAAGGCCCTGGTTTGTATAGTGCTGAGCATAGAATCCAGGGCTTCATGCATGTTAGGCAAGTACTCTACTAAGTTGTATCCCTAGGCCCTCACCTAGTTATTTAAAGAAAGAACTAGCTGGATACAGGGTGCCTTATACCTGTAATGTAACCAACCTGGGCCACATAGGGGATTATCCAGGCCAGCCACGGCTACACAGGAAGACCCAGACTTGAATGAATGAATGAATGAATGGATGGATGAATGAAAAGGAAGGAAAAAAAGAGAGAATAAAGAAAGAAAGAAACCAAAGAGGAAGGAACTAAGGTCCTGAGAGTTTCAGTGGCTTGCTCAAAAAGACACAGGACACAGAGGAGGCATTCAAGCCTATGTCTTTCTCATTTCTCCTTTCCTGAAAATGATTTAACTAATAAATCCTTAGGGACTCTAAAAACAGGCAGAAAACCTTGCAGAAAGATACAGAAGAATCAACAGGCAGCCCCCAAGTCTAAGAGCTGAAATATTGTGTTAAGTTTACTTAACACAATGTAATTTCGTACTAACACACAAATAACTGTTCAAATAAACATACTAATCCAACTTCAGTAAAAAGATCAAAATACACACACACTCATATACAGTCCTGGGGGGCCTTCCTTCTAGTCTATTCCGACCAGGGTAAATCTTTTAAGAACATGTACTTTTATTTATGTGTTTGTTTGTCTGCATGTGTAGACATGCCCCTTTACAAGGACACTAACCATACTTAGAGAAGTACTAACATACATGCTTAGAGAAGATTCTTTGTCCTCATTATCTACTTACTTCCCAAAGTCCTTACCTCCTTGGCCCATTACACTTGTGATTAAAACTTCAATATATTCAGACAATAACACTTAACCTCTGCCAACTCTTAATTCACAAAATCCATGCCCTTCTCAAATATAAAACACCTCAGTCTAATCTAATAGCCCTCCCAATGCTTCTGTATCAATCCCAAGTATGAAGTCCTGGTTCAGATAGCTCAATGAGCAAGGGGCCTGGGGCCAACACTGTGGGTCTTGGTCCTCAGACCCACACAGTGGAAGAGGACAGGCTTTCTCAAATTGTCCTCTGACCTCCTGAGAGGCATCACTGTACAACCACCCCCAGGTCCCTCCAAAAAAGGTAATTAAAAAAGTCACCAGGCAGTGGAGGGGCATACCTTGGATCCCAGCACTCAGGAGGCAGAAGCAAGGGGTTCTGAGTTTGAGGCTAGCCTGGTCTACAGAGTGAGTGTCAGGACAGCCAGAGCTACACAGTGAAACCATGTCTTGAAAAACTAAGCCACACTACCAAAGGACCCAGGTTTAATTCCTAGCATCCATATCAGGTGGTTCATAACTTTACCTCCAGGGGATCTAACACCTGCTCTTGCCTCTGTGAGCTCCTGCATCCACATGCACACACCTACACAACACACACACACACAAACAAAACTCCTACATATTAAGAAGACTCTGAAGCCCGAAAGCTTCCCTACATGTCACCGGCTGGGGATGAGGTTCGGTGGTCCAGTGCCTGCCAAGCATGGGGCAGACTACTGACTACTGAATGACTTAATGTCATCTAACCAGGGTCAGACTCAGGATCTGACCCATCCTAAGGCAAAATGTTCTACAGATTATGAACCTGTGCCTGGCAGTGTGCAGCTCCCAGGATTTCCTGCTGTCTATGAAGAGAAGGCTTCACAGGACAGCCTTCCACAAAACATGCTATCCTTGCTTCTCAGGAGCCGGAGAGCACTGAGCGGCTTGCAAGTCCTCTTGCCGTCCGTCCCCCCCCCCCATCCGCACTCTAGGCCAGCTAGCGGATGGGAGGGGCAGCCTCATGCTTTCCAAAGTGCCGTGGGGCTCATCTATTTGTGAATGGTAACTGACTATCCACATCCTTATCAAAAGGCAGCTTCAGATCCAATGCCCAGCACAAAACACAACAAAAGAAAGGTCTGGCCAGATATCCCCCGGTTCTCTCCCAAGCACAGGCAAGCTTTCTCACTCCTCTCCACAGGGCTACTCAGGGAGGTGTTCTCTAAGGATGAGGTTTAGCACCAGTTCCCTCCTCAGCCCTCACCAAAATCATTCTGCAAGGTTGCATCTGTAGCAAGCTTAGCACATAAGCTTATTAACGTATTATTTTTTTAAAAATCCAGTTTCTATACACTGGACAGGGGTGCAGCGATTTCACATCCAGGTGGTTGTTCAAGTCTTACTCTTGCTTCCAATTTGCTCTTAGTATGTTTGAGCTGCTACAGCAAGTGCCACAGCCTGGGAGCTAACGAAAACGAAACTGATCACACTTCAGAGCTAAGTCTCTCTCATGTCAATCAACAGCTATGTCCATAAGACAGAAGCAGCAAGCCAGGCAGTGGTGGCACATGCCTTTAATCCCAAGCACTTGGGAAGCAGAGGCAGGTGGATTTCTGAGTTCGAGGCCAGCCTGGTCTACAGAGTGAGTACCAGGACAGCCAGGGCTACACAGAGAAACCCTGTCTTGGAAAAAACCAAACAGGGGCTGGAGAGATGGCTCAGCAGTTAAGAGCACTGACTGCTCTTCTAGAGGTCCTGAGTTCAAATTCCAGCAACCACAAGATGGCTCACAACCATCCTTAATGAAACCTGACACCCTCTTCTGCTGTGTCTGAAAACAGCTACAATGTACTTACATATAATAAATAAATATATCTTTAAAAAAATCAAATAAATGGCAATGTTGTTGGTGTAAAAAGTATCCTCAGACAGCAGGACTTTGTTTTTAAAAAAAAAAAAAAAAGAAAGACAGAAGCAGCGAGGTTCTTTCTAAGGCTTTGTCTGGGGGGAGGATGAAGGAAGAAGTCTAAGACAGAGGTCTCCTGTAGCCCAGGATAGCCTTGAAATGGCTCCATAACAGAGAGAAGCCTTTCTTGAACTGCTGATCCTCTTTGTCTGCGATGAAATGCTGGGGTTGCAGTTACACCGCCACCCCAGCTCCCCTTCCTTACAAGGGTGCTAGTCTCCCTCCCGATACTCCCGTTGCAGTCAAGCTTCCAGAGGAAACACAGACAGCCTGGATAACACTATGTTCTCAGCACTGCCTTTCCTTCAGGATTTTTCGGTTTTGTTTTTGGAGACAGGGTTTCTTTGCACATTTCTGTCTTGGCAGTCTGTAGTCTAGGCTGCCCTTGAACTCTCTGGCCCACCTCTGCTGGGATTAAAGACGTGCTCTGCCTGGCATGCCTTTTCTAAGTGATTTTTTTTTAATCCTTACTAATAATTGATTCATATTCCATGAATCACTTTAGACAACTTATCAAGTCATCAAGGGATTAGCTCATAAAGTGTCTTAAAGGATTTCAAGTTATTAGCATTACCGAAAGGGATAGATCCCTTAGCCTCGGTGACTCTGGTTTATCTATAAAACAGGGCTGGTAACTTTAAAGGAGAGTGCAAGGATCACGAGAATTTTTAGGAGTCCTGAAAATGCTAAAGGCATCTTCAACCCTCAGCAATAAACTGCCTTACACTGCTTCCATTCCCCTGGGACCTTGGGTATCATTCTGCACAGGGGGGAAGGGAAGAAAGATGTCCACCTACCCCACTGAAGCCCCACTTTTCTCAGCTATACTGTCCTGGTGTACAGTCTCAAAAAAAAAAAGAAACTCTTTACCTGGTCAAAGTGCAGGAGTAAAATTTACCATAAATGGCCAAATACATGTTTCAATTAAATTATTTATATTCACTATCATTAAAGTTTCAAATTCTGAAAAATAGTTCTTAAAAATTCTTCTCTCTCTCTCTCTTTCTCTCTCTTCTTTTTTTTTCTTTTTTTCTTTTTGATTTTTCGAGACAGGGTTTCTCTGTATAGCCCTGGATGTCCTGGAACTCACTCTGTAGACCAGGCTGGCCCTGAACTCAGAAATTCACCTGCCTCTGCCTGTCTGGCTCTAAAATTTCTTCTCAAGAGTGCTTTCTGGGAAGTGGTGGTGCATGCCTTTAATCCCAGCACTTGGAAGGCAGAGGCAGGCAGATTTCTGAGTTCAAAGCCACCCTGGTCTACAGAATTAGTTCCAGAACAGCCAGGGCTATACAGAGAAAGGCTGTCTCAGAAAAAAAAAAAGTGCTTTCTACCCTGGGGAGCAGAGCTGCAGGTCAGACTTGCCTGGCAGGCACAAAGCCCTAGGTCCAGTCCTCAGCAATACACATACACACAGAGGGCTCACGTGAGCACAGAACTAGTCCTATTTCAAAGAAAACATTTCAACAGATTTTAAAAAAATCCACACTAGCCATCTGTAATTATAGTAAACATGTTATATATAAATGCTAACAAAGTAGCTTTTAAAAGCTGTGTTACAATTTACAGATGACCTCTGAAATAGTGAGCTCTAGCAAATGTAATGACAGCTGAGAGTGGTGGTGGCAGACACTGACAGCTGTATGTGAGTTTGGGGCCGGCCTGGTCTACAGGGTGAGTTCCAGGTTAGTCAGGGTTACACAGACCCTGTCTAAAACAAACCAACAAAACAAATCAAACAAACAAACAAAAACCCAAGACCTCTAGAGCTCTGGGATGTACATCATGAAGATGCTTACACACCCACACCCACACCCACACCCTGATGAGAATCGCCCACCACCAAGAGGTGGTGAAGTTTGGAAACTCTGCTAGTGTGATGGGGTCGGCAGGCACGGGCGAGCTTAAAGCAGCTCTGGTCTGCATTCACCTAAAGCTGACACATCTGTGTTTTTACTACAGGTTTTAAAAAAAGCAAAAAGGGAAATGAAAATCTAGTATGAAAATAAGTAACAGGGGAAACTTTCTCCAAAACAAAGGCAGTGCCATTAAGAAAGTTGACTATTAATTGGTTTGAATATGCTTGGCCCAGGGAGTGGCACTATTAGGTGTGGACATGCTGAAGGAACTGTTTAAAAAAAAAAAAAAAGAAAGTTGACTATTTTAAAACAATACATATATCAAATTATGGTTTCCAAATACCTAATCCTGCCACCCCAGGAAACCCCCAAATTGAAAGTCAAGCCTCTTTTCAGAGGCAGCTCTAATACAAATGTTTACACAGTTTCCCAGCCACAGCCAAGTACATGCAGACTGCCTAGATTTTCTAACTACTATTAATTTCATTTTGATTCATTAAAGTGTTTCAAATATTGTGTGTGTGTGTATTTTTTTTTGAGACAGTGTTTCTCTGTGTAGCCATGGCTATTCTGGAACTCACTCTGTAGACCAGGCTAATCCTAATTCAGAGATCCACCTGCCTCTGCCTCCCAACTCCTGGGATTAAAGGGGTGAGCCACTGGATGCTATCACTTTTTTTTCCCACTCTTACTGTGTAGTCCTGGTTTGTGTGGAACTCACTGTGTAGATCAAGCTGGCCTCAAACTCAGGGAGAGCTGCCTTTCTCTGCCCTAAGTGCTGTAATTAAAGGCATACCACCACACCCAGCTATGGCTTATTTCATAAGTAAATTGGTTACTATAATTCTTCAGTTTGAGTTAACTAAACCTGGGTCTTCATGCTATTTATAAGCATGGTAACTATTTTCATGCCCAGATAAACTGAAAGCTTCAGGTGATTTTATTCAAAATGTTTTATAGCATAAAGCCTGTTAAAACCACGTTTAGTGTGGTCTAGACTGTAGCTTAATGGGGTAGTCTTTGTATAACTCATAAGAGGCCACAGGTTCAATTCCCACCACTAACAGAAGAGGGAAAAATTAACAGGCTACCATGGCCTACACTGAGATTCTTTCTCAAAAAGCAAACAGGAGGGTCTGGAGAGACCTCTGTGGGGTTACGAGCATTGGCTGCTTTTCCAGAGGACCCAGTGTTGGTTCCTAGCATCCACACAACCCCACAACCATCAGTAAATCCAGCTCCAAGGGACTGATGCCCTCCTCCCGACCACCTCAGGCACTCACATGGTACACAGACACGCAGGCAAAGCATCCAACCCATCAAATACAAAGTAATAATTACAAAACAAAAGGCAGGGAGAAGGCAAGAGCTTCTGCGCACACAGAGCACAGCGGGCCTCAGACACCACTGCTCACTGTAACTGTTCGGGAACAAGCGGATGAAGTAGAGGGAGAAATACAGGGCTATTAATAGGAGTCCAAGGCCCTACATGAGATGAGAGCTGGTGACCTCAGCCTCCACAGAAAGAGCGAGGCTAAAAGAGAACAGAAGACTAAACAGTAGCCCTTGTCTGTGTGGACGTCTCAGACGTGCACGCAGCCATCACACGTATCTTCTCCCTGGTTCGCAAAGGGGTCTTGCAGTGAGAACTCTCTGCAGTTCATGCTTATCCTGATGCAGTCCAGAGAGTAAGGCACTCATACCAACAGATGCAGAAACAAATGACTGTCAACAAGGATATCTTTTTGACAAGAGAAACGTAAAGAAAGAGGAGAAAACTATTCTCGAACTTATTAGAGCTAGCCCAGTAGGCTCTCAGAGCAAAGAAGACCTGGAGGATTTTAGAGGGTTCTTTGTGGTTGCTGCTGTTTTGTTTGTTTTGTTGGAAATAAGGCCTCACTCTGTTGCCCACACTGGTCTCAAACGGTCTTCCTCCCTCAGCATCCTGAGTAGCCAAAAATAGGCATGCTTAGAATATTTCTCAAAATTGTCTCCTAATTCTGCAACTTTGAACAATAAAACATCAACTTTTTTTTTTTCAAAAAAAAAAATCTTTCACATAGAATACAAACAGGACAGAAAACACTATTCTGCCCTTAACTAAAAGCTTAGGGCTGGAGAGATGGTTCATCAGCTAAGAGCACTGGCCACTTTTCTAGAGAACCCGACACTCACACCGCAGACAACAACTTCAGTTGCAGGGGATCAAATGGAGTCTTCCACCTTGGTGAGTACTGCTTGTACCTGAGGCGCATGCCTGCAGGCAAACCATTGCATTTTCCACCCATAAGTGGAAAATAAAAACAAACACACCTTAATAAAATAAATAGTCCAGCTTATTCAAAGTAGTGTGTATAGTTCTAAAAGCTCTAGCTCACAAGGATTAAGACAAGGTGAGGGAGCCGGGCAGTGGTGGTGCACGCCTTTAATCCCAGCACTTGGGAGGCAGAAGCAGGCGGACATCTGAGTTCAAGGACAGCCTGCTCTACAGAGTCAGTTCTAGGACAGCCAGGGCTACACAGAGAAACCCTGTCTCCAAAAGCCAAAAAGAGAGAGAGAAGGGGGGGAGAGGGCAACAGGGCAAGGAAGCCCAGACTGGGGATTAACCGTTCACTATGTCTCAGTGTTTTCATTTATAAGATGTGGGTAGGAAAATTTAACTCTGGATTTCTCTGTAGCTACATGAAAAAAAAAATGAAAATGTCATATTTAGCATAGTAACCTTGTCTCACACACCCCAAATCAGAACCACTATAAAGGAGCTTTCTTCTGAAGAGGAGACATTAAAAACCAAGAAACATTCTCGAACTTTAATGGACAACAAAATCACCCAAAGGGTTTGTTGAAAGTGCAAATTTGGAGCTGGGTGTGGTGGCTCATGTCTGTAATTACACTGGGGAAGCCTCTGGGGGAGAGACAGGAAGACCTCCAGTTAACCAAGGCCAGCCCAAGCTAAGAGCCAAGACACCGCCTCAAAAATCCAAAGCCTGGTGGAAATAACAGGATCAGAAGTTCAAGATGGGCCCCAGGCCAGCCTAGGCTTCATAAAACCCCACCTCAAAAAACAACAAAAGGTACAGCCAAGGTCTGGGGTGTAACTCAATGGTAAGACACTTACCTACCACGTACAAAGGGTTGGGTTCAATTTGCAGCACCACAAAAAAAGTGGGTTGGGGAAGGACACAGACGCTGGGAACCCACTTCTCCAAGGTTCCATAGGTCAAAACTATGAAGTTCTTGGGGCACAAACACCAAAGATTATTAAACAAAATTAAAACTGTCCTATAAGAAGCTGCTGAAATTTAGTTTTCTAAGAATGAACAAGCCTAAAGAGGAGGAGCAGAGAAATGTCCATAAGACCTTCCAGCCACAGTCAGAGTTCCTATTAGGCCATTTTGAAGAAAAGCCAGCATACAAAGTTTAAAAAAAAATAAATTAAGGCAATCCAGGTAGTGATAAATGCTGTGAATAAGATAAAAAGAATAAAGAATAAAGAAATGGGGTAATTTCTTTCAAAAGTCAACATCTGAACTGCAACTGACAGAAATGAACCGGCCAAAGCAGACTTAGACACTGAAGCCCCAGGGTACAGGAAGAGCAAATGGCTTCAGGCAATAGTTAGATGCTACGGAGATTCAAACAAAACGAAGAGAGATGAAAAACAACAATATACTGATGTGCCGGGCCCCAGAGAACAGGACTAGATAGGAAGTCCTAACGAACCAGATTCTCAAAGGCTGATCCCCCCAACTCAAGACACCTGCTTGCCTCTGCCTCCCAAGAGTGCTGGGATTAAAGGTGTTTGTCACCATGCTAGGCAAGGCAACTCTGGGGGGTGGGGGGGTGGAGGGAAAGTGGGAGAGAAGAAGAGAGGGAGGGAGGGGGAGAGAGAGAGAGAGAGAGAGAGAGAGAGAGAGAGAGAGAGAGAGAGAGAGAGAGAACACGTGCATATCTAATCTAAAATTTGAGGAGACTCTTCGGTTTCCTCATGGGGAATGCACAGTAAGTAAGGAGGCAAAGTTGGAGACAGGCCAGGAAATTCCTTCAGTTGACCACAAGAGGCTGTGGTAGTCTAGCATGGGTGGCAGCAGCAGGGATGGGGAAGGAACTCATACTGAGTGCTGTAATTTCTTTTAATTAAAGGGGCTGGAGAGATGGCTCAGCCCTTAAGAGCACTTGCTTCTTGTCTTAGAGGACCCCAGTTTGGTTCCTAGTACCCTTGTCATAAACAAACTCATAACCACCTTTAGCTCTAGCACTAGGGAATTCAGTACCCTATTCTGGCTTCCTCTGGCAGACAGTAACACAGACACACAGGCACACACACACTCATGTGTACATTATAGACATACACAAAAAATAAATTGTAAAGACTTGTAAAAATTAAAGAAAAAGAAGCAAGTCACAGAAAGTACTAGCCATTTGGAACTAATTACTCAGGAGATAATGAACGACAAAAGAGATTTACAGGTCTCAGGGAGGTTTATGAGACATCAGCCCAAAATGGCATTAGCAGACTTAGGAGGATATGTAATGATACTTAGCCTGAAGCTGGGATGAAGAGGGCGTTTCATCTCTGGAAGGCTCCTTTGGTGTCAGTGGTTAAAAAAAATCAAACAACAAAAAAAACCCTGTACCAGATGGCTCATAACCTAACCCCAAAGCTAATAAAGTAAGTACGCTATGCTGAGTAGATCCCTCCACTCTTACGGATGGGGTGGTAACAGGTGCGCTGCATTTGTAACACAGTGTAACTTAAGGGTTAGACCTAAACTTACTCGGAGAGCCACTAAATACAGAAAACTTCACTAAACTTCCACATTGCACTTAGCTGCCTGGAGAGTTTAACAAGCTAAGGAAGTTAATATACCATCCAGTGTCTGTTTTATTAAGTTTCACATTATCACTACAGAGGCATAGGGGAAAACTTTCCACACCATGGCTTTAATAACTATTGTGTTTCCAACATGGTGGAATTTCACCCCAAAAGGTCCACAGTCCATATCTGCAAATACATACATACATACATACATACATACATACATACATACATACTAAAAAAAGTGCCAGTATGTAAAGCCTCGGGGGGTGGGGGGGGGGGAAACGCATGCATGGGGTGGTTCAGGAATTACAGCATTAACTACTCTTCCTAAATACTCTTCCAGAGAGGTCTTGGGTTTGGTTCCCAGCAACACAGGAACTCATAATCCTCTGTAACTCCAATCCCAGGGGATCCAACACCTTCCTGGGCACCCAGGAATGCACAAGGTGCATATATATATATATATATATATGCAAAATACCCATACACATTAAACAAGTACAATTTATTTTTAAAAAGTGTAGTATGATACCATATTTTTATAAAGCAATTGCAAAGGCATCTAGAAGGATATGAGCTAACATTCTGGCAAGAGGAGTGGCACGATTATCACTCTTTTCTCCTCATGTACTTCTATCAATATTTCCTCCAATCATCACAAAAACATCTCGCAAAACAAAAAATATTGTTTTAGAATAGTAAAAAGGGTGATTTTTTTTTAAATCTGAATAGGGGGAAATGCAAGAAGAAAATTCTCCTTTGTCTATATCAACAGGATTCCAAGTATGGTAGAAGAAAAGGGGGAAAATCCATGTCCTACACAGGAGGAAAAGATTTGATAAGAGGTCCGTTACTGCCCAAGGGCACACCCTAGAAAGATAGAGGTCTAAATTCCTAAGAATTCTTCCCAGATTAGATGGAAATAATCAATCTGGTTTCGTTGTTCTTTCCTGCTGCTTTTTACAGAAACACTAGGTATCTTGGAGAGGGGGAAATGTCCCTTTCAAAACCACGATGGAACATCCAGGCTTGGTTTTCTGGTCTGAGTGCGGAGGGCGAAAGGGTGGGCGGCTACACTAAAGGAATGTGCGCGAGCAGTGAGTCGCCTGAAGCAGGAGCACGCAGCTGCTTTCCCTAACCTCCGCATCAGACACAGGGCAGCGAGAGTGCCTCCTAAGCGTTTCCAGACTAGAACCCCTGGGAAATTGTAGGTTTTCCCAAATGCTGGTACGAATAGCTGCCAACTGACACCACACCAAACCACAAAATCGGGAGGGTGCCTTGCACACATGCAGGTATAAATGTTCATCAGGCGCTCCAGATGAACACCCAGGGCATTCCATTATTAAGGCCTCATCCTCATCTTTTCCAACTGGGGCAACTAAAAGCATCCTGCCGCCTCTCTACAGTTAGCGAATATCATACTGGCTAAAATCTTAACGTTTAAGGAGCCACTTCGGAAAACTTCGGTTTTAAGGAACAACATGGATCTCAAACCATTGCCGGGCTGTTGCCCTGCATTCCTTCCAATAACGGTGCTGCTACCTGCTCCATTGTCAGCCCGGGCTCCACATACTGAACCAACAGAAAAGAGGAATCCACTAAATCCGCAACACAATGGAGGCTAAAGAAGGCTCTGGCTTTCAGGATGGCAGCTACCACACACCACAACAAAGGGCCGCGTCCGGGTGACTTCATCGAACCCACCAGGCAAACGCCACCGCCCGGCTTTCGGGGTTACTGTCCCCAAACCCCTGCACGCCCGCGCCGCCTAGGTGGCCCTAAAAGTGAAAGCACCCGGACTGTGGGTGCCTGTCCAGCCCGGCTGCAGGCTGCCCTGCCAGCGGCTGCGGACTCCCACGGTGCAGCGCCCAGGCAGAGGCGCCCGCTCTGCCGCAGCGGTCCCCGGGAGCGCGCGGCCACAGAAGTGGCGATGCGAAGAGGGTCGCCGAGGAGGGCGGTGGGCCAGGGGGACACTCACCCGCCCAAACAAGCGGCGGGCGGGGAGGGTGGCGGCCGGGAGCGTTCCGGACGCCGCTGTCGCTGCCGCTGCTGCTGGCCGCCGGCCTCCTCCCCTCTGTTTGGATTCGATAGACCACGTCACTCTTAGCCACGAGACCCGGATCTGCCGGCTCCCGAGGGCGGCGCAACAGATTGTAGCGCCCCGAGCCTCCCGTGACCCTATCGAGTGAGCATGCGCGTGTCGCGCGGGCCACCTGCGTCGGAGGGGGGCGGCTCCCGCAACTTCGGCGCTGACGTGCGTGGGCGCGCCGGGCGCGGAGGAGGCAGTTCCGGTGTGGAGGGGTGGGGTTGCTCCACTGTGAAGGAAGGGCGCTCGGGCTGTCGAATTGTCCCACGTAGTCTCCGTGTTGCCTTCCACGGTCATTGTCATCTGACGCGTCTGTCTGTTTGCTGAGGGAATGGCTTCAGTCCATCGCAGTGTTTAGTCATACTTTAGGTGGAGGGGTGAGCACACAAATTGATCACTGCTGCGACCCGGTCTACCTGCAGAGGTTAGGTGGTGGTAGTTCATCAGGCACACGTGAAAATCGGAACTCGAAGATTACAGAAGCATGTCAGCTTTGGGGGTTTCAGTGATCCTGATGACGTTCGAGCTTTGGACTGGAAAACAGACCTAAATTAAGTTCAACCTTAACGCTAAAAGAGATGTTAGAAGCCAGATGTGATGGCTCCACAGCACTCAGAAACAAGAGACAGACTGGTCTACAGAGCGAGTTCCAGGACAGCCAGGGTTACACACAGAAACCCTGCAGGAGTGTGTGGGAGTATGTGAATTTGAGCCCAGCTAGTGCAGCATAAAATATATCTTTTTTTTTTTTTTTAAGTGAGGGAAGCCTAGCCTTGGGTCTGCCCTCCTGGTGAGGGAGGGCCAAAGAAGGTAGCAGCACCTTTCTCGGGCTAGGGAGCTAGGAAGCCTATTTCAACAATCCAAAAACAGCTTAATTCCTATGAAAGAAAGGTTGGGAAATACTAGCAAAAAGAAGTGTGGAAGCTAATAAGCAAAAAGAAGCATCTCTGGAAGCAGCTGTGGAAGCCCTAATTCTGCAGATGTATCCAATGACCTCAAGGAACTCTGGACGAAACTAAGCATATTTTTATAAGAAAGTACAAGAAAAAAAATTACTCTGGGAAGCTAAAGTCTGGACCAAAAATAGTGAGCTTCAGAAAACATCCACTTGGGCAGTGGTGGCAAACACCTTTAATCCCAGCACTTGGGGGTCAGAGGCAGATTTCTGAGTTCGAGGTCAGCCTGGTCTACAGAGTGAGTTCCAGGACAGCCAGGACTACACAGAGAAACCCTGTCTCAAAAAAACAAAAATAAAACAATGCTGTCCAGTCTGTCTTCAGCTACGTGGTTCAAAATGTCCGTGTTCTACTGAGGCTCTGCCTGCACACTTTGGTAAGGTTACAAATTAGAAAAGAAAACAAAACCTGACCAGCCAAAACAAGCACTGGAGCTCTGTCTTCCTTGGTACACTGCAGCTACGAAATTTCAATGAACAAACATCCCATATTTAAAAAAAGAAAAAGGAAACCTTCATGATTCTCAGTTGCTGAGTTGAGAAAAATAAAACTGCCTGGGCAGTGATGTCACATGCCCTTAATCCCAGCATGAGGGAGGAAAGGTCTATGGATCTCTTGAGTTTGAGGCTCCCTAGTCTACACAGAGAAACCCTGTCTTGAAAAACCAAAAAACCAAAATCGACATCTACTTGCCAAGCAAATGCACTACCAGCGACCTGACTCCCAACTTGTTGTAATCTACTTGTATGCATTATTTTTACTTTATTCCTTAAAATCACCTATTGTTTTCTTTGACATCAGCATGAAATATTTTCAGAGATTCTACATCAAGTGACACTATCCTTTTTCATGCAATACTAACACTTTATGAGGACAGCATTTCATATATATATATATATATATATATATATATATATATAATTTATTTTGACTTCATGTGCATTAGTTTTGACTACATGTATGTCTGTGTGAGGGTGTCAGATCTCCGGAACTGGAGCCAAAAGACAGTTCTGAGCTTTCATGTGGGTGCTGGAAGTTGAAACCAGATCCTCTGGAAGAGCAGCCAGGGCTTTCAAACTCTGAGCCATCTCTCTAGTGCCCAGGATGGCATTTGTAATTGTTCCCATCCTATTGGATGCTCTTGACCTTTCTTTTTCGGAGACAGGGTTCTCTCTGAAGCCCTGGCTGTCCTGGAACTCATTCTGTAGACCAGGGTGGCCTGGAACTTAGATCTACCTGCTTTTGCCTTCAGGGGCTGGGATTTATGAAGTGCTATCATGCCCAGAAACGTTCAAGTACAAACATTACACTATTATCACTGTTGCCTATGCAAGTATATTTCACATAAATTATGAAAAATAATATATTTGTTTATTCTTACATATCTTGTTTTCTTCAGGTGACACTGTAAGACCCCAAAAACCGAGGGTGCCCCAGCACCCCACACCCTGGAAGGTGACACCCAAATCACTCGCCAGAAACGGTCTTGATGCAATAACATGAGGATTTCTTTATTCCAGAATTCTGGGTTCCACAGCAGTACACCTCGCAGGGTTAGAGAACTGTGGACCACGAGTGCCAAATTGCGACAGCTTTTATAAGTTTACAACAAAGCCCTCGAATCACAAACCAATCATTTCTTAGCATGGAGAGCCCGCAAAATGCGAGCCAATCAATTTGTACCACTCCATAGTTTTTAGGCCAATCAGTTTAAATTATCGGAGCCCGTGCTCAGTGGACCAATTAGTTTCCTATTTTCTTGAATGTCTATAGCTGCGTGAACTCCTGCATAGGGGTAATGGCGTAAGCAGTTTACAGAAGCAAGATAAGCTTAGCCCATTTCCAGTTACCTTATGGGACCAGGATCACCTATTCAAGGCTTTTCTGCTACCTCTAAACAAAGGGCAGGCTCTGGACTGTGACCTTTTACCTAGTTTCTAACTAGGGAAAGAGCATTTTAAACTTCTGACTTCTTGGGGTCATTAGAGTTAGGCTGTATTGTTTTCTATCCTTTCAACACCAAATTTATTTATTTCACTTTTCTTTTACCTAAGCATATGTTGTCTAATTCATTTCAGATTTACTGGATATTAGTTTCCTAAGAATTCTTTCATATTTTAACATCCTTATTGAGGTATAATTCACATCTAATTCTGCCCTTTCAGTTGCGTAGTTTCAAGAGCATTTTGGGCTCAGAATTTTACAATTGTTAACAATGTTAAAATACAACATATTGTCATTTCACTAGTGCTTCTTTTGGAGGCATGAGGTCCTTGTACTCACACTGCACTAGGAGAACTAAGAGATCACTCTATTCCTTCTCAATGGAGATAAACTCAAATACCCGCATTCCATCTGGAAAGCTGAAAGTGGATTTTGTTATGGGTCTGCAGACCTTTACACTCTCAGGAGGAGCAGACCTCACCCTAGTTCCCTTGAATGATTATCTTAAGCTCTCCCCTCCTTAGACTCCACCTATTCTTAGTTTACATGTCACAAGTACTTCATGGCCTGCTGGCCTCTATGCAGTCAGAGACCGCACTAGATTCTAGACCACTTAGGTACAGAACCCACCCTCGTACCTTGAAAAGAGTGTCTATCTTAATCTTTATTGTGCACCTGGAATTGGGCTGATTGGACTGATTGTTGCCTGGAAACCTTTTCCCAGATTCTATTGTGCTTTAAAAATGCGGGCCTCGAGCCTGGCTGAGGTGGCACACGCATTTAATCCCAGCACTTGGGAGGCAGAGGCAGGCGGATCTCTGAGTTCAAGGCCAGCCTGGTCTACAGAGTCAGTTCCAGGACAGCCAGGGCTACACAGGGAAACCCTGTCTGGAAAAAAAAAAAATGCTGGCATCTGACCCAGGCTGACAAAGCCAATCACACCAGGATTTCATCCTCCTGTCTTCAAAGGGCTCACTTTCCTGGATGACACCCCTTACTTTTTGATAACCTTAAGTGTCACTTTTTTTTTTCTTTTTTTGAGGGACAGGGTTTTGAGACAGGTGTAGCTCCAGCTGTCCTGGAATTCACTATGGAGACCAGGTTAGCCTCGAACTCACAGATATCTACCTGCCTCTTTTGGGGATAAAGGTGTGTGCCACCACTGCCTGGCACATATGTGCTGTTGAATGAAATTTTATAGATATAGATTTGTATCAAGTTTTTTCCCCCAAGTATCTTGACTCCATTTTCTTTTTGATTGAATGATTTCTTTTTGAAAGAGGGGATCAAATAAAAGATGAAATTTATAAATAAAAAAAAGTTGGCAGGGGATTGTTAGAAAGTAGTAGCGAGAACTCTTGAGAGAGCAGGCCTTGTGGAAGGCCATAGTCCACTCTATGTCCTCAGTACTTGCTTTATAAAGCAAGTTACAAGAAAAGATGTGGGGCTGGACAGATGGCTCAGCGGTTGAGAGCACTGACTACTCTTCTGAAGGTCCTGAGTTCAAATCCCAGCAACCACATGGTGGCTCACAACCATCTGTAATGGGGTCCTATGTCCTCTTCTGGTATGTCAGAAGACAGCTACATGTAGTCACATACATTAAATAAGTAAATAAAAAACTTTTAAAATGAAATATTTTTATTTAAAATATTTTTTAAATTGTATTTTAAATACAGGAACCTGAGTGTAGGTTTGCACACATTGCTGCAAAGCCTGTGGGGGACAGAAGGTGGTATTGGGTCACCTGGAGCTGGGATTACAGGAGCTTGTGAGGTCCTGTCAGTGCTAGGCACCAAACTTGGATCCTCTGTAAAAGCAGCAAACCAGCTGGGCAGTGGTGGCGCACGCCTGTAATTCCAGCACTCTGGGAGGCAGAGGCAGGCGGATTTCTGAGTTCGAGGCCAGCCTGGTCTACAGAGTGAGTCCCAGGATAGCCAGGGCTACACAGAGAAACCCTGTCTCAAAAAAAACCAAATCCAAAAAAAAAAAAAAAAAAAAAGAAAAGCAGCAGCGAACACAGCATCTGCGTTTGTCTTTGTGAGGGTATGTGTCCGTGTGAGTACAGGGGCCACACAGGCCAGAGGAGGCCTCCATGTGGATGGAGGGAAGCTGACTCAGGCCCTAGATAGGAGAGTAAGCACTTCTCTAGCTCTTTTTTTTTTTTTTCAATCTTTTTTTTTTCTAGATACTGTCTTCAGATACTCCAGAAGAGGGCATCAGATCTCATTAAGGATGGTTGTGAGCCACCATGTGGTTGCTGGGATTTGAACTCAGGACCTTTGGAAGAGGAGTCAGTGCTCTTAGCTGCTGAGCCACCTCTCCAGCCCCCACTCTCTAGCTCTTGAACGTGGATCTTGAAGGGCTCCCAAGCATTAGAAGATAACCTTACGTGTCACTTATTGTTATCCATCGTGTCTTCATTTGACTTAATCCGCAGACATTTTGCTTCAGCCATAATATAAAGGGATAAACTAGCAAAGATTCCTAAATCAAAAGGAGAAGGAAGTAGAGTTGGGAAACCTCTGGAAATTTTATTGGGCCCTTTCATAGACCAACTGTTTGTTTTCTCTTATCATGTACCAAAGGTAAATAAAGGCAGGTAGACAGATGGTACAGAGTTCCTGAGAGGGATTCCAGTTGGGGCTGAGGATATGGGTCAGTGGCAGAGCGTATGTGTAGCTTGTAAGAGGTTCTGGGTTTTAAGCTCAGTGCACACACACACATACACAGATACATACACACAGACACAAATATGCAAACAAACACACAGAGAGATACATACATACACACCATATGCTATGTAGAACAGGCTGGCCGCAGACTCACAGAGGTCCACCTGCCTCTGCCTCCCACGTGTTGGGATTGAAGGTGCTGCCGGGCAGTGATGGCATGTGTCTTTACCCCCAGCACTTGGGAGGCAGAGGCAGGTGGATTTCTGAGTTCGAGGCCAGCCTGGTCTACAGAGTGAGTTCCAGAACAGCAAGGGTTATACAGGGAAACCCTGTCTTGGGGAAAAAAAAGTGTAGGCTACCATCGCCCAGCATGTAATTATATATATATGAAGTCCAGCCTTATTTGCTGATAAGATGGCACCGGAGGTATGAGTCATTACTGCACTCAGACTCCATGTAAAAAGCTAGGACAGCCAATTATGAGCAATGTTTTTTTCTTTCTCTTAAAGATGGCTAGCCCGCCAAGGGTCAACATTCCACAAGTCTTCCCCACATTTAATCTTCCTGATTTTATAAAACTTTTTTGAAATCTTTTTTAAAAATTATATTTAAGTAGCTAGAGAGATAGCTCAGCAGTTAAGAGCGCTGCCTGCTCTTCCAGAGGTCCTGAGTTTGATTCTCTGCCCCCACAGAGTGGCTCACAACCGTCTGTGATGGGACACACAGACACAAATATGCAAACAAACACACAGAGAGATACATACATACATACCATATGCTATGTAGAACAGGCTACATAGCATATGGTGTGTATGCCCTCTATGAACTTTCAGTTATACATGCAGACAGAGCATTCACACAAATAAATCTGTAAAAACAATTATATTTAATGTGTGTGTATGTATGTATGTATGTATGTATGTACGTATGTACATGGTGTATACAGAAGCCCAAAGAGGTCGGAAGAGACATTGGGTTCCCTGGGCCTGAGCTGCCACATAGCACCAGCAGCCAACCCTGGTGCTCTGTAAGAGCAGTGAGTGCCCTTAACTGCTGAGTCGGCTCTCCAGCCATTCGTGCTAAGCTTTTAATCTTCTCCATATAGTAAACCATTTTAAAATGCCAAACACCCCCGGAGACACACATCCCACCCACATACTCAGCAGGGACTTTTGTAGTTTCTGAATTCCAATTGTGGAGAAATAAGTCCACTGGGCAAGTCTGCTGCTAGTTTGATTAGAGGATGTCAGGCTACATGTTAACAGACTCTTTTTTTTTTTTTATGATGATGATGGTCAAGATATTTTTTAAAGGTTTATTTATTTATTTCATGTATGTGAGTACCCCATCACTCTCTTCAGACATAGCACATGAGGGGTTTGGATCCCATTTCAGATGGTTGTGAGCCACCATGTGGTTGCTGGGATTTGAACTCAGGATCTCTGGAAGAGCAGTCAGTGCTCTTAACTGCTGAGCCATCTCTCTAGCCCTATTAACAAGCTCTTGAAGGAAACACTGACGTGCTCATTTAAAGAACCAGGAGAAGTTGGGCATTGTGGCACATACAGTTAATCCTAGTACTCTAGAAACAGAGGCAAGTAGATCTATATAAGTTCAAGGCCAGCTTAGTCTACAAATCAAGTTCGAGGTCAGCTAAGGCTACATGGCAAGACTCTCCCTCCACAATCATTTATATTAGCTCGGGTATGGTGGTACATAGGGCACTCCAGGCACTTGGAAGGCAGACACACAAAGATTAGGAATGTGAGGCAGTGAGGCTGTCCTCAGCTATATAGTGAGTTCGAACACAGTCTGGGTTATAGGAGAACCTATCCTTTTAAGAAAACCAATTATACTGAGGGCCTTCTGTGAACGAACCATTTTTCTGGAGTATGCATTTTGAACTTGTTTGTTTTAAATGTATTCTCTCCAGTTGCCGGGCAGTGATGGCACACACCTGTAATCCCAACATTCTGGGAGGCAGAGGCAGGCGGATTTCTGAGTTCGAGGTCTGGTTTACAGACTGAGCTCTAGGACAGCCAGGACTATACAGAGAAACCCTGTCTCAAAAAAAACCAAATCTAAAAAAGCCCAAAAATAAATAAATAAATAAATAAATAAATAAATAAATGTATTCTCTCATACATTATTACATTCAGACTACATTTTCCCAACAGCAACAACAACAACAAAAAGAAACAGACATCCCCAAAATTTGAAAACTCAGAGGCAGATGTTAAGGGCTGGCAAGTATAAGACTGTATTTTATACTACAGGTTATAGAAAAGTTTTGGTAATAGGTTTCAATTTGGTTTGGATACTAAATATTAAATACTTTATTTAGTATTCACTAGTTCATGAAAGGTCAGACAAATCTCTGAAAGAGTCGTTCACACATGGTACGAACTCTTGGGGTGTGCAGGATTTGTTGACGACACTCCAGTTGGCTGAGAGCAATGGTAAACCTGCTGTTCTCAGTTTGCAGCTTTGAGGAAACCTTCCCAAAGTGAACTGGACCTTCATGATGGAGTAAAAAATATCAAATATGAGGGGTTTTTCCTATAAAATACTATAAACTGGTGTTTACAAGGAATTCAATTTTTTTTATGTCTCTCACCTTGTAAAACTTTTTATGCAAAAGTTTTAAACCCTACCATAACAAAGCTCTCTAGGTTGCAGGAACAGGACAGTCTGAAGCACCGAGTTCCTTCAGTTCCTTTGTACCCAACTCTAAAGACTGGGCGGAGCGATCAGGCCCCAGCAAAGGCAACACAGCAGCATAGTCAGCACCTACTGTATTTGAAGCACACCTCTTGATCTAAAGTTTTGCTTTGTTAAAACAAGTTAGAGCATTAATCAGTTTGTTTTCTTTTCTTTCTTTCTTTCTTTCTTTCTTTCTTTCTTTCTTTCTTTCTTTCTTTCTTTTTTTTCTTTTTTGTTTTTTTTTTTTTGTTTGTTTGTTTTTTCCAAACAGGGTTTCTCTGTGTAGCTCTAGCTATCCTGGAACTCACTCTGTAGACCAGGCTGGCCTCAGACTCAGAAATCCTCCTGTCTCTGCTTCCCAAGTGCTGAGATTACAGGCGTGGGCCACCACCGCCCAGCTTAATCAGTTTCTTTGCAACCAGATCTTGTTTCTAACTGTAAGGGAAGAACCCTACAAGCTGCACTCCCTAGTCTATGTCAAGGGTCAGCAGGTCACAGGCGGTAGAAGCAGCCAAAAAACGTTCTTCTTTTTGTTTTTTTAAGCTTACTTTGCCATTAATTTTTTTAATTGGTTATTTTATTTATTTACATTTCAAATGTTATCTCCCTTTCCGGTTTCACCCCCATACCCCCTACCCACATCCCCTACCCACACCCCCCACACCCCGCCTCCCGTTGCCCCTCCTCCCCCCCCCCCAAAAAAATTTTTTTTTTTTTTTTTTTTTGGTTTTTTGAAACAGGGTTTCTCTGTATAGCCCTGGCTGTTCTGGAACTCATTCTGTAGACCAGGCTAGCCTCAAACTCAGCATGTGCCACCACTGCCCGGCTCAAAAACACATTCTTAATTTAAAAAAAAAAAAAAAAAAAAAAGCCGGGCGGTGGTGGCGCACGCCTGTAATCCCAGCACTCTGGGAGGCAGAGGCAGGCGGATTTCTGAGTTCGAGGCCAGCCTGGTCTACAGAGTTCCAGGACAGCCAGGGCTATACAGAGAAACCCTGTCTCAAAAAAAAATAAATCCAAAAAACAAAAACAAACAAACAAACAAAAAACCCAATAAATAAATAAATAAATCTTAAAAAAAATATATACAAAAAATCTTCTGGCAGAGGGGAAACTGGGTTTACAGGTGGTGGTGAGCCACTATGTGGGTGTTGGGAATTGAACCCTGGTCCCCTCTTAACACTGTGCCCTTTTCCAGTTGCTAAAAAAAAAAATCTTAAAGGCCTGGACTCAGCCAAGACAGTGGGCTGTATTGTGACCCTTGTTTGCAGCAGGCCAAGAATAAACACAGACTATTCCTTAAGCTCTGGCCATGCTCTGGCCAAGGCCTGGGACATCTGACTAACAGTGCTGCGCTGCCATCATGGACCTACAGTACATGCGCTGTGGCAGAAGCTTAAACTGCACCCTTTCACCACTGACCACTACTATCTGTCACACTGATGTTTCACACCACCTGGTTTCAGCTATAATTTTGCAGAGACTTATCTACATAGTTAGCAAATTATAAAAACTCTTTGGACTGTCTGTTTCCAAAGCATTCTGAGAAGATAGTGGTTTCTGCTCTGAAACAGAAACTGTATTTGGTCCCCTGTTTGTTTTAAACAGAGTAGTCAGGATGCCTGGAATGGTCACTCTGGAGTCCTTTCTGAGAGGCAGACAGTCTTTGCAATGATGACATCCTTACTTTCCTGCAGAAGCAATAGAGGTATAAGGAGTGTCATTGGAGGAAATCCAGTCTTCTTTAGCCATTGGCATAGTTTGCTTCTGGGCCATTCTATGTATTCAACTTGGTCTCCAGCTTAATGAAATGATGGCACCTTTAAGAAATTGAGCCAAGGTTGAAGAGATGGCTCAGCGGCTAAGAGCACCAACTGGTCTTCCAAAGGTCTTGAGTTCAAATCCCAGTAACCACATGGTGGCTCACAACCATCCATAATGAGATCTGACTCCCTCTTCTGGAGTGTCTGAAGACAGCTATAGTGTACTTACATATAATAAATAAATCTTTAAAAAAAAAAATGGGGGCTGGAGAGATGGCTCAGAGGTTAAGAGCACTGACTGCTCTTCCAAAGGTCCTGAGTTCAAATCCCAGCAACCACATGGTGGCTCACAACCATCTGTAATGAGATCTGATGCCCTCTTCTGGTGTGTCTGAAGACAGCTACAGTGAACTCACATATAATAAATAAATCTTTAAAAAAAAAAAAAAAGAAAGAAATTGAGCCAAGGCTGGGCGGTGGTGGCACACGCCTGTAATCCCAGTACTTGGGAGGCAGAGGCAGGTGGATTTCTGAGTTTGAGGCCAGCCTGGTCTACAAAGTGAGTTCCAGGACCTCCTGAACTACACAGAGAAACCCTGTTTCGAAAAAAACAAAAAAAAAGAAACAAAAAGAAAAAAGAAAAAAAGAAATTGAGCCAAGTGGGGAGTCTTAGTCTGTGGGTGTGTCCTTAGTAGGGACTGCTGGGATTTCTGCTGAAGCAGAAAGATTTCCTCTATGTATTTCTGTGAGATGTTTTGTCTCCACACTGGCACAGAAACAATGGGAACAAACTATAGAGTGTAGCTTCCAAAACTACAAACCCAAATAAGTCATTCCTCTTCTTAAGGTGATGACCTGGATTTTGTTATAGCACTGGAAAGCTAAGGAAGGCAGCAGTAGAAGAGCTCCTTTTAACTATGACTACTAGTATATGTAGACTCAATTAACTGCAGCTTAAAATACTCAGAGGGACTGGGAGATGGCTCAAAGTGTTGGCTGTTCGCTGTTCTTCCAGAGGATTCTGATTGGTTCCCACTACCTACATGGCAGCTCCCACCATTTCTAACTCCGGTTTCTGGGAATCTGCTGCACACTTCTGATTTCCAGTACCAGACATGTATGTGGCATACAGACACACACACAGACAAAGCTCGCTTACATAAACAAGAAAGTGAAAGATACCAGAAATAGAAGTCTCCCGTGGAAAAATGTCATTATTTTGTTATAAACTAAGTTTGAGACAGTATAAAATCACCTGGATCCAGCGGATGAGAAGGAACAAAGGGAGGTGGTTGTGGTGGCCTTTAATCCCCTCATTGGGGAGGGAGGGGCAGGTGGATCTCTGTAAATTCAAGGTTAGCCTGGTCTACAAAGAGAGTTCCAAGACAGCCAGGACTACAGATAGAAACCCTGCCTCAAAATATATATATATATATATAAATAAAAATAAAAGAAAGAAAGAAAGAAAAAGGTAAAGGGATGATATTTCATAATATTTTGAAAGTACAGATTGAAAGCAAAGAAAAATTACCCCTAAATTAAAGGAAAACTGGTAATCCCTAACAGTGGTGGCCTGCTTTTCCCACTGTAAGACAGACCTTCCTAAGGAACATAGGACTAGACAGCCATTTCCAATGATTAACTCACAAAACTACTAAGAAATACAAGGCCAAAGACAGACTGTGGTTAAGTCCTGAAAACGCATGACAGAAACAGAACACTCAGTCCTTGGCTTTGTGAAGCAGTTCTCCTCCCAAATCCTGGAAACCACATTGAGCAACAGCCTTTTTAAGTTATGAATGTTCTGTCTGCCAGTTACTTGCACTGAGAACGGAGAGTTCGATGAGACAGTGAGACTCAGTAGCGGCCAGCCACCATAGGTGAGCACTTACCCTGTTCTTGGCCTTGACCTGTGTTAGGAAGAGGGTGTGATTCTTCCAACAGGGCTACCAATCACTATTAGGCCGAGTGTGAGGGTGCATGCCAATAACCCCAGGTTTGGGGAGGCAGAGATAGGAGAACTGCTGCGAGTTTGAAGCTACATTAGTCTACATAGTGAGGCCCAGGTTAGCTAGAGCTACTGGGTAAGACCTTGTCTCAAGGGCTGATGAGACGGCTCAGCGGCTGCTCTTCCAGAGGTCCTGAGTTCAATTTCCAGCAACCACATGGAGACTCACAACCATCTACAGGGGGGAACTGATGCTCTCTTCAGGCAGGTGGATATATATGCAGCAGAGCACCCATACATTAAATAAATAAAAAATAAAAAAAAGATCTTGTCTCAAAACCAAAATAAACAGTCATAACTTTTATAGGTGAAGAAAATGAGGACCATAAAATTGTGTCAGTTTAGCTGGGCGGTGTGACATATGCCTTTAATCCTAGCACTCCAGTAGCAGAGGTGGCACACACCTTTAATCACAGCACTCGGGTGGCAGAGGCAGGGAGATCTCTGAGTTGGAGGCTAGCCTGGTCTACAGATCGAGGACAGGAAAAACCAAACCAACCAACCAAACTACAACGACAAAACCCAAAACAAACAAACAAAGAAAAACGACCAAGGGGCTGGAGAGATGTCTCAGCAGTTGAGGACACTGACTGTTTTTCCAGAGACCCAGGTTCAAATCCTAGCACCAACTGTATCTCCAGGATCCAACACCTTTATGCATGTAGGCAAAACACATAAAATGCACATAAGATGAAAAGAACTAGTTTTTGTTTGTTGTTTGTTCTGTAGACAAGGCTGACCGTGAAGTCAGAAATGAAGTCAGAAACCTGCCTCTTCCTCCTGACAGCTGGAATCAAAGGCGTGTGCCACCACTGCCTGGTTGGAAGTAGATAAATTTTAAAAAACACCATCAGTTTTCTGACTTCAGAGTCAGAACTCTCTCTCTCTCTCTCTCTCTCTCTCTCTCTCTCTCACACACACACACACACACACACACACACACACACACACACACACACACACACGTGTATACACATGTCTAAGTGCAGTGATGACAGTGTAGCTTCCTTCCGGTTGGTGAGAGTGTGAAGTGTTTGTCTTCCCCTAGTGCTCTTCACTGTTGTGTAGACAGGTCTCTTACTGAACCTGTAGCTCACCACTTTGGCAAGCCGAGCTGGCTAGCATACTCCAGAACTCTCCCTGTTTCCTGACGTTTCCTGTTTCCTAGAACCTCAAGTTAGGGTTACAAGCTGCGCCATCACTGGCCTTTTCCATGAGTGCAGAGGACCTGAACTCAGGTCTTCATGCTTGTACTTGAAGCACTTTATTGACTGAGGCATGTTGCAAGATATTTGATCACAGATTGTGTTGCTAGTTGTAACTAGTTTGGCTCAGCCCTTAGTACACACCTTTAATCCCTCTGGCTAGAATAAAGACACGCCCTTAGTATACACCTTTAATTCCAAACAATGAAGGTAAAGTTGGTTAGCAGAAGCCATGTTTGAAAGTGAAGCCTGACTGGCAGACAGTGACAAATCAAGGATTTGACAGAGTAGGATATGCCCAACTCTCAGGAGAGAAGAAAGGAAGGGGAAGATAAGTATCATAAGAGAGCTACACTTGAGAGCTGTGGACAGGGAGAAGAAGGGGGAGGGGGAGGAGGGGGAGGGGGAGGCAGTGCTACTGGGACTTTTGTACAGAGACAACAGTGGTTTGTACTTCGTACGTGCCTTTGAAGGCCAGAAGGTGGTGCTGGATCCCCTGACTGGAATTAGTCTTATTTGGGTGGTGGTGCAAATTCCAGCACTTGGGAGGCAGAGGCAAGCAGATTTCTGTGAGTTTGAGGCTAGCCTGGTCTACAGTTCCAGGACTGCCAGGGATGTTACACAGAGAAACTCTGTCTTGAAAAACAGTAAACAAAGAAACAAACAGACTTCTCAAACATTTGGCTTCAGAGGTAACAGTAGCTGTTTCTACTTCTGATGCACATCCCCCTTTTTGGCCCCATCTCACCTCCCTCTGGGTCTTCCACCACCCTGGACCTCGGTTCCTCTGTCTTGTTTGTTTCACAAAACACCATCACTGTAAATAATCTCAAATTCTCCCAAGTCTCCAAATTAATGTCAATGCAGATGCCCCCTGACTCTGTATCTCCTCACTCTGGGATCACATTCTGCCTGCTTTCTAGACTCGCTCTACTGGGCTTTGTGATTCTTTTCTGAGTTGGGCTCTCTTTATTATCTCTGGATGCTGGCCAGTGCCCTGGCCTTGCAATACATAAGCCTTGCTTTGATTACATAAGCACAAACATTCCTTTTAGTCCCAAGGAATGGTTCAGTGCTGATCTAAATGAGACCCAATCTAGGCACTGGAAGTGAGATCTAGGAGAGAGATGGCCTCTTTCCCCAATAAAGCGATGAGCTGGAGAGAGAGGCCAGAGGAGTCAAAGCAACTCTTTAAAAACAAAAGTTCTGTCTGTTTGAGTTTGTGTGTTTGTGCGTGTGTGTGAGTGTGTGTACATGCAGGTAACTGTGTACCACAATGAGCATGTGAGGGTCAGTCAGATAACAACTTGGAGTCAGTTCTATCCTCCCTGCATAGATTCCAGGGCTTGAACTTAGGTCCTCAGGCTTGTGGGGCCTCTTGCCAGCCTATCTTTAGTGTTCTTCAAAACCGGCCTAAGGAAGAAAGCAGACAAGAGTTCAGAGAATTACTAGAAAATGGAACTGGGGCCACTGCAGGTCAATCTGAAAGCCTATTCCACCTTTCGAATTTGTGGGCCAATATGAGTAGGAGCTTTTGTCTCTTGTATTTAGGCTCACTGAGAGATAAACACATAAGCCAGGCCATGGTGGTGCACACCTGTAATCCCAGCACTTGGGAGGCAGAGGCAGGCAGATTTCTGAGTGAGGGGCCAGCCAGAGAGAGAGAGAGAGAGAGTGAGAGAGAGAGAGAGAGAAATCTGCAGAATTGGTTGATCATTTTGGGTGCCTTCCAGTTTCAGTCACCACGTCCTGTTTCTTCTGCCTCCATAACATACCTCGTCTTAGTTCCTGCTTTCCATCCTAATTACTATGCCCCAGGGCATCACTCTTCATACAGTCTACAGCAAAACTTTCCAACAGAGCCTTTGGGCTTTGATTCTTTTCCCTTCAGTGAAGTCACTCAAGTTCTTTCTGCCAGCATCTTCCAATGTCACCACCTAGTAGAAGATGCAAGGAAGAGCCAGGGATAGAGACACACGCCTGTCATTCTAGCACTCCTGGGATGAAGCAGGAGGGTGGCAAATTTGAGACCAGCCTAGGTTACATAGTTAAAATGTCTTATAACACACAGAAAAGGGGAGTGGAGAGCTGGCCATACTGCTAAAGTGGTTATGATGTGTCCAAGAGGACCTAGGTTTAGGTCCCAGGACCTGTGGAGAAGCCGCTCACTGTAAAAAGCATAGTGGAGTTGGGGTAGGTAGGGGAGGGGGAGATGAGTTTGTGGGACACATGACAACCTGGATGACAGAAAGGCTGATGGCCAGCCAACTGAATCCATGAATGCTAGGTTCAGTGAGTGGTTGGTTTTGTTTTCAACTTGATACGAGCTAGTGATATTTGAGGAGAGGTATCCTCAATTGAGAAAATGTCTCTATCAGATAGAGACTTGTCCCTAGGTAAGTCTTTAGGGAGTTATCTTGTTTAATGACTGATATGGTAGAGCCCAGCCCACTGTGGGTGGTGCCACCCCTGACCAGGTGGTCCTGGGTTGCATAAGAAAGCTGGTTTAGCAAGGCATAGGGAGCAAGCCTGTAAGCAGCACTCTTCCATGGTGTGCTCCAGTTCCTGCTTCTGGGTTCCTGCCCTGAGTTCCTGCCTTGGCTTCCCCTAATGACCTGTAAACCAAACAAACCCTCTCTTCCCCAAGTTTGGTCATGCTCTTTATCACAGCAACATGGACAATGATAGAACCTGTCACAAACATAAGGTGAAAAGTGACTGAGGAAGGCAGCCATCGTTGACCTCTGGCCTCCACATTGAGCAGTAAATAAGTCTGCCTACCCCACAAACTCAGCTAGGGATGGACAGGAGTCCTTTTATCACCAGCCTTTTCCTTCATGATCCACACAATCCACAGTGGCACTGGTCTATAGTCCCAGCCCTCACAAAGCAGAGGCAGGAGAATCGCCTGATAGCTAAAGGCTGAAAGTTGGAGGCCATAGGTCTACAAAGTAAGTTCTAGGCTAGCCTCTGACAACAAAGCAGTCCTGCCTTTAGATAAACAAACAGGCACACACATGTGGCTAGAATGGAACCTATTTTTTTATTGTTTTGGGGTTTTTTTGTTTGTTTGTTTTTCAAGACGTTTCTTTGTGTGAACCAGGCTGGCCTTGAACTCAGAGATCTACCTGCTCTGCCTCCGGCGTGCTGGGTTTAAAGGTATAAACCAGTGCCCAAGGAAACACTCTTTTGTTTGTTTGTTTGTTTGTTTGTTTGTTTTTTGAGACAGGGTTTCTCTGTGTAGCCCTGGCTGTCCTGGAACTCACTCTGTAGACCAGGCTGGCCTCAAACTCAGAAATCCAACTGCCTCTGCCTCCCAAGTGCTGGGATTAAAGGCGTGTGCCACCACTGCCCGGCGCTTTATTTTATTAAACATTAAACATAAAGTAGAAATTCCAAATCATGTAAATATTGTGTAGATTTTGCCTCACAAATCCCTGAGCTGGCTGGGCATGTGCCACCACTGCCTAGCAAGGAAACAATTTTTAAAATACATATTTATTATTTTATGCATAGATAACTTGCTTTTAAATTTCTTTTTAATTTTTTGTGTATGTGCTCTCCAAGTGTGTTTATAACACCATGTATGTTCAATACCAGTAGAGTTCAGATGTACTAGCGATGGAGTTACAGGCAACTATGAACCACCATGTGGGGGCAGGGAACCAAATCAAAATCTTCTGCAAGAGCAGTAAGGTATCTTAACTATGAAGATGGTGCACACCTTTAACCCCAGCACTTGGAAAGGCAAGGCCACTGGTCTACTGACTGAGTTTCAGGCCAGCCTTGACTACTCAGACAACCACAGACAAACCCTGTCTCAAAACTGTGGCACTCTCTCATCAGCATGCATATATATGTATATGTAAGTGTATGTGTATTTGTCACACACACACACACACACACACACACACTCCTGCCCTACAACAGCCCCAGCCTTTAATTCATAGCGCTCAGATGTTAAACCCTTCTGTCCGTGGGAATCCTTTTCCTTTGGGTCTTCTCAATCAGCCCTAGTGTAGATGCTGTGGTTTTCAGACCAGGGCCTCTAAGAGTGGAAAAAGGCCACTATACCCACTGAGACTGACTGTCTTCATAACAATATTAATCTGTTGCTCTTGGAGAGAGACTTCTTAAGATTTTTTCTCCATATATGCTAACAAAAATCATTTATAAGCAGGGCATGGTAGCACATATCCCATCATCTGTGAAGCTGAGGCAGACAAATCTTTGTGAGATGAAGGCCAGCTTGGTCAACACGTAGCCAGCTTCAGGCCAGTTAGTGCTATATTAGCAAAACCCCATCTCAAGCAAACTCCCAGACAAAACAACAAACAAAAAGATGCCCCATTTACACACAAAAAAAGGAATTTTCCCTGAAAAGCCTACAAACTGCTGGTCTCTAGTAACATCCTGGACTTTAACTACATGTGCAGTTATACTAACAGTCATATGTAAGTCTACTTGGCAAGGACTCACTTTAATGACTTTTTAAAAAGACATCAGACACTAAACTCACCCTGAACAATGTGTTCATAGTCACTGTGAGGACCTTGTGCAGTTAATAAGTTCCTTATGACTTTTCTTCTGTCCCTCCAAAGTGCTTGAGGACATTACAGAATAACT
Source organism: Apodemus sylvaticus (assembly GCF_947179515.1). NCBI lineage: Eukaryota > Metazoa > Chordata > Mammalia > Rodentia > Muridae > Apodemus > Apodemus sylvaticus. The sequence continues at coordinate 44,784,539 of NC_067482.1, read as the reverse complement.
AATTGGCAATGGGAGTTCCCCATGAACTCAGACGGGCGCCAGCTTTAATCTGTGTTCTTTGGATCTCTCCTTCCTCCAGGTAAGAGGTGAGAGAGAAGACTCAAAAAAGATTTAAAAAAAAATCTCCAAGGCTTTAGGCCGAGGATTCTGAGTTCAAGTCTAGCCACTGAGTGAATGTCAGGTGAGAGCTGCTGGGGGTGAAGGAGGCTATGGCTTCCATGCTGTGTCACTCATTGCACAGACAAGAGGTAGAACTGGCTCAGCAGGAAACGGGCTGTGGCACACGCAGGAGCCTCTCACGCCCACTGTACACACATATACTTTTTAAAAAAATCTTTTAAAAGGAAGTAGGACTTGACTGTCTGAAAAGTCAGTTTGACAGAGGACTGGTTATTGAGAAACTGTTCTGCCCAGGTGTTTTAACCTCCCTTTGATTTATCTTAGGGATAAATCAAACTGTGATTTATCACAGTTCACATAATTCCCAAGACCCCAACTATGACTCTCTCCATATTCTGAGACACAGCTACAAAGCAAACATACGGTATTTGCTTTGGACACGTCAGTGACTTTCAAACCATTTCCTTCCCAAGGTTGATTAACAAAGAGGAACAGATGAACAGATGTCAACCTCAGGAAGTTTCTTGGAACTTAAACCATATCCTAAACAGCTAGCTCTCTGGCTCCCCCTAGTTTCCTTGATCTGTTAAGAATTAAAGGTGTGTGTGTGTGTGTGTGTGTGTGTATGAGAGAGACAGACAGGAAGTCAGGAAGACAGACAGACACATGTACCTTTTTACCCCCCCCCCCTTTCCCTTCTCCCTCTTGCTCTGGCCCTGCTGGCTCCAGCCCAAAGGTTTTTTTTTTTTTATTTGTTTTTCATTATGGGTGATTGTGAGCCACTATGTGGTTGCTGGGATTTGAACTCATGACCTCCGGAAGAGCAGTCAGGGCTCTTAACTGCAGAGCCACCTCACCACCAACCCACATGTGCCTTTTGAAAACGTGCATCGCCAGGCAGTGGTGGCGCATACCTTTAATCCCAGCACTTGGGAGGCAGAAGCAAGTGGATTTCTGAGTTCGAGGCCAGCCTGGTCCACAGAGTGAGTTCCAGGATAGCCAGGGCTACACAGAGAAACCCTGTCTCGAAAAGCCAAATAAAAAAAATGTGCATCAAGTGGACTGATGAGATAGCACAGAAGTTTGGAACATTTGCTATTCTTTCAGACAACCAAAGCCCCTCTTCTGGCCACTGTGGACATCTGCCCATTCACACGCATGTACAGTCACACAGACATCATTCACACCCATGTACAGTCACACATACACACACACACACACACACACACACACACACTGAAAAAAATCAAACAAAAATGCATCACTTGGGTCACCGAGATGCCCAATGGATAAAAATGCTTTCTGAGCCGGTCGCGGTGGCGCATGCCTGTAATCCCAGCACTTGGGAGGCAGAGGCAGGTGGATTTCTGAGTTCAAGGCCAGCCTGGTCTACAGAGTGAGTTCCAGGACAGCCAGGGCTACACAGAGAAACCCTGTCTCAAAAAAACAAACAAAACAAAACAAAACGAAAACAAAAACAAAAGTGCTTTCTGATAAGTCAGAGGACCTGAGTTCGATTCCTAGGCTCCCTATGATGGAGGGACACACCCAAGTCCCAAAACTCTGAATTCCATACATGCTGGGATGCAGTGGTATGTGTATGCACACACTACATACAATAACAAGAAGCCCACCCAGCCTAAGATGTGGTGGCACAGTAGACTGTGGTGGCACAGTCTTGTAATCCTAGATCTTGGGAGGTAAAGGCAGGAGGCTCAGGTCGCCCTCTACCATGGAAGTTCAAAGCCATCCTGAGATACATGATACCCTGTCAACCCTGTCTAAACAATCAAGTGACTAAAACCAAAATGAAAAAGCATCGAATCAAACTACCCATGCCAGCTCAGTTCACCCTCATTCAGCTTCCCGTCAACCCTGAGTCTCATCGGAGGAGGTGCCCAGACAGCATCACTGGAGGAAAGAGAATGGGCATTTGCCTAGGTTCCTCCTTCCCAACCCACTCAATCAAAACAGCTTTGCGCATCCACAGGAACCCCTCATCCTTGCCTCCCTTCCTCACGGATCCTGATGCATTTCTAGTCTTCCCCTTTATAAGTGAGTTATTTCTTGGTACAACACAGCCAAGGACCATGGCAAGAAAATCTGTTTCCATGCTCTGTATGAAGTTCATTGCTTTGACTTGTTTGCTTCCCTTTGCCTGCTATCTGAGCTAGTTGGGAACAAGTAAGATAAGGCCTGATAAATTTAAGTCCCCGTGTTATTATTTGGAAGACAAACTAGGTTCATTCCTACTTATGATTTTTTTTATTTTTTTTATTTTTGGAGACAGGGTTTCTCTGTGTAGCCCTGGCTGTCCTGGAACTCACTCTGTAGACCAGGCTGGCCTTGAACTCAGAAATCCTCCTGCCTCTGCCTCCCAAGTGCTGGGATTACAGGCCTGCGCCACCACGCCTGGCCCTACTTATGATTAAATCTCTACTTCTATGCCCTAACCTGTAACCATAACTACAAATCTTTCTGTACTGTCTGTTCCAAAAAATGGCAACTTCAGGGGGTTGTAACCAACTTGTTATGCTTCTGTAACGCCCTCCTCCCCACCCCCCATTTGCCTGCCAAGTCCATTTGGAAACCCTCTGCTCCTGAACTATCAAAGCACATGCCCAAGGCTGAGCTCCTGAACCCCGCCTCAGTTAGACACAAGCCATGCACCCACATAAAGAGCTGCCCTTGATGTGGCCATGATTTGGGTTGGTGATCTTTGTCTTCACATCTGAGGGATTAACACTGGCTGTGGGTGGTAAACAGGTAGATCTGGCAACAGACTTATACTTTGTATTGCTGTCAGGATGACCTTGAAAAGATCTTAGGCTGGAGAGATGGCTCGGTGGTTAAGAGCACTGCACCGACTGCTCTTCCAGAGGTCCTGAGTTCAATTCCCAGAAATCACATGGTGGCTCACAACCATCTGAAATGGGATCTGATGCCCTCTTCTGGTGTGTCTGAAGAGAGCAATGGTGTACTCTCTATATACATAAAATAACTAAATCTTTAAAGAAAAAAAGAGCTTTCTTTCTTTTTTTTTTTTTTTTTTTTTTTTTTTTTTTTTTTTTTGGTTTTTGGTTCTTTGGTTTTTTGGATTTGGTTTTTTCGAGACAGGGTTTCTCTGTATAGCCCTGGATGTCGTGGAACTCACTCTGTAGATCAGACTGGCCTTGAACTCAGAAATCTGCCTGCCTCTGCCTCCCAGAGTGCTGGGATTACAGGCATGAGCCACCACTGTCCTGCTTAACTTTCTTTTACTATAAAATTTTTACATTCAAAACCCTATGCAGGAAGAAGTTTAAATTACATATAACCCCACAATCCACCTTATACATTGAAACTATTTTTAAAAAGATGTATTATTGTTTTTAAAGGTTTATTTATTTATTATGCGTACAGAGTTCTGTCTAAATGTAGGCCTATAAACCAGAAGAGGGCGCCAGATCCCATTACAGATGGTTGTGAGCCATCATGTGACTGCGGGGAATTGAACTCAGGACCTCGGGAGGAACAGCCAGTGCTCTTAACCGCTGAGCCATCTCTCTAGGCCAGATGTATTTATTTTTATGTTATGTATGAGCGCTCTGCCTGCGTGTGTGTGTGTGTGTGTGTGTGTGTGTGTGTGTGTGTGTGTGTGTATACTGTGTGAGTGCTTGGTGCCCATGGACGACAGAGAGGGTGTTGGTCTCCTGGGGTGTCAGACGGCGGCGAGTAGCACTGTGGATGCTGGGAATCCAGTCTGGCTCCTCTGCGGATGAGGCAAGTGCTCTTGGGCCTTCTCTCTAGCGCCCACCTTAGACACTCAGCATCAGTATCAATTACCTCACTGTTTCCTGCCCACAGCAAAACCTTTTTGCGGGACTGAAACACCTTTTCTATCGTATCTGCTTGCTTTGTACCTATCTATCTTTTCAGATATCCTTGCCAGCTGGTCCAAGGCCAGTTTGGGCCACCTGAGACCCAGTCTCCACAGGTTTTCTGGCCACATGCTCACTGTCTTCTACAGTGAGAACAAAGCCTGTCTGTACTTGCCTCTACTGGAGTTTCTATATCACACACTACACTGGGTTTTTATCTTGGTTTTTGTTTTGTTTTGTTTTGTTTTTGGAGACAGGGTTTTTCTGTGTAGCCCTGGCTGTCCTGGAATTCACTCTGTAGACCAGGCTGGCCTCGAACTCAGAAATCTGCCTGCCTCTGCCTCCCAAGTGCTGGGATTAAAGGCATGCGCCACCACCGCCTGGCCTGACTCACAGTTATAACCCAAAAACAAGCCACACAAAGAGAACTCATGGAGGGTAGAGAAGAAATTAAACACCAAAAATGTGGTTCATAAACTCTGTTCCGGCTGACTGAAGACGCCCTTGGAAGGAGGTGACTGTGAGTGGCCTCTTGAGATTGCATAAACGAGGCAATTAAACATAAAGCCTTTGTTTCTTTGATTAAGTTTAACTTCTTTGATTTCTTGCTAACAATTCAATATATGGAAATTCTGATCGAGTCATAAAATATAAGGTTAGCTTATCGCCCCAGGTAATTTCCAAATACTTGAAAGAGGGGGAAAATGTTATAAACAAAATTTCTGCTATTAAAATAGCATCTTGCGGGCTGGAGAGATGGCTCAGTGGTTAAGAGCACTGACTGCTCTTCCGAAGGTCCTGAGTTCAAATCCCAGCAACCACATGGTGGCTCACAACCATCCGAAAAGAGATCTGATGCCCTCTTCTGGAGTGTCTGAAGACAGCTACAGTGTACTTACATATAATAAATAAACCTTTAAAAAAAAATCTTGCCTTTTTCCTGAATTATTATTATTTTGTACTTTGAGATATGGAACTCTTTTTGTTTCTACCTTCTCTTCCTCTTCCTCCTCTTCCTCCTCTCTCTCCCCCTTCTCTTCTGCCTCCTCCTCGTCGTCTTCTTCTTTTTTGGTTTTTGGGACAGGATTTCTCTGTGTATCAGAGCCACAGCTGTCCTGGACTCACTCTGTAGACTCAGAGACTGGCCTGCCTCTGCCTCCCATGTTGGGATTAATAGCATGTGCCACCGCGGCCCAGCTTGTTCCTGCCATTTTAAAAGTACTCCATTTTAATAATAAAGCAGGTATATTACTGTCTAAAACTCTATTTTAGATTAAATATTATAAGTAGAATAATTTATAAAAAGGATATTTCATGGGTTATAATTATTATTTATTATACAAGAGAACAATAGTAAATATGCTTTGGAGTGGCTGAAATTTTTGAAAGTAAGGTCTTTATCAAACTGACTATAATGCATTAAGTAGGCTAGTCCAGAAGTACAAGCTTGTAGTAATAGTATTTTTAGCAGCATATGTAAGTGTCAGAAAAATTGATGTTGCAAGCAAGACTGACAAGGAGTTGAAGGCCCAGTGATGACAGAGGACACAAAAAAGCAAAAGTAATCGGCTTCTACTGGGCTTCCCTCTCCTATCACAAACAATCTCCCTCAGATTGGAAGGAAAGGCCTGCACTGTGAGGAGGGAAATTAAGTCCATTGGAAAGGACGAGCGAGCATCTAGAGCTCTGACATTTTACCTGCTTAAATTTTGCTCTGCTTAAAGAACCTGAAATGGCTTGGTAGTGGGGGCACACACACCTTTAATCCCAGCACTAGGGAAGCAGAGACCAGCAGATGTCTGAGTTCAAGGCCAGCCTGGTCTACAGAGTCCTAGGACAGCCAGGGCTACACAGAGAAACCCTGTTTCAGAAACAAACAAACAAAAGAGCACTTGATAAGAGCAGAGAGGACCAAATGCCTGAAAGGGACAAATGCCTTCATTTTCTAAAAAGAAAAAAACAAACAAACAAACAATCAAGATGTGGCCTCGTTTTCTTGGCAAAATTCTGGAACAGATAATTCGATGGATGGCTTGTGGGTGTTTAGGATGAGAACGGGGTGGACGGCACGGGCTGGGTAAGTGCAACTGAAATAAGTGTCTTGACTGGGATGGAAGCTGGTGGGAGAGAGAGCGGAGAGGAGACTCTTGATCTGGTCCTCAACATCACTAAGAAGGTTAAAACAATAATAACAATAACAACGAAATGGGGGCCCACGGGCTGGCTCAGCAGGAAAAGCTGCCTGCACTACGCCTGATCTGAGTTCCATCCTGAGGACCCACCAGGAGGAAGGAGAGAACCAGTTCCTGCCAGCTGCCCTCTGTGTCCACGCACACAAGCACACAATAAATTTGAAAAGTATAATTAGAAGGTTAAAAAAAAGCAAAAAATATACATAAAACAGACCTATAGCCAACATTGGGGCGGAGGGGATCAAAGCATTTGTGCTACGATCAGAAACAAAGTAAGTGTTCACTTCCTGTCCTCTTCTATAACACAGTGCTTGAAGTCTTGTCTAGCAAGACAGTAAAAGGGATACAAACAGGAAGGGAACAAGTCAAACAATCCCCAGCCTACATTTGAGAGACCCCACAGATTCTACCGGAAACTCTTAGAATTGAAAAGAGTTTCAGCAAATAATCAGGATACAAAATCAGCACACAAGAATCGGTGACCTCTCCATATTCCAACACAAACATGCTGAGAAAGAAGTCTTGAAAACAGTTCTACTCACTTATCTCGTCAGTCCTCGATCCCGGCCCGGTGCTCTGTCGCTCACCTGCCAGCTGTCTTCGCAGTAGCAGAACCGACTGCAGCTCCGTCATCCTCCCCACCAAGAGCCCGGGCTACCGCCGGGACTTCGACAGGCTGGGGACAAGCTCTGACGGTGCCTGCAGCTAGGTGTGTTGAGAAACCCGGGCCCCGCGACTGGAGCGCCGAAGCCGCGGGAGGTCCGTCTTGGGAGACCCCGAGAGACACCTCGCCGCCTATGCGAGTCCGCTCCGCTCGGCTTTTTCTTAAAGAAATAACTTGGGGCCTAGACTGATGGATGACCTGGTCAGTAATGTGATTGCTGCACAAGGCAGATGACATGTTCACAGACTCATCATGCATGTAAAGCTAGATGCTTTGGTATATCCCTGTGTTCTCAGTGCTATGAGGCACAAGAGGATCCTGGGACAAGCTGGCCAGTTGGGGGAGCCAGGCAACAGTACAGAGTAATTGAGGAAGACATCCAATACTGACCTCTGGCCTCACCATGCATGTGCAAATACATACCCTACATACATACATATATACATACATGTACATACAAGAATAAAATGAGGAGGGCCAGGTGTGATGCCTCATGCCTTTAACCCTAGCACTTGGGAGGGTTCAAGGTCAGCCTGGTCTACATGGAGAGTTCCAGGCCAGCCAGGGTTAAACAGTGAAACTGTGCTCCAAACAAAACAAACGAAAGTGACATACATATTGGGCACACATTCCACAGTGGACTGAAGTTGTTCTTGGAAACAGGAAATATCTTACAACTTTGCCCTACCTCATGTGCCACTCCAAATGACATCCATCCTCCTCTCTGCTCGAACCAGGAGGACCTAACAACTTTTCCGACTTAGTATTGCTTTGGCAGAAAGTACTGTTACTCTCAGTGTTCCTGAGAACCTTCTTTTTTTTCTTCTTTCTTTCTTTTCTTTCTTTCTTTCTTTCTTTCTTTCTTTCTTTCTTTCTTTCTTTCTTCTTCTTTTTTCTTCTTCTTCTCCTCTTCTCCTCCTCCTCTTCCTGCCCCTGCTCCTCCTCCTCTTCCTCTTCTTTTTTGGTTTTTCAAGACAGGGTTTCTCTGTGTTGCCCTGGCTGTCCTACTCACTCTGTAGACCAGGCTGTCCTTGAATTTAGAAATTTGCTTGCCTCTGCCTCCGAGTGCTGGGATTAAAGGTGTGCACCACCACCACCACCACCACCACCACCACCTCCACTGCCTGGTGAGAACCTTCTTTTTTGAACTGGGCAGTAGACAGTACAGAGACTCATAACTGGTCAAAGGGATGAGAATACATCACCACTGAGTGTTCAGCCCTAAACAGGACATCTGATTAAATCTCTTATCAGACTCAGGGAGCATAAATAAAAATTGGCCAGAAATAAAGAGCCAGAGGATGGGGGTGAGTGCTGTGAGGGGCTGTCTTGTAGACACACTGTGGCCATTCATTTAAACATTCTAGCAGCTGTGGTTACCTGCACCACTTCTGCACAACACGAAGCCTGATGGGATTCCAGCACGATGAGAAGGGGACCATGCGGCGCTAACATTCCAGTAGATGGGCCACTCCCATGTGAATATGGGCAACACACACTTGGACTTCATGTTTTTTTAATTTAAAATAAATTTTCACACAATATATTTTGATTATTTCCCCCCCCACTCCTCCCAGATTCTTCCAACCACCCCACCCACCCAACTTTATATGTTCCCTGCCTTCTCTCAACAAATAAAAACAAGAGGACCTGAAGTGGGAGAGCCTTCAGGGTTGCTAGAGGCGAGGAATGAGGGCAGATATGATCAAATACACTGCATGTATGAAATTATCAAAAAGTATCACTTTAGAAATTCCAGTTCCGGGGTTGGAGAGATGGCTCAGCAGCTGAGAGCACCGGCTGCTCTTCCAGAGTTCCTGAGTTCAAATCCCAGCAACCACATGGTGGCTCACAACCATCTGTAATGGGATCTGATGTCCTCTTCTGGTGTGTCTGAAGACAGCTACAGTGTACTCATATAAATAACTCTTTAAAAAAGTAAAATAGTAAAAAAAAAAAGTAAAATAAAAATAAAATCAGTCTTTAAAAAATATAGAAATTCCATTTATATTCTTCACAGAAACAGAAAAGAAAACCCTAAAATTCATATTGAAGCACAACATACAAACCCCAACTAAAACAATCCTGGGCAAAACCCACCAGACAAAGACCAAAAACAGTGTTGGAGGCATTGCTGCATGTGACTCAGGCAGACCAAGTCACAGCAACAAGAACTGGATGAGAGATGCAACCCCATAACCCCGGGGAAGGAGGTTCTGAGAGGATCCCAGTGGTGTAGGTCACCTAAGATGCTTCCGGAGTCCTGCCTAGCCCAGGATGCTGTAAACATGACACCCAGGAATAGGAAGGCCTTGGGGAGAGAGTGGCTAAGTGGCCTAGGGTGGATCAGGGTCTGAGACTTGATGTTCTCTAGAGTGTGGATGAAATCATGCAGCAGACAACCCTGAACTGGACGTCCGTGAGGTGAGGAGGGCAGTCCCTCCTCAGAACCACACAGCTTAGCACCGGTGACGGAGCCTATCCCGGAGATGCTCCAAGATGTCAGAGAGGATGCTGTTCAGTCCTTCTTGAAACGAGAAAGCAGCCTGAAAGGAATATAGACGCTTCTTTCCAAACCCTAAATGAAAACATGTGTGTATTTTCAAAGCACAGTGGAAGCAAAGGCAGGCTCTGCATTCCAAGTACTCTGCTGACCCAGGCTTTGTTTCAACAGTGGTAGAGGTGCAAGAAGCTAAGGAAAAAGAACAAAAGCTCACTATTATAATTCACTAGAAAACAAAGACTTTTGGTTAGAATGGCTCACCAAACAAAGCCTCACAAAGCTAAAATTTGGTGCTTCCAGGGATAAAGGTGCTGGTTGTTCAGCTTGAAGACCTGAGTTCAATTCCTACTACCTATATGGTAGGAGAGAAACTACTCCTGCAAGTTGTTCTCTGATCAGTGCATTTGTGTGTGTGTGTGTGTGTGTGTGTGTGTGTGTGTGTGTGTACACATAAAGTAATAAATAAATGTGTACTGGCTGATTTGTGTGTCAACTCGACACAGGCTAGAGTTATCACAGAGAAAAGAGCTTCAGTTGGGGAAGTGCCTCCATGAGATCCAGCTGTGGGGCATTTTCTCAATTAGTGATCAAGGGGGGAGGGCTCCTTGTGGGTGGTGCCATCCCTGGGCTGGTATTCTTGGGTTCTATAAGAGAGCAAGCTGAGCAAGCCAGGGGAATCAAGCCAGTAAGAAACATCCCTCCATGGCCTCTGCATCAGCTCCTGCTTCCTGACCTGCATGAGTTCCAGTCCTGACTTCCTTTAGTGATCAACAGCAGTGTGGAAGTGTAAGCTCAATAAACCCTTTCCTTCCCAACTTGTTTCTTTGTCATGATGTTTGTGCAGGAATAGAAACCCTGACTAAGACATAAATGTAAACATAAAAATAAAACTGGAGCTAAAGATGTAGCTCAGTGGTAAGGCACTTGCCTAGTATGCCCAAACCCTGGGTTCAATCCCCTGTATGCCAGACACACGCCTTTAATCCCAGCATTTGGGAGGCAGAGGTAGGTGCATCACTGTGAGTTTGAGGCCAGCCTGGTCTATTTGCTTTGTAGCAAGTTCCAAGTTAGCCAAGGTTACATAGGAAGACCCAGTCTCAAAACAAAACAACAGTAGCAACAACAAAAGAAACTGTAAGGGGTTTGAAGATAGGAGGATAGAACCTGTGATATAAAAGTCATTGAGGGACAATATTGGAGATTAGAGATTTAAACAGGGGTGGAACAGGAGAACTGGAGAGGGGTTAGGATAGGGATGGGTTATTCTTTTTTTTTTTAAGATTTATTTATTCTTATATGTTAAGTATACTGTAGCTGTCTTCAGACACACAAGAAGAGGGCGTTGGATCTCATTACAGATGGTTATGAGCTACCATGTGGTTGCTGGGATTTGAACTCAGGACCTTCGGAAGAACAATCAGTGCTCTTAACCGCTGAGCCATCTCTCCAGCCCCGGGATGGATTATTCGAATCCAAGAATGTATGGAAAAACTTTATGAAAGCTTTCTGGTCATGGTGGCACATACCTTTAGCCCAGCACTAGGGAGGCAGAGGCAGGCAGATCTCTGAAGTTGAAGCCAATCTGGTCTGCAGAGTGAGTTCCAGGAGAGCCAGAGATACACAGAGAAATTCTGTCAACAAAACAAAAAACAAAAACAACAGAAAAAGCTGTCAGAAGCCAGGCAGTGGTGGCACACACCTGTAATCCCAGCACTCTGGGAGGCAGAGGCAGGCAGATTTCTGAGTTCGAGGCCAACCTGGTCTACAGAGTGAGTTCCAGGACAGCCAGGACTACACAGAGAAACCCTGTCTCGAAAAAAAACAAATCCAAAAAAAAAAAAAGAGAGAAAAGAAAAAGAAAAAGAAAGAAAAAAGGAAAAGAAAAGCTGTCAGGATAGGACTTGCATGTGGTAAGGTGCTATTTAAATTATTTATTTTGTGTGTGTGTAAGACATGCATGCATGGGATTCAAACACACACATGGGCACATTTGTACTATGGTGTGCATGTGAAGGTCAGAGATCAACTTGTTAGAATTGGTTCTATCAACCATGTATCTCAAGGCTTGAACTTGGTGTTAGCATTCCTTCTAACTTCTAGGTTCTGCCCAGCAGTTACCTGGCAACAGCCACGTAGGCTGGGCTTACTATACAAAGGGCTGACTATAAAAGGGGCTTCTTGCTGACTTGTTCTCCCTGACTCTCTTCTCTCCCTGACCCCTCTCTCCCTCTCCCCCCTTTCCCTTCCTCCTTCTCTCTTCCTCCTCCTCCTTCTCTCTCTCTCTTGGCTCTACAAAACTTATCCTGGCCCTCTTTCTTTCTTTCTTTCTTTCTTTCTTTCTTTCTTTCTTTCTTTCTTTCTTTCTTTCTTTTTTGTTAGAAAACAACATTTGGGTTGTTGGGAAGTGACTTTACCCAGTAAGCCATCTCACTGCCCCTCCCCCCACTTTTGTAAACTACTTAAATAATGCATTATGTTTGTTTTTTTCGAGACAGGGTTTCTTTGTACACAGAGAATAGACAGAGACAGCCTTGGCTGCCCTGGAACTTGCCCTGTAGATTAGTTTGGCCTCCTGCCTTTGCCTCCCAAGTGCTGGGATTAAAGGTATCTCATAACCAGTGTCTCAAAAATATACAATTAAAAAAAAAAAGACCCTGGGCAGTGGTGGTACACTCCTGTGATCCCACCATTCTGGGAAGATTTCTGAGTTCAAGGCCAGCCTGGTCTACAGAGTGAGTTCCAGGACAGCCAGGGCTACACAGAGAAACCCTGTCTCAAAAATTACCAAAAAAAAAAAAAAAAAAAAAAGACTTTGAATCCAGGTATTCTGCATGGGTAGATAATGCTTCCCCTACACACATTCTTTGGTTGTGATAAAACACCATGACCACAAGCATTTTGGGGAAGAAAGGGTTTATTTTACTTAAACTTCTACATCAGTCTACAAACACTCCCAGAATCACAAGCCCATAGGTGACACCACCCACAGCAGGCTGGGCCCTCCCACACTAATCTTCAATCAAGAAAATGCACCAAAGGCTTGGGCATACTTTCAGAATTCGAGTTCCCTCTTAGTGATTCTAGCTTGTGTTAAGTCAACATAAAACTAGTTAACACCGTTGCTTGCCATAACTAGACAGTGGTATGACACTACAGCTGTAGATATAGTTTACTTTGGCAGCAGAACTTAAAAATAAATCAAGCTGGAATTGACCTGAAAGTTTCCTCTCTGATAGGTTAGTTTTCATAGTGTCTGAAAGTGCTATGCAGACTACTCAAAGGGAAGAAAAAAAGACATGAATGGTCTCACCAGCACAGGGCCCTGAATAATAGTGTAATAGTGACAGACAGGGTAGATAGACAGGATGGGATCACAGGTGCAATAGTGGCACCTTTTATGCAGAGACAGGTAACCAACCAGCTTTTGATTGGATCTGAGCCCTGCTGCAGAGAGGAGAGTTATGCCTGTTGCTATTGTAAACTTAGAGGTGGGTGGTTGGGGGAATTATGGCTAAGGGGATCACAGGTCCTCATGGGGAACTTACATGTTAAACCGCCTTCTAAACCTTTGTTTAGACCCATAGATTAGTGCTGCTTTCAGTCTTGGCAGGAAAAGTCTTAATATAGAGACTAATAGCTGGTCAATGCTGAGAACATGTGACATTTGAGTGCTCAGCCCTAATTGGGCTTGTATATCAACACCCCATCTCCCCATGTTACAGAATAATTGATCACACTGTGCACCCTGAGACTGTGTTAGGTTGTGGCTCAGCCCTTAGCACACTCCTTTAGCCCTCTGGCTGGAATAGACACACCTTAAATCCCAAACAGTAAGGGTAAAGTTAGTTTGGAGAAAAAAGCACCATGTTTGAAAGTGATGTCTAATTGAGTAGCAGACAGAGTGACGAATCAGAGTAAGATTTGACAGGATGCCCAACTTCCAGGAGAGGAAGAGGAAGGTACTTGGGGGATTGGGGACAATGCACAGAGAGAAAAGGAGAGGAGGCAGTTTTACTGGAAGAGTTGTAGAGAGACAGGTTGTAGAGAGAGAAGAAGCTAGACACTGGTATAGACAGAACAAGCCAGAAAATGAGGAACCAGAAGATTAGAACAGGGGCTGGAGAGATGATTCAGTGCTTAAGAGCTCTGATGACTATTCCAGAGGTCCTGAGTTCAGTTCCCAGCAACCACATAGTGGCTTGAAACCATCTACAACAGGATTCGATGGATGCCCTCATCTGGTGTGTCTGAAGACAGTTAGCTACAGTGTATACATATATAAAATAAATAAACCTTAAAAAAAAGACATTAAAAAAAAAAAGACTAGAACAGATTGCTAAAGTTAGTTTGAAGCCAAGCAGAGCAATTCAGGAGAGGCCAAGAAACAGCCAAGCTTGAATCAGTCAGCTTGGGGAAGAGTTTTGAGCCAGACTGTTTCCCCCATGAACTCCAGGTAAGGCTACCTGAACAAGAGCCTCAGGCAACAGTCCTGCAGGCAGAACTAACTAGATTCAGTAGGAAACAAACAATCAAAAACCCCAAACAAACAAACAAAAACAAAACAAAACAAAACAAAAGGACCAGAAGTGGCAGGAAGAGCTGGGAGAGGGTATTTAAGATACATTGTATACTAGCCAGGCTTAGAGGCGCATGCCTGTAATCCCAGCACTCGGGAGGTAGAGGCAGGCAGATTTCTGAGTTGGAGGCCAGCCTGGTCTACAGAGTAAGTTCCAGGACAGCTAGGGCTATACAGAGAAACCTTGTCTCGAAAAACAAAAAAAAAAAAAAAAGATACATTGTATCCATATACGAAATTGTTAAAGAATAAATTGAAGGCCAGGTAGTGGTGGCACACGCCTGTAATCCCAGCACTCTGGGAGGCAGAGGCAGGTGGCTTTCTGAGTTCCAGGCCAGCCTGATCTACTAAGTGAGTTCCAGGACAGCCAGGGCTACACAGAGAAACCCTGTCTCAAAAAAACAAAAAACAAAACAAAACAAAAAAAAAATTAAAAAATAAACCAACTTGAAGATAACAAAATTAGAAGGTGCTAAGGTGAGTACAAGTCTAAAACAGCTGATCAGAGAGTGATTCGATGTACTGGTATGTGCTCTCAAAAACAACAAATCCAAGCCGGGCAGAGGTGGTGCACGCCTGTAAGCCCAGCACTCTGGGAGGCAGAGGCAGGCGGATTTCTGAGTTTGAGGCCAGCCTGGTCTAAAGAGTAAGTTCCAGGACAGCCAGGGCTATACAGAGAAACCTTGTCTCGGAAAAAAAACACCAAATCCAAACACACACCCCCAAAACATAAACAACAAACCCTGCTGCACAAGTACCAAATGATGAGAGCCAGATTTACTTGTATTTCAAGTGAAATAAAATTAGAACTTCTTAAACACATACTCACAATTATCACTTACCATTCATTTATTATTACTATTGTAAGCACTTGCTTATTATTGTGTAAAAGCTACCCAGGAATGATTGGTAGGACCAATTATACCAATTATAACGTAATTGACATAGGGCCAATTATGGTCCTTACACAAAATGCTTTGAGTGGAGCAGGGGAAAGTAGCTCAGTGGCCGAGTGTTTTCTCAGTGGTCATGTTAGGTTTGAGTCCTTGTTAAGGTTGAGCCAGTGAAATGTCCCCACAGGCTCATGAATGTGAACACCTGGCTGCAGCTAGCAGCATTAGGTGTGAAACCTTTAGGTAGCAATGCTTACTTGGCTGGTGTAGGTTACTGGTGGGAAGGCCTGAGAATTATGGTCCAGTTGCAGGTCCATTAGAAACTCTGTTTCCTGATCTGGCAGCACGTAATGAGTTGTACTACAAGCTCCAAATATCATGGTTGTGTCACCACACCTTCCCTGCCCTGATGCTCTGTATTCCCTGAATCAAAATACACCAAAATACACCTTTTTAGGTTTATTTAGGTTGTTTCTTTCAGGTGTTATGGCATGTCTCTGAGAACAGTAACTAATACACTTAGCATAAAGCTTTGGCTTTGATCCCAAGAAACACACATACACAAGCAAAACACACCGAGCGATAAGATAGCATACAGTGTCTATTCCCAGACTGCTTCCTCGAGCAAAGTTATCCTGGAGACTCTACTTGGCCAGCCCACACCTATTCATATACAGAGGGCAAATTCCTGGGTTACTTAGGTTAAATCAAGAAGGGAAGATGGGAGACAAGTTTTTGAGTACGCTCAGCTCAAGGTCCCAGAGAAGGAATTCAAAACATTAAAACAGTGGTCCTGAATGTGTCAGGACCTGCTTAGTTTGCATCCTTAAATGTGGCACTTGATCTGTTCTTTAAGCTTCAGATAAGGTAGAAAAAGGCTCAAGTATTGTTGACACAAACCCAGCTCTCATCTAAAGGGACTAGTTTATTCTGGAGCCAAAGATGGACGATTGTGGCCCAGGATTTGGATCTCCCCTATAGCATGGTCCACTGTGGAAGCAGTTTCATGAAATTTTTATAACAGAACAAAGAAAGTAATAAATCAAGGCACTTAAACAATGCATTGGTGGAAACAAGAGAAAGCCAGGTCTCTGATGGCTTGTTTAGTCCCTAGGAGGACATAGGGTTCTGTCAAGTTCTGTTCAAAGGTTTTTTTTTATCAGCTTAGGGGATGTTAGGGGTGACACAGGTGGTAGGCAAGGGAAAAGCTCCTTAGGGGGTGCTATAGACAGACGGAGTTAAATTCTAATTAGGTCCTAGACCTGCAACATTCCAAACTCTCCAGGCAGTGAGTTTTTAGTCAGTCAATCAGACTTTGTAAGCGAAGCTTCTTTTCAGGAATTCTCCCTCACAATAGACAGATTATTTCCAGAGTCTATCTAATCCCCCAGTGAACTGGTCTCTGAAGGAGGCTTTACTTTGTATGCCAATTTAGCTTGTATCTAATGCCCAAGGTGATTGTGTCTTATTGCCAGTTCAATTTCTACATCTGGATGTTTGAGAGCTAGTTCCTTTCTGAGAGGACCTTCCCTATGGCATTTCAAACGGCCACATGCCTGAGCTTCCCTTTGGGGCAGCTTTGAGTGTGGTTCATGGTGGCAGTGCTGGGCCATTGCAGAGACAATCTCACTGGGTAAGCATGCAGATTAGTCTGGTCTCAGACACACGAGATCCACCTGCCTGTGTCTCCCTCTGCTGGGATGAAAGGATGCACTACCATACCTGGCCTACAGCTGTTTCAGGTAGAGTCTGCAACTATCTAGTTCAGGATCTGAGACAAGCAGCCATTTGTTTTAGCCTCTCAAGTGTCTACAAGCAGGCCTCCCCTCCCCCATTCTCCACTTGCACCCACAGTTTTATACGGTAATAGTCACTTTAGGACAACATCCTATCCTACTATACAAATTTTTTTCATATAAAAATTCTTCTTAGTTGACATCACCAAAAGTAGTCAGATGTGGTGGTGCAGTTTCAAACTCAACATTTGGAAGGCAGAAGCAAGCAGATCTTTGTGCATTTGGAATAGCCTGGTCTACAAAGCATGTTCCAGGCCAGCCAGAGTCACTTGGTGAGACCCTGTCTCCAAACAACAAGAGAAAATATTGTCATAACCTCTTTGCATTTCTCACTACTTATTTGACTCCTCTCTGTTTTGTTTTATATAGTTTGAAACGATTTTTTTTTCCGCCAGGGCCATGATTATTGTGTTTGAGCTCTGAAGCTTCTGTCAAAAGGAATCCTCTCATTACAAACCAACACAGGAAACAGTAAGCCGTTTTCATAAGTTTTACACATAGATCTGGGCTTGATATGAACGACATCACCTACAGCTTTCCTGACTTCATGCAGATAGTGACTTAGGCTGAATTACACTATTTATTTGGTAGGCTTCAAAAGCAGTGTATTTGGGACATTCAAAATGCATTTTGATATTGTTGAGAACAGAGGATAGACATTGATTGGCAAGGCAATTCTGGGTAAAAGGCCCCTAAAGCCAAGTGACTAGTTTCTCTTTTGGGTAAACACTGACATGCTCATAGCCTTTTCCTCACCAGAGATGCTAGAAGTGTCCAAGCCAAAAGTCTCTCTGGTTTCACCACAGCCAGAGGCTAGAGATGCAGGAATGGGTTAGGTTTTCCCTTATCTCTTTTCCCTAAAAGACCACTCTTCCCTGAAAACCACAATAAGGACAAGGATGTGACCAAACCCAGAAGAATGAAAACTGGACTGTTCATCCCTCCTCCCCTGCCCCACCCACTGAGGCCTAATTAACTCTAGGGTAGTGAGGCTAAATGGTATTCCTCTGCCAGACCCTGTCCTGCTCTACAGGATTTCTGCCTTCTTTCTTTTCCTTAAGCCCCATACAATAAGCTCCTTTTCTAAAACTCACCTTCTGTGGTCTGTAGATTTCATTCTTTGAATTCATGAGACAAAAATACCTGGAAGCCCCTGACTTAGGTTGGCTCTGGGGGACACTAAGTTTCAGGGGTGCTAGCCTCTCAAGATAAGCACCACAGAGCCAAGAAAGGCTCTGCTGCTCCCTTGTCAATATCCCAAAGAAGTAAGGCTTGCAAATGGGCTTTGTTTATTCCAACATTAATTACTAATACTTTCAGGCCTGACATTACACTATACATAATGAAACTGCTGATTTTTCTCATTTTCCTGATAAAAGATCTGACCACAGCTACTTAGAAATTGTTTACTTTGGCTCAGGGGTCAGCCCATCATCTCAGGACAGGCAGAGCAGTGGGGATATGAGGTGGCTGGTCAGATGCCTGCCTCTGCAGTCAGGGAGCAGAGAGAGATGGTATGCTACTGCTCTGCTTGCTCTCTCTCCTGGATTCCTGCCACAGAATAGTTTCACTCACACTCAGGGTGGGTCATCCCTCTTCAGTTAAATGTTTTTAGAAATACCCATGTTGTTTCCATGGTGACTCTAAATCCAATCAAGTTAGCAATGAAGATCAGGTATCGAAGATTTATTTGAGGGGCTGGAGAGAAGGCTCAGCAGGTAAGAGCACCGACTCTTGACTCTTCTTCCGAAGGTCATGAGTTCAAATCCCAGCACCCATATGGTGGCTCACAACCATCCATAGATCTGATGGCCTTTTCTGTTGTTGGAAGACAGCTATAGTGTACTTACTTACATATAATAAATAAATCTTTAAAAAAAGATTTGAGACAGGATCTTTCTAGAAGCCTTCGCAGGCCTGAAACTCTATGTAGACCAGGTTGGCCTTGAACTTACAGAGTACTACCTGCCTTTGCCTTCTGAATGCTGGGATTAAAGGTATAGAATACATAGATAGGTTTGTACAGGTTTTTAAAGGTTTATTTTAGTACCTATTTATGTGTATGTGCCTGAGAGCACATATGTGCACCACATTTATGTAGAGGCCCATAGAGTTCACTGGAAGAATCAGATCCTTTGGAACCGAAGTTAAGGTTGGTGTGAGTCACCATGTGAACGCTGGGAACCTAACCTTGGCCCTCTGCAAGAGTAGTAGTAAGTGCTTTTAACCATTGGGTCATTTCCCCAGTCCCTAAAAATGCTGAGTTTTAAACTATGTGTATATGTGCAGATGAATGCAGGTGCCCTTGAAGGCCAGAGGTGTCAGATTTCCCAGGAGCTGGATGCAGTTGTAACCCAATATATGCACGGGCAGGAAATACTTATAACTTGCTAAGTCATCTTTGCCTACGCAGGTTTTTAGATGGCTCTGAAAGGGTTAAAAAGGTTATAGGGTTCAAAAAGCCTGACTAAAGACAAAAGCAGAGAGCAGATAAGGATGCAGAGAGAGGCACTGCAGGTGATTAGATATTTTTGTAGTTAAGCCATTTCCTCTGTTGTGATATGACTACCACCCTGATGCAGTAGCAGCAGCAGCTGTGGTGACCACAGAAACCTTGGCCTGCAGTCCTTCCACCAAAACACTGGGGGAAAGCTCAATAGTTAAGTCTGTGTTGATAGTGACGGGTGGAGGGCTAACATTGTCTTGGAGAATGAGGGGGGAGGTTCATGTTGCCCTCACTGTGCCCTCCGTCCCAGGTATACTAGTGTTTTATATATATATATATATATATTTATATATTTTTATATAAAACTAGTGTTATATATATATAAATTTATACACACACACATATTCTATGCTAGTTAGGGTCTTGGGTGTGTGTGTCACAGAGAATAATAGGAGGGATGAGCCTTTTTGGTAATATGGTCACTCTGGAGTTACCTATGTTCTTGTAAGTGACCTCAATAAACTGATGAGGTGATGAGGTAACCAAGACCAAGATGGACTTGGACGGAACCCTTTCTTTCTTTCTTTCTTTTTTTTTTTTTTTTTTTTTTTTTTTTTTTTGGTTTTTTGAGACAGGGTTTCTTTGTGTAGCCCTGGATGTCCTGGAACTCACTCTGTAGACCAGGCTGGCCTCGAACACAGAAATCCGCCTGCCTCTGCCCCCAAGTGCTGGGATTACAGGCGTGCACCACCATGCCCGACTTCTTTTTTTTTTTTTTTTTTTTTTTTTGGTTTTTTTTGAGACAGGGTTTCTCTGTGTAGCTCTGGCTATCCTGGAACTCACTCTGTAGGCCAGACTGGCCTCGAACTCAGAAAATCCACCTTTCTTTGGTCTGTCAGCATCCTAGCTTTTTCTTTTTCTTTTCTCTGGAAATCTCTCACGATAAATCTTAGCTGATTTATCCTGTAGGAGGCCTAGTCTGAGTGGGCAGAGTCAAGCAGGTGAGGCATGCTGAAGGCCAAGTCAGTCAGATGTTTGTCACCTGACACATACCTGTGACACATAAAGCACACAGTCTGCTGTTAGGATGCCAAGTGCCACTCTATTCTAATGTGAAATACCTTCCTTTACATAAACCATGGGAATGTGTTTTGGTGTTTTCATACTATAAATCAAAACAATATCAGAAAACCCCACACGCCTAAGTCCACATGCCTGATTTGTTAAGTCCCTTAAGTCATAATACTCTATGTAAATAAGTTATGTCTGTACCTCAGGGTTTATATTGGATAGGTGATGGATGTTTACTTCCACAAACAAATTGTGGAGTCATTAGTTATCATTTGAACTTAAAATGGAGAATACTGCTGTTTTATAAATGGAGTCACGCAGGGCAATGTACAGTCTGAAAGCTACTGTTCTGTACAGTACTGTAACTTAGGCATACCTTCATGTCAAGGTACCTAAGAAGAATTTGGTAGAGGTTGTCTATAGGCATTAGAGATGACAAGGCTAACAGCCACCGGAAGCCTTGGTACCCACATGCTTGAATAAGGTACATCAGTGGGATGATGAAAGAGCTACTGGGAGAGTCCCTGGACAGGAAGTGTGGGCTGAGAGAGATAAAGGCAACATTAGCTATCAACCCTCAGCTGCAGCTTCTGTCAGACCTTCCCATTAGCTACACTTAAATGGAACACAGAGCTTAATGGAGCCCACTGATGCAGAGACTACATTGTACAATATACTTCTAGCATCTTAGAGCACAGAGCACATTAGATGAGGATGGAGTTAATCTGCGACAGCAAACATGATCAACCTAGTAAAGTCATGTATTTAGCAAGTATTTGTATTCTAAATGACTGATGGGTAATTGGCAGAGTTAAGATACTAAGTACCTCAAGATAAGTTAAGTACTTACAACTAGTAAGTACAAACTAGTTGTGAACTTCATTGACAGTAAGACTTCTCCCCCAGCCCCCTTCTCTCTCCTGCTGGCCTTTGGGGTGAGTCTAGAGGCTTCTCAGTGATTGGAGCTTCTAAAACAAAGCACTCTGCTTTAGAGATGTGAAAGGAATTAATCAGCTCAGCAATGGCAATAGGGGTGGGAGGCTCAGCAGGGGAATCCGGTGAGAAAGTAGGGGGCCTCTTTAGTTATGAAACAGAAGACTCTGAGAGCTCATCATCATTATTTTGAGATACGTAGTAGATGAGGGTGGCCAGGAATTCGCAGAGTTCTGTCTCTGCTTCCAGAATGCTGGAATTGAAGGTGGGCACCATCATGCTTCTCTCTCTCTCTCTTGGTTTTTTGAGACAGAGTAAAAAAAAGAGTAAAAGTGTATCTGGCTATCCCAGACTCACTTTTTAGAGCAGGTTGCCTCAAACTCTGCCTCTGCCTGCTGAGTCCTGAGGCTAAAGGCATGTGCTACGACGATGCCCAGCCCATTAGCCTGTGGTGAATCTTTTTTTTTTTTTGGATTTGTTTTTTCCGAGACAGGGTTTCACTGTGTAGCCCTGGCTGTCCTGGAACTCAACCAGGCTGGCCTCGAACTCAGAAATCCGCCTGCCTCTGCCTCCCAGAGTGCTGGGATTACAGGCATGCGCCACCACTGCTCGGCTGCTGGTGGTGAATCTTAAATGGGTGGTTTCCAAAAGCAAAGGCAGTGAACTGAATTGGTTCACTGATTTACAAAGGTCTTCTAAATGCTGGTATATTTCTTTGCAAAATATGAAACATAATTTTTACTATACTTCATCAGAAACACCTGGTAACTTGGGAGGCAGAGGCAGGTGGATTTCTGCGTTCAAGGCCAGCCTGGTCTACATCGTGAGTTCCAGGACAGCCAGGACTACACAGAGAAACTATGTCTCAAAAAACCAAAAAAAGAAAGAAAGAAACACCTGATAGATACATATGTTTTCTTTCTTTCTCTCTCTTCTTTCTTTCTTTCTTTCCTTCTTTCTTTCTTTCTTTTCTTTCTTTCTCTCTCTTCCTTCCTTCCTTCCTTCCTTCTTTCTTTCTTTCTTTCTTTCTTTCTTTCTTTCTTTCTTTCTTTCTTTCTTTCTTTCTTTCTTTCTTTCTTTCTTTCTTTCTTTCTTTCTTTCTTTCTTTCTTTTCTTTCTCCTGAGATAGGCCCTCAAATAGTCCAGTATAGGTTTTCTGCTTTTTACAAATCTCTCAAGTGCTAAGATTGTAGTCATGTGTACTACCATGACTAATATTTTCTAAAAAATTTTCTAATATTTTCAGTTAGAATATAGTCAACAAATAATTTTTTGTGCTGTTAAGTGATCAAACCCACAATTGCATGCCAGGAAAGTACTATACCATGGAGCTAGATCCCAACCATGTGTTTCTTTTAGATTAAATATCTACTAAATAACCCAGTCTATATGAATATAGCATGCTTAGTTAGTTGTTACTTACATTAAGATTGTGTCTCATGAATAAAGTGGCTTCTAGTTTCATAACTCAATCACACGAATGCTTTACCATCTTGATAAAGTACCGCTTTCCCATTTAGTCAGGAGAATATTAAGAAAACAATGTCCAGCTGGACGGCGGTGGCGCACGCCTGTAATCCCAGCACTCTGGAGGCAGAGGCGGGTGGATTTATGAGTTCAAGGCCAGCCTGGTCTACAGAGTGAGTTCCAGGACAGCCAGGACCACACAGAGAAACCCTGTCTTGAAAAAACCAAAATAAAAAAAAACAAAAAAACAACCCCCCCAAACAAACAAACAAACAAACAAACAAAAAACCCGCATTAAGAAAACAATGTCCAGGCAAATGTGGAGCTACATATCTAAATTCCATGTACTTGAGAAGCTGATGCAGGCAGGCCAAGTTGGAGGTCAGCTTGCACTACACATTGAGACCCTGCCTCAAATAAGCAAAAATACATGCTAATACAACAGGATATATGGTGACTTTTCCATTTATTTGTGTGTGTTATGTGTATACATGTGTGCATGCCAAGGGCACGTGTGGAAGTCAGACGAACAGCAAGAGTCAGTTCCTCCTCCATACCATGTAAGTTCTGGGGATAAAACTCAGTTACTCACCGTTTACTGAAAGGCCCCAACCTACATTTCCTCCTCCAAATACTTAAAAGTTTGTTTCTCAAAGATGGCTACCATTGTTTATTTTCTTACATATTTTCCAGTACTATTTAAAGATTCACAAACATGACATATGCAAACTTAATCCTTCCTACCACGTAAATGGTAATATATTAATAAAGTATGAATTGTATTACGTTGAAGTGAAAACTTCTGGTTTGTTTGCAAAGTCAGTTACGTCAAATGATGGTTTGCTGGGACACAGGATACTTTACCATACTGGACAGGTGAAAGGACCCATGACTGAGGAAGGAGTATTTGCCCTCACAGACAGCAGGGGGACGAGCACTGAGCATTGGCTTGGTTTGCTCTGCCTCACTATTCTTTGCTAAGGACACGCGAGTATTGATTCTCCTTACATGGTGTTACTGAGCTCAACTTGTGGTAACACAGCCATCGAGAGAAACTCGCCCAAGAACTGCTTGTGAGGTTCCTGTGGCAGTTTGCCACTTCAGCCGTCTCACCTCAGGCTGGTTGGCAAGCCTTGCAGTTTCTTCAGGATTGGCTACAGCTGCTGGTTCATGCCTGGTGTCTGTCAGCTAAACGGACTGCTGAGTCGTATTAGGTGTTTGCTACGGGACTGAACTGCTCCCAAAGAAGATGGAGCTCGCCCCCAAAGAACTATTGCTAAACAGGCCTACTTCTTCCTTATCCTAATAACTTTTTTCTTCCACTACCACTGCTGGGTGGTGGGCTAGAAAAGTTGTACCTTTATTAAAAGTAGGTTGCAAAAAAATGTATCCCTAGGTTACATAGTTTTTATTATAGCTTGGACATGAAGTACCTCCCTGAAAACATTTATATTTTGAAGACCCAACAAGTGGATCAAATCTGAGTTGGATCATGAGGGCTCTGACCTAATCAATATATTGATCCAATGATGGGTTCATAATTTCATGGCATTATGGTTGATAGACATTTTTTTTTTTTTTTGGTTTTTGTTTGTTTTGTTTTGTTCTGTTTTTCAAGACAGGATTTCTCTGTGTAGTCCTGGCTGTCCTGGAACTCACTCTGAGGACCAGGCTGGCCTTGAACTCAGAAATCCGCCTGCCTCTGCCTCCCAAGTGCTGGGATCACAGGCATGTGCCACCATGCCTGGCTGATAGACAATTTTGAAAGTGGTGCTAGAGGGAGTAGTTTTCCAGATCTAGGGGCTAGTGAGTCCATTCAGTGAGTAAAGTAGTTTTTTGCGGTAGAAATACCAAATAAGAGTCTTTTTCCTATTTGGTACTATAAAACTTGTGTTTACAAGGAATTCATGTGTTTTTTTATCCTCTTCCTGACCTTGTAAGATTTTTTTATGTTAATGTTTTTAATCCCTCCTTTGTTTATACAAAGGTCCAAGGCTTGCATATTCCAGAAACTTGATGGGCTAGGGTAGTGACCCCTTTCCTTCATTTCCTTTGCACCAATTCCTTTCAAAGTAATTAAGATTGTGAAGCAGGACCCCAACCAGCTAATGAGGAAAAGACACAGGCACTACCAAATGCACTTCCTATCTCAATAGTGTTCATGCTTCTGAGGACATTTTTTTTAAAGATTTATTTATTTTATGTATATAAGTACACTGTAGCTATCTTCAGACACACCAGAAGATGGCATCGGATCCCATTATAGAAGGTTGTGAGCCACCATATGGGTGCTGGGAATTGAATTCAGGACCTCTGGAAGAGCAGTCAAGTGCTCTTTTTTTTGTTGTTGTTTGTTTGTTTGTTTGTTTTTGAGACGGGTTTCTCTGTGTAGCCCTGTCTGTTCTGGAACTCACTCTGTAGACCAGGCTGGCCTCAAACTCAGAAATCTGCCTGCCTCTGCCTCCGAAGTGCTGGGATTACAGGCTTGGGCCACCACTGCCCGGCCCAGTCAAATGCTCTTAACTGCTGAGCCATCTCTCCAGCCCCCTGAGGGCATCTTATTGATAAGGGTAAAGTCTGACCTTTTCAGTTTGAATAGTGTGCTCTTTCTTTCAACCCTGAACTTCTTTCTAACACTGCCAAGCCTGATGACCTGAATTGGACCCTTTGACCCATATGATAAAAGTAGAGAATTGACTCCCCAATTCTTTCTTTTGGAATAATTTTAAAAAATCTTTTGAGTGAAGTAATTGATATTATTGGGGTCACCTTCTAGGGTCTGCCTTTTCTCCTAGAACTTGGGAGGCAGAGACAGGTGACTCTCTTGAGTCCAAAGGCCTACAGAGTGAGTTTTAGGTTACACAGAAAAACCCTGTCTCAAAAAACCCCTAAAACCTCAAACTAAAACCAACCAACCAACCAACCAACCAACCAAAAAAGAGGCGTGTATTTAAGGCCAGCACTCAGGAGGCAGAGGCAGGTGAATCTTTTCTGAGGCCAGACTGGTCCACTGTTGAGCTCTGGGCGTGCCAAAGCTACATTGAGACCCTGTCTCAAAAACAAAAAGAAAAACCTCAAGGCAGGCAAGCTGTACATTTCAGCGTCTATCAGGAGGAGATAAGGGGGCAGGGAGGCACTTAAGGCGACATGGAGGTCCGACACATGGGGAATGAGCAGCCACACAGTGGCAAGCCTTGTAGAACGAGTAAGGAAGCCCAACGTGTTGGGAGAAGGAGCAGACGTGTTAAGGAAAATCATACTTAGTGGACAGAAAGAAGAAAAGTAATATTTGGAAAAGTGGGCAGACTGACAAGCACAGCTGCCAGTCAGCTCCTGGGCTACTGCGCAAGGGGCGGAGACTCTGGGAAGGAAAAGTCCAGTATCTCATTGAAGAACCAGTTATTACGCCTATCTCTAGTACGGCTTAAGGTGGTCCCTTAGCCAAAGTTACTGAACCAGCCCAGTTGGAACGTCAGGTCTCCACCCAGACTACAGATTGCATTCTCGGTCCACAAGTTTTTGTCCAAGCTACCTCTAACTCCCCTGCCCTGGCTTGCCAAGGACCTGGGGTTAAGGGAGTAAAGTCATCTTGCCTAATTTAGAATTACTGATTTACAGATAAGTTGCAAAGTTAGAGATTTAAATACGCGCTTTACTCACCCGTTAATGTCAACATTGAAAATTATGGTGCAGCTGGGCAGTGGTGGCGCACGCCTGTAATCCCAGCACTTTGAGAGGCAGAGGCAGGCGGATTTCTGAGTTCAAGGCCAGCCTGGTCTACAGAGTGAGTTCCAGGATGGCCAGGGCTATACAGAGAAACCCTGTCTCGAAAAGAAAAAAAAAAAAAAAGAAAAAAAGAAAATTATGGTGCTTTGTCAAGACCAAGACATTAACATTGTTATACTACTACTCAGGAAATTATTCAGACATCACTAGTTACATTCTTTTGGTTGTCTAGAATGTTGATAGAATGAATTTGAAAAGTGGGATTGTAGCTAAATAATTACTTGCATTAAAAATTTTCACAAACCTTGCTCTGGTGTGGAGTAGTCTATCTGTAGTTTGAACATTGGGGAAACCTGAGTCGGAAAAGGTTTTAGCTTCTGGTGAGCCTAGGTTGTATAATGAGAGCCTGTTTACACATAAACACACACACACACACACACCACACTCACACACAGCTTGGCTGAGCTATAGATCAGTCACAGTTCACATATTTGGCTTGCACAGGGCCTGGATTCAAGCTTCAACAGAGAAAAAAAATGACCAAGTCCCTTCCCCCCCTCCCCCCATACAGGGTTTCTCTGTGTAGCCTTGGCTGTCCTGGAGCTCACTCTGTAGACCAGGCTGGCCTCGAACTCAGAAATCCACCTGCCTCTGCCTCCCAGAGTGCTGGGATTACAGGCGTGCGCCACCACCGTCCGGCCCTTTTTTTTTTTTTTTTTTTGCATTTGGTTTTTTCGAGACAGGGTTTCTCTGTATAGCCCTGGCTGTCCTGGAGCTCACTTTGTAGACCAGGCTGGCCTCGAACTCAGAAATCCACCTGCCTCTGCCTCCCAGAGTGCTGGGATTATAGGCGTGTGCCACCACCACCCAGCGACCAAGTCCTTTTCTTTCAAAGAAATCATCCGACTAGTTCTCCCTATCTGAGTATCATCATTATGTTTCTTGAGGTTAGGCAGAGTGGAATAGAAAGTGTTTTAGGTTGTATTGGCACAGATACTTACAGCATTTCTAGATTTATATTATGACAAAAATCCTTTGTAGTGTTCAGTTGTTCAGTATATAGTAGACCCCCTTACGACCACTAGGGGGCTCTGCTAGAAGATCTTTTATAATTTGTCAGTATATTCAGGGAAAGGTTTTGAGATGATGTTTCAGAATTTTGAATTCTTAGAAGTTTAAACAACCTCCTTATTTCACAGACGAGGCAACCATAGCTGGCAATGGACATGGCATGAGAAAGAAATAGGAGTTAAAAAAAAAAAATCTCGGGGCCTGAAGCACTCTTAGCCTGGTCTCGAACTCATGATCCTCCTGCTTCTGACTCCCAGTCTAGGATTACCAGCTTGTATCACCACACTCAGCTCGTGTTAGTTTTATAATGGAATACTGACTTGATCGATTAGGAGACTACATGAAACATACTCCTAAAATAACACCTTCATTATTTCAAAATGTGATTTTCAAAGTACCTCTCAGCACCCACACTATATTGTTTTAAACTCTATTAACTACTTTCGAATAGTCTCTCAACACTATTGCTCAATTAAAACATTTTACTCGTTTATCTTTGCGTCACTCAATTATGTTCACTCACTGCTTACTGCCATCTATGAGCGCCAAACACCTTTGTAGGTTTAAAGCTCTTTCGGCCTTCTATCTTCTTTCTTCAACTGTCACTATAATATCTACAGATCTTCACATGCTTAAATCAGACATTCGCACAGCGTGGTCGCTGAAAAACAGACAGCAGGGAGCTTGGCAGGAATGCAAATTCTTAGGCCCATCCACACTCTAGGGATAGGTCCTAGCAATCTCACCAGCTCTCCAGGGATTCCAAGGCACGTTTAAGTTTGAAAAACATGTTAGTTCTACAGTTCAGCATTGGTTACCTAAACAGGTCAAAGATTCAACTTCTGGTTTTTAAACCCAAACTCAGGCCTCTCCTCAGCAACACCTGTATCAATTACAACCCGTGGGATGCAACCATTACACAACCTTAAAAATCTGTAATACCTGGGATGACCGAATAATAGTTGCGTTATCATGGTTCCAGAACAAAAGCTACGGCAGTGGATTTCCCGGGGGTTTACCAACGGACGCAGGGCAGGACTCAGTTCCTGCATAGCTTTTTCCTTGGCTAGACACAGGGAGGCACCTCTAGCCCGTGGGTTCTGGGTCTGGCCGAGTTAGAGCGGGGCTCAGCCCGGCTGGGGTCGGGGGAACCCGCCAGGCGGGGCTCCCACCTCGGGGCCGAGGCTAGGGACTGGAGGCCTCACCGTAAAGGAGGCGGAGGGGCAGGGGAGGACCCGGCAGGCCCAGACCCCGCGGACCCGTACGGAAGCCGCACCCTCCTGGCCCCAGCCGCCGGCAGGGCGGAGCCACGCGGCCGAAGCCCCGGCTGAGAGGCGCGGCGCGGCGCGGCGCGGGCTCGCTGCTGAGACGTATGGGGCTACCACTGGAGCGGCTGCGCCGCCCGCCCGGGTCAGCGTGGTGCGCATGCGCGGACCCGGCGCCATTTTGGTGGCCGGGCGCGGAGGTGATTCTACACTGAGGGGGAACGCGACGGCAAGGGTGGCAGTGGCAGCGTTCGTGTGCTCGGGTCTGAATCACTGAGGGAGGAGGCGGTGGAGGAAGAGGTGGCAGCGGTGGCGGTGGTCGTAGCGGTGGCGGAGGAGGCGGGTACGAATCAGCTGCGGGCAGAGACATGGCCAACATCGCGGTGCAGCGAATCAAGCGGGAGTTCAAGGAGGTGCTGAAGAGCGAGGAGGTCAGGAATGAGCTACCGGACACCCCCATCTCAGCCCCGGGCGGCAGGGCCCTTCCTTCCGCGACTCGGGCGGCCCCAGCCGGCCTCCCCGCGGCCGCCTTTCTGCCTATGGGGAAGCGGCGGTCTCCCCTCCTCCTCCCGCCGCCTTTCCCTCCCCTCCCCGGGCCCTGGGATAGGCGGTCTCGCGGGCGGCCGGCCGGCCGGCCTGGGGAGGAACAGGGTTTGGGGGGCAGATGCCGAAGCACTCGTCGGGGGCACGTGAGCTCTAGAGGGCCCCGAGGCGGCGGCAACATCTGGAAGTGTGACTGTGCGGTGGCGAAGGAGCAGGCCGAGAAAACCCGGGAAGTGGGTTGGGGGAAGGGGAAAGGTAGTAACTAGATCCCCGGCAGCGGCGCACCTCCCGAGCCCACGCTTTCAGGGGTGCTCTGGATATTGCCTGCCAGGCCTTGGCTCCTTGGCTGTCTTTTCCTTGGGGAAGGAGCCTCCCCAGTCCGTAGGTATAGACGAGGGGAAGACTTTCAGTTACTCCCTTACAGTATAGTGTTGGGGGAAACCTAAGGAGACATAATGGGCAGTCTCGTATTGGGAAGGGAATTGAAACAATTTTCACTATAGATAGAAAATTAATTCCAAATGAGATAATTATCTCTTTTCTACGTACCCAACCGGTAACTAGGCCTCGTCATTGACATTTAAAGCTTTTTGTCTGGTCAAAGGCAAGTTGTTTTGTTAATTAAATGATTTGAAGTAGGAAGGATAATGGAGTGTATGAGTAGCTAATTTCAAAATACTGTTTACCTGTATCCGAGAGGCTCTCCTAGGGCAATGCCTCTGTGACTAGTGTTGTAGTGTGAAACTTCATTATGATGTCCCTCATAGTTAACTGGAGTCTTACTTTTAAAACCAGGCCTAATAAAAACAAGGGATTTCATCAGATACATATTATTGTAGCTCATTATTGAGTTAGGTTTATTCTTCTGACACAAAATATTATAGCAGGAAATAGCATATTAAGAAAAATAAAACTCCTACCACCTCTAAGTTCTGCAAATTCTAAGTACATTAATGCTCGCCAAATTTATTTATGCGAAATATTGAAAGTAATTGAATAATTTTACTCTGCTGTGAATGTAATAGTACAACTTTTTAGACCTAAATCGACAACAATGCCAGCTTTGCTATGATTGAACTTAACAACAAAATTCTGAAAGTAATTTTTTTCAAGGTTCATGTTTTTCTTCTATGCTTGCTTGATGCTTTGATAATTTCAATAATGATTTTTAAAATTAGGTATTTTAAGTATCTGAGGGATTGTTATAAATATTGTAGCTCTCAGCTTTATTTGTGTCCCTTAGCTTGCAGATAATTACCCTTCTTTCCATTCGATATGTAGAAAGTCACTTACAATTGAAATGACAATATTAGAAGATTTAGTGAGCATACTAAGGAATAAGTCTGTCTTACATAGTAGCTGTCTTACATAGTAGCATGAACTCTGACCTCTGTATTCACATGCCAAAATTCTGAATGGAAGGATGACTTTGTATTTTTGTGGAACAATGCAGAAACAGTGTGAATGACTGTATTCACATATTTTTAATAGTGATTGAACTTTTTTTTTTAAAGATTTTTTTTTTTTGGATTTATTTTTTTTTCCCCGAGACAGGGTTTCTCTGTATAGCCTTGGCTGTCCTGGAACTCACTCTGTAGACCAGGCTGGCCTCGAACTCAGAAATCCGCCTGCCTCTGCCTCCCAGAGTGCTGGGATTACAGGCGTGTGCCACCACCGCCCAGCTGAACTTTTTTTTTAATAAACAAACTTAGGTGGGATTGTTGATATATATTCTTAATGAAAGATAATAGCTAATCTTGTTAGCAGCCTCAAACATGCATTCTATAATAAGGTTGTACTAGTCTTTAGACTTCTCATACTTTTTTATCTAAAAGTGTCAAGTTACTGCCCTGAAAATCGATATATTCTCTTTGCTTTGTGTGGTGTGACTTTCCCCCATGGTATTTGGTGTTTAAGTTGACGATTATCAGCATTTGTATGGCTCTAGTAGTGCATATTATTACTATTCTACTGATGGGTTGAGGAGATGGCCCCATGGGTAAAGATGGCTTTGCCCGATGACCAAGTTCAGACTGGAGAACCCAGGTGGTAGAAGATTTTTCCTTTGACCTCTACACTCATACATGCAAATAAAATAAAAGCTCATCCTCACGTACAAGATTTAAAAAATTATCAATGGTTTTTAGGATGAAAATAGGAAATGTGAATACAGGTTATTCAAGAATGGTCCCTTTAAAAACCTAGCAGTGAACTCATTTCAGGGAAGTAAGTTGCAAAGAATATTTTGGAAAAGATCAGATAAAGTTTAATATTGTGAAAAAAAAACACAACTAACAGTTAACTTCATACTCACTAATATTTTATTTCATTGACATTATAGTAAAGTCAAATCCAGTTCCGTAGATAGGTTGTGTTGATTTTCACCCTAGTGAAGGACCCATAGTGCAGTCTTTTTAAGTATGTAAATGTTAGCTTTTGAATAGTTGGTCAAGTAATTATTTCACCATGTCACTTCATGCAGATCTCCAGTGTATGAGGTTTAATTCGTTTGGTAGTGTTTTAATAATTTTGGTGTATCTGATGTTTTTTTTTTTTTTTTAACCTGTTTTTTAAGTGCCTTTGTAAAGACTTGTTAGAACATGCCTTTGATCCCAGCACTGGGGAAGCAGAGGCAGGCAGATCTATCTCTGAGTTTGTCCAGTATAGCCAGGGATACATAGATCATGCCTCAAAAAACAAATAATTGGGTGGTGGGGTGCGGTGGGGTGTGCATCCTTTAGGAAGAAGAGGCAGGGTTCCTCTGTTGTACAGGGGGAGTTCCAGAGCTGCTAACACAGAAACCCTGTCTCAAAAAAAAAAAAAAAAAGAGAAACCAACCATCCAAAGATAGATTACGTTCATAGAATTCTGATAAGAGGCTGGCTTTAAATAGTTATTTGCTAAGTATATTAAAATATAAACTCTTAACATAACATGAAAGATGAATAGCCAGATACTGTGAAGGGGCAGTTATATTTGTGTCAAAAGGGGAGATGAATTTGCTAGTACAGGTGAAAGGATTTATGGAAAATTGATAAAACTAGCAAAGTTGCATGACAGGGCATGGGGTATAGACCTCCCATGGATTTTGAGTCATGTGAATGGTACCAAAGAAGCGTCTGTTTTTCATCAAGTACTATTTGGAGATCTTTTGTTTGTTAGATACTCTAAAATATGACTGAATTTTTTTGTTATTTTGTTTTTTTTGTTTTTGTTTTTTTTTTTTTTTAACAGAGCTGAGGACCGAACCCAGGGCCTTGCGCTTGCTAGGCAAGCGCTCTACCACTGAGCTAAATCCCCAACCCCAATATGACTGAATTTTAAGGAGTGGTTCAGATGTGCTCAGAATAGAAAATATGTCTAAAGTACATTATCGTTTTTGAGTTATGTTATATAAGTAAATTGCTGATTGTGAGACTCAACAGATTAAGCATTAGTTTATCATATTTGTAGGTTGTATTGCAACCAGTTATTACTGCTGCCATTTACAAAATACCTCTTCTATTGTTGCTTATATATTAATTGCTAATTCTATTTTGATTTTTAAAAAAAATTTTTTTGAGACAGGGTTTCTTTGTATTGTTGGTTGTCCTGGAACTTTGTTAAACCAGTCTGGCACCGAATTCACAGACATCTGAGGTGCCTCTACCTGCTGTGCTTGGAGTAAAGTGCCACCATTGCCTGTTGCTTAACAATAGGTCTTTGCATTAGATCTCTCCCACTTTCTACATGAGAGAATTGAGGTTCAGAGAAGTTAAATTAATTATCTGTAAACATGGCTTAAGAATTTGTATTTACGGCTGGTGAGATGGTTCAGCAGGTAAGAGCACTGACTGCTCTTAACTACATGGTGATTCATAACCATCTGTAATGAGATGTCCTTGTGTGTCTAAGGACAGCTACAGCGTGCTTACATATAATAATAAATAAATCTTTAAAAAAAAGAATTTGGATTTACTTATGTTAATACGCACTACACTGTCATGGCTCAGTAAGGCTAGGCATACTTTTTGTTTTGTTTTGTTTTCGAGACAGGGTTTCTCTGTATAGCCCTGGCTGTCCTGGAACTCACTTTGTAGACCAGGCTGGCCTCCAACTCAGAAATCCCACCTGCCTCTGCCTCCTGAGTGCTGAGATTCCAGGCGTGTGCCACGACCACCCGGCTGGCATACTTTTTCTAAATAGACATTCTTTTTTTAGATTTATTTATTACATGTAAGTACACTATAGCTGTCCTCAAACACTCCAGAAGAGGGCATCAGATCTTGTTACAGATGGTTGCGGGCCACCATGGGGGGTTGCTGGGAACTGAACTCATGACCTCTGGAAGAACAATCAGTACTCTTAATCATTAAACCATCTCTCCAGCCCAGCTAGGCATTCTTTTTATTTATTAAAATTGGATCTACATTTCTATTACTTGTAATACTTTGTATTAGTTGTTAAAGCATTTAAGCATAAGTTAATGTTAGTCTAAGCTCATTGCAAGGTAAATGTTTACTTGAACTTCAACATAAAATATTTTCATACTTGAATTTTAGTGATACAAATTGCCCTAAATCAGTGTATACCGTCTGATTTGTATTTATGCTCATGACACCTGTTTTTTTTTAATCATCATTACTTATAGTTTGCTGACAATTTCTAGTATTCTAGTAGAATATTTTCCAGTTGTATAAGTTTCTGTTCAGTGGGGTTTATTTAGTGTGCCTTATGAGGTTCTGAAATGAATTGAATATACCAACCTTAAATACTGATTTAAAAAACAAAAGTGCCGGGCAGTGGTGGCGCATGCCTGTAATCCCAGCACTCTGGGAGGCAGAGGCAGGTAGATTTCTGAGTTCCAGGCCAACCTGGTCTACAGAGTGAGTTCCAGGACAGCCAGGGCTATACAGAGAAACCCTGTCTCGAAAAAAACCAATTCCCCAAAACAAAACAAAACAAAAAAACTATGGAAAAAGACTTTGTGAGGTGGGACATGTGTTCAGTCTTGAAAACTTGTCTAGCTTGTGGGAAGCTCTAGATTCTGTCCTCTGTCCTGCAGAAGAGAGGCTTTGATCTCTGGCAAATGTTTGCTTTGTAAAGTGTATTTTTTTTTTTTCGGAAACCCTGGAACTCACTCTGTAGACTAGGCTGGCCTCAAACTCAGAAATCCGTCTACCTCTGCCTCCCAAGTGCTGGGATTAAATGTGTGCGCCACCACTGCCTGGAGAAGTGTGTATTTTTTTAAAAAAGATCTATTCATTTATTTTACATATATGAGTACACTGTTGCTTTCTTCAGACACACCAGAAGAGGGCATTGGATCCCATTACAGATGTTTGTGAGCCATCATGTGATTGCTGGGAATTGAACTCAGTACCTCTGGAAGAACAGTCAGTGCTCTTAACCACTGAGCCATCTCTCCAGTCTGTAAAGTGTTTTTGGTTTTGGTTTTGGTTTTTGGTTTTTTTGGATTTGGCTTTTTTGAGACAGGGTTTCTCTGTATAGCCCTGGCTGTCCTGGAACTTACTCTGTAAACCAGGCTAGCCTCGAACTCAGAAATCCGCCTGCCTCTGCCTCCCAATAAAGTGTATTTTTATTTTCTGTGAACATATTGAGCATACTGCTTTCAACTCCTCCAAAGACGTGACATTATTAGAATTGTAGAGTAGAATATAGAGGGTAGGTAACAATGCAGCAGTGCTAAGTCAGAGCTGAGTACAGTTGAGGCAGTGGTAGAGAGCTTCCTGAACACCTGTGAGACTGTGGCTTCTATTGTAAGCACTAGTGTACAGGGAGCTAGGTGCAAAAAATTTGACTGTCATAGGTGTTTCAAGGGTATGGGAATGGAAGAGGTTCTTGGGCTGAAGTCAAAAGGAAAGGGACTAAGCCCTTCTTAGCCCAGACAGGTGAGAGCGACGGAGTCAGGAAGACATTGTTTTTACTGTTTAGGACAGAAAGGTCTATAACTTTTCTGTACTCAGCATAGTTGTTAAGTTATATTATCTTTGGGGAAAGCCATCCTTTTTCATATCACAGTAAAATATATATATGCAGTATGTCCAGCACTGAAATCAAGAAACAGAATATTAGCAGTGTCATAGGAACCCTACCCCTAATTATTTTTCTCATTTTGTTTTTAAAAGTCTCAGAAGGGGGGGAGTCTCACTATGTAGTCCTGGTTGACTTGAAACATGCTGTGTAGACCTGGTGGGGTGTTTGTCTTTGTGGTTTTGTGATAGGGTCTCTGTATTTAGTCTTGGCTGGCTGTGTAGACCAGGGTTGCTTCGAAATCACAGATTCTCTTACCTCCACTTCTCAAATGCTGAGGATTAAAGGGCTGCATATGTCCTGCCCTACTTGTTGGTTTTGAACTTACTGCTTACTTAATGCTGGGATAAAAGGTATATGCTACTATGCCCAACCTTTTCTGAGTTTGTAGTGCAGATTAGTATGTTTGAATAGAAGAGTAGACATGAGTTTTATACTCCGATTCAAGTTTGAAGGTTTACGAAAAGGGCCCTTAAATTTTTTTAAAGGTTTATTTATTTATTATATTTAAGTACACTGTAGCTGTCTTCAGACACTCCAGAAGAGGGGATCAGATCTCACTAAGGATTTGAACTCAGGACCTTCAGAAGAGCAGTCAGTTCTCTTAACTGCTGAGCCATCTCTCCTTAAATTTTTAAAATTTTTTGTCTGTGTATAGGTCAGAGGACAACGTCGGAGAGGTGATTCTCTCCACTGCAGGCTCCAGGAATCATGAGGCTTGCAGACCAATTTTACCTGCTAAGCTATTTCAGAGGGCTCTTGAAATCTTTTGTTTAAAAACAGAAGAAAGGCCGGGCAGTGGTGGTGCACGCCTGTAATCCCAGCACTCTGGGAGGCAGAGGCAGGCGGATTTCTGAGTTCGAGGCCAGCCTGGTCTACAGAGTGAGTTCCAGGACAGCCAGGGCTACACAGAGAAACCATCTCAAAAAAACCAACCAACCAAACAAAATAAAACCAGAAGAACGAAAACCTGCCTGTCTGGCTTGTTGGCCACACCTTTAATTGTAGTACTCACCCTACTGTGGCAGGGTGATTGTAAGTTAGAGGCTAGCCGGGTGTAGATAGCAGATTCCAGGATAATCAGGGATGCATAAAGAGACCCTGTCTCAAATGCCTTTGAGCCCAGCACTGAGACGACAGAAGATCTCTATGAGTTCAAGGCCAGCCTGGTTCACAGAGGGAGTTGTAGGACAGCCAGGGTTACACAGAGAAACCCTTTCAAGAAAACCAAAAACTAACTACCAACCAACCAAATTTTCAAGAATGGTGACATACCTGTAACCCCAGCATTTGGAAGTGGAGACAGGAGGATTAGAGTTTAGGGCCAGTCTAAGTTACATCAGACCCTGCCTTAAAAAGTCAGTGGGTGGTGGCAGCACACACCTGTATTCCAGCACTTAGGAGGCAGAGGCAGGCGGATTTCTGAGTTCGAGACCAGCTTGGTCTACAGAGTGAGTTCCAGGACAGCCAGGGTTATACAGAAAAACCTGTCTCAGAAAAACCTGTCTCAAAGAAACCAAATCCAAAAAAACCAAAAAAACAAAAAACAAAAAACAAAAAAACAAAAAAACAAAAAACAAAAGAAAGAAAGAAAAAAAGAATATTCTTTTTATAATATATTCTTTTTACTATAAAGGCTCAATTTTAAAAACAGTGTGAAGAGTAAATATTAATATTAGGTATTTATTACCTCTTTATGTAAGATTTTAAACCTTCCAGGAAGCATAGATACTTGATTCTTGAATTGTGACATAGTAAATTTGGTAATTAAGAGTGTGAGCTTTATAATTAGATTTTAAGTCCTGGCTTTCCTTTTTTTTTTGTTTTGTTTTGTTTTGTTTTTTGGATTTGGTTTTTTTGAAGACAGGGTTCCTCTGCCTGCCTCTCTGCCTCCCAGAGTGCTGGGATTACAGGCGTGCGCCACCACCGCTCGGCAAGTCCTGGCTTTTGTACTGAGGTTGGTTTTTTTTTTTTTTTTTTTTCTTCGAGACAGGGTTTCTCTGCATAGCCCTGGCTGTCCTGGAACTCACTCTGTGGACCAGGCTGGCCTCGAACTCAGAGATCCGCCTGCCTCTGCCTCCCAGAGTGCTGGGATTACAGGCGTGCGCCACCACCGCCCGGCTGTACTGAGGTTTTTTTTAACATCTATTCTAGCTCCAGTTTTTATTTTTTGAGACAGAGTCACATAGGAGGAGACTACCACAGTGAGAGGACAGATGTCTCAGGTGTTAGTCTCTGCCGTTCCATCTTGTTTGCAGCAGGGTCTCATCCTTGTAGTGGAGGCTAGCTGGCTCAGAAATTTCTGGAGGAGTCTCATGTCTCCACCTCCCATCTCACCATAAGGACATTGGGGTTACTGCATTTACATGGGCTTTGGAGGTTTGAAGTCAGATGCTAACGTTTGTGTTTCACTCACAGAGCTTACTTATTTCCTTAGCTTCTTCTTGGCTGCTTGTGCTGAATCTACCTAATCTTTTAGATTAAGAGCTTTGTTGTCAAAACAACAACAAACATCTGGGGCAGATGGCCCAACAGAATAATGCATAGGGATATATGGGTCTCAAGGTGTTAATCTTTTATTTATTTTTTTAATTTATGTTTCTGTTGTTGCTGTTTTTTTTTTCTGAGACAGGGTTTCTCTGTGTAGCCTGGCTTTCCTGGAACTCATTCTGTAGACCAGGCTGGTCTCGAACTCAGAAATCCTCCTGCCTTTGCCTCTCAAGTGCTGGAATCAAAGTTGTGCGCCACCATTTTGAGACAGTTTCTCTGTGTAGCCCTGGCTAACCTGGTGCTCACTCTGTAGACAAGAGATCTGCTTGCAGAGACCTCCCAAGTGCTGGGATTAAAGGCAGGTGCTTCCACTGTCCAGCTGTGTTAATCTCTTTTAGGAGAGTTTTTAAATTCAGGAAAACTGAAAATGTTCTCCATTGTCCTCTCCCCTTCTCTCCCCTCCCCCCTTTGCCTGCCTTTTTTGGTGTGTGTTTGTTTTGTTTTTGGAGATCAGTTCTGACTAAGCCTCCTTTATATATACATTTGATAGTTCCTGTTTTGTGGACTTTTAAATGTATTTACTTTTTACAACTATTGTAAAATGCACATAGCAAAGTTTATCATCTGTGGCTTGTATAAGGCTCTGAGTTTGATCCCAGTACTACCCTCTAGTCCAGATTAAGCACTAAATAAAGTTTGTTGACTTAATCACTTTTATAAGTATACTTTAGTGGTGTTAAGTATATTTACATTGTTGTATAACCATTTCTACCATTTTCTCCAGAACTGTTCTTAGTCTATAGAACTGAAAAAAAAAATAATAATCTACTATCTCTTACCCCATCTCTGACAGTCACTTTTTTCTTTTTTCTTTTTTTAAAGATTATTTAGCCGGGCGGTGGTGGTGCACGCCTATAATCCCAGCACTCTGGGAGGCAGAGGCAGGCGGATTTCTGAGTTCAAGGCCAGCCTGGTCTACTGAGTGAGTTCCAGGACAGCCAAAGCTTTACAGAGAAACCCTGTCTCGAAAAAGAAAGGAAAAAAAAAGATTTATTTACTTATTATATGTAAGTACACTGTAGCTGTCTTCAGACACCCCAGAAGAGTGTGTCAGATCTCATTACGGACGGTTGTGAGCCACCATGTGGTTGCTGGGATTTGAACTCAGGACCATTGGAAGAGCAGTCAGTGCTCTTAACTGGTGAGCCATCTCTCCAGCTCCGCTTTTTTCTGTTTTTATAAGTTTGACTACTCTTACTATATGTAGCTGGTGCTTTTGTAACTGACTTTATATCACTTAGCTATATCCCATCTTTGCAGTATAGATCTCCGGCTGAGGAGATGGCTCAGTGGGTGCAGTGCTGACTGCTCAAGTGTGGGAAGTTGAGTTGTGGTCCTGAGCACTCATGTAAGAGCCAGGTACAGTGGAATGCCCCTGTGAGCCCAGCGCTGGGACAGAGGTGCAGACAGGCAGTACGCCTAGGACTTGATGATTTGCTATTGAAATTGCAAGCACCAGGTTCACTGAGAGACCCTGGTTTAAAAAAGGTGGAGTGGGGCTGCCAGGAATGCTCAGCAGATAAAGGTAGTTACTTCAATCCTATCCACTAATCCCCAGGATCCACGAAATAGGAAGAGAACTGACTGCTGCAAATTGTTTTCTGACCCCTTCATGCTTGCGCTGTGGCATATGTGCATCTCTCCTCCACAACAATTAAATAAATAAATATATATTCAGAAATCTGTAGAGGAATATGCCTGATATCGTCTGCTAGTTGCATGTACATTACACAGACAAACAGTTAAAAATAGTGCTAGTGTTATGTAAATATGTAACACAGCTTTTGTAGCTCTTTGAGCGCCTCCTAACCACCTGTAACTCCAGCTCTAGGGTGTCCATGTCCTCTTCTGGCTACACTGGCCACTTCACACATGGGCTACTTGGACACACATCTATATATGTGAGTAACATTTAAAAAAAAGGCCAGGTGTGGTGGGGGATGCCGTTAACCCCAGCATTTATTTGAGAGACAGCCTTGTGAACTTCTGTTAGTTCAAGTCTAACCTGGTCTACGTAGCAAGTTCCAGGCCAGCTGGATCTTTGTTTCAAAAATAAATTAATGAAATATAAAAATATACTGTCATTTTCCTTTAATTTTTCTGCTGTTTTATAGTCAATAACCTTTATACTGTTCTAGCCTAACTTCCTGTCTTATTTGTATAATTTAAGACTTTGTATTTCAGAGGTTGAGTAATACTGAACTGCCCGCTGTTTAGTTGAGCTGTAGGACCTGGATCAAGCCGTTAGGTCCGTTCTTTCTTAGTGTGTTCGTACGTTCGTACACCGTTCGTACACCACGACAGATTGTGTAGGGAACAACTTGTGTGAATCAGTTCTCTCCTTTCACCATATGGCTTACCCACTGAGCTGTCTCAGTAGCCCTTTCCTCATTTAAAAATATTTAGTTGTGGCTGGAGAGATGGCTCAGAGGTTAAGAGTACTGACTGCATTTCCAGAGGTCCTGAGTTCAATTCCTAGCAACCTTTGTGGTTCACAACCATCTGTAATGGCTCTCAATGCCCTCTTCTGGTGTGTCTGAAGACAGCTACTGTGTACTCATATATAAAATCAACAAGCATCTAAAAAAATGAATTTAGTCTGGTGGAGGGAGGGTTGATGATCAAAGGACAACTTAACTTTCCGGAGTTGGCCGGCTCTTCTTCTAAGTGGGTTCACAGGATTGAGTTCCCTCAGGTTGCTCCCTCCCCTTTTCCTTTTGTTTGTTTTTGTGAAGACATATCTCTGGCTGACCTGGAATTTTATGCAGACCAGGCTGGCTCGAAGTCATAGAAGTCCCCCTGCCTCTGCCTCCACCACCTGAGAACTGGGATTAAAGGCATGTGCCACCACATCTTTCCAGTCCTTTCCTTTTTTACCTCTTTAGGCCACGTTCAGGAGCACATGCATATTATCTCAGCACCCATGAAGTTGGGATAAGCAAGAAGAAATAGTCAGAACTAGATTAAGATCTACCAGGACAGGGAAATGAAATTCTGTTTGAAAAAAAGAAAGAAATGAAACTTGTCCTAAAATATTAGCTCTCTCTCTTTTTTTTTTAAAGATAGGGTCTCATATAAATTATGCCGACTTTGAACTTATTGTATGACTGAGGCTGCTACTGAGTCTCAGGACATCTGGCCTCTGTTTTGGAAGCACTGTGCTTATAGATCCTGTGTGTCACCATGCATGGCTAAAATGCTAGTTGTTTTTCTTGAACCCTTAGTTTTCTGTGTTCTTTAGTGTCATTGTCATACTTCACTAGTGCACACTATTATTAATTGTACTTATGTCTGTTTTTGATAGACTTCTAGAAAACTCCTTGAATATTTTAAAGTGTTATCACTTTAAATCTTTTTTTTTTTTTTTGATTTGTTTATTTTTTCGAGACAGGGTTTCTCTGTATAGCCCTTGAACTCAGAAATCCGCCTGCCTCTACCTCCCAGAGTGCTGGGATTACAGGCGCACACCACCACCTGGCTCACTTTAAATCTTTGATAGGTACAGTTTGCTTTGTGCCCCCATCTCTTTATGGCTGAAGCAGAGCCTTTTGCATTCTAGGCTATCCTCACAAGTGTAAATGAGGGTGACCTTGAACTTTTGGCATTCTCTGCTTTGTGGTGTTAAACTGTACAACAGAGTTGTGCAGAGTACAGTTTATAATACCACATTCTGTTTATGGGGAGCAGGTACTGAACCTGTTGGATTTTGTCATGCTAGGCAAGTGTTCTACCAACTGAACTCCGTCTTAGCCCTACTGGGAATTTTTTTTTTTTTGTAAAGTAGTTTTTTTGTTTTTGTTTTTGTTTTTTGGCTTTTTGAAACACAGTTTCTCTGTGTAGCCCTGACTGTCCTGGACTTCTCTATGTAGAGCAGGCTGGCCTCAAACACAGATCTGCCTACCTCTGCCTCCTGAGTGCTGAGATTAAAGGGGATCACCACCACTAAAGTAGATCTTTTATGGAATTTGTGTATGTGTGCATGCATGTGTATGCCTGAGCCGGCCAGAAGAATACATCAGGTCTTCTGGAGCCGGAGTTATGAACACCATGTGGGTGCTGAGAATAGAACCCAGGTCCTTTGCAAAAGTGACAAGTGCTGAGCCATCTCTTTAGTCCCTAGGACCAAAAAAGAAAACAGTTTCTACATCTGTTAGACATTTATTATTTCCAGTTTATGAAATAAACTGATGTGTATGGGCAAGAATTTTGAGCATATACTTGAGTGGTATATACTGACTTCTCATTAAGTTTTTGGATGTAGTTTTAAGTGTTTTTTAAGTAGTTGTCTTATAAGTAAAATTTTATTTATTCCTTTATTTGGGAAAGTGCTTAAAAAAATTAGCCTCAATCACTTGAATGCTGGGGTTACAGGTTTATGCCTGGTTTATGTCTGGTTTTTAAATTAACCTAAGTGCTCCCCTAAGACATCTCTGCGTCCATGCAAACCAAGTGCCTTATGTATGCCTGGCATGTTATTTCATATTTGGTGGTTATGTATGTCAGACTGACAGACC
Source organism: Apodemus sylvaticus (assembly GCF_947179515.1). Classification (NCBI taxonomy): domain Eukaryota; kingdom Metazoa; phylum Chordata; class Mammalia; order Rodentia; family Muridae; genus Apodemus; species Apodemus sylvaticus. The sequence continues at coordinate 44,742,316 of NC_067482.1, read as the reverse complement.
TCCTCTCCCCGGGGCAGGGCATTATATAGCCCTGGCTGGTCTGGAGCTCACTGTATAAGACAGGCCTTGAATTGAAGTATTGGATTAAAGCTGTGTGCCACTGTGACTAGCTGTCAGGCCTCTTTTAATCTTAATGTCTCTGTATTTGATCATACTTTTCCTCCTAAGAAGTTTACTTTGTGAGTTGCTGCATTATCCTTTGTGTGCCTTCTTAAGAACTGGGGATGTGCCAGGTGTGATGGTGTTAAGACTTTAGTCCTGCTGGGCAGTGGTGGCGTACCCCTTTAATCCCAGCACCCAGGAGGCAGGTGAATTTCTGAGTTCGAGGCCAGCCTGGTCCACAGAGTGAGTTCCAGGACAGCCAGGGCTACACAGAGAAACCCTGTCTTGAAACCCACCCCCCAAAAAAAACAAAAAACAAAAAACAAAAAACTTTAGTCCCAGTACTGGGGAGGCAGAATCAAGCAATCGCTGAGTAGATCTCTGTTCTATAGAGAGAGTTCCAGGCTAGCCAGGGTTACACAGAGAAACCCTGTCATCAGAATAAACACCCCCCGCCCCCCTTCCCAAACTGGAGATATCCTTGAGGATGGAGACTCAGTTTCTTGGTTCATTCATGAAAATTCTCCATTGCTAAGTACATTATGGGTCAGTAGGAGGCACTTGTTTTCCTGAATAGATTTAAGAATTTTGGGGCGCTTATCCCAACCATTGTGAAAATAATACGTTTTGCTCTGCTTCTGAGACTAGGAAAAATATACATTGTTGAAGATGGTCTCCATGTCAAGTTGCACATCTATAGGCTACTAATTTAGTTGGGTTCTCTATTCAGAAAATTGAATTACATCAAAAATTAGGAAGATAATCAAAAGAGAATTATTTTGGCTTTATTTTGTTGTTTTCACCTTTGAAGATCTCAAGGGGGCACCTAAATAGTATGTATGACGTCATCTGTGTCCCTGTAGGTTTTTTTTGTTTGTTTAACTTCATAGTTTTTCCTTTATTCAGCTGCTTAGGTGGTTAATAAGATAGACATAGTCACTGCTTTACTGAGTAAATTTTGGCCTGCCAAGGCAGTGAGAAACTGAACAACTAATTTTAAGAGTGTGTGTGTGTGTGTGTGTGTGTGTGTGTGTGTGTAGCATAAGGGAAGCTGTAAGGTTGAGTAATTTAATTTACCCTCAGGCAGAGAGTTCTTCAGGAATAAACCGTATACTTTGAGGGTGAATTTGAATAAGCTTATTTATATGTTAGGAAAATCAGCTATATACATATAGAAAGCTGATAATAATAAACTAAAGATGGAAAATTACTCTTCTGTTTTCCTTTTTCTCTTCTCCTTAATCTTTTTCTTTTGAGACAGGGTCTCTCATGCATTCCTGGCTGATCTGAAACTTGTTATGTGTACCAGGCTGTATACAGAGATCTACTGCCTCTTTGTCCAGTGCTGAGATGAAAAGCATCAGCTCTCCTTCCCCAGCTTAATTATCTTTCTTAAAATCAGTTTTTGCAAATATAAAAGTTACAGGTTTGCTTTATATAGATAGTAGTAGAACCTATCTGAAATCCCCCCCCCCCCATTTTTATCTCTCATTAACTTGTGTTTTGGGGCAGCCTTTACTTCACTGTGCAGCTGAGGGTGACTTTGAATTTCTCCTTCCACTTTCCAAGTACTGTGCACCACCAGGCATTTTTTTTTTTTTTTTTTAAATTTAAAGACAGGGTTTCCATGTATAGCAGTGGCTTTCTTGGAAGTAGCTCTGTAGATTAGGCTGGCCTGGAAGTCAAAGATCAATCTGCTTCTTGCCTCTTTAGTTCTGGGATAGGGGTGTGTGTCACTGCATCTGGCTGTTTTTCTACTTTAATGTTTTGATATTTAGCAGTAGTAGACACCGTAGTCTCACTACATAACCCTTGGACTTGAAAGTAAGAATGAGTTCTGTTTAAAAAACTAAAACATAGAGGTTTGTGGGCAAAGATGAAAGATGAACTTGGAAAGGATGACAAAAGGTTTTAAAAGAGAAATTTGGGTTTTAAGTGATTGTGGAAACTATTGGAAGGGTTAAAGACAAAGTTTGGGTGGTTGTGGGTGTGTGGGTGTGACCCCCCCCTCTTTATTTTGTTGCTACCTCATAACCATAATTTTGCTATTATGAATTGTAATCTAATATTCAACCTCAATCCGAGATAGTAGTCAGTCGCTTAGACAAGTAGGGGATGTTTGAAGAAGTGCTCTTGTGGCTTTAGTGTAATAGATTACAAGTCTTTTAAATTTGTGAAATAGGGTCCAGCTATGTCTGTGGTCTCAAACTGCTTGCTCCAAACTGGCCTTAGGCTGTACCTTTCTGTCTCAGTCTCTCTAGTGCTGGGATTACAGAAAGACACTGCCATGCCCAGCTGATAGACTACTTTTCATGTTCAAGTATTCAATTTATAGTAGTAAGGATGGACTTTTTGCTTTTAATTCTTAAAATGGTTGTCCAGACAACATGTCTGAGCTGTAGCAGTGAAGGATAGCTGAGCTCGCCTCCTTTAAACAGCTTTTTCAGAGGTCCTTTTCAATACTTTTGATTCTACTTTTAAAAATTGCATTATTGAATTAAGGAAGATTAAGAAGTGTAATTTAGGACTGATGAGATGTTTCATCATGTTAAGAAAGGTTCTTGTTGCCAAGTCTAATGAATGACCTGTGTTTGATCCCTGGAACTCACACCGTGTAAGGGACCACCTACTACAAATTGTCTTGTCTCCATAAGCCCTCCCACTCCATGCATAGATGAGAATGTTCAAAATGTATTTTGGCAAAACACATTGCTCCCATTTAAAATTGTTTTCATTGGTAAAAAAGAAAAGAGGAAATTGTTTCTTGAATCGGGTTTTTTTTTTTGTGTAGGTCAGGCTGACCTTGAATTCCAGATCTTCTACCTGTCTCAGGTGTTGACACCATAGGTTTATGGTGTGGAGAAAGGAAATTTGTTAGCTTGCTTTGGGGAAAGGATAAGAAAAATCCCAGGAAGATCATTTGGAAACTGTCTAGGTTACTTGGACAAGAGCTGATAGTAAGATGGGTTAGAACTGAGTTGGGAGCTGAAGAGTAGGGACGGTCTTGGGATACCTTGAAAAGGTAGAAACAACACATTTGATAGGTGAGAAAACACCTACACCTGTTTTTCTAGAAATTAGTGGTGATGATTGTTTCTGATGGGAGAAATGGAGAAGAGTAAGAATTTTGCTGTGTCCTTCTTAGGTTTATGTTGATGTTGATAGAAATAGCAAGCAAGCAATTGAGTTATGAATCTGGAGGTGAGATCTGGAGAGAAATTTGACATAGGTAAGGTAAACAGGTGATATATGTAAAGCCTCCGTTGGATAATTTAGGGGGTAATTGCCTAAAGTAAAGGTTTTAGGATAAAATCTTGGTTTTTCATTTTTAGCCCTTTGCACATACTGAAATTGAAATAGGAAAACAGCTGACAGAATGAGCTAATATTTATGTTAAGAAAAGCAGAAGTGGCCAGGGCTATACAGAGAAAGCCTGTCTCAAAAAATCCAAATCCCCCCCCCCCCCAAAAAAAAAGAAGAAAGAAGAAAAGCAGAAGTGCATGGTATCACTAAAGCCAAGAAAAGAATGTTAGGAAGAAATTGGCCTGTTAGCTGCTGAAAGGAAAATAAATGATCACTGACTTTTCAATATAATGACCATTGGAGTCCTTGCCAGAGTTTTATGGGAATGGTGAAAATAGAAGTCTGATTGATTGGAGCCGGTTACTGCAAGATGGACTGAGAAAGGGACATGAGGAGTTTTGCTTAGCAGAACAGAGAAGAAAGGCTGGGGAAGTCACGCTCCAGGGGCCTTTGAGAACTCTGGCAGATGATGGAGGGAATTTGTATGTTGGTAGGTAAGAGAATCTGATTATGCTAGAAAGTAATCCGAATTTCTTTTTTTCAACAAGATTGCTTAGGGAAGTTGCAAGAGTCCTTGAAAAAGGACAGGGGTAGGGTGGTATTCATAACAGAGTGGGAAGATTGATCTTTAATAGAAACAGAGACACATAGGACAACTTTAAGCTTCCATTGGGATTTGTGGTCTGCACTTTACAAACCAATTAACCATGGTTGTATTTTCTCTAGTAATGGTGGCTTGGTGACTTGGGGCAAGAGGAAAAGTTTTGTTTTCCAGTTAATTGGAAAATGAGTTTAATTAACTTGGGGCTATCAGTGAGTACTATAAAAGAGTACTTGACAACATCAGTGTTGTTGAGAGTATTTTGTAAGAGAGTATTAATAAGAAATTCCTGGAATTTGAACTAAGAAGAAGGGAGGCTGTTAGAAGTGATGGAAGTGTTCATGTGGGATGGAGCCAGCTGTTGGGTTTGCAGTGCTGAAGAAAGGAAACTTAATTCGAACCAAATGGGAGTCTGGGAACACTGGCGTAGTTTGGGGAAAGGTATAATTTTTGTTGATAGAGATTAAGGAAGAATGAGGGCTTATACTTTACTAATATTTGTTAGGAACACAGTTCTATCTGCTTGCTTTTTGTGAGCATTTTAGAAATATACAAAGGTCATGCTTGAGATATGACTCAGTGGTTAGGAGCATTTGTTACTCTTGCAGAGGACCTGGGTTTGATTCCTAGCACCTAAGTGGAGGCTTACAACTATCCATAACTGTTGCTTCAAAGGAGCTGATGCCCTCTTCTGATCTCTGCAGGCCCAAGGCACGCACATGGTGCACTTGTATCCATGTAAGCAAAACACTCATACAGAAAATCAATTTTTAAAAAAGATGATAAAAATAAGGGATATGCAGTTTTTCATATAGTAGAGCAGTAGTTCTTAACCTTCCTAAGGCTGTAACTTTTAATACAATTCCTCATGTTATGATGACCCCAACCATAAAACTATTTCATAATTGTAATTTTCTACTGAATTTCTGAAATACAGGATATCTGATATGCGACCCCTATCAAAATAACCCTGCTGAAGGGACAACAAAGTGGTTAAGAGTACTTGTTGCTCTTTTTGAAGACCTGTATAGCCCCTAGCATCTACATGGTTGCTCACAAACATTAGTGATTCTGGTTGCTGGGAATCCAGTGCCCTCTTCTGACCTCTTTGGGCATTAGGCATGCACATGATGCAGACACATGTTGGCAAAGCACTCATGCACATAAAATAAATCTTTAAAAAAAAAGCTATATAAGTGGCATTCTATTGGATATTCATAATTCCAAGTTTTCCACTTTTCTACTTATGGCCTCTCATCACCCAAGGGCAGACTGTGATACAATGTTTCTTTTGAGTGGGCCTTGTTTAGGGCAGAATGCTGTGGGTTTATTTCAATAGCCCACCTTTCTCTCCCCCTGGAGTTCCTTCTCTTACATGTCTTTTTTTTTTTTTTGGAGACAGGGTGTCTCTGTATAGCCCTGGCTGTCCTGGAACTCTGTAGACCAGGCTCAGAAATCTACCTGCCTCTGCCTCCCAAGTGCTGGGATTACAGGCTTGCACCACTATTGACCAGCTATCTTTATCTTCCTGAAGTGCTAAGATTATATAAGTGCTTATATATATAAGACTTTTATTGAAATTCTGTTTCAAAGGAGTAAATACATTAAGATGCTATTATATGTGGGCTTTTAAGTTCTAGCACAATTATGTTGAAAATACCTTATTTTATTTGTCATATTGTTTCTTTATTAAAGATAATGGCTATGTTAATATGGCTCTGGTTTTACTACTATGCTGTCTTGGGCTTTGTGGCTATGTAGTTATTTTGCTTTTTGTGTTGGGACACTGTCTATGTACTCCTGGTTGGCTAGAAACTTTATGTAGACCAGATTGGCCTTGAACTAAAGCGATCCTTCTGCACTGCCTCATTTACTGATGACTAAAGGTATACACCACCATTCTTAGGTGGATTGGTTTTGTTTTTAATATTGCCTTGGCTATTTTAGTTTTTTAGATATAGTTTTTAGTGCCCATCAACTCATTGGGAGAGTTTAATTGGTATTTACATTGAATCTATGGATTAAATTGGGAGAAATTAGGTTTTGACACATTTTTGAGCCCCATTGTCCTTGAATACAGAATATCTGTATGTTTATGTAGACCTTTGTTGATTTCATTAGTTAGAATTTTTAGTTTTCTACCTATTTCTGTGTGTGTATATGTATGTATGTATGTATGTATATATCTGTGTATGTATGTGTGCGTCTGTATACACATTCTCCAGTGTGCCCTTGTGCATATTAGAGTGTGTAGATTTAGAGACCAGAGGTCGGCTTTTTTTTTCTCTTCCTTCCAGGAACAATCTGTCTTCCATTTATTTTTAGTCTGGGTTTCTCTCTGGGATCTGCGGATCACTCATAAGGCCAATCTGGCTGGCCAGTGAAGCTCAGGGGCGGTCCACTTCTATAGTGCTGGGCTTACAAGTATTTGTGTGTTTGGAATTACAGGTGCGCCACCTGCCTCCACACCCTCAGCATTCATGTGGGCTTCTGGAAATCTGAATTTAGGACCTCAGGATTATGTGAAAAAACTCCAGTGTTAGATGAGTTGAAGAGAAAGATAAATGAATTAAGAGTAATAGGACGTGGGCTTGGTGACATATCTTTAATCTCAGTCTCTGCAAGTGAATCTTTATGAGTTCAAGGCCAGCCAGGTCTGCATAGTATCAGGATGGCCAAGGCTTCATAGTTTGACCCTATACTCGTCCCCCAACACAAAGGCTATAGGAAGTAATGTAGGCCTTAGTCACTATATATTAATAGATACAGTCTTAGAACAGAGTTTCTCAACCTTTTTTTTTTTTTTGGTTTTTTTTTGGGGTGTTTTGTTTTTTTTTTTTGTTTTTTTTTTTTCGAGACAGGGTTTCTCTTTGTAGCCCTGGCTGTCCTGGAACTCACTCTGTAGACCAGGCTAGCCTCGAACTCAGAGATCCGCCTGCCTCTGCCTCCCAGAGTGCTGGGATTACAGGCGTGAGCCACCACCGCCTGGCTGTTTCTCATCCTTCTTAATGCTGCTACCCTTTAATACAGTTTCTCATGATTCGGTGACCCCAACTGTAAAATTATTTTTGTTATACATTTTAATCTCTTTACTAGCTTTTTTCCATTACAACTGCTGGGTGACTTAAAAGAGTCAAACTGAATTGTCAGGTCATATTAGTTTTTCTTCTTCATCCTATTAATCTTGCGTTATCTAGCTCCTGCCTGCTTCTTACCCCCTCCTTACTCTCTTCTGGTGTACTTACTTTTTATATTGGGGACTTTTCAGTTTCCAAACATGTTGAACCTCTTCTGTTTTGCTGAGGATGGACTTTCTGTGTGATAGATCAAGTTTCTAAGTTGGGCTTTTATTATTTTTGAGACAGGGTCTCTGTGTAATCCTGGTCGTCCTGGAACTTGGAATATAAATCAAGCTAGTCTCCTGAGTATGGGAAGTAAAAAGTTTATATTTTGTTCTTTTAAAAGTAGCTTTTTCTTTTTTTTTTTTTTCTTTTTTGATTCAATAAAGTTTTATTTTCCCGAATGTACAGCTGATTGAATCTGCTCATGCATCTTCACCAGCAGCTGGCGCATCTCCACCCTTTGTGTTTCTGGTGTAAATTACTTGGGCTCTGTGCTTGGAAACCAGCTTGATAAGTCCTTTACTAAGTAGCTCCTGAAGGGCTGCCCTGGCCAAGGAACCTTGAATCTTCAGTCTCTCAGAGACCACAGCTGGAGTAAGAAGCTTATAGTTGGGAACTTCCTTACAGAGCTTGTCATATGTAGCTTTGTCAAACAGGACGAGATTGTTCAGCTTGTCCCGAACTTTGCCTTTGGACCACTTCTTCTTTTTGGCCTTGCCACCAGATTTATTTACTGGGTCTTTGTCTTTTTTGGCCGACTTTCCGGCATCCTTCTTCTTCTTGTCGTCTTTGGGCGGCATGGCGAAACTCAGAGAGTAGTGTGGATCACTGCAGCCTCCCTAAGATGTCGAAAAAAAAAGTAAAAGTAGCTTTTTCAAGGAAGTCTCTTTTTAGATTTTTTTCTCTATTAAATGCTTGCTTTCTTTGTTTCTTTTCTTTTTTTGTTTGTTTTGGTTTTGTTTCCAGACAGTTTCTCTGTGTAGTCCTGGATATCACTTCAAAGACTAGGCTGGGCTGGAACTCAGATTCACCAGCCTGTGCCTCCTGAGTATTGGAATTTAAGACTACTGGTTCTTGTGGCTGTCTGGCTGTCTGGCTGTCTTGGAACTTACTCTGTAGAACAGGTTGGCCTTAAACTAGCAGAAATTGCTTGCCTCTAATTCTTGAGTGCTGGGATTAAAGGTGTGCATCACCACTGCCTGTCTATTCTCATGGTTTCTTACACATTTGAAAATTACATATTTAGTTGTTCTGTGCCTTTATACTAACAGTCCTGGTAATAATACCTTACAAGTATTATTAAGTATTATTAAGTAAATTAGTAAATATTTACAATATCTTTCAGTTCAGGGGTCTTACCTAGCATGCAGGAAGATGAGGGTTCAAGCTACAGCACACATAGGTTGTGGCAAATGCCTGTAACCCAGCACTCTGGTGGGATCTTGGTTTGGGTTTGGAGAGCTTGGTCTGAATTTTGGAAAATTCAGAATTTCTTTTTTCTTTTTTTTGGTTTTTTGGATTTGTCTTTTTTCGAGATAGGGTTTCTCTGTGTAGCCCTGGCTGTCCTGGAACTCACTCTGTAGATCAGGCTGGCCTCGAACTCAGAAATCCGCCTGCTTCTGCCTCCCAGAGTGCTGGGATTACAGGCGTGCGCCACCACTGCCCGGCCAGAATTTCTTGACTGCATAGCTACTTTGAAGTCAGCCATGGGACACATAAAAGAAAATTTATAATTTCATTTTGCACTTTACATTTTTGAAATATGACTGAAATGAAGGTTAATAATAAAGATGTTTAACCTCACACATCACTACTATGACTGGAGAGATTATTATTTTCTGGTTCTCTAGCTAGACTAGTATTGCCTGTCTAATATAGTAAGTAGCCATTAGTCATATTTGATTTTCTCTGTCAGATTTTCAAAGTCTGCCTTTGACTTTTAAGGCTGGGGGTGGATGACTGGTGCAGTGGCTCATAGACAGATTAGAGAGCAGCACCTTTCAAGAGTTGTTTCCTGAATTCCTCTACCATGTGGGTCCCCAGATCCTTGCCATTCACATTTGTTGGTTGAGTAGCACTAATTTACAGTTTACTCTTTTTGTTTGAGATCTCACTGTGGAGCTGGCTGGCCTGACTATGCTTTGTAGACCAGGCTGCCTTTGCCTCTGTAGTGCTAAGATTAAACATCTTGTGACCCACACCAACCAGAGTTACAATTTGTTCTTAATGATGACTGTAAATGTTGGATTGATCTCACTTTCCTATTATGCCTCAATCTCTTAGTTTTCATATCAACTCTTCCTGGGGAACATTAAATGACCCATGATTCAGTTTGTTGTTGTTGTTTTAAATCTGTTTAGGGACTGTACGTGTAAGTCGGTAGAACTTACCATGCTCAAGGCATCTGGGCTTGATCTTCACACACACACACACACACACACACACACACACACACACACACACCCTTTTCAAATGTTCAGATGAAAATCTTGACTTGCCAGGCAGTGGTGGCACATGCCTTTTATCCAATCACTTAGGAAACAGAGGCAGGCAGATTTCTGAGTTCCAGGCCAGCCTGGTCTACAGAGTGAGTTCCAGGATGGCCAGGGTCACGGAGAAAACCCTGTCTTTGAAAAAACCAAAACCCAAAAAAAGAAAACAAAAAAACTTATTTAAGTCATTGAATAATAGGTTAGAGGTAAATAATGTATATTAAATGTTGGGGGAAAATAGTGAAAAAATAGAAGACCATGTCTGCTAGCTATAAGGTATGGTTGAGGCGGGGAGGGCTTGTTGAGGGAAAGTACAAAGGGTCTGGACTGAGCATGGCTATGAAAAGAGGAGTGCGGAGAGAAAGAGGAAAGGGATGGGATGGTAGTGTGGGGGATGATGACAGGCAATCAGAAAGGAATTAGGAGAGTCAGGTATAGAGGCAAAATGGGCTGAGTTAAATAGGTGAGTGGGAACAGCCTCGTGGAGGGAGAGGCTTAGGGTAGGAGCTCGCTTGAGAAGTGCTGGGTGCTGGGAAGAGCCACAGGTACTGGGTAAGACCTGTCCCAGATTTGAGCCTTAACAAATGTAGATGCTAAGCTTTAAAAAAATCTTTATTTCAAACAAGCCATGGAGAATCGAATTTTTCTTTTCCATCAATTTGCTGGTCCATTTTCTCTTCTTCTAAGACAAGTTCTCATTATATAGTAGAGGCTGGCATAGCATTCACTGTCAAGCCCAGTCTCCTCTTGTATTAGCTGCCCAAGTGCTGGGATTGTACATTTGAATTACCATGCCCATCTTAAATTAATAGTCCTTTCTACCAGGGCTGGATGGATATAACTCATGGTAGAGTTACCACTTTAGTTGGTGGCATGAACATTGGAAAATGTAGCCTAAAATGAGGAGGTCTGAAGTCTCATGTAATCATTAACTTTCTTTAGGGCATCAGAGAATTTATATTCTGAGGGTTAAGCAAGATCATATGAACAAAGTTCAGGTGAATTCAGGTTGTATATAGTCATGAGGACAGCCCCTGCTTGGAAACATCATCTGAATAATAGACACATGATGGGTAATCTGAAGTAAATCCACTCCTAGTTATCATACCTGGGAGGGATACAAAAGCACATTCCTAGAACAGCCCGTGTTTTGGAGGAACAGCTAACGAGACTCTTTAGGTGATCCTCATATTTCTGTAGTGCTTGGATTATAGATATGTACTACCTAGCTCAGCTTGATATTTGGATTAAAATTGCATTTTACAATAGATACAAGTCATCTTCTGAGCCCCAGGGACACCAGACAAGCAAGTAGTACGCAGACTTATGTGCATGCAAAACACCCATATTCAAAACAATAAATACTTTATTTATGAGTTAGTAAATGTATTTCAGCTGGGTAGTGAATGCTTACCCTAGCATGTGCAAAGTCTTGCTTTGATCCTTGATATCAAATATGTATGTGGTGGCACACATCTTAAGTTCTCAGCATACACTAGGCTGAGGCAGAAAGATCTCCACAGGTTTGAGGTTGGCCTGCACTACACAGACTGTGAAAGAATAGTAATAGCATCAATTGTTATTTTGCACTCAGCATTACTATGTCAAGGATTGCTTTCTATACTTTGTTTTTCTTTGATCTCTTTGTTTCTCTTTGAAAATGTATTAGAACTTTGTCAACCTTTTTTGGGGAGTAGGGAAAAGGTAGTGTTGTGATTTCAGCTTGGGCCTAGTACATGCTACCTATTCCCAGCCTGAGGACTGCATTACATTTTGTACTGTTTTTCCTCTTTTATTTTTACATGTGTGTGTGTCTGTATATGCATGTTTACATGTGTCTATATGCACATGTGGGTGCAGGGAGGCAGAGGACAACTTGTTTTGGTGTAGGGGTTGCTGGTTCTTTCCTTCTACCATATAAGTTCTAGAAATTGCCACATTTGGTGGCAACTCCTCGAACCATCTGCCTGAACTCTTTTTACTGTTCCCCCTAAACCCCGTCCATTTTTTCTTTTGAGACAGGTCTATGTAGTCTAGGCTGGTCTCAGGTTTGCTATGTAGCTGAGGATGATCTTCAGTTTCTGATCCTCCTCCTTCTCTTCCTCCTCCCACCTCCCTAGTTTTGGGATTATAACTTCATGTAATGATCAGTACTTCATTCCTTCTAGGCACTCTTACTGAGCTAAGTGCTGGGCCCGGAATTCTGTACTTTCTCATGCAATGTGTTCATTTATTTTGCTTCACCCATATTATCTTCAATGCTCTATGCTGTTTTGCTCTATTTTAAAGTTACATTGCTTACTAGGAGCTGTATCTTTTATTCATCAGCGCCCCCTGCCCCCCAAATACCTCCTTTGCCTTTTAAAACAGGGGTTCTATGGCCTGTCCTGGTGCTTGTTATGCAGCTTCAAACTCAGAGAGTGCCTGCCCCTACCTCCTGAGTACTGGGATTAAAGGTGTGCACCGCCATGCCTAGCCATCATTTTGTGCTTGGGCATGAGTAATGCTTGGTAGATTCAAGGGAATGTCAGAAAGAGCAATACTAGGCGTCCTTCCTGCCTTGTGCTGACTGTGTAGAAGAAAGTTGTAGAAAATCAGCTTTGCACTCATCCTCACTAAAGATGTGGTGCCAAAATAGCACACTGAAGGCTCCGAGCCAAAGCTACAGTTCTGCTTTGTTGGACTGCTCTTTATGGGTAACACAATGTTTTTTGTTTTGCTTTTTTAGAAATTAGTGTTTCCATTCTTAAAACTGAAGTGAATTATAAAATAATTAATACTTTCTAATGAAAGGCTTGTAGGTATTTGATATTAAGCAAAGGTAATAGTGCAGTTTGTGCTTAGGAAACCTGTTCTGAAAAGTGCTGGTAATATCTTTCTTCGTGTACCCAAGGGTCCTGGGATTGATCCCAACACTACCACTGCCTCCTTTGAAAAACAACAGCAACAAGCAAAAAATTTACAGAAATATGTTATTGAAATGATTGTATGACAGGCATTCTCATTTATACTAATCAAATTGAGAGTTAGTTACAGATGCAGGGACATACCCTGAACTATAAGTCAGTGGCACAAGCAGGACTCGGCATACATTTGACTCTGGGGACCATGCCTTCTAGTAGTCTAGTAGTCTGTTCTCTGCTATTGTCCATGTTTTCCAGTGCTCCTGAATCATATACTATCATTGTGAGTTAACCTGTGTGGGTAGTGGGAGGTTTGGATTGTGAAGTAATGGATGTTTTAATCAAACTGTGACAACATAAAGAACAATTATTAACTTGATAAAAAAATTAAGTTGTAAAAAATGCTCATTTTAACTTTATTTTTTTTTTATCTTCAGTTATCTGCAGATAAAGACCCTACTCTAGAATGTAGAATGCTTCTTTATAATGGGATTCATCATGGTGATGGTATTTTCTTGAGTAGATTTAGTAAATCTTTCAAATACTACTAGCGTTCTATCTCTAGAGTGAAAAAAATCATTTTTTCAACCTGAATTATAATTTGGGAGAGATATGGACAGATATAAGGATGGGTATAAAAATTGGTAACTACTTATTTAAGCATTGTACTAGTCAGATAATTGTGGGGCAGTTGGAAGAAAGCAGTTTTCTAAATTGTTATAGTTTCTTTCTCCTTCAAAACCAACCCTAATTCAATTCTTTAGTGTTGAAGCATTTTAGCGATATTTACTTCATTTTAGCCTGGAGAGAATTGATTGTGGGATACTATGTAGTATTTTTTTTTGGGGGGGGGGCGTTTCGAGACAGGGTTTCTCTGTAGTCCTGGCTGTCCTAGAACTCAATCTGTAGACCAGGCTGGTCTTGGACTCAGAGATCTGCTTGCCTCTGCCTCTCAAGTGCTGGGATAAAAGGCCATGTACCACCACTGCCTGATGTAGTAATCTTTGAAAGCACTGATAGTTTATAAGATACTATTTGGCTTACACACTATTTGGCTTATTTTAGTGTGAGAAATGAGGTATGAAGTTGATACTGTGACTGCTTAAATTGGTTGGTAAACTCAGTTTTACCTCTTAATTTTTGCTTCCAGTTTTCTTTTTTTCCCCTTTTCCTTTTTGGTTTTTGTTTTTAAGACAGGGTTTCTCTGTGTAGCCCTGGCTGTCCTGGAACTCACTCTGTAGACAAGGCTGGCTTCAAACTCAGAAATCCGCCTGCTTCTGCCTCCCAAGTGCTGGGATTAAAGGCGTGTGCCATCACTGCCCTGTGCTTCCAGTTTTCTTAACATTAACTCTTATATACAATTGAGAAGATATTTTTACTCTTACTAAAATACACATTTCTTCCTCCACCACAAATACAGAGACTGCTAATTTCTTTCCTAGGTTACAGGAAGGAGCTTCCCATGCATGTCTATCATTCATAATCATCCTTTGAAAAAAATAAGATGCTGGCATCTCAGAAAAAATGTTATTAAAGAAACCAGTACCAACCGTAATGTTTTTAGAATGCAAAAAAAGTCATGTCTTTTCATCTTGTGCTTTAATCAAAATATTATGAATGATGAAAACTTAAAAAAAACTTGATTTTTTTTGAGTTACCTACTGTTTCTATACTAAAAATATTATACAAAAAGGTAAAACTGATGGTTGTTTTTATTAGAGGTGAAAAGAAGACGCCAAAGACCTTAAACAATAGTCGTCATTGCTGCTGTCTATTCAGAAGGTGCTTCTAAAAGCCAAAAGTTTAAATTTTTGTTAACCTTTCTCTCATAGATGTAGACATGTTACTTACATAAAACTAATGAATTCAAACAAAAAAAAATTGAACCAGGTGGTGATTGTGCACGCCTTTAACCCCAGCACTTGGGAGGCAGAGGCAGGTGAATTTCTGAGTTTGACGCCAGCCTGTTCTACAGAGTGAGTTCCAGGACAGCCAGGGCTACACAGAGAAACTCTGTCTCGGAAAAAACAAAAACAACAACAAAAATAATTGAACATTAGGAGTTTAATTTTAAATTGAGAAAACCTGTAAATTAGGAGCGTTGAGAGTGCTCAGTATCTAGACCAGTAAGATAACAAGGAAGGCTAAGCTGGAGAGAGCTTATTTGCAGGCAGGTAGGTCCATTAGAATAGAATGCTAGTCTGAATCACACTGGGTGGTTTTCTGAATTATTGAGGTCACCGTGACTTGAGGACAGCCCCTTACAAGGTTGTGATAAATGCTTTGAGAAGGATTGAGTGAAAAATAAGTAGATACAGATAGATTTAAATTAGGTTTGTTTCTTTTAGTCAGACGGTAATTGTCATTTAAGTTGTCATTTAGTCATAAATCTGAAAAATAAATAGCAGGCATCAGAAGATCCTAGTAAGGATTTTACTGTGGAAAGGAATGCTAACCTAGAGAGTTTGTCATTGCAGTGGGTGGTAGAGTAAATGGGCTTATCAAATACATAGAGTTGTTATGATTAACTCAAATGGGAGCTTCTGGCCTAAATGACTTTTACTAACCATAAATTTTCTGGTGACTGGGCAGAGCATCTTAGCAGTCAACAAGCATGCATTGAATTGGCCAACAGAAAATAACTTGTCTCTAGTAAAATTCTAAGATCAACAAGCAATTTCACTCTTGTTCAAATTAGTACTATTTTTATTATATATATTGAAATTAAAATTTGTTCATTTAAAACTTTTTTAGCCCTTAGAAAAATATAGACTTGTTTTATTAAAGTAGATGATCAAACATGAAAAATGGGTTTTTAATTTTTTATTAGGTAATATTTTAAAATAGGTTTTCTTCTTGCTGGTTTAACTAACATTTATTTTCTGTTTATTTTTAAGACGAGCAAAAATCAAATTAAAGTAGATCTTGTAGATGAGAATTTTACAGAATTAAGAGGAGAAATAGCAGGACCTCCAGACACACCGTATGAAGGCAAGTACTTTTTTCTGTATAAAAATATTGTGCTTATTAAAACTTGTCTGAAACACTGAGTCAGAATAATCCTGAACACCTATCTATAAAATTCATAGAAGGTAATTTTATTGGTTTAGAGTATATTGCAGTTTTTAAAATGATAAATTTTGACACTTAAGTGGACTGATTTTTATTGTGTTTTAGCTGATTTAAAAATATTTTCTCAAATACATTTACCACAGACGAGTTATAGGTTTTATAGGCTAGAGTGTAACATTACATATGCCTTATTCTACTATGTCATAAAACTTTTTTCTTTTATCTTGTTCCCAATTCTTCTGTTTAAAATAACCACATATTTTATAGCATAACAATTAAATATGAACTATTAAGCCTTGAATAGAGATGTACTCCAATACCCTTGATATGATTAATAATAAACCTTGTCTTAGCATTCTGATTAAGATGTTGGTTTTGATTTTAAAGCTCCCCCTTCCTATTATTTCCTATTTCATTTAGTCACATATTTATATAGGTTGTTGCCCAAATACTCAATTTTGTTTATTTAAAACCATTTTGAGTAATTATTTCAAAACATACAAAAAAGGAAATAGCTTTGCTGATTTTCCATATTTATTATATGATTTTTAGCTCTTTACATTAGAACATGGAATTAAGCACATGATAAAGGAAGAAACTAGTATTTATTTCTTAGACAAATCTTCATTAAAGAATATTATTGCAGATGGGTCATGAAAGGCAGCTATGGTTTTTGTGTACTACACAATTGGCACTACATAATTGGTACTACATAATTGGTACTATACTATTGGTTTAGTAGGAAGCATCTGATCATGTGTAGTAGCACTTCTTTATAAGAGCAATTTTCACCTAATGCTACAAGGTAAGTATAATAATCCATGTTTAATGGACACATTTGAACTTAAGAGAATTTAAGTCATTTAAGGTCAAACATCTGAAGTTGAACAGCTGGTGTTTGGCTTACCTGTGACTGCTAAGCCTATGCTTTTAATAACTTTGTGTTGTTGATTAAATCAGGATCCATGAAGTGTAAGAAATGGTGGTTATGGCTCTCTAAACTGTAGTGAAGTTCAGAAAACTCTGGACAATTTTTGTTTTCATTCTAAACCTTAAAAGATCCTAAAATATCATTAGACTATCAAAAATTCCTTTTTGTTGTTTTTTGAAACAGGGTTTTTCTTTGTAGCTTGAGTTGGCCTCAAACTCAGCAATCCCCCTGCTTCAGTTTGCAGTGTTGGGATTACAGGTGGGCAGCACTTTTACCTGGCTTTCATTGCTCTATTTCCCTCTACTCTCTTCTCTCTGAATTTTTACGACAGGTTCTTCTGTAGCCTATGCTGTCCTCTGACTGGCTACTGCGGCTATAGCTTGTTCTGAACTCTTGCTCCTCCTGCTTCCATTTTCCATTTGCTGGACTCACGGGCACAATCCATGGACCCAGGGCACCAATTTATATTCCTAAGTAGTCCATACCTACTAGTATTTCTGGCTTGTTGTACATGTTCTTATGTGATTTTTGTTTGTTTGTTTGTTTGTTTGTTTCTGTTTTTTAATTTTTTATCTTATGTATTGAGTACACTGTAGCTGTCTTCAGACACACCAGAAGAGGGCAGCTGATCCCATTACAGATAGTCGTGAGCCACCATGTGGTTGCTGGGGATGGAACTCAGGATCTCTGGAAGAATAGTCAGAGCTCTTAACCACCCAGCCATCTCTCCTGCTTCTGGTTTTGTTTTTTTTCTAGGCAGAATCTCAGTATGTTGCCCTCTCTTACTAGGTAGACCAGGCTGTCCTTGATTCTGAGGATCTGACTGCCTAAGGCATGTACCGCCATACCTGGCTTATTTAGTTCTTCTGACATCTTTTAGGGGAGGTCTTCATTATCTTATAAATATCAGCTCTGTTAGTAGTAAATAGTGTTCTGCTCTCCTAGCTTCTTTCTTTAATGGCAGGTGCTGTAATTGTGTCTTTGTTTTCTTTTCTTTTTTGTGGTGTTGAGGATCAGATTCAAGGTCTTTTTGTTTTGTTTTGTTTTTATGAGACAGGGTTTCTTTGTATAGCCTTGGCTGTTGTGGAACTTATTCTGTAGACCAGGCTGGCCTTGAACTCAGAAATCTACCTGCCTCTGCCTCCCCAGTGCCACCACTGCCCAGCCAGATTCAAGGTCTTATGCACCTTCGAGCATTTATAAGCAGAGCCACACCCCAATCCTATAATTGTTCCTGAGTTGCTTTTTCATATTGTTCAGACATTTTTTTTCCCCCAAGACAGGGTTTCTCTATGTAGCTCTGGCTGCCCTGGCACTCACTCTGTAGACCAGGCTGGCCTTGAACTCATAAATCCACCTGCTTCTGCCTCCCAAGTGCTGGGATTACAGGCCTGCACCACCACGCCTGGCATGTTCAGACATTATTAAAATGCAAGAAATAGTATTATTCTAGAGCTCTTCCATCATACTTAAATACACAGGGACCTAAGCAAGCTTAGTGGCTAGAATGTTGATTACCTTCTTAGCAGTGTTTTATGAACTTCTAAACAGTGGATAAAAATTTTTCTTAGAGTAATTAAGATAAAACATTTAATTTTTGCTAGAAACAAGTTATTTAAGTGCTTATTTATATAACTTTAGAAATTAAGACTATTAATAGTTTTTATATGATTTGGGGCATGTGCTTGAAGAGTAGATTATTTTTTTGTTTAGTTTTTTTTTTTTTTTTTTTTTTTTTTTTTGGTTTTTTCGAGACAGGGTTTCTCTGTGTAGTCCTGGCTGTCCTGGAACTCACTCTGTAGACCAGGCTGGCCTCGAACTCAGAAATCCACCTGCCTCTGCCTCCCCTGTGCTGGGATTAAAGGCGTGCACCACCACGCCCAGCAGAGTAGATTGTTATAAAACCTGTTTTTAATCATAAAACTGTCAAAGCAATCCTGAAGAAGTATCACTTGTGTCTAACTTGCTTGTTCTTCCTAATATAAACATGAAAGAAGGCTGTTTGTTGCTGTTGATGCCTCCCCCCCTCTGTCTCTCTCTCTCCCCCCTCCCCCACTCTTCCATCCATCCATCCATCCATCCATCCATCCATCCTTTTATCCTTTTGTTTCTTGCTGCTTATTTGGAGATGAGCTAGGCCTGTTGAATATAGAACCCAGAGATTTGAGCTGTATCTCCCTACTCTGCTTTTGTTTTTGGTCTAAATTTAAAACTAAAGAAAAAGTTTACATGTAGAATATTCATCTATATTATTTAAAAGCAATTTTATGTTGCATTAAAAATGACTAGATTTTCAAGGAGAATGGAAACATGGAAAATGGAGTTTCCTTAAGTTCCTTTTTTCTTTTTCTTTTCCTTTTTTTTGGGGGGGGGTGGATAAGGGATGGGTTTGAGACAGGGTTTCTCTGTGTAGCCCTGGCTGTCCTGGAACTAACTCTGCAGACCAGGCTGGCCTCAGAACTCTGCCTGCCTCTGTCTCCCAAGTGCTGGGATTAAAGGCTTGTGCCACCACTACCTGGCTCTCAACTTCCTTTTTTAAAATAACTCAGTGGTAAAGAACTAATTTAGTTCTTTTTGCCTAAACGTTCTTTCAAACTTTTCAAATTCAAATCTGCAGTACATTGATTCTTGTCTACTTCCTTTATTCTCTTTGGAGGAAGTTAATGTTCACAATTGTTTCTTTGGACCTTGCTTGTAACCCTAGCATTTGGGAATCTGAGGATTGTTACAAATTAAGGGCCATCCCAGGATACATGAGTCTCAGATATGACTAAGCTACAGAAGATGCGTTTGAAATATTGTACCACCCCAGCAAGATAAGAGAAAAAAGGTGGTAAATGTTTGGTAATTGGAGGCTGTTCTTAAAGTTGTGTGTAGTGGCACATCTCTAGCTATTTACGAGGATGAGCTGGAGGTATTACATGAGTCTGTGGTTCAAGGCTAGCCCAGGTAACATAGCGAGGCCTGGTTCAAAACAAGCAACAGAAAATACAAATAGGATTTAAAAATGTATTCTTGAAGAGCTAAATATTTTATATTGAAGTTTGTTGTATAATGCTTATAAAAGTCTCTTAGCTGTTCATTGATGAGGGCCACTTGTTTGGCCATGGGCCCTTGAGATGACATTGCCCAGTGACAGCTGCCTCAGTGTTCTGTCATGTTTGCAAGATGAGATCATTCATGGTGCAGTTCTCATATCCATTACCAAGCCAGAAATTATTGTATGTCATGACTGATTCTGCAGTGAATTTTTTTTTTTTTTTAGATGTTGTTGAAAATTGACAAAACAGTGTGACAGAATAGAAATCAGATTGTGAGGACTTGACAATATAACAGTGTTTAAATAATATCTTTGAATTCTCAAACTGCTCCTATTTTTTTTTTAATTTATTTAAGAATTTAAGAAGGAAAAGATAATAAAGATGCTACTCTTCAGAAAAATGAAAAGAATCTTAGAGTAAAAGAAGAGCCTGTGTAGGCTACCCCACGTGTGTGCTGGGGTCACAAATATGTGGAGGAAAGTTTGTGGTTTTGCTCTCACTTTTAGTAATTATATATATTTTTACTACTGAAGAATAAAAATGATGAGTCCACATTATTTAAACAACATACCTGTATTTGGAGTTGTTATTTAGAATTCTTTTTTTTTTTTTTTTTTTTTTTTTGTTTGTTTGTTTTTCTGAGACTGGGCTTCTCCATATAGCCCTGGCTGTCCTGGAATTAACTTTGTAGACCAGGCTGGCCTTGAACTCAGAAATCCGCCTGCCTCTGCCTCCCAAGTGCTGGGATTAAAGGCGTGCGCCACCACTGCCCAGCTTAGAATTCTTAATATAAATGATCATCTCCATATTTACAGAATTCTCTTAAGTATTCTTCTCTTACCTGTCTTTCTTCTATTCTAATTGCTTTTCTTTATACTTCAGTATTGCTATATGATTTAGACATGGTGTTCAATTCATGCCTCATTTGATAGTGGGGACTTTACCAAAAAAGAATTGTAAGACCAAAGGAACTGTAATCAGAAAGCTGTTGAAGGATAAGTATGAGAGTGCATTCCCGAAATCCTAGCACTTAGAAAGTTGAGGCGGGGGAATTGCAGTTTTAAGACCACCCTGGGCTAGATAGTGAGACTTGGGTGTATAAGGGGGGAGGTAATTGTTGCTTAAAGAACCTATGTGAAATGTTCATTTATTATTATTTTTTGAGATCCAAATGCATACCTTCATAACAGTGGGATATGATAAATTTGGAAGGGCCTCTGATATACTGAAAATGGTTCTTTGCTTAAATTTTTAGGAGCCAAATGTTTGATGATAGTAATGACACTAGAACATTACTTCTCTTCGCACATGCATATGAAGGAATGATAGAATGAAACCTCTAGCTTAAGTAACTCATTCAATAATGTGACAGGATTTTATTTTTTGATTAGTAGAAAAGGCCCCTAGTTTCATGTGCAAGTATTTCAGTAGCACAATTTTATTTCCTGTCTCTTAGTAGTGAATCTTTCGTGTTAATAGGTCATGAAATCTAAAACTGGGAGGTTTATTAGAGGTAGAATTTGGGGATGGAAAGTGGAGAGGTGTGTTTGAGATTGGCTGGCCTTGACCCCTCTAGCTCAGTAGGGTTTTCAATCAGGAGATCAAGCCTCCCCACACCCATGTTCCAGCTTTGTAGGAATGTACTATTGCAAGACTTTCTCCTTCAGAGTAGGAGCAGAGAGTTACAGTTTACTTTGAATACTTCAGTTGTGAGACCCTAACATACCCTTCCTCCCCAAATGCCTGTTTAATTTCTGGTTCTTATATTATTTTCTGGGATTTAAATGCATACGTTTGAAGCAGTGGATAAAGATAGATTTGAAAGGACTCCATATAGTACTTATTATTGCCTTCTGTTTATATAAGTTATTGCTAGTTAGTACTTTGTAAAGTCTTGGATGAGGATAGTGTTGTGTCTTGCCCTGTTTCTTATTTTGTTCTTTGACTTTATTTTGAAATTTTTAAATGAAGGATTAACATCTAATTTAGAAATACACGTTGATTCTTTTCATTTTGAAACTGTCTCATGTAGCCTAAGCCAGTCTTGAACTTGGTATGAAGCCAAGGAGGCCTTGGGGTCTTGGTTCTCTCCTGTCTATACTGTTCGAGTGCTGGGGTTAAAGGTGTGTAACACAGTACCTTGCTTAGGGATGGAGACTTTGTTGGAGAGAACTGGCTAAGAGTTTTCCTTCTGTTACTGATGTATCTGTATCCTTTGTCTGTGTATTGTCTTATCCTGTAATTCTTTGCCTTTTCTTTTAACCCTTTGTTTTCTTGTCAGCATCTAGAGAAAACAAGACCATTGAGCCTTATGCTACTAATGAATAATGAAATATTTAACACTGAGTTGGCTATAGAGTTAATGTATTTGTGTGTATAATGTATTTTTGTGTATAATATAATGTATTTTTGCTCTGTTACTATAAAACTAATATATACAATGGAAGTTTTGTTATGTTTTAAATCTTATAAAAATCATGACTTTGATTATTTTGGGATTTCAGTTTTCTCAGTACTCAATGCAAAATAATACATATTTTGGAACAGTTTTTCAGTGTTTTTAATTTTAGATACTTGAGTGGCATTCTTAAATTTGTCCCCCCCCCCTTTTTTTTTAGGTGGAAGATATCAACTAGAGATAAAAATACCAGAAACATATCCATTTAACCCCCCTAAGGTACTGTAAACCTATTTTTGTGCATGGATTATTAAATATTTTGTATTTCTTAACTCACCTAATATATGAATATTAATATGCTTTAGTACTTATTAAAGTTACAACTTTCTGAGTTAAATGTGCATAATTTTCAGTTTTAATTGGTTATTTTTTTATTTACATTTCAAATGTTATCCCCCTTCTCAGTTTCCACTCCACAAACCTCCTATCCTTCCCCCCACCCCCAAATGTGAATAAATTTAATGGACAGAATTTCAGGCACTGAAGATTTGCTTCTGAAGTTAGAATGAAAAGCAAATTTACTAAACATAACCATTGATGGCTATATATTGTAGTACAGTTTATATCTCATAATGGCACAGATCTTAGCTTCTGAAAATTAGCTGTATAATCAGATTTAGAGAGAGGTTCTTACTTGCTCTAAATAAATACTGTTTAAATATATACTTATTTACTTAGAAATTATTTGACGCCCAGGAATTAGCTAGCTCATTGGTAGAGTACTTTTCTTGTATGTGCCAGGACTCAGGTTTTATTTGTGTTACTGCCAGAATGGGAAAGGAGAAATAAAAGAAAAAAATAATGATGAAAAACAAACAAAAAAGAAATTGAGTACAGTATGCTGGGAGATAGTGAGACTTACACTTTTTTTTAAGTTTTATTTATGCATCTGAGTACTCTGTCTTTATGACCAACAGAGGAGGGGTTTTGCCCCATCATTGATGTCTGTGAGCCTCTATGTGGACGAGCAGCCAGTGCTGTAAACCACTCAGCCCTCTCTCCAGCCTCTTTACATTAACTTCTGTGAAGTTCACATTATAGAAGGGGAAAAGCCATTCTTTCAACTGTGATAAATATTGAGAAAGAATGTTATTCTAGGATTATATGTAACAAGAAAACATAGCCTAAATTTAATCTTTGATTCAGTTTTTTGTTTGTTTGTTTGTTTTGTTTTTTTCCCTTTTTCTTTTCCGAGACAGGGTTTCTTTATGTAGCCCTGAATGTCCTGGAACTTACTCTGTAGACCAGGCTGGCCTCAAACTCAGAAATCCACCTGCCTCTGCCTCCCAGAGTGCTGGGATTACAGGCGTGCACCACCACTGCCCGGCTTGCCACTTGAATCTTAATAAGCTCTTATAAAAGACACACTCCAGATACACTAATTATCATGCATATGCCTAGATTGGGCAGGTCTAGTATTATCCTGACTTATTCCCCAGCGACAAGACCCCTTGCTACTTGTGGTTTCTCCAGGCCCTGAGGTCCATCTAGGCTGTTTCTTTCTTCATCCTCTCGTCTTTCTACCTGCCCCTACTCTCCAGCCCAATCACAAGCTCTAGCCTTTATTGACCAGTTAAAATGGGGAGAAGGTTCACATGACAGCACCTGAGTATGTGATGGGTTGCTTGTTGGGGCCAACCCCTCTTGAGGCACCAACTAGAATTACATTAATAGAGGAGATCCTGTCTAAATAAAATCCCTCACTCCCACTCCTCAAAAATCAAAGCTAATTCTGCTTTTTCAGTGTCTGTGAATTTGACTGTTCTGGGTACCTTGTATAAGGCAAACCACACAGTATTTTCCCCTTGGTGTCTGCCTGTAGATTTTGTTGACCCTGTTCATCCATGTTGTAGCATGTCAGAATTGGTTTCCTTCTCAATGTTTACTGTATGTACATTGTTTCATTCATTATATGTACATACGTGAGTGGAGTTAAAAAAGTTTTTTTTTGCTTATTTACTGTGTGTATAAAAACACTCTGTAAATGCAGGTTGTTCAAGATACATATATTGATGCTTGTTAAAAGACAATCTGAAAGCCTGGTCTACAGAATAAGTTCTAGGATAGCCAGGGCTATACAGAGAACCCTGTCTCAGAAAAAAACAAATCCAAAAAAAAAGCCCCCAAAACAAAACAAAAAAAGACAATCTGAGAGCTGTTTCTATTTCTACTACTCAGAGCCCCGGGATCAAACCTAAGTTATAGGACTTGATTTGGTAATAAGCTTGTTGTAGTATATTTGATTACACTGTGAACCCCGAGATTGCAGTGTTTACTTGTTTGTAGTGGCAGTGCGGCTCAGCCCTTTGCACACACCTTTAAGTCCTCTGGCTGGGATATAGACACACCCTTAGTTCACATCTTCATTCCCAAACAATGAAGATAAAGTTTGTCGAAGGAAGTCAAGTTTGAAAGTGATGTCTAGTTGAGTGGCAGACTGAGTGACAAATCAGAAAGATTTGACAGAATAGGATATGCCCAACTTTCATGAGAAGAGAGATGAACAGGAAGCTACTTAAGAGAGCAATAGGCAGTTTTACTGGAAGAGTTTTGCAGAGACAAGTTTAAGAGAGAATAAGCTAGACACAGGTGAAGACAAAATGAGCCAGAGAATGAAAAGGAGCCAGAAGATCAGAACAGATTTCCAGTCTGAAGCAGAGCAGAGCAGTCAGTCTGAGAGAGGGACCAAACTGAATCAATCAGCTTGGAGAAGAGTTTGAGCCAGAATGGCTGAGTTGAATCAGTCAGCCAGAGATCAGAAAGAACAAGAAACGGTGAGCTTATTCAGCAGTAAGTTTCAGAGGCTGCAAACATTCTAGGTCTCAGTAAGATTGTAGGGAGACTAGAAGCTTCCAGAACTAGGGATAAGTTAGCAGACAGAGGCAGTAAGCATAGTAGAAGACAATTACTGTCTCTTGAATGCTTGGAATAAAGGTGCGAGCCAGTATGTCCCTGGGTTTCTGCTGTGGGGAAGGACTTTCCCTATGTTACTGGTTCTGATCTTGAAATCCTGTACTCAAGTAACACTTAACCTTCAGCCTCTGAATTAGTTCATAAGGGCTCCCCCCCAACCAGAAAAGAAAGAAATGAGCATTATAGACACTGCATTTTCTTGTGCCAAGAATTTTTTTCCCCATGTCCTTTAACAACTTTTAGCTCTAATAGATGAGACAAATTAGGTTAAGAGGATAACTAGTATCCAGATCTAAGGACTTGGTAGTCTGTATGTTAGGTTATTGGACTGACTATCCTATGATCTTGGTGCAGAAGGAAAAAGGTACAAAATATCAACCACCTCCAACTGTGTGTGTGTGTGTGTGTGTGTGTGTGTGTGTGTGTGAGAGAGAGAGAGAGAGAGAGAGAGTGAATGTGAGTGTGAGTGTGAATGAGAGTGCCTGTGGCAGTTGCTTTTTACCAGTGGCCAGTGACCTCAGCCCTTTGCTTTTGTTTTCCTTTTTTATTTTTGTTATGTTCAAGTTGAGCAGGGAGGGGGCCTTGTGCTGTTCTCCAAATTGCTTCTTGATATAATAAAAATAATTTAGGAATTAGATACTGGTCAGCTAGGGATATAGCTATTTGAATCCCCAGTTAGTGTGAGCAACTCAGGACAAGACTAGCCAATATAGCTTTTGAGCACTTGCCAAGCATGTGTAAGGTTCTGTATTTGACTGCTGATGCTGCTACCAGACAGGAATGCGGCTGCACTTGAACGCTTGCCTCTGTTCCCATTTTTGGGCAATTTTTGTCATGTAACTTAGGGTCTTACAAATGGTAAGCAAGCAAAAGTATCATTGAATCCATTTGTACACATTACTACTATGAATTATACCAAGATGGTTTTTGCCTGTATGGCCAGTAAATGGTACAAAGGACTTGCATGGCCATGCCCTTTTAATCCCAGAAGAGTACTTCTACCTATAATTTATTCTGTGGCCAATCACAAATTATGAGTGTCAGATGGGAATTTTTAGAAAATTTCTAATTTAAAATAACCTCTTGCCGGGTGGTGGTGGCACACACCTGTAAGCACTCTGGGAGGCAGAGGCAGGTGGATTTCTGAGTTCGAGGCCAGCCTGGTTTACAGAGTGAGTTCCAGGACAGCCAGGGCTATACAGAGAAACCCTGTCTCAAAAAAATCAAATTAAAAAAAAAACCAAACTAAAAAACAAACAAACCTCTTATAATACACTATTATAACTGTTCTATTTTTTAAAGCTTACTCTGCTTAATTTATGTATTTAATAAATGTGCTTAATACATATATGTAATAAACAAAAACTATAAAGTGGCTAGAGAGATGGCTCAGTGGTTTAAGCACTTGTTCTTGCAGAAAGAAGATCAATTGTTGCTCGGTAGATAGGGCTGACATATGTTAACATAACTTGGAGATTCACCTGCCTCTGTCCTGCCAGCTCATCTTTTTCCCTCCTTGAAGAAAAGTATAGTATAGTATAAGTATAAGTATAGTATAGTGGTGAGGGCTGTGAGATCTTGCATGTCCTTATATGGTCGCAGGAGTGAGCAGGGGCAAAAAAAGCAAAAGTTTCAGAAAATATTGATTCCTTTGATTTATCTTAAAATGGAGGTTGGACTTTTTTTTATTATTATTATTCTATCTTAAATCATTGACTAGAAGAGCAGAAAATAATCTTTGGATCAAAAAATAGAAGGAATTAAGATCTCCAGTGCCCTTCCTAGAGTCAGTTGTACTGTAGGTAGCTATTAATAAGAGTAACTTAATCAAACTCTCTCAGTGAATTTTTTTTTTTTTATTTTTGTTACATATTGAAATTTGGGTTTTTCTCTGAGGTATTAAGACATACCTTGTTGTTGTTGTTTTGGTTTGGTTTTTGTTTTTTTAAGACAGGGTTTCTTTGTGTAGCCTTAGTTGTCCTGAAATTAGCTCTGTTGACCAATCTGGCCTTGAACTCACAGAGATCCACCTGCTTTTGCCTCCAGAATGCTGGGATTAAAGGCATGCGCCACCATCACCTGGCAAAAACATAGTTTTAATACATGAAATAAGTGATTAAAAAGATTGTATTATATGTGTATTGGTGTATGTGTATTGGTTTATTTCATGTGTTTGCATGTTTGTGTGTACTCTGGGAAGTCAGAAGAAGGTCTTGTATCCCCTGGAACTGGAGTTAGAAATAGTTGTTTGGGGCTAGGCAGGTAGGTCGCTGCTTAAAAACACTGGCTGCTCTTCTAAAGAACCTAGCTCAGACCCAGCACACACAGGGTAAATTTCAGACATCTGCAGCTCCACTTCAGGGGATCCAGTGCCTTCTTTTGGGCTTCCTGGACACCAGAGATACACAGTGAACAGAGAAACAAGCATGCAAAACATCCTGATACAGTAAAATAACACTAAAGATCTAAGCCTTTGGTGACATTCATTAAATGAAGCTCATTTAAAAAAAAGAAGAAGAAAAAGAACCATCTGGGTGTTCAGAATTAAACCCAAATCCTCTGGGAGAATGACCAGTTATGTCAACTACTGTGCCCTTTTCTTCTGCTGTGAAATGAGTATTAAATACCAATACTAATCTTTCATGAGTGTGCCTGCTTATTTTAATTAATGGAAAATTTTCTTTTGTCTGAGTGAAATATTTTCCATTTTGGAGTAAATGTAATATTACTTAAGGCTTTTCATTAAACTTAATGGCAGAACTGTGAACTTTAACACGACACAGGAGCCATAGTATTTGTTGAGTGAATTGGTGAGGGAAGTAGAGGCTGCATTGTAGGAAGAGGTAAGAATGCTGATGCTGGTGCTAATAGAGATGATTAAGAAGTGTTTTTTAGTTTTTTATCTGGTAACAATTTTTTTCTCTGTATTATAGTATTTACATTTTTTTTTTTTTTTTGGTTTTTCGAGACAGGGTTTCTCTGTGTAGTCCTGGCTCCTGGAATTCACTCTGTAGACCAGGCTAGCCTGGAACTCAGAAATCCACCTGCCTCTGCCTCCCAAGTGCTGGGATTAAAGGCGAGCGCCACCACTACCCGGCTCACATTTTTGTTTAACAGATGAACGCTCCCTATAGCTACTGAGTTTTGAACTTCACACATGGTGCTAATGCCATTTTTTTAAATGTAAAAATTAAGGATACTTAAATTTTTTATTAGTGTATTGTAGCACTAGAGTACTATAAGTCATTTAAGTGTTTAAGATGCAATTAAAAAAAGCATTGCTATTGTTCTGTTTGCTAAAATTACAATTATTGTGTGTTTATGATGTGGTGTATGTATGGAGATCAGAGAACAACTTTTAAGTTCTGTTCTACTTACACTCTTCCTTTGTTATGGGGATTTGGATAAGCTTTCTGGCCTCACAGCACAAGGTTTGCTGTTTTTTTCAAGAGTCTCACGGTCTGTCCTGGTATACTCAGCATTTCGTATCCACGGCAGATGGATCCCTGTGTTCCAGGGCAGCCAAAAAAAAAAAAAATCCAAAAAGGGGTGGTATTTGTCTGACTATGTGAGCATGTTGACTTTTTAAAGGTATGCCTTTCTCTGCCTCCCAAGTATTGGGATTGAAGGTGTGGATACCACCAGATCTAGCTTGGCCGTATTTTATAACTACTGAGCCATCTCAGCAGCTCTTTTTTAAAGATTTATTTATTATTGTATGTGAGTTGCTGCTGTCAGACACACCAGAAGAAGGCATCTGATCTCATTACGGATGGTTGTAAGCTACCTTGAGGTTGCTGGAAATTGAACTCAGTGCCTCTGGAAGAGCAGTCAGTTCTCTTAACCACCGAGCCATCTCTTCAGCTCAGCAGCTCTCATTTTTGCTTGTTTGCTTGTTAAGTTTCTCACTACATACATCTGGCTTGGCATGTAAACCATGCTTGCCTGGAATTCTCATCGACCCAGCTGTTTCTGCCTCCCAGCATTGGGATTAAAGCATGAGCCACAACATCTGGCATATGTTTTTATTTTTTTATAGACTGGGATTAAAGCATGTGTCATATCTGACACGTGTTTTTGTTTTTGTTTAACAGAGAGTAGTCTATGGTAGCCCAGGCTACCTCCTCCTAGCTGATGATGACTCTCTGCTCCCACCTCAAGTGCTGCTGGGTGTGTCATCCCCCTGGATCTAGTTTTTACTTCATCCCTACCAACCTTTTCTTTTTAAGTTTTAAACTTTTGTTAACTTAGTTTAGGATGTCAGTATAACAATTAATTTAACAATTTCCTTGGTCCTGTTGACTTCTTGGTTCTCTATATGTATGGCTTCAGGAAACAGTGTATAAATGGCTTTCCCCCATTTAAAAAACAGACAGTGCTTTGCAGCATAGCTCAGTGGTTAGAGATCTTGCCGTTAGCATTCCTTGGGTCCTAGTTTGAGACTCACACCATGGCTCTGCACTGCCTACAGGAACAAGATGAGTTAACATGTGCTGAGATCACTTGCCTAAACTGTACTCTCTGACACCTTTAATTTAGTAACAGTTTAAAAATCCTTTTTTACACAAGTTAGTCATGTTAGTGCTACTTCAAAATCTCTCCACCCAGGAGGCTGAGTCAGGAGTGTCCTGAGTTTACCATCATTGTCTTAAAACAAATTAAATATACTTTATATTATTTTATTCTTGTTGAAAAGGATGAAACACTGAGAATACAAAGTAGCTAGGTGTGGTGGAACACATCTTTAATCCTAGCATTGGGCATACAGAGGCAAACAAATCTCTCTCTCTCTCTCTTTTTTTTTCTTTTAAGGATTTATTTGTTTATCATACGTAAGTATACTGTAGCTGTCTTCAGATACCCCAGAAGAGGGCATCAGATCTCATTACAGATGGTTGTGAGCCACCATATGGTTGCTGGAATTTGAACTCAGGACTTTCAGAAGAGCAGCCAGTGAGTGCTTGTAACTGCTGAGCCATCTCTCCAGTCCCAAACAAATCTCTTAATTTAAACTTGAGGCCAGCATTATCTATATAATGAATTCCAGAAATATCAGGAATACATAATTAGTAGCAAAATGTCTAAGTAAAAGTTACAGAATGCTGTGTTTTCCTTGAGTTGTTGCTGTTAATATCAGTAATTATTCGATGTCTTTATAATTTGAACTTACTGACTGGAAAATACTAAGTTGCAGATTCTGTGCTTCTATATCTAACAAATAGTTGTTGTAGGGCTGGAGGGCTGATCTCTGAGCTCCTGGCCATCCTGTTATACTGAGTAAGGTCTAGGACAACTAGGACTAAACAGAAAACCCTGTCTGGAAACAAAAGAAACAAACAAACAAAAAAAAAAATGGTTACTAATTTCTATATATCTTAACTTGACATTGGATGTATTTGAAAGAGCTCTTTCTTATCTCTGTGATAACAAGGTTACCATAATAATGTGTTGTTCTTAAGTGTGAGATAAGTAGGTGGTAGAGATGCCACAGCCAGTGGGTGGAGGGAGAACCTATTGTCAATAAAAGACCAGACAGGGCAGAAAAAATTGGGAGTTGTGAAGTCAAAAATAGACAGAGAGAAGGAAAGTATGCTGTGAAATAACTTAAGAGAGTGGGAGGAGATGGAGGCTAGTGGATGACATTGTTAGTGCTGGGAAGAAGTTAGAACAGTGCTACAGAGAAGTAGCACACAAAGGTTCAGGCGAAAATAAAAACACATGGATATGTGCTCTAAGAGAGCAAGGACGATAGAGGATTTATGAGCCCCTCAGCTGTGGTCGAAAGTCGTGCTGATAGTATGTATGACCTTACTTGGAATGGACAAGCCAAGCCTATGACACTTAATCAAAACTGGAATGAGCAGTCTTTAGAGAACTGTAAACAATACACAGATGGTAGGTATCATTGAATCCGTTGAAAATATTAATGATTTTGTTCTTATAGCCCTGACTGTATGAAATGTCTATGTAAACCATGCTGGCCTCCAGTTCCCACAGAAACCTTCTGGATTCCCAGGGTTTGGATGAAGATGTGGGCTCCTACATCCACCCTGAGTTTAGTTCTTTAAACTCTAACTTAAGGTTCTCAGTAGTGTTTGACACATTGTAGTAGGCCTTCAATATTGGTTGAATAATCTGGAAATGTTTGAGAATAATTTGTATAGAAAAATTAGGACTGTTATAAACCTTTGGTACATATGGACCCATTTTCCTCTGAAGGCTGATTTGCACCTTACCGCATACTTTTGTAGGTATCATTTAATGTCTCAATTTGGTTTATACACTATTTTAATTTAATGGATTTTATATTCTCTTCATCTAGTGTAATACTAGATTTAGAGCAAATATGTGATAATTTGGTAGTTTGGGTATAGAATGTACATGAGAAAGCATTTGGCCTAATTTTCCCCCTATATGCCTTGTTGGAATAATGTCATAAAAGTGTCTCATGCCATTTATCTTGGGATACCATCTTCTTCAAGGTATAGTTTACCTTTACATGTTGAGTTGTTTTGTTTCTTTTTTCTGTCTTCCTTACTCAAGTATGCTTTATATTCTAGGTCCGGTTTATCACTAAAATATGGCACCCTAATATTAGTTCCGTCACAGGGGCTATTTGTTTGGATATCCTGAAAGATCAATGGTAAGAGACTGAATTTGCTCTTTCCTCTCTGTCTCATAGGAGAAACTAGACTACAAATGTTTTAAGTGTTAATTTCCCCAAAACATATGTTATACTATAGGCACAAATTTATAAATTCTCTTAAGTACAATTTTAATTGAGATCATTATAACTCTTTAAATGGACACATTTTTAAAGTAATATCAAATGTTAATTTTACATTTAAAAAATCTTGTTTCATTTTATTTTGGTAAATTTCTCTAATTATTTTAGAAAGGTATTTACAATGGACTAGAAATGTAAGTTGAAGCATTTATCTTTGAGATAAAATATAGGCAAAAGGTGTCCAAAGTTGTATTGTTATAGGTACTTAGGTGTTATAGGTACTTTTGCAAGTAATATGTTCTTTTTGTAAGACTTCTTTTCTTTACTTGCCTGGTTCTTTATTTTATTTGCATATTTTGGGTTTGGTGTGTGTGCTACAGTACCTCCTGGCGGCCCGATTACAGCCTGCAGGAGTCTAAGCTGCATTTTGTAGTTCTCAGGTTCCATCTCCAGCGCCTCCACTTGCTGAACTATCTCTCTGGTGTACACACACTTGCTTGCATGCGCATTCACACAGTTTTTTTTTTTTTTTTAAAGAAGGTTTTGCTGTGAGCCCAAGCTAGCCTTTGAAGTGGACTTCTCCTGCCTCACCCTTAGGAGTGGATTCATCCCTCCTGTGGCTGTGGAGTATTTAAGATTTCCTGTTCTTGTAGCCATCACATTTCAGTCTCCCTTCTAATTGTTAGGCTGTGTACTAAGTAGGTTTGTGCCTCTTAGCTTTCTTATTTTTGAGATGAAACTAATGAGGTAGACATTGGCCTGAAAGAACTTAGTTGATTCATGTAATGTTTTTAGAATGAAGCTGGTGTA
Source organism: Apodemus sylvaticus (assembly GCF_947179515.1). Lineage (NCBI taxonomy): Eukaryota > Metazoa > Chordata > Mammalia > Rodentia > Muridae > Apodemus > Apodemus sylvaticus. The sequence continues at coordinate 44,709,841 of NC_067482.1, read as the reverse complement.
GTTTAGCACTAATTAATCAGATGGTGTAGGTGTAGACATCAACTTTGCATTCGTAATTAGTATATAAGTATACAATCTTATTAATGGAAAACGTGTCCAGAAGTATAAAATGAATTTGAGGAAGGTATTTTACACTTGTGACTCCAGTGCTTGGGAGGCTGAGGTATGGTGATTATAACGTTTGAAGTTAGACCTCACTGCTTAGTGAAACACGCCTTTCAAAAGGGAAAAAGAAAAGAATGTGACATCACCAAACAAAGGGAAATAGTTCCAGCCTCTATACCTTCACATGCATTGATGTCAGTTGCATATTTGTATAATTGGAGATGTTCTGTTTTCGATTTGCTTTCCGGGTATCCATTCAGGGTTTCTTTGTTTCTTCATAGCCTGCTCATTTTTCCTGGCTTTGCACATGAGGATCTGCAGAGATCAGTTCCAGAATTTTTCTTTTCCATCTTTGCTTCTTGATGAACTCTAATTTCATATTTCCCCTATTACAAACTGGAAAGTCACAAATATTCTCCTTATTTATTGGTATTTATTTTTACATTTTAAAACATTGGTGTATGTAAGAGCATATAGCATGGAGAGAGCAGGGGACAGCTTTCTGTAGTTGGTACCCTCTTACCACATCAGACCTGTCAAGGTTTTGCAGCTAGCGCTTCTACCCATGGAGCCATCTTGCTTATATTGCAAGCTCATGTTGATGTCTACGCATTATCTGTATTTGAATTATGTAATGAACATGTTAAGTGTGTTAACAATGACCACTTACCTCCTGCTCTTCTGAGGTTGAGGTGCACCCTTTTTTTGAACTCCAACATTCAGGAGGCAGAGGATTGATGCTCGGCAGTCAAAACACTGGCTGCTTTGCAGAGCCCTCGAGCTGGTTCTGATCTTCTCTTCTGGCCTTGGGTGCACTTGGGTCACTCGGGGTTCCCAGAGACCCTGCAGGCAGAGCATAAGTAAACAAAAACAACAAAAAAAGCTGTTTCCATAGGCTTCCTCTTTTGGATTTTTTTTCTTTATTCTTCTCTTTTTCTTTCTTTTCCTTTCTTTTCTCTTTTTTTCTATTTTTTAACTGAAACAGAATCTCACTGTTATAGTCTTCACTGTCCTGGAATTTTCTTTGTAGATCAGCGTAGTCTCAAACTCAGAGATCTATCTCTGCCTCCCACGCACCAGGGTTGAAGACATGCACCGTCTTATCTGGCTTGCTTTGTCTTTTTTCTGTTGTTGTATACACTGCCTATGAATATGATGAGAAGACTTGCATTGCACCAGCAACCCTTACTATTGCTGTGACCCACATTCCACTTTCCCTTTGTCTGGATGATTACAGGAGCCCTGCCCTCCCAGTCTCTGACTTGGCCTTCCTTTGGGCCATTTCATGTCAAAGCAATCTGGGCATAGAGGTTAGTTGGTAGGCTTGCACCCTAAGGTCCTTACCTGCTGAGCTGTTTTGTTGTCTTCAAACCAGTGCATTTTGAAATTTTTTCTAAACTTAAATTTTCACATTAACAAATTTAAATTTCAAAGATTAATCTAAAACAAAAATAGGCAGTAATTTTATTCAAAGATAACGTTTCTGTAGTCTTTAGGGTTGGCCAGGTAGGCTTTGTTTGATATTTGCAGTAGTTATTTCAAAGTGTCACTGACTATATCATTCATTAGTATTGTACTATTTATGTATGGATTTGTTTGCTTATCTGTCTTCTGTCTGTCCACTCATACGTCAGTCATTCCATCTATCTATCTGTCCGTCCATCCGGCCATCCGTCCATCCATCAAGGCAGAATCTCACTATATAGATCAGGCTAGTTTGAACCTCAGAGTCCTGCCTGCCTTTGCTTCTTTAGTGTTGGGATTTAAGGGTATACCACCTTGCCTGGTTAATATTATTTAAAAATATTAATACTTTATTTTTTGAGAATTTTACATACGTAAACATTAAAATATGATCCTATTCCTTCTTGTTTCTCCCGTTCAACTTTCTGGCTTTTTGGATTTGGTTTTGTCGAGACAGGGTTTCTCTGTGTAGCCCTGGCTGTCCTGGAACTCACTCTGTAGACCAGGCTGGCCTTGAACTCAGAAATCCGCCTGCCTCCCAGAGTGCTGGGATTACAGGCATGCGCCACCACCGCCCAGCCACCATTCAACTTTCTGAATGTCTCTGCACCAAGTTCTCCTACCTTTTTGTGTTCATTGTTCCTCATTTGTTTACCCACCCATTGTTCCTCATTTATTTATCTACCAATTCAGTTATTTGTTTATCCACCCATTCAGTTATGTGTTTTTGGCAGCCTTTTTTTTTTCTTCATCTTTTTGAGACAGGAAGCCAGAAATAGGCTTTGGATATCATACTATCACTGTGTTCTTTTTGAAACACGGTCTCGTTCTAAAAATGAGGATATAAATCATTTTAATTATGTATTTGGTTTTATAGCTTGGGCAAGTAACAGTTCTTATCCATGTTGACTATTCTATGTTGTCAAAGGTGGTAGGAAAATAGAATGTATCAGTTACTTTTCTTTTGATGTGATAAAATACCACGACTATGAGTAACTCAGAAATGAAAGTGTTTATTTTGTCTTATAAGTCAAGAAGGCAAGAGTCCTTAATGTTAGGACCAAATGGCAGCAGGTAGTCAGAACAGCTGTGTAACACATTTTCTTGCCATAATAGCCAGAGAATGAACTGGGAATAAGGAAGCTATAAAAGTCTGCTTCTGGTGACTACGCTGTCCAGCAGAGCTCTAGATTCTAAAATTTTCATAAGCTTCCTTCAGTGCTATCAACTAGGGACCACGTGTTCAAATACACGAATACATTCAAACCAACATAAGAAATGAGAAACCTCTCAGGCTTGGTTTGATTCTTCGTCCTTGCACAGATTCCCTATTCAGCCCGACAACTCTGCTATCCCTGGAGCTCCTGTCTCCTTTCTGGGCAGTTTTCACAGCTCCGTGTACATAGAGTAAGTTTTGAGGCCCACTCCATGAGTCTTTTTGTACATGTTGGTCTTGTATTCTTGAGCTACCACCTTCTTAGTGACAGATGGCTCTTGTCACCACCGTGTGGCAACCTTTCCCACATGCAAACGGAGTATTGGATGGGATTGTGGGAAATGGACATGTTGTTTTATCCTGTCCTGTTTTAAGTGTGTGGTTAATTATGTTAAGTTATATGTATGTACCTTATACAGATAATTTCCAGAATTTTTTCTAACCTAAAAGATAAAAACTACATTTAAATATTCTAGCTGCCTTATAGTAGAATCATAAAATAATTAGACCTTATATGTCTGGTTTATTTAAATTCCTATAATTTTAAGGTTTACAAGTATGGTAGTACCACACATGTCACAAAATTGTATTATAAAGCGAAATAATTTAAACCAAAACATTTTGTTTTTCCATTCATCCATCAGTAGAAACTGACTCCACCTTGTGGAAGCACTTTGGGCACTTGTGTATAAAGCTGTGAGCATGAGTGTTGGAGTACTGAAGTCTCTGCTTTCAGTTTTTTGGCTCTCAATACAGAAGTACAATAGTTGGATTAACTTTAATTTTTTGAGGAACTTCCATCTGTTTCTACCTACAGTGAATGAGTTAAATTTCCTATACATCATTACTAGCAACTGTCACCTTCTGTTTTTTTTTTTTTTTAAAGTAGGTATTTATTTTCTCTTTTTCTTTATAGAAGACAGGTTTTGTCTTTTTTTTCTGTATAACCCTGGCTGTTCTAAAACTCATTATGTAGATAAACCAGGCCGGCCTGGATCTCAAAAGAGCTATATGTACCCGTGCCTCCTGACTGCATGTGCCAAAATACCTAGCCTGTGCTAGACATCTTCATAGATTAGTGGTTTTTGTTTTGCTTTTCCTTCATGATTGCATTTTTCTTGTGCCTAATAGGTAGTATTTTTATTTATCTTTGGAGAAATTCCTCCAGAAGAAGGTACAGATACATGATCTGCAAAGTCATGTATGATGGTTCACACTTGTCAGGGCCCTGAAGGTAGGAGTCTCAGTTCAAAGTCATTCTCAGCCACATAGTAAGTTTTAAGGCTGTCTTAGACTACATGAGATTTGCAGATGTTTTTTTCCCCATTCTTCCTGTATGTTTTAACTGTCTTACTCTGTTTGTTCTCTGATTCCCTTCCTCTGCCTTTTCTTTTTATACTCTTGTTCTATCCTATAGATATTGTCAAATACATTATAAAGCATTCTTCTTGTGTTTTCTTCTAAGATTTTGTTTAGATCTTTTCTATTAATGTATAAATTTTTATGTTTTTATAATTGTAATTAAAATCTTTACTATGAGTGTAATTGTTTGGATACGAGATTCTGTTTTTGTGTGGTTTTGTTTTTGTGACATGATTTCTCTGTGGCCCTGCCTGTCCTAGCACTCACTCAGCGCCCAGGTTGGCCTTGACCTCATACAGATCTGCCTGTGTCTGAGTCCCAAGGCCTGGGATTGATCCACCAGGTGCCGCCACTTCCTGGCTTGCTTATATGAGGTTCTTGTGTTTTGATTTTCTTTACTATTCAAATGTACTTTGCTAAAAGAAGTAATTTAGGGCCTGAAAAGATGCCTCAGTTGTTAACAACACTGTCCCTGCTCTTCAAGAGGATCCAGGTTCAATTCCCAGCAACTATATTGCAGCTCACCCCCTTTCTGTAACACACACTCTTCTGGCCTCCGCATGCACCATGCCTGCCCATGATACACAGGCATGCATGCACCTGATACGTTAAAAAAAAAATTAAAAAAAAAATTAAGTGCTTTAGCCAGGTGTCTTTGTGCACACGCCTCTCTCTCCTGGACTGGCTTTGTAGACCAGGCTGGTCTCAAACCTACAGAGAGCCACCTGCCTCTGCCTTCCAAAACTGGGATTAAAGGCCTGCAGCACCGTGCCAATGCTTTTTAAGTAGTCTTATTCACTGAAGTGTCTATTTATCTGAAATTTGTAAAATACTAAAATAAGAGTAGTAGATGCTTCCTAAGGATAAAATTTTCATCTTTTTGTAGTAATGGAAAGAACGGTATAAATATTTAAGGGATAAGTTTGGTAATATACATTTCAACTTCTATTTATTTAAGAGTTTATTCATTGTATGTGTATATGATGTGGGAGTGGTGTCTGTGTGAAGGTCATAAGACAGCAGTGTGGAATCTGTTCTCTCTTTGAAACTTTATCTCAGTCCTGGGGATGAATTTGGATCTGCAGGCTTGTCTTACAGTGTTTTTTTAATCTACTTAGCCATCTCATTGCCCTCAGAATGTGCTAAAAACATATTAAAATTATAGATTGAAAAGTAACTTTCAAGCTCTTAGAAAATTGTACAAAAAAAGCTCTGTAGAAATCCATACAAAAACTGTCTGTGTCCATATTGTCAGCTAGGATGTACAGCAATGTAGGTGTTTGAAAAGATTTTCTTTTAAGACAAGCTCTGTCTAACCAAGATTGTTATTAGATATAAACCATGCTAGCGTCTGCCTCTCATGCTTGTGCATACTAATGGCTTGGACCACCAAACTCTGCTTAAAAAGCTTCTACTTACTTACTTACTTACTTACTTGCTTGCTTATTTATTTATTTATTTATTTATTTATTTATATTTTTGGTTTTTTGGATTTGGTTTTTTTCAAGACAGGGTTTCTCTGTATAACCCTGGCTGTCCTAGAACTCACTCTGTAGATCAGGCTGGCCTTGAACTCAGTAATCCACCTGCCTCTGCTTCCCAGAGTGCTGGGATTACCACCAACACCGCCCAGCTTCCAAAGCTTTTTAAAGCACTTACTGGGTTTTAAATACTGATTAAGTGTGTGACCCTATTTTATTTTCTCCACCATGCTCCCCCCACCCCCCAAGGTCTCAGTTTAGTCTTTGTTTGCTGCATCTCCCGAGTGCTATGTGTAAAAGTTTATAGCACTGTGCCTGGCAGATGTTAGCATCATGCCAGATTTCCCCAATTGCTCTAGCTTCTTTAGAAGAAAAATGAATCAGTTAGAAATTTTCTTTCTAACTGTTCTCCCCTCTGCCCTTACATTAGTCTTGCTTTATATTAGGGTGCACTTGACCTCTTGCCATCATTTCGCAAGTGCTAGGATCATAGATCTATGCTACCATGGTTGGCTTTCCTAAGATCATTTTAGAGACTGGTATATAGTGCATATTTTCATAGATGAAATATAGACTTACATTGTGTGAGAAACTTATTTCATTGATGTAGAACAGCTGTTCCCAATTAGCAGATTAAAGAACAGTATTCTACAAATACTGTCTTTTGTCATTTCCACTGGACCATTTGCTCAAACACTCCTGACTTCCCATTGAACAGGTTTCAGGGGGTCCTGGTTTCTCTGTCTCTCTCTCTCCCTCCCCCCTCTCCCCTCTCCCTCCTCCCTCTCTCCCTCCTCTCTCTCCTGTCTCTGCTCTCTCTCCTTTTGCCTGAGCACCTAGGATTGTTTCTTGTGTATTATTCATGGAAACTAAAAATAGTTACTAGGAATTTTTGTGTGTTTGATTTTGGGAATTAGGAACTCAACCAGAAAACACTGGTTTAGAATAATCATCTGTGTATTTAAAAATTGAGCTTTCTGGGCTAGAGAGTGGTGCGCTTGTCTTTACAATGCCCTTATGGTGACAGTCTAGTACCTCAGCAGGAGTTTACTTTTAGATTATTTTTCTTGAGACTGTCCTGGAACTAGCGCTGGAGACCAGGATGGCTTTGAACTTACAGAGATCCACCTTCCTCTGCCTCCCAAATGTCATATACCCTCACTAATCTGTTAGCATTGTAAATATTTCAGTATTAGTGAAGCAATTTATTTTTAAATATTTATTCACTTATTTTTTTATGTATGTGAATATACTGTCATTCTCCTCTGGTGAGAGGAGGACATCATATCCCATTACAGATGGATGTGAGCCACCATGTAGTTGCTGGGAATTGAACTAAGGACCTCTTAAAGACCAGCCAGTGCTCTTAACTACAGAACCATCTTCCCAGCCACCGTGAAACAAATTTTAAACAAATAAAGACAAAGGCTTTTGTTGTAAATAGAATTATGACTTAAATGATGAGATTTATTATTCTAATTATTTTTGTGTATTGGTGTGAGTATATGTATTCCATGTGGGTGTCTATAGAGGCCAGAAATCATCAGATCCCCTGGAGCTGGAATTTGAGGTAATTTGCTAGCTGGCCAGCATGGGTGGGTGCTGGGACGGAACTCAGGGCCTTTGCAAGAACAGCACACATATATAATTGTGAGCCATCTCTCCAACTTCAAGTGTAATATTTTAAATTGAAATTTATCCGATTTTGGAATATTATGGATTGATAACAGTATTCTTTATCTGCTTGTTTTATTTAGCATGCCATTGAAAGAGTTCTAGTGGCTTAACTGTGGTTAAGGGCATGTACTGCTTGCTCTTCAGTGATATCGATCCCAATTTGAACTCCTGGTACCCACTCCATCAGGAGAGGATCAACTGCTTCTGGCCTCTCTATGCACCCGTACTCAAATTCACATACACAAACATAATTACAAATATAAAAATTTGCTAGAAATTCCACAGTTTATTAGTAACTTAAATTATCAATTCATTGTGACATATGGGTAAGGGATTGGAGAGCTTGCTTAGTGGGTTAAGAGCATGTGTTCTTGGAGAGTACTTGGCTTTGGTTCCCAGCATCCGTACAGTGACTCATAAGCAGTTCCATCTCCAGTTCTGACCTTCATGGGCACCAGACATTTAGCACCATACATACATAGAGACAAAAACTCACACACAAAATCTAAGAAGAAAGTTAAGACTAAAGTCTTAAAGGTTACCATGTAGGTAAATGGAACATGTCGAGAAAAAGCAAGGTCAGGTCAGAATGAGGTGATTTAAATTGTCTTAGGAATTGAGTCATTTTAAAAATAAAAAATTGGCAATTATGCACATTAATGATACAATTATTAGTTCTAGTATATTTTTGTTACAATTTAGAAAACAGACTTTGTTTATGTTGTTCAAAGTCCTTTTAACTGGGATATTTTCCTAATTTGAAATTTAGGGCAGCAGCAATGACTCTGCGCACGGTATTATTGTCATTGCAAGCACTGTTGGCAGCCGCAGAACCAGATGACCCCCAAGATGCAGTAGTAGCGAATCAGGTAAGACAGCAGTTATGCAAAGACCTGCACATGCACGGTTTAATATTTGATGTCAGCATATTGGGACTAAATTTGGAAATAATTTCTTTTAATAAAATAATGTTGTCTCAGACTGGAGAGATGGCTCAGTGGTTAGGAGCACTGACTGCTCTTTCAGAGGTCCTGAGTTCAATTCCCAGCAACTACATGCTGGCTCCCAACCATCTGTAATGGAATCTGATGCCCTCTTCTGGTTGTCTGAAGACAGCTTCAGTGTTCTCATATTAAAAGAAAAAAAATCTTTAAAAAAAATAAAAAAAAACACATAATAAACAAATAACAATAGGGATTCCACTATCACGTCTGTCCAGATGTGTACATTGCGGAGGTTGTTCATGACTTACGTTCTTCTGAAGCTCTGGCCCAAAGATTGATTGATTGATTGATTATGTGAGTACACTGTAGCTGTCTTCAGACACCCCAGAAGAGGGCATCAGATCTTGTTACAGATGGCTGTGAGCCACCCTGTAGTTGCTGGGAATTGAACTCAGGACCTCTAGAAGAGCAGCCAGTGCTCCTAACCACTGAACCATCTCTTCAGCCACCATTGCTAGACTTAAAGTGCTTGGAACTACAACTTTTTATAGTGTGCACATATGTGCTATTAATATTGGTAGTAGAAGTGTTTCTTGAAATTTAGCTTTGGTTTCCCCACAAATTGAGATAAATTCAGATGTAAAATAAAAGGTAACTTTTGAAAAAATTATTTCATGTGCATTGCCTGTCTCTGTGAAGGTGTCGATTCCTGGAGGTACAGGATCATGTGACTGGTACAGGATCATTGAACCCTGGTCCCCTGGAGTAGCAGCCGGTGCGCTTAACTGTCGAGCTATCACCTGGCCTCCATAGCCGATACCTAAAATAATGTTTGTGTTGTTTATTACAAAGTATTGCTAGAAATATCATCCTTTTGGTTTTTTCGAGACAGGGTTTCTCTGTGTAGCCCTGGCTGCCCTGGAACTCACTCTGTAGACCAGGCTGGCCTCAAACTCAGAAATCTACCTGTCTCTGCCTCCCAGAGTGCTGGGATTACAGGCATGTGCCACCACCGCCCGAGAGGTATATCATCTTAATAAAAATAGATATTCTCCTTTTAGATCAGTTAGAGCTGGCTGTGGTTAAGCAGTCCCTAACCCCAGCACTCTATTGGTAGAGGATGGTGGATCTCTAAATTTGGGCCAAGCCTGAAATAGATAGGGACAGCAAGCAAGGTTACATACTGAGTAGTTTTTTGAGAGAAAGTAATGTCAGGGGTAGAGGAATAGTGAAGTTACTCAGTTTCTGCTCTGTGGTTAGAGAGCTGGCTGGTTCAGCTCCTCATTATCATTTTGAGGACAGATTAGGTCCCAACACCCTCATTGGGCAGCTTGCTTCTGTCCTCTTCTTGACCTTTGTGTGCATAAACACAAACACACTTAAATAAAATTAAAAAATAGTACTTGCACTTAAATAAAATTAAAAAATAGTACTTTGATAAATATTAAAATGAATTGACATCATTACTTTATACTTTGCCTTACATGTTTTTTTTTTGGTTTGTTTGTTTGTTTTGTTTTGGGGACAGGGTTTCTCTGTGTAGCCCTGGCTGTCCTGGAACTCACTCGGTAGACCAGGCTGGCCTCGAACTCAGAAATCCCAGCACTTGCTTCTGCCTCCGAAGTGCTGGGATCAAAGGCGTGTGTCACCACTGCTCAGCATAAATGTATTTTCTTTGGAACAAACACGTTATAGTTAAGCAGCTATGGTAACTCTGTTATTGTCCTGTTAACTGCTTTTTTCCTCCATATAGTACAAACAAAATCCTGAAATGTTCAAGCAGACAGCTCGACTTTGGGCACATGTGTATGCTGGAGCACCAGTTTCTAGTCCAGAATACACCAAAAAAATAGAAAACCTCTGTGCTATGGGTTTTGATAGGGTAAGTATTACAGGAATTGATTTGACTACCCATTTTAAACTCCTGCTCCCTGTCCTTGGCTGTCCTTGGTACAAAGGGGGTGGCTAGCAATTTTAAAAATCCAGTTTTGGTTAATAGTGTTTTGTTTTTGGAATCAGTGATGATTGTTTCCAGTCATTGGTAGAGGGACGAATACATGATTCTCCGTGGCGAGGAGGATGTGGCTTCTGTGGGATGTGACTGCTCTCGTCTTCTTCTTTACAGAACGCAGTAATAGTGGCCTTGTCTTCAAAATCATGGGATGTAGAGACTGCAACAGAACTGCTTCTGAGTAACTGAGGCACAGGAGCTGCAGCCAGCAACGCTCGCCGGCTCGCTCGCTCGCCGCCCGCCTCTTCCTGAGGAGCATCAACACCTATTATTTTTAGGATTCTGCATAAATTTCTTTTAAACTGGCATTCTTGCCTAATGATGTTACCTAGGCACCATTGGAGACTGCAAAAAAAAAAAATTCCTTGCTCTGTAAATAAAGCTAATTAAACGTCTGTGTAAATTTAAAAAGGGGAAATACTTTAATTTTTTTTTCTTAATAGTGTAAAAAATCTTTGAGCTAAGCTAAAAAAAACCATGGGAAACATGCTACTTTAGTGTTAAGCAGTGTAACAGACTTGCGAGTTTGCTTCAGGGTTCTGTTGACTAACTAGGATAACACCCAAGTGTCGGCCCTTCACCCTGTGGTGTAGACTCACAGCTCCCTTAAGTTTGAACACGGATCCTCTGTGCCTGTGAATTCACTTGCATGCTTGTACTTGACTTCTTAGAATGGGTAGCTGAAAAGACCTCCCTTTTAATCCTTAGGACATTCTTGAATTATGAGATTTATCCTGATTTAAAGATGGTGACCTAATCAGAGCTTTCTGTCCCTGTGGACTGGTAGGGACACTCTTACTTTTTTCCTGTCATCATCCAGAGCGGAGATTCTCATGGTCAATTTCTTTTGTTTGGTGGGAAACGTGCTAAGGAACAGTGTCCCTTGTTCCGTTTTTAGCTTATAGGTTTGGAATGTTTTGTCCGAGTTCTTCAATTTGTAAGTAGTAATGCAAAAAGGGGCTGCTAATTTTGTTTCTCTTACAAAAGGAGTAAATACTTGATGTTGCAGTATTTCTAGATTTAATAAAAGGACACTGCTTAGTTTTTCCAGTGAATTTGACATTAATTTTTAATGATAAAGTCTTGGAAACTTGAAGGGTGCAGCACTGTTACCTAGTGCTCTGCCTGACTCTGCGTGACAGCTTGCTTTGTCAGACATGTGAGTTACTCTTCCTGCACTCCCCATGTTGACACACGAAAGCTGTAGTGTCTCACTGTACATACTAGATGCAGATAGGAACAGGGGTACATTCCAATCTAGCTTTCTTTATGATGTTTCTGATAATGTGAGAATTGAAACTTTACCTTCTCTTGTACATAGACTTCCTGTCCCTAGCAACTGTCGCATTGCATTTTATCTTCCAAAGCTTGACCATTATTAGTTTTGCAAACTCAAATTCTACACTTAGCCATCGTAACTAAGGTTCAAGTGAATTTATTTAGACAGTTATTACATAGGAGATACAATTAAAAAATTTGAGGACCAATGCATAAATTACAAAAATGTAATGGAATCAGACTGAATTAAAGTAAGGCTGTGTGTATATTGAAAGTCATATTCTAAGAGGTTTGTTTTCTTGAAGTGCTGTTTCATCATATAGTCATGAAGTGTTTCAAAAATACCTTTTAACCTATTAACTCAGCATAACTTCATTTGACTTTTAATAATCTTGATACTACAAGCAATAAAAGAACCATTAATATAACATTAAAGATGTGAAGGTTCTTCTAGCCAGTTGTAAGGCTTTCACAGTTAACAGTGACTTGGCCGTTGTTCCTGCACATTAAACTCAAGCTGCTATGTTGTTGTCCATGTTTGCGGATGCACACGTTTCCTGTTGCAGCTCCTTCCTTTTACTGCTATAGGTTATTTCATAAAGATGCCAAAGGAAACAAGTTCTTTATTTATTTTAAATAGCTAAAACTTTGTACTTTTCTTTATATTCTCAGATAAGATGGAAATGTGTGAACTCATGGACAGTTTACCTCCATTGTTATTAGGATTTAATGGAGGCGGCTTGACAACACTAATGTTTAGGTATTGAAAAGTGTAAGACTCGCGCTTGGAGGTCGCTCTCTGCCTGTGTCGTCAGGGCGTACTGTCTGCTTGGAGAACGACGCGAGAGCGCAGACCCGGCAACCAGCGCCTCCGTTGTCATGGTGGCAGCTATGTTCTATTTTTTATGTTTTGTTTTTTGTTGTTGTTGTTGCAGACTGGCTCCACCGAACACTTACTGGACATGTATATATAACATGTTTTCATAGATTTTACATGGTCATGCCATCATCTCTTGTGATCCTAGCCCTTGCCTGTTAACCGTGAGTTCTAGACCCTCTGGGTTTCAGAAGCGAAGCTGCTTGAGTTCCTCCTGCTCGTTAATGTGATAACCATTCTGGGGCATTTTCCTCACTCTTCTATTTGTTTTTTTTTTTTTCTTTTATTTCCCAAATTGTAGGTTTAGTTCATCAAAAAGAAGCAGCTCAGGCTTTTATTCTGGTTACATTTAGGCAAACAATACTAAAAATTTAATTTAGTAAAAAGAATCCTGATGGAAATTATTTTTGTAATTCTGCATTTGACAGTTTATCATCTTAACAAGTCCTAAAAAGGTGGTTTTGGTCCAGGTGTGGTGGCGCTTTTACTCCCAGGCTCTTGAAGGAGGAAGGCAGAGGCTGTGAGACTCCTATTGGGCGGTGTATGTCAGTCTTAGCCCCCTGCTCCTGTCATATTAGTGAAATCCCATTCAGAGCAGGAAGGTTCCTTTGTCCTTGCTGATCCTCTGATGGGCTTTGACACAATCCAGCTTATGCCTGACTTTTAGTATAAAACTTGTAGAGCATGTTGGGAACTTTGAAATCAAAAACCATGTAAATGTTTGGAATCGAATATTTTGCCTTTGAGGAGTGTATCCTATCAACTGAATTAAAATTTTTTTTGAAATTTTTTATATTTCTGATGGTGGCATTTAACACTATGCAAAAAACTTAAATATCTGCAGAAAAGAATTGACAGGCTTTGCTCACACTGAAGAACACAGCATGTTATACGTTACTGGTTAGGCTGCTCGGCCAGTTTACAAGTGTGGGAAGTGGCGTCCGGTTGTGAGTGCAGGCCTCATACAGCTTTTATAACTGTAGCAAAGGTAGGTGGTTTTGCAGTCTAGTATACTGGAAATGAATTTTGATGGGGTAAGGATTCAAAATGAATTTGGGAATCGAATAATGAAGTCGGGTATATTGTATAAAGATGGAATAAGTGTTTAGATAGGAAAAAGGAAGGTGTCTGTTAATAGTTAAACTTTATTTCATGGACTTTGATAAAATAGTTCTGTATTAACTACTTTTTCTAGTTCCAAGGAGTTGAAGTTTCAAGTTACATTTTCATCTTTCAGGACCTGTTTTAGTGTGTACTCATTAGCCTGTTGGTGTCACTGAGGAATAGCCTTTTCTCAAGCATGACTTCCAGTGTCTACACATGTTGTGACATGCTTATACACTGTTTGCACTGTTGCAATACAGAGTACAAACCCACGGCATAAGGTGGGGGCGGTGTTGGTGTCTCCCTTATTTATCTTGTTACTGCTTTCTTAGACTGCTAGAAACTTCGGAGCTTGCAGTCATCACTGGCAGTTGTCACGATTGTGTAGCCTTTGGAATGGTTCTTACCATCACGCTGCTGTCTGATCAGGTGTGGCACAAGTTGGTTGGGTTCTGAGGGAAGCAGACCAATTCATCACACTGTGCTTTTACTGATCATGTCTGCTTACTGTCACCTACTTTTTACAGGCATCATAATAAAAAAAAGCTAGACAATTTCTTTGGGGGAAAAGAGAATTATTTAATGTAATTTAAAGACTTTTCCTATAGAAAATGAAATATTATGAAAATAATATCTATTTTTTAGCTTTCAGCATTTGATGGTGCTTGTCGTGGTGTCTGCTGGAAGTCTCTGCCATTATATGGATTTTCATTAGCCTCACTTTGAAAGAACCTTGCTTGTTAGCTTCTTTAGATCTCCAAACAGTTTGTTAGTGATGGTAAATTCTGTAGGAGGGTCTACTCTGAGCCATTCACTTCTTGTAAGGGGAAAATGGGATGGTTACCAGAAATACCATTGAAGCAGGGTGGGCTGTGGGAGGAGGGGCTGGGTGTCTGTCTTGAGAATTAAAAACTACGAAACACTTTTGTATACAACTGAATTTTTAAAAAATAAACACATTTTTAAAGATGTTGAATTTTCCCCCTTATTGGGAATTCTTAAAAATAAATGCATGCACATTTCCCCCGGCACATGTTTTTATATCTTATTTCTGGGTCTTATGTTTAGGCAGGGAATTAATTCATCACATTAAACAAGCAGGTAGATGCCCTTGGCAGCCTCAGTGATGGTTCGGGTGCTAATAGTTTCTGTGAATTGCGTCAGTTTGCGAAGGGTTTAGATGTGTAGTCACCTGCTTTGTACTGGAACACTGTTGAGCTGAGAGTCCTGAGCCAATGATTAAGTTCTCCACTCCCTTGTGTTTGAGGCAACATTATTCAGTTTTCATGCTTGCACACAAGTTACGGAAAGTTCGTTTTGGACCATGAAAACCCTCAATGCTCTTGAAGTGTCATGGATTAATCTTAGCTTTAGTTTAAGATGACTAAACTGGCACTAGGTGTGGTGGTGGATATGATTTCAGTTATCGTGAGGCAGAGATCTGAGGCTACCCCTGTCTGTGTGTCCAGTTCGAGGTTTACCAAGCTACATAGGTAGACTATCATAAACAAAAAGCCAGTTTTGTTCTGACTCTGTACTTCATGTAGGTAAGTAGTCTTTTACTGTATTTGTAAAAATCAGATGAAAAGAGGCTACTGCTCCAATTTCAGCACTAGGGAACCTGAGGCCGCAGGATCAAGAGTCCCTGTATGTGCTTCGTACCTTAATTTGAACACCAATTCTTGGCCAAACAGATTCCTTTGTGTTCAAGCCCAACACAGCAGCAAGGTGTCATATTTAAAACTTTGTGGGTGGGGCCTTGGTAAAGTAGATTGACATAACCTGGTAAAACTGATGGTGGGGTTGGGGAGTCTAGCTCAGTAGCAGAGCACTTGCCTAAGCTGTCAATCACAGGACTGCAAAATCAGGTGTAACCAGCAACAAAACTGTTGCCTGGAGAGGGACTGGAGTGAGGAGAGGAAGTGCTTTTCCAGAGATCAAGGCTGCTGCTTTAAGTTACAAAGCAAGCTCTCATTCAGAGTAAGGTGGTCAAAAATTAAGGGTGTTTGTTTTGATCTTAGAGTAGTTCTCCACTGCATAACATGAAGGCAGGGCTATATTTGGGTGGGGTACTCTGCCCAGTGGTATAACCCTTGAGTATACTTGAGTCCCTAGTACTGACTGTGAAAGGTAACCAAACTAAGAAGAGTATATACCTGTAATGCTGACAACTGGGGGAGCCTGAGGCAGGAGAATTGCTATGATTGAGCTTAATGAGTTACATAGATCCTACATAGGGAGTAGGGCTTATAGTCTAAGATGAAAAAGTCAACTGCTCAAAAGCAAAATTCAGAAGAGCCTATTATATAACACTCTCACAGTTGTGTTTGCTCATGAAAGTTATTCCAAATGTTCACTTTTAGTTTTGAGAATCAGTAATAGGGTACTTGTGTATACTCTATCTCAGTACTCAGTAGCCTCAAGCATGAGGATTTTTTAACAAAAGATCTGACGGAAGTAACAATTTTCATTTTCAAATTCATAGGCGCTTGTGAGTGCGCCTATGAATATCAGAGGATACCAAGTGTCTTTCTCCTTTGGTCTTGGGTTTACTCCCATGAGAATGGGTCTTATGCTGCCTGTTAACTCAAGTGCTGAGATTACAGCTATGTGTGTCCTGCCTGTTTTGAGATGATCACGAGAGAGCATGCACTTTTGTCTGAACTATTCCCAGTATCACCATAGCTTTGTCTTCACACTTAAAGGAGGGCTTCAACGCTTAAATGAAGTGCCTTTAGTACTGGGGATCAGAAAAATACCAGTCACCTGGAGCAAGGGGTAAATTAGACACCCGAGGCAAGGAGATGCTGCACATGCCAGGCCCTGCAGGGAGGAGCGGAAGTGGGCAGGCGGCAGCAGGCATCCTGTGGAGCACGCGGAAACTTCCCAGCCCTTAGGTCATTTCTAAATTCGAAAATCCTACCTTTTGTCCCCAACCCTGTTCATGATTCATGAGCAAAGCTGGTCTGTGAGCTCAGGTGGGTGTGGCATGCTTGAGGCTGGATCCCACTGCCAGTGGTGTGCACCCCCAGCACTGTCCTCAGCGCATCACTTCACTAAGCACCTCTCTGGCCCGTGGCACTTGTGGGCTGTACTGGTGTCTGTACTTGAATTCACTTTCTGATTCATTATGCTGGCGCCCATCCTCAGTAATGGTCCCGTTTGAACATTTGAAGAGATCATTTTCATGGAGGGCAGCAATGGAGCGCTAGCGTGGGTCCTACATGAAGTGATACTGTACTGCCCATGTGCGAGGTTGCCAGCGGCACCCTTGCCAGTTCCCAGCACCAGGCTTCTTAGATAATTTTAAAGAGAAAATGTGCTCAATTACAGAAATATACCTCCTACAACTTACCGGTGTGGCTTTAAGATTATACTGTACAGTTGCTAATGTTCATGTTTTTATTTTAGTTTTTGTTCACATAGGGTTTCACTGGCCTGGAATATACTATAATGAAAAGGCTTGCTTCAAATTTGGGGGACATTTTACAGATTTCCACATCTACAGTAATCAAATTTGAAAAGTTTCATTATTCATTACATGGCCCTCGGAAGTCATGTTATTCGTTAATCATGACAAGCTCTAATGAAGTGTAGTTATGACTGTACTCCAGTGCTGCACAGTACAGGGTGTGGTGGCACAGACCTATAATCCTAGGTATATCCATTCATAGCTATATAGCCAGTTTATTTTTTTAAAGATTTATTATTAGCCGGGTGGTGGTGGTGCACACCTGTAATCCTAGCACTCTGGGAGGCAGAGGCAGGCGGATTTATGAGTTCGAAGCCAGTCTGGTCTACAAAGTGAGTTTCAGGACAGCCAGGGCTACACAGAGAAACCCTGTCGCATAAAATCCAAAAAAAAAAAAAAAAAAAAAAAATTTGTTATTATGTGTAACTACATTGCAGCTGTCTTCAGACACATCAGATCCCATTACAGGTGCTTGTGAGCCTCCATGTGGTTGCTGGGAATTGAACTCAGAACCTCTGGAAGAGCAGTCAGTACTTAGCTGCTGGGCCATGTCTCCAGCCCACATAGCTAGTTTATTATCAGTCGATACATGAGATCCTGTATTAAATAAGTGTGATTTCTGATACTCCTCACCCACATTGCTGTCCCACATGCTCAGATGCTCATCTTGTATTATTTAGCTTCTGCTGCTTATCTTCCATACAGCAATCATGCTATTTAATACAACAGGTGCCTGCACAAAATAGCTTTTAAAGAAATTGAGAATAAGCTCTATGTTCTTAATTATGATAGTATAAAAGACTTCACATTCCCACCAGCTCTCAGCTATCTCTCTCCCCTTTGTCATAGTGGAGAACTGTGTAGCCCTGAGTGGTCTTGAACTTCCTGCATAGACCTGGATGACCTAGAACTCAGAGGTCACCCAGCCTCAGCTTCCTGGGATTAATGGGTATGAGCCACTATGTGTACTAGGCTGCTCTTGCAGGTAAGACTACCTCTAGTTAGTTCTTTCATGCTTCCCCAGAAAAAAAGAAATAAAATACAATGCTGTTTACAGGATGACTTTGGCTTAATATAGTCTTTGCTAGATAATTGCAGGAGCAATAAGAGAACATGATCTGTACCTCACGTGAAATCTTGACCCTTGGACAAGCACCTTGAGAAATGAGACACTGCTCTCCTGTGCTAGAATTTGCACAGGAAAGAAGACAAGCAACCAGGTTATTTTTCTTATGGAAGTGTGCGGCTGTGTGCACATGCGCTATCTTGAAGCTCTGGGTTTTTTTTCCAGGTATAAGGCAAAAGCTTGTGTGAAGCTAGGAATTCCAACTCTTCAGGGGTAGAGTCATGAGGATTAGGTGTTCAAGTTCATCTGTAATTACACAGTGCCTTCAAGGACAACTTTGGCACGAGACCCTTCCTTAAAAAAAAAAAAAAAAACCTCTTAACTACATGGGATGGGGGTATAGGAGAGTTTAGAGAGTAAGAATACTTATTTTTGCAGAGGACCTGGGGTCAATTCCTGGGACCCACATGGGGGTTCACAATCAACTGTGCTTCCAGGGTATTCAACACTCTTGTCCTAACCTCCAAGGGAACCAGGCATACATGTAGTATACATGTGTAGGCAGTCAAAACACTCATAAATTCAAACAAATCTTAATAAAACAACAACAACAAAAAAATACAGGAAAAAAACAATGGGATGAGTGACAGAGGCTTGGCACCCTCCATTACCTGAGCAGCCAGCATGTTCAGTTGTCAAAGCTGTAAGAGACTTGAAGTAAAGACAGAGAAAGAAGTCTGGTCAATACACTGGTCCCTCACCATGGATATTGGTTGAGGCCTATTGGAGATATCCTCCCTATGTAAATGTTCTAGTCCCATATGAATGAGAGTAGTGATCACATAAGCCTGACTTATACTTCATCCTGAGAGTGCTGGTCTACAGTTTATATTAAAACTGCTAGAGACTAATGTGTAAAAAAAAACACAGTACAAATACAGACCTCCCCCCCAATATTTTCTGCCTTTAGCCTGTATTTGAGCCAAGTTATAGAAATCATGACAACCAAGAGGTCAACTTTGGGGAGCCTCAGACACAGAATGGCAAACCTATTAATGGTAAAATATAAAGCTGTCTCTTATACATCCATTATGTGACTGCAACTAGTGTATGATGTCCACCATTTTTGACACATCACACAACAGTAGGAAACAAAGATCACTTAAGTTCCTAATTTAAAGAACAGATTCGAAACTTTCCCAAAGGTCCATCACAATTGATCCCCTAGTATTGTGTGTTTCTGTGTGTCACTGTGATCTACATCAGAGGCCTGAAAACAGACCGTACACAATGGCGCTGTCTCAGCCAGCCTTGGACGTGGGGACATGAATATTCAGGTTTCCACACTTCTACATAATGCTGCATTTCTTGGTTTTATTTGAAACAGTGCATATTTTTAAGCATTTTATGGAAGGATTTTACACTTGTCATTTACACAAATTACAAGGTTCGGCTTAAAGTCTTTAAAAAAATTCTAAAAATCCAGCCCATGTGCAGCACAAGAATATGCAAAACTACTTTACATTATACACACTTTTTATCAAAGGAGATACAAAATTCTGGCTTGTAGTTTTAGACAAATACAAGAAGCTTCAAACTAGACACAAAGGGTTAACATTAATTCTCAAATATAAGTCTGCACTTTTGTGTTGTATTTCTCTGAGATGTAAATACCATATTCCTAACAGATTTTACATTTTCTTTTTCAAAGAAAACCTGGCACATTTCCAGTAAACAAGTCCCTGTCTCTTTGCTCAATCCCCAACCAGTTTACTCTTTCCTCTTAGTGCAGAGACCATGCGCCCATGAGGAACAGACCCTGACAGCAACTGTTTCAATGCAAAACTCCTAAGAGCTGTAGCGGACGGGATGGTTCTGCTCTATTATGATGAGTACTCTCAACACCTAGGAACCTCCTTCCTTACACTTTGTGACTAACTGCTCAACATAGAGTTCACTGGATTCCAGCAATGAAGTCTTGGTGGTGACAAACTGGTGGCCCTAAGTCAAACTTGTAAATAGAATATAGCACTGATTGAATGAGGGACCTGACTGACTGTATGCATAGATGCTCTGTCAGCAGATTGGAGGCAACAGGAAGAGCGGGGCTTTTATGCCCTTTCAAGAAAGGCATAAGTTTCCTTGTTTCTGTCATTGGTATTCACTGTTCTCTAGCCATCTTCTGACACCTAGACATGTACATGTAAAAATACTTAAAAGAACCCACCTTTCACCTAGAGTCAATTTATAGCCAACTCTCAATTATCTATGAGAATTTCATTCTGGAGAATTTTGATACTTCAATGATTTTACATATCCCATCAAGACCAAGTCATACTGCTAAGAGAGCGCAGCACATCCTACTGGGATTTTGGGTACAAGCCAAGTGGCAACAGTGGATACAGGTAAAACACCTGAAGAAGACAAGAGGAAATTAATTTTAAACATCTCCTCATTCTTGCACATGCCTCATTGATCTTAGGTCTACAGTCACTGAGCACCTGAGGCACAAGCAGTATTTGACAGAGAAGGGAGAGTTGGCTGTAGTCGGTCCTTCTGGGACATTAGCCCTTTCACAGAAAAATTCCTCAGGAATTAAAGTATGATAAAAAGATAAGACTTCCGGAAATAAGACATCTAAAAGCATTTATTTTATGCAAAAAATTAAATAGGATTATGTGCACAGAAAGTGTACACATTATCTATGCTGAACAATGAATGCCAAGGAATTCAACATTGTTGTAACAGTTATCTGTAACTTAAAAATAAAAACTGAGCCCCAATTATCAGACCAAACTAAAATGGCTGTTTCCCAGCAGCACGGTGGCAGGTGCTGCGAGCAGCTCTGCGTATCTCCGCTCCTCACAGAGCTGCCAGTGTCCATCCACTTACAGTTCTAAAAAAACAAACCAAAACAAACCCTAAAAACAAAACCAACCTCTTCTTACATTTATAATAAAAATCTGGTGACAAAAATTATAAAACCAAATCTGGATAGCCTTTACTCCCTGAAAACCCCAATTATTCTATTCCATCATAATCATAGGAGTAAAAACCATTTTAAAGTGATATGCCTTATGAAACAGTATGTACATTTATTGCAAATTATATTAAACTAAAATGGGAGAAATCATAATATGAAGTGTTTACTACTTGCAGATCAATAATAATTTTAATTATTTTCTCATTCTGATAAAAATCAGAAAGCAACATTTATAAAATTGCCACATTACTTTTCATAGCAGGGAACAGAAATCTGTACATCTCGTTTTTTTGCAGAAAAGTAGACAGGCAGAAAGAATAATACATAAGTTTCCAAAAGGAAAACAAAGAAATATGTCATCTGCTCTCTCTCTCTCTCGTAAAGCCTCAGTTCAGCAGACACCTGCTCTCCTGTGGCGGGGGTTCTTGGCTCTAGGATGGATCAGTTCTCAGCGTCAGTGTAAGGACACCCTGTTCCTCTCTAAAATGAAATCTGCAGCATGGAAAAAATGGTTACTATGCCTTTAAGTTCCAGAGATGCAGGACCTGGAACCAAGGGTTAAGCAATTTGCTTAATTATTGACTTTTCACAGGAAAAGTCTGGGGGAGGGGAGAACAGAGATGCTCTTAGCCTCTCCAGAGTCTGCTGTACATTTATTTCACCAGAGGACTGTGGCTGTGTAAAAAGGAAGGCTAGCTTCTTTCAGTTTTCAAGGCAGAAAGTGTGTATTTGAAGTGAGCTTCGTTTTCTGTTTGGGGACATTGGAATCCAAGTTTTTACAGAACCTGGAATCTGCTTCTGTTTGGCCTTCATTTTCTCCTTTTACCTTGGGAACAGAAGAACACAAGGTTAGAACCATCTAAGTTTGTGAAATAAAGCGTTCCTTTTCTCACCCTTCACTAAGTTTCAGGGGATCACCCATTAAGCTATATAAAACAACAATCTATCCCACAAGAAAGGGAGGGAGGGAGGGAGGACGGACAGAAGGACAGATGGACGGACGAAAAACCCCTCAAACCCAGCAGCAGAACATGCAGTCAGTTGGGTCTGTTACCAGGTGGGCAGAGTTAATGCTTCTGACTCACACAATCAGATCTCTAACCACATGGGGTGGGAACAATGTGTCTCTGGGAGAAAGAAGTGACCACCCATCTGGTAAGTGACCCATGGGACCTAATGATGACTATGCCCTGATGGGGACCTGTTCTTTTTCCCTGTGGGGAGCAGATTCCTCTGCTGAGCCACTGCATTCATTGTAGCTGATATAGATGGTTAAGCAGTCCAAGTGATGAACACAGGGCTTTGCACATTCCTGCCCATTACTCCCTCATATTTTTAATCCATTTAAAAGTCTATGCCTCCTTACACCTTGGAAATCAGATAGAGTCCTAACCTGTTAACTTTACAAAAGTGGATGCTAAAAGGCACCACAAGAATTCCCAGAAGCTTAGAGATTAATGTCGTGCTATTCAAGAGCCCCGTGTAAGCTCCCTTTACTATCCTGAATTTCCTGGGCTCTTGGGCCCTCGCTTTTGCAGTGACTTATGACATGAATCATTGGGGACTCCACCCAGTCTGTGTCCTAAATCCAAAATGTTCATGCTATTTTGATAAGATTATCTGTTATTGAATGTCTATTTATATCAAACTAATAAGCCTGGCATGGTACAACAAGCCTATCTGACATAAGTTTGAAGACAACCTGGGGTTGTATCTGGCATCACTGACTCCAATAAACAACTACTTAACAGGAGGTTATGCCATCTTCTCATTGCAAAGCAAATCAGTAAATCCTTCTGTTTAAGACAGACAGAAATTCCAGATCCTTGAACTAAGACCTATATTAAGCATGCCAGGCAGAAATGGATCTAAACAAAACTTCTCTTTATCTTTAAGTTCAAGTCTCCTGCAGATACTGTTCACCACTGTAGATACTATGAAGCCTGTTCACCACTGCAGATACTGACTATGAAGACTGGTCACCACTGCAGATACTGACTATGAAGAATGTTCACCACTGTGGTTACTGACTATGAAGACTGTTCACCACTGCGGATACTGACTATGAAGACTGTTCACCACTGCGGATACTGACTATGAAGCCTGTTCACCACTGTGGATACTGACTATGAAGCCTGTTCACCACTGTGGATACTGACTATGAAGCCTGTTCACCACTGTGGATACTGACTATGAAGACTGTTCACCACTGTAGATACTGACTATAAAGACTGTTCACCACTGTGGATACTGACTATGAAGCCTGTTCACCACTGCGGATACTGACTATGAAGACTGTTCACCACTGCGGATACTATGAAGCCTATTCACCACTGCAGATACTGACTATGAAGACTGTTCACCACTGCAGATACTGACTATGAAGCCTGTTCACCACTGCAGATACTGACTATGAAGACTGGTCACCACTGCAGATACTGACTATGAAGCCTGTTCACCACTGCAGATACTGACTATGAAGACTGTTCACCACTGCAGATACTGACTATGAAGCCTGTTCACCACTGCGGATACTGACTATGAAGACTGTTTACCACTGCAGATACTGACTATGAAGACTGTTCACCACTGCCTTGCCCACTATTGAACTTCTGCTACTCCTCCATCCAGGAGGACCACAGGGGTGGCGCTGTGACTCCTTAACTCAATGCCGAGCATCAGCTAGACCGCCGTGAATGCAGGTGATCATCTGTCAGTGAGGCTGGTGCTAGGCTCCTCCAATGATATTAATAACTTCTCCCTTAATGAAAGAATCTGGACTTGAGTGTAAGTACTACACTCAAAGGTTTACATTTTAAAATGCATCCTAACGGCTAGTGGGAGCTCTGTGAATAGGAGCACTGATTACTCTTCTAGAGGACCCAGGCTTGACTCCCAGCACCTAAATCGCATCCTCAAACATTATTCAGTTCTCGTACTATGTGGGATTTGGAGTCACAACTCAGTTGTCAGAGTTGGCAGGAAGTGCCTTTATAGGCTGAGGCATTAGCCTCATATTCACCAGTACCTTTTCTCTGAATTAAAAAAAGTTTTGAGTATGAGCCAGCCTTGAACTCTGAGCTCTGTCTACCTCTGCATCTCAGGTGTAGGAATAAAGGTATGAGCCAGTACCCAATGGCTTTGTTTTTGTTTATTTTTCAGAGAGGGTTTTGTGATGTAGCTCAGGCTGACCTAGAACTCACATTATTTTCAATGCAGAACTTACCGAACAGCTTGCCTTTTTAGTACCAGTACGTAAAAGAAAGTAATTCAACTAAAGAAACATAGTTCTTCAAGCAATTAAACTTAGAGCCAAGACAAACATCCAGCTGTTAAGATACTGTTGCCTTGCCAGACAGCAGTGCTGATTGGAAAGAGCCTGCTCAGAGTACAAACTATTCTAAATGCAGAATAAAATGACAGGACACTTACTCATTTACAGAGTGCTGTTGGAAAACCCTCTTCTGACCTATGTGCACACACGTGCATGCGAACACATGAACACATGAACACACACACACAGGCACGCACGCACGCACACACACGCCCCACAGAGACAAGCACACATGCACTCAAAAATGCAGAATGGCTAAAGAGATGGCTCAAAGATTATGGGTACTTCCTGCTCTTCTAGAGGACCTAACCTCACACCCACAGCATACAGCTTAAAAATGCCAACTTAAAAAACTCCAGCTCCAAGGAATTAGATACTTTAAAAAAAAAAGATTTATTTATTTTATGTATATGAATATACTGTGGCTGTCTTCGGACACACCAGAAGAGAGTGTTGAATTTCATTACAGATGGTCGTGAGCCATCATGTGGCTGCTGGGAATTGAACTCGGGACCTCTAGGAGAGCAGTCAGAGCTCTTCTGCCCCTTCTCTCCAGCCCGATTAGATACTTTTTTCCCTGACAGTTGTAGGCACCCCTACATGCATGGCATATAGATACATCCAGGTCAAGGTCAGGCCAGGCAATGAGAGTCTTAAAATAAAATAGGGCTGGAGAGAAGGCTCAGCAGTTAAGAGAGACCACTGACTGCTCTTCCAGAAGTTCTGAGTTCAATTCCCAGCACACATAATCAATCAATCAATCAATCAATCAATCAATCAACCAGCCAACCAATTAATCAATCAATAGAGAACTCTTTCAGGTGAGTAAGATGACCTGCTTATGCACTCAGCACTTAGTGAGGTTTGAAAGATGAGATTCAGAGTCATTCTAGATCACACAATGAGTTTGAGGGCATATTTGTTTTCTCCTAAATAAAAAGTTGGACATGGTTAGTCCTGTCTGAAAGTCTAGCATTTGAGATGCAGAGAAAGGCAAAGTGCTATGAACTAGAAGCTAGCTTGTCTACACAGGGATTTCCAAGTTAGCCAGTGCTACAAAGGGAGACCTGTTTCAGTAAGCTAAGTAAAATCAAGGGCGTGGGAAACAGCACAGGGAGAAGTAACAGAGCACCAAATACAGACAGGGGAAAAGGTTTTTCAAAGCAACTATCTGTAGTTACCACTGTGGGCAGCCTACTAAGGTGGGTTGAACTAATGGCCTCACTTCCTTATTCCTATGGTAAGGCTGGACTAATACACTTACAAAAACTTTTCTTATCATTAGTATTATTATTAATATATATTATGCATATTTATTTACATCAGGAAGGTACCCTTTATACCAGTGGTTTTCAACTTTCCTAATGCTGCAACCCTTTAATACAGTTCCTTCTTCCTTGTGACCCCCCCCCCATAAAATGATTTTGTTACTATTTCCTAACCGTAATTTTGCTATTGTTATGAGTTGTAGTGCCACTATTTTAGGGCAGGGGCCACCACCCGGCCCGCAGGCTGACAGCCCCACTGTACAGGTGACTAGTCGGTCTTACCACTGCTCGTTTCTTAGCTACTCTAGTTTGCCACGTCCCTGCTTTCCTTTGGTTCTGTTCACTGAACCTTAAATGGGGTTGTGTATGCTCAGAAGGAAACTGGCAACGTGCTGAGAGTCTAGTTTAATATATGATTATGTTAAATTCTTGATATTTTTTCTTAACAGTTACTAAACCTTCAAAGGACAGTAACTTAGATTACCACCCTGGAGCCACACTGTGTTCCATCCTGCGTCTTCACTTGTAAGCAAAGGATGGAAGGCTACTCTGGCCCTCTCAGCCTGAGAGAAGTCTCGAGAGCACCTGCCTATGGACAACTGTGCCATTTCAATGCACTAATACATACACGGAACTCAGCACCAGGCTTCTCTCACAGAAGAATTCTACTGGCATTTTAACAGGTTACACAATCCTGATCACAAAACCAAAACTATGGGGGGGGGGGCTAGAGAGATGGCTCAGCGGTTAAGAGCACTGACTGCTCTTCCGAAGGTCATGAGTTCAAATCCCAGCAACCACATGATGGCTTATAACCATCCATAATGAAATCTGATGCCCTCTTCTGGTGTGTCTGGAGACAGCTACAGTGTACTTACATATAATAAATAAATAAATAAATATTTTAAAAACCAAAACAAAACTATGAAGTGCTAAAAAGAACGCTGGCTATGGCAGATTATACACCAGCTCTAGGGGGAAAATGTGATCCAGAATACAGACCCATTAGAAACATCATAGGAAATTACCTTCTTTTTCTCTCTACCATGACTCTCTGTCTCTGTCTCTTGTTTTTCAAGGCTTATGTATGTAGCAGAGACTGGCCTCAAACCAGGCCCGGGTGACCTTGTCACAGTTAGGAAGGTGCCAGGAACAAAGCTAAGGATGCTGTGCCTAACAGGAAACCAGGCTCTCAAAGTATGGTGTCCCCCTCCCCCCATGTCTATAAGCCCAGCACTCGTGACCATACCCAAAAGACCGCCGAGAGTTAAAGGTCAGTTTTGACTAAAAGGTGATCTCCAGGACAGCATAGTTTAGAGTAAGACTATGTATCAAAAACCCCCCAGACAAGAGCAGCAACAACCACAGATCCAAAAGCAAACAAAGAAAAAAATCCAACCAAACATCCAATTAAAAGAAATCATCATCAACATCAACAACAGAAACCCTGAATTTTGTCCTTTCAATACTGGTTTATTTTTTAAAGACAAGGTCTTAGCTACTCAGCCCAGGGTGGCTTTAAACTCATGACCCCCTTCTGCCTGCAAAGGCTGGGATTCGAGGTATGCACCACACTTAGTCTTTACACATTTACTCTAACGATGCGCATAATGGCAAAGCTTTCACGTTCCTATGAAGTGGTACCGGGGAAGCATGCTCCTTCAGAGCAAGACCCCATCCTCCTTTCAATGTTTTACTATTGCCAACCTCCTCCATCCCCGACAAGATGAGGATGCGTAGCGTACATTACCTTTGTAAATCAATTTGTCTCTCTGCTGGAACTGCCTTTTTGGCTCCATCTTGTAGCTTGGGCGCTTTGGCATTCCCCGCCTCCAGACTTTCCTGGCTGCCTGCAGCTCTCTTCCTTCCCTTGCTAACTGGTTTATTTAGATCATCGTTTTTGGTTGCATTGCCCTGAGACTCAGATTTGGGGCGACGTCCTCTCCGGGGTTTGGAAGGGGCAGGGGGTCCTGTCTCATCTACTTTCTCATCTGGTTTTTGTTGGATATTCTCAGCACCAGCTGCTGTTACAATTCTTTTCTTTCCTCGGTCACTGCTGATGTTGCCTTGGGTAGATTGATCAGAATTAATTTCCTAAAAGAGCACAAAAACAAATTTGTAACCATAAATCCCTCAAATATTATAGTAAAAAAGATTATGAATTAAAAATGTAAACTGATACTCTTAATTTTGCATGTTTGTATGTGATTTAATTCATGTGTGTGGAGCCAAAGGTCACTGTGGTGTCTTCCCCAATTCTCAGCCATATTCCAAGTCTCTCCTGAACCTGAACACTGGTAGGTAGCAAATCCCCGTGATTCTACCATCTTCCCCTCTGCTGGGGTTTTACAGGTACACATGAAACCTGTGGATACTAGCTAAGTTTTTGTTGTGCAACAAATGCTCTTTACCCTTCTAGCTCTTAGAAAGTTCTTTAAACATCTCACTACATTTTGTCTCTCTATCCTGTGTGCGCACTGCATTCCACTGCACTTGTGTGGAGGTCAGAGAAGCACTTGCAGTAGTTGGTTCTCCTCCTGACCACAGGGACCTGGGACTCAAGTCAGATCAAGCTAAGGTGTTAATCAACGCTGTGAGTAGAGCCATGACAACAACTACCAGAGGATGCGAATTGTACCTGCAGCCTACCTTAGTTGTGTGTGAATTCACTGACACTGTGAGTTCACTGCACAGGCACAAGATCACGCAGACAAGATGAGAGCATACAGGTGAGCAGCACGGACTGGACTGAAAAGGTTGCAAACAAAACACTCCACTCCATGAAAGACAACATCTCTGATTCTACACACACACACTCCAGTAAACCTTAGAAAGACAATCTACTTGATTTTCCCATTATACTCCTTAGTTCCTTGTTTACTAAGGACATTCTCTAAATGTATCACTTTTAATGAAAGGGGTATTTTCATAACGCAACATGGCTTTATTATATTGCCTGTAGATAACCCTTATTATTAGCTTCTGCTCCATTACTGAGGCTTTTAAAGATGTGAAATCCATATTTAACCCAGTATTGTTACATTTTAAAATTTAACATTAGCCCATGTATAATTTTACAAGTAACAAAATCCTATTTCATCAGAACAGATGTAATGGGCTTCAGACAAAGCACTAACAGACAGCATGAAGTTGGCCTTCCCACAGTAACTTTAGGAACAAATAATTTTAGTTGTTCTAATTCTATTTAATTAAAAGAGAAGAGAAGCTTGACTTGACACACACTATATAATCCTAGCATGTCAAAGGATGTGCCAGGGAATGTCTATAAATCTGAAGACAGCATCAATTAGAAAGCAAGTAGCAGATAAACTCAGATTACAAACTGAGACAACAAAGCAAAAATCAACAACCAACAAAACAAAACAACAAATAGAAGAGAATGGTCACTCTGCAAAAAAATACACAGCTTTTCAAAACTTCATTTTTCCCAGAAAAACATTTCTAGAATGGGTGACATAAGTAATTTGAAGAAACAGAGAGATTCCTGGGGAAAACAAAATATGTCAGTCACACAGCCAAAGTTTCTATTAACTGGGGACTTCGAGTCCTATACCTGGGTAGGTCCTCTACTGCTGAGCTAAGCCCAAAACCAATCAATATGGTTACCTGTGTGGAATCTCAACACTTGGGAGGCTGAGACACAAAGATTTCATGTTTCAAGTCAATCTAGGCTATAAAGCAAATAGCCCCATAAGGCCACATTCACTTATGCAAATTAGGTGCACAAGCGTGTGTGAGGAAAGCAAGTCAGTAAAAAGGGAAATGTGGAGGGAGGCCGTTCTGACAATGCCCTCACCTGAGCCCATGTGATCGCGTTCTTTCGATACAGCCTGCCTCACCTTTATGTTACTATGTGCCGCACAGAGCAGATAACAAGAGCAAATACGATGAGTTGTAAATATGCACAGCTAAGTTGGATGTGTAGCATGTAAGCATGTACCCATAATCTCAGCATTTGAGAGACTGAGGCATGAAAATGGCCACGACCTCAAGGAGTTTGAATAGTGAGTACCTGGTCCGCTGGGACTATGAATTCAGACTGTCTCAAAAAAATCCTTCACCAAAACAAATAATAACATAACAACTCATCACAACTAGCCCCTCCCCCACACACAGGAAGGGATAGAGGGAGGGAGCACGATGTATAAAAAATTCACTTAAAGTAGAGGGTAATGAAATCACAAGGCCCCATGACTGTACTATGGCGGCCCTACTGTATGCGTGTGACTCAGTCTGCCGCAGTGTATGTACCTTCATGTTTTATGCCCAGCCTACTTAATTCTCTATAGGTTTGCCACAGTTAGCAGATCTATTTGTTTCTGTATTGCAAGAATTATGGCAGTGAGACAGTCCTGACTTTTATCTAGAAATATTCTCTTTCAAGCCATTCCTATCTGTAGTAGGAGATGAGCTACTTCTCATTAAACAAAATAATGGAAAGTTAATAAAGTCAGGCAATCGAAATCAAGTCAGCGAGCGGCAGAGCACATACTAACACAATATCTGATTCATCTGCTACTCTTTAGCTTCACTGCTTTCTTTCCTGTTAAAACATTGGTAAGGAAATGAGAGAGGGGCTGGAAGAGATAGGGCTTAAGAGCACTTGTTACTCCTGCAAACCATGTGAAATTCCAAGTCCAGAGGATCTGATACCCTTTTCTGATCACTGTGGGCACTTGTCACACATGTGGTACATTGACATATGCAGCAAAACAATCATACCCACAAACAAGATTAAATTTTTAACAAAAGGAAACAAGGAAGTGGGATTAATGCTTCTGCAGAGGACTTAAGTCCATTCCTGGCACCAACATGGAAACTCACAACCGTAAATTCAAAGCTCCAGGGATCCAAATTTTTCTCCCCAAAACTCCAAATCATTCGTACATACATCCTAAGTAACATACAATGAATGGATGGATGGGCTTACAGACGATGGAAAGCGAGTGAGTGTATTGGGTGCTGCAGTTTGAACGGCATGGTAGAACGCGTCCGTAATCCCAGTTAACTGGGTGGTGTGGCAGGAGGATCACAGGTCAGAAGCCCGCTGTGCCCATAGGAAGACTAAGGCCATGACTCAGCACTGCTCAGAATGAGTCCCGTGTCCAGAACATAAGCTGGAGAAGTCTTACCGCATGGCGGGCATCTGTAACCCTGGACGCAGAGACAGGCTAGAGCGCAGGTCCTGCCAGCCCGGAGTAAGCTGGGCAGCACAAATAAAAGGAGACTTTGCCTCCACAATGTGGAAGTGGAGAAAGGAGTAATGAACACAACCCCTGCCACGTAGCAGAGGAGTCCTGTGACAGACCAGCTAGTGCGTAACTGCTGCGCCGGATCTCCAGCCCTGCCTGTGCAGACCTCAGAAATCTAAATAATTGAATAACATTTACCTTATTCTTTACCGTATCAATATTCTTTACAGGTGTGACAGAAATTATTCTCACAGGATTCTCCTCATTTTCACTAACTCCAGTTTCTGATGCCTCTGAACTCTGTTCCCTACTAAAAAAACAGAAAAATAAATAAACAAAAACAAAACCAAGGCCTTTTCTTTTCAGAAATGAAATAAGCAGTTTTATTTATTGATTGGTTATATTACTACATATCCACTTGCCTGGGAGACCTCATTGGTGCTCTAGAATTTATTTTGGGGGTGTGCTGTAATGTAGTATTTAGGGTTGTAATTCCAGTATTCTAGAGGCTGAAGCCAGAGGCCTGCTATAAGCACAAAGCCTGAATACATTACAAGGCACTGGCTCATTGAAGCAAGGCATAGGATATATACCTATAATCCCAGAACCTGGGAAGCAAATGCAGAGGCAGATGAACCTGAGGCTAACAAAGCCTAAATATCAAGTTTCAGGCTAGACAGGGTTATATGGTGAGACCCTGTCTCAGAAAACATACACTATACTTGAGTCTCATTAAAAAATCCTGGGCGGCGGCGGCGGCGGCGGCGGCGGCGGCGGCGGCGGCGGCGGCGGCGGCGCACACCTTTAATCCCAGCTCTTGGGAGATAGAGGCAGGTGGATTTCTGAGTTCGAGGCCAGCCTGGTCTACAGAGGGAGTTCTAGGATAGCCGGGAATACACAGACAAACCCTGTCTCGAAAAAACCAGATAGATAGATAGATAGATAGATAGACAGACAGATAGATAGATAATCCTAAACGCATGAATAGTACCATACTTTTACACAAGTCCACTCAATGATACAATGCCTTGAAATTAAGGCATTAAATGGTAAACTGTTAAGCTAAGCAGTGAGTAAGAAAACAAGATGTAGTCAGAGAAAAATAAATTGCCTTGAACGACTTCCAGATGAAGGACTCAGCTCTGAATTGGCATTTATATTGCTTCCAGTCTCTGTGCCGGCGCTTCTAACGTAAGGCTTCCTTCCCGTTGCTGATAAAGGCTTGTTTACTGTACCTAGTACTCCAGTAGGCTTTGGCTGGGAAAAAAAAAAAAAGGGAAAGGAAAGGAAAAAGGAAGAAAAGAAAAACCACACTCTTGTTATTTCACACCTATGAGAAAGGAATATGAAAAAAAATTAGAGAGTTAAGCTATGTGCTTTAGTGTTGCGTAGTTCTGTTTGAGTGTTATCAGAAATGATAATTCTGAAAAAAGTATGCTTGGCTCTTTGAATAAAAGCAAATCCATTACCTTCTCTTAATAATGAAGAAATATTTGCTATCTATCTTTCTTTTTTCAAATCTATTTCTTAATTGAAACAAAGCATATACCTCCAAAATACACATAAAAATTAATGATACACTTAACTTAGAAGTAGACTATAGAATATATACTTTTACATCACTTTACTTTTATGAAATATGATCTTCCTATCATTTTAGCCTTTCCTACCCCCCATCCCCAAGACTACATAGCCCTGGCTATTCTAGAACTGACTCTGTAGATCAGGATGGCATCAAACTGACGGAGATAAATCTACCTCCCGAGTGCTCGGATTAAACTCATAAGCCACCAATGCCTGGCTTATTTGTCTTTCTTATCTACTTCTACTTATAAAATATGCCCTATGAATTTTAAATAAATTTGATATTCTCACTGCTTTTAAGACTAAGTGGGATTGATTCTGAACAGTGGTTAATTGCAAAGATTATCTGAGAATACTAATACTATAGGAATGCAAAATGCATGCCCACAAATCTGGGGACATATCGCAGAAAAAATACACATTAAACAAAAACTCCAAGCAAAAAGTACAATACAGTACCTTTCCTGTTAACAGAAGAACTCTGGTCTCTTCTGAAATATAGCTTTTGTCGTTACAGAAGTCCTATTAAAAAAGAAAAAAGAAAGAACAAAGCCAAGAGAAGGGAGCGGTGTTATCATGTCAGTGTCTCCAGGCTCTGCCTGAGCGGCAGTGCCCTCTGCTCACAACAGAGACTGAACAGAGGCGAGAGGGGTCCTTTCCAACCCATGGTGGCACTACCGTCCAGGAGAACTGCACAGCCTTGGCAAGCACTTTCCCGAGACCTTTCAACATTTTAATCCTTTATTCATTTTGAGACATGGTTTCTTTATATAGTCCTGACTATGTAGATCAGGCAGGCCTCAAACTCATTGTTGTGCCTTCAACTTGATGGGAGTAAAGGACTAGGCCTCCGCACCAGCAACACCTATTTTATTTTTATGTGTATGAGTATTTTGCCTGCATCTGTGTTAAATGCACTATGTGTTTATTGTGCCTGAGAAAAATCTCTTAAAAGTATGATTAACCCCCTCTAATATATTATAAAATCTACATTTCAGCTGATAAAATAGACAATACTTATTTATTAACACCTTAAATTTTTATTTTTCAGGCAATCCCCTGTAGACCAGCTGTGGGATTTCAGATCTTTCTGCCACACCATGCCAGGCTTATCCTAGGAACTTTTATTCATTAAACAACTCAATAATCAATACTTTTTTAAAAAAAGAAAATATTTGTAACCATAATTGTGTCTGGTGCTATAGTGTATAGTGACATTACTAGATTAAAAGCAATATGTTAAAAAAAGGTAAGAAAGCGGCATATAACAGAATCCGAGGGGCAGACAAGATGGATTAGTGGGTGGGGTTGGTGGTCAAGAGACCTTCAATCTTGAGTCCGATTCCTGAAACCCACTCGGGGGAAGGAGAGGGCTGATTCAAATCGTTCATTAACTAACATTTATTTAATAGATTCAAGTGAGAACTATAAATATTTTAATATCATTTCTTCCCCTCCATCTATCCACCCATCCATGCTCTGGCCTGGATGCTCCTGCCTCAGCCTTCCGAGTGCTGTCATCCCAGTGAGCAGCTCGCCTTGCCTGGAGACAGTCGAGTCTACACACAGGCTCTCTCGCCAGCTTGGACCAGCTTCTTGCCAAGCATATACAAGGCCACACATAGACACAATAAAAACTAACACAAAGCTGGGCGGTGGTGGCACATGCCTGTAATCCCAGCACTCTGCGAGGCAGAGGCAGGCGGATTTCTGAGTTCGAGGCCAGCCTGGTCTACAGAGTGAGTTCCAGGACAGCCAGGGCTACACAGAGAAACCCTGTCTCGAAAAAACCAAATCCCAAAAACACAAGTAGTATTCATTATAGTGAAAAAAGGATAAATTTAAAAGTCTAAAAGCTTCTTCTTACATGCAGAATGAACATCAGAACAACAGAAAGTTTGCCTGTCTTCCATTCCTCAATAAATTTAGAGGATTTTTTTTTTTACTCTGACCTTAAAACTATCTGACATTCATCACCCATATTAATTGATATATGAGTCACTTTTACTATGACAGAGTAATTATGTGAGGAAAATTACCTTTTCGGGTTGTGTAAAGAATTTCATTGGTAGGACGGGGTCCTTTGGTGAGTCTGCATTGCACAAAGCACTTTTACTATTTATAACACACAGAGCCACATCACAAACTGTATAAAGTTTCTAAAGAGTAAGAAAGAAAAATTACATAACAATCAAAGTACCAATTCCATCACATGTATAAATTCAAGTTGTAAAACACAAGTGAATACTTGTTTCTTAACAGTCCATTTCTGCTCAATATTCTTTAGATTACCAGTAAAGGTAATCCAAAAGTATCCATTTTCTCTCCCTAGAAGGAAGTTTCTACCAGAAAGTGCAATGTTTTATCAGTATGTATCTTGCTGTCTTTAAGTGTTAAAGCCTTTCTAGAATGTTAAGGGTTTCCAGAAAAACAAATTTTGTGGGTATAGACATTAGAAAGATTCAAAATCAGAAATGGAGATAAGGCTTAACAGCACTTGTTGCTGCAGTAGATATTGTGAGTTTGGTTACCAACACCTACATGATAACTCACAACCATCCATACTTCCATTTCTAGGGTATCTGTTCCTTCTTCTGACCTCCATGGGCACAAGAAACACACTTGGTACACATTCACACATGCAAACCACTCATATACACCAAGAGAAAAAAGAAAAAATATCTGAAAAAATTTAAGTTACAGAAATATATTTTTAAAAATCACTCTAATTTGAACTATTATATAATTGTGAAGAAAAAAGGGTTGGTTGGTGTATTCCCTAACACACCCATTGACGTACTTCGTTTGTCTTGGATTCGTCTGGAGACTGGGCATCCCTGGTGAGCTTGATATTTTCTGCCATCTTTTTCATAAAAGCATGGCTGTTGTTTTCATTCTTTGTCATTAAGACTTCAAGCATAAACCACAGGCACCTTTGTAGAAAACACATTAAAGAGGATAAATAAAGATGATTTTTTTTGCTCAATGGATTAAATCTTTAATGAAAAGTTTGGCTGTCAGCATAAAATAATAGCAAAAAATCAATATATCATTTCATTAATGATATCAATTCAACTGGATTTAAAGAAAAAAAAAGATATGGTCTCCTGTAACACAAACTGGCATGAAGACATAAGTTTCTTCTCTGGCAATACACAAACCAGGCGTGATGGTACACACAGGAAAGGTGCAGATTTAAGGTCATCCTCATTACACAGCTGATTTGAGCCAAGGCTAGGCTAAAATAAGCTAGTTTTGTTGTGGTTGTTTTTTTTTTGTTGTTTGTTTTTTTTTTTTTAAGAAGGTTTTAGATTTTAAATATGGGCTGGAGAGATGGCTCAGCAATTAAGAGCACTAACTGTTCTTCCAGAGGTCCTGAGTTCAATTCCCAGCAACCACATGGTGGCTCACAACCAACTGTAATGAGGACTAATGCCCATTTCTGGTGTGTTTGGAAAGGGCAGAGCTGTACTCATATACATGAAATAAATCAATCTTTAAAAAACAAACAAACAAACAAAACCCCAAAATTTGGATATAGCCAGGTATTGGTGGTGCACACTTTAGTCCTAGCATTTGAGAGGCAAAGGCAGGCAGATCTCTGAGTTCAAGGCTAGCCTGGTACAGAGAAACACAGTCTACTGCCTCAGCCTCCTAAGAACTAGAATTACAGGTGTTGAGCCATGCTCAGCAAGCACACATCTTGTACAAAATCGAACTGCTATTTATTGTATTCCTCAAAGCACATTTTTCTTTCCAAATCTTTTCACTGAGTTCCCTGAAATATACTATTTTAAGAAACTAGACATGCGTTGTTTCAAGCTCACAAAGCACTGGGATTAATGGTCTATATTACCAGCTACAAGGAGCCAAAACTTTTTTTTTTACTGTAGGCTTAATTTCATACATTTTACAAATAGAGGTATTATTACTATGGTGACATTGCAACAGAATGATGAACTAACAGGCCAATGCTTAAAGGTAATATAGAACATCTTTTCTGTTAAAAGTTTGACAGTATTTAAGTGACCAAAGCTGTAAGAGACAGATCAATGTCGAGTTCAATTTTGGCATAAGATTTGCTTATTGACATATAAAATTATAATAGTTTTAATACAAGCAAATGATATTAATTTACAAATGCAAAAGAAATTATAGCGATGGCAGTTCAGAGAGATGGCTCAATGTTTAGGGGAAATGGTTGTTCTTCCTGAAGACCCTTGTTCCAGTCCCAGGTCCCACATCAGAGCTGCCAAATATCACCAATTCTAGTTCCAGGGAATTCAACACCCTCTTCCAACCTTCATAGGCACTAAGAAATACACACATTTTTCCATGAAAGCCCGCAGAACAATGGGAAAAGTACACATTGCTACAAAGTTTCTTAAACTCTTTAGACACAATTCTAAGCCTCCTTAAATCCATTCTTCCTA
This sequence comes from Apodemus sylvaticus, assembly GCF_947179515.1. Classification (NCBI taxonomy): domain Eukaryota; kingdom Metazoa; phylum Chordata; class Mammalia; order Rodentia; family Muridae; genus Apodemus; species Apodemus sylvaticus. The sequence continues at coordinate 44,672,969 of NC_067482.1, read as the reverse complement.
CAGTACATATGAAACATACCTAGAGATAAGAAAATATTTTGATAATGAACACATTTGAGACTATAATTACATCATGCCCCACTCCCTTTACCCCCTTCAAATTTTTTTTTAATGTGCAAACAACGATTACTTTTTTAATTTTAACCCATTGTATTTATGAGATGGTAAGTAGTCTAGCCTGGCGAGAATCTGACCCTTCTGCTTCTACTTTCAGTGGCAGGACCATAGGTACATGCTGGCTAGTGACCTTGGCTTCAGTGGGCCTGGGCTCCACCCCAGAGCCCCATGCACACGAAGCTAAAGCACCGCCTGAGCCATGTCCGTGTAGTAAAGATTACTATTTAGAAAAGGTGTGGTTTTATTTTTTAAAAAAAGTTATGTAAATGAACAAATAAGATCCCTAATCCGTGAAGAGAAATTTTCATCACGGACTTTTACCAAACTAAAGTCCATTGTAATATGAAAAGCAAAAAATATAAAACACAAAATATCTTATTAATCTATTTCAATACTTAGATAAGTATAAATAGTAAACAGAGAGCTAAGAACAAGATGGTCAAATGGGAATGGTTCTGAAAAAAATTTTAAAAACTTAAGAGTAAATTAAAAAATTCAGAATCCTAAGAAAAATTATAATGAGAATAAAAATTAAAAAAAATTAAGACTGAACACAATTTGTAGAATTCCTGAAACACATGACTTACTCTTTTATATCACGAAGTTGATCAACATCTTGTGATCTTGTAAAATCAGGATCGTGGGCTAGCAGGTGAATCATGTATGGAACCACATATTCAGGCAGCAATGACAATAATTTCTCTAAATGAAAACATCAGAGTTAACAAGAATAGCCTCTATAAATGCTGTCCTTGTTTGAGTTGAACCATTTGCTTCTATTTGCCTTAGCTATTAATACTTGTGCTATTACACAGCAGCTGATGGAAAAGCTAGGGGTGGATACTCCAACATCTGAGTAATGTACATATATTAAAGCACACCAATGCACACATAAGGAAACACAATTACCCAAAACATTTAAGCTAAATAAATGACTCTAATACAAGATTTCAGTTTCTACATATACTACAACTTCTAATACAAGGTTTCAGTTTCTACATATACTACAACTCTAATATCTTACAGAGTTAACCAGTTTAGTATAAACTACAGTATAAATCCAAATGCCCCTCTCTCTGACATACACTGTGAGTTATCAAGTCCTCACCAGTAGCCATAGGGTTCTGTTTAATGTACTCCCTGCGTATGCTGATGTTCTTCAGTAAACACTGCCGAGCGTGTGCTCTTCTTTCCTTCACAGGGTCTTTGGCACACAAAGCAAAGATCGCCATATACTCCAACGGGAGAAGCAACTTCACAAGGGCCTTATGAAGCTTTTGGGCAAATATCTGCCTTACTTGGTAGCACTCGTCCTGCATCGGCACAAAAACAAAGATGAATAAACAAAGATTGGCACAAATACAAAGATGCATAAACGTTTGCTTAAACACATACAAATACACATGCACTTTCTTTGGTAAAAAAAATTATATTGGAGGATAGGAAACAGTAATCTCTTGTGTGTATATTTATGTATCAAATGCATCTGTATTCAAAGAAAATACAATCAAACTGAAAAAAACCAGTTGAAGTAAGTTTTCCACTTACATTAATAACCAGTGCGCAGAGCTGGAACTGCTCTGGGGTAATAATCTCATGGTAGCAAGGCTCCTGAGCAAGCTTCATTATGGCACTACCAGCAGCTAATCGCAAGCGAGACATATCAGATTTACTATAAATAAACAAAAAGAAATAAACATTTCCTGTAACCATTATTACACATAAAATTCTGATTGCTTTTGAGTGTGAGATTGGTAGTAGGTAACTTAGTGTCAAACAAAGGCAGCTACTTTGTGCTTGCTGACTCAACTGAGAGAAAAGGTTCCAGTCACTGTGGCTCCTAACCAAGCTCTACCTCCAACCGAGCGAGTCGCCTTACTTACCCATCAAACTACTGACAGTGCTAAGGAAAGCCAGTTTCATCACAATCTTTATTCCCTAAGTCACTGTGGAGAATTAACAAACCAAAGCAAAAGCCAACCATCACGTTCAATCTAGTTTGTACATCATATACATTTATACCCATAATTTAGACTCTACATTAATTCTACAGATTTTATGAATGTCAGTGAAACAATTTAAAACAAAGAACCAGATATAGGAAAGGTCACAGAGATTAGAATATTGGTATATGTGTATTTTTAAAGGACTTTATCATGTTTCATGAATGTGGATGAATCAGAATTAACAGGGCAGATATAATAAACTATTTCACAGTCCTACAAAGATGGGACCAACTCCTATGGAGAATAAGGACAGAATTCATTTTATTTGCCAGTGAATAAACAAAAATTCCCTATGTTTTCTTTTCAATTTGATAAGAAAAAGATATTACTTAAGCTTAGATCACATCACTTCATTTACAACAAATAGATAAATATTTTCCCCAGGTCAAGTGATAATAGTATTTAGTCTTGAACTGCATCATGGATTGTGCACTAGGTACCACCAAGTTGAAAGACTTCATTACAAAGCACTTCAGTACACAGTTAAGACATGCTAAATAAGTTTTCATTACTGCCAAGCCAACTCTAATCATTTTGTTGACATTAAACTTCTGTTGCAGCCGGGCAATGGTGGTGCATGCCTGTAATCCCAGCACTCTAGGAGGCAGAGGCAGGCAGGATTTCTGAGTTTGAGGCCAGTCTGGTCTACAGAGTGAGTTCCAGGACAGCCAGGGCTATACAGAGAAAGCCTGTCACAAAAAAACCAAATCAAAAACAAACAAACAAACAAACAAAAACCAAAAAATTAACTTGTTCCTTACTCAACATAAAAATGTGGGTTTTGTTTATTTTTTGCTTATCTCTTCAATTTATCAAAGCATTAAGCATAATGAACTATAATTGCCTATTTATCTTTTCAAGTAGTTTTTTTTTCCTTTGAGGAAATAATGTTATCTTTAAATAACACAATAGTACCTAGAATCTAACAGTACTCAATAAATAAAAAAATAAGATTTTGTGTCCTCTTACATAAATTTAAGTAGAGATCATGATTTATTATTGCTGGTGCTCTGAATGTCAAGGATTTGAAAAAAACAAGGATTTTGACAATTTCTTCATGTAAGAAACAAAAGGGAGACAGTAATTTCACTACACTGAAAAGTGGAAATCAATTTATCAACGTTTTCTCTTTGCTTGCATGAACATTCCTTGAAATTCCTGCCCCCTTTTTGAGCAACCACTGTGAACCATTCCATTTGTTCAATCTGATCATGGGATGATCTTACTGCGTTACACTTCTCATAATGTTACAGAGTAGAAATTCAACAACTAATTGCTTATAAAGCAAATGTGGATTTTAGTAACTTATTTTAAGTAAAAATTTATTAGCAGCAGTTCATAATTTTTAGAAATGACAAAAACATACCAATATTCTTCAATGCATTCAATAGAGATAAATCCACAGCTTACAGTGCAATTAAAGCACTCAATATTAGAACCAAGCTTGGGTACAAGGAAACTAGAAGTCAGAGAACTCACCTGATCCTCTTTTGCTCTGTCAGGTCACCCTCACTAACCAACATTGCTGATAATAGCCGAAGAGTTGAGTTGGCAGACTTAGACTGGTTGTTTTTCATACCCAACAGCCACCTTACCAGAAGTTTAATTGCCTGTACCTATAAAATATTAACATGCTAAAAATGAAAGCAATGTAAAATTCTAGTTAAAAGGAAGACTAATTTAAATGAACGTGATTAGTGGAACAAGGCAAGGGGATAAGCAGAGTACCAATCAGAATGTTATCTCGGCCATGAGGTGGTGGCGCACGCCTCTGATCCCAGCACTTGGGAGGCAGAGGCAGGTGGATTTCTGAGTTCGAGGCCAGCCTGGTCTACAAAGTGAGTTCCAGGACAGCCAGGACTATACAGAGAAACCCTGTCTCGAAAGAACAACAACAACAACAAACCAAAAAAAAAAAAAAAAAAAAAAAAAAAAAAAGACTGATACTCTCCGTTCACCTGGCATGCACTTGTTCCATAGCACATTCTTATTCCCAACAGAGAAGCAAAAGGAATAAACATTCCATGCTTCATAACTCAATCAAGTCTTGCTCTCCAGATTTTTGATACAATAAGACTTTTGTAATTACTTAAAATACATAATTTAAAAATAAAAATTTAAACTACTAATTTTTAGATATCAGATAGGTGGGAGGAGGAAGAAATGGATGCTAACTGGTATAGCAGCATACATGTACAGATGAGGTAACTTTTATTTATTCATTTGTTTGCATATTGTTTGGGTTTGTTTGTTTAAAGACAGTGACTCTCTACAAAGCCCTGGCTTTCCTGAAAATCACTATGAAGACAAGGCTGGACTACAACTTAGAGAGACCCACCTGCCTGTGCCTCCTGAGGGGTGGCATTAAAGACATGCACCACCAGCTGGCCAAATAGCAACTTTAAATAAAGTCACAATTAATAATTACATTTTAATAATGATTACATTTCAAAGTAGCAAGTAGAGATAACTATGGACATTTTCAATAAAAAGAATGATATGCACTAATTATCCTGATCTAATCATACATTTTAATGTAACTCCAGAAATCTACACTATCTTCAAAACTCTTCAAAAATTTAAAAATAGCCACTATGCTGATTAAAAACAATTATTTAGATGAAATATAGTATCATATTTATTATGGAATAAATCAAGCCTGGCACATCTTGACTAAAATGTGGGAGATTACATAAGTATCTGTGGTTTTAATTATCTGAAAGATTGTTATCAATATATATGATGAGCTAAAGATCTAAGTATTATTTCATATATTTACTGAGAATCTGACAAAAATATATGAGGCTCCTATATTAGGATAGTGTACTCAGTGGAGGACCACTGACTGAGCATGTGGTTAAATCCTTAGTATCCCAGGTCATACCACCAAACAAAATGTAGCAAAATTCCAGAAACAACAAGAGCACCTGCAATTCCTTAGAGAAGTATTAATTTACAATGAATTTTAAAATAAAGCACACTGAGGCTGAGGACAAGGCTCAGCAGTTTGGGGCCCTCCTTACTCTTCCAGAGGACACACATGTGCCCCAACCCACATAAGGTGACGCAAAGTCATTTGTAACTCCAGCCTGAGATCTGACTACCTCTAGCCTGAGATCTGACTACCTCTAGCCCGAGGGATATATAACATATAACCTCCACGCATATGTGCACACACACACACATACACTTGATAAGTAATAAATCAAGGAGTCCACTAGAAAATGCTAATTAACTATAACATTAAAAAGTCCAGGATACCTACAAGCATTCCCTTTTTTCAACATAAAGGTCATTAATACCTAAGCAAATATACCTTTGCTAGTACTTCAGGAGAAACTTCCTCATCTGGAGACCATAATTTTCCATTCTTCTCACCTGTTGACTATAGATAATAGAAGAAATTTAGTTTTCCATCCTGATTACTACACAGTGTAAAAATATACAGGTAAAAGAACTTAGAAACAGAGAACAAAATTAGAGGAGTCACATTTCCCAACCTCAAAACATACTACAGACCTACAGTAACCAAGACTCTGAAGCAACAATGGAAATACACGACAATGGAATAGAAGAGGGGGGAAAACCCTTTTAATAAAAAAACAAAAAACAAAAAACAAAACACCAAAAATAACCCTTTCATTATATGGGTCGATTTATTTTGTCAAGAACACTAATACCACGATCTGGGAAAAGAGAAAACTAGGTGCCAACAAATGAATGTTGCTAGAAAGGAAAACCATCTACAAACATCACCTGAAAAGGAAAACCAATCATCTTTCAGCAGACAACACAGGACGAGATCTCCACTACTTTGCACTCAGAACATACTAAACAAGTGTTCACAACCCAGAATATACAAATGAACTTTGCTGGTACAGTAATGAATGCCTTTAATCCCAGAATTTAGGAAAGAGGAAGAGATGTAAGACCCAAAGACCAGCATACATAAGAGTTCAAATCCAACACAGGCTACAAAACCTCAAAACCATCAAGTTGAACCTCAACAGTAACAAACAAAAGTACTAAAGGATCTGAACAGTCCACTCTCCACAGACACACAGAAGGCAAATAAGCACCTAGAAAATGATTCTAATTAAAAAGGAGAGAAAAAAAAGAATACCACTCCCATTATACAATATCATTTTATATTTATTCTCTCAAAAAGGTATGGAGAAACGAACCTACACACTTGTTTGGTAAAAAGGTTAAAAAGGGACAGACACAATGTTAACCTGTTTGGTGGTTATCTAAAAAAATGTTCAATAATCATATGAATCAGAGATTTTACTTTTAGTACAAATTAACATTAACTACAATTGCCAAAACCCAAACTGTTAATGAACAGACAAAAAAAAAAGTGGAATATACAAAGGAGTATTTCTCAGCAGGGAAGAAAAATACATGAAATTTTCATCAATAATACAATAAAATGAATCTGGGAAACATGCCAAATAAGAGAAGTTATATTATAAAAGAACAAGACAATAAGATATGCAGAGTTCTGAGGGCATATATTAAGGGAATTTGAATACATTGCTTAGTGGGTAGAAGATTCTTTCAATTTGGGAATGTATCTCTCCTGAGTGTCAGGAAAGAGAGCTCAGGAGAAAAAGCATTCACTAGCAAGCCTGACAACCTGACTTCACCAGGATCCACATGGTAGAAGGGAGAGCCGACTCTATACAGATGTCCTCTGACAGTCACAAGCAAGCTGTCATGCATCCCCTACACTAAATAAATAAATAAATAAACTTTTTAAAAGGACTGGGCACAGTGGTGCATGTCTTTAGTATCGCACTCAGGATGAAGAGGCTGGCAGGTCTCCGAGATTTAGGCCAGACTGGCCTACAGAGTGAGTTCTAGAATAGCCAAGCAGAGGTAGGGAGGCAGGGAGGAAGGGGAGAATCAGGTTGGATATGGTGGCTCACTTATTCTAGTAACAGCAGTTGAGAGGCAGAGACTGCTGGGTCACTAAAGTGTTTAAGGCCAGCATGGGTTGCACACCCAGTTTCAGGCCAGACCAAGAAGACCCTGGCTTGGGGGGAGGGGGGCAGGGGAGGAAGGAAGGAAGAAGCATAGCCAGCTGAGGGCTGGTATGGTAGCTCACTCAGCTTCCTGAACAAGAACATAAACCAGGGACGGCTGTGAATGATTTGGTGTCAATTCAACCCCATCTTCTCTAACTTCATAAAAGAGGAGTGGAGAATGCTCAATGTAACACTAAAAATAAAGAAATTCATAGATGTGCCTTGTGTCTGCACCCTAATTCTAGATTGTGATATCCTTTTAAAAATACACTGTAGGGACTATAAAGATGGCTCAGTATTTAAGAAAAATTGCTATAACCTAGTTGATATTCTCAGCACTCATATGGGGCTCTCTGTAAGTCGAGATCCAGGTGATCCAATGACTTTTTCTAGCCTCCACAAACACGGTGCACAGAAAAACATGCAAGAAATACACTCATACAGATAAAATAAAAAGAATCTACAAAAAAAAAAGAAAGTATAATTTTAAAGTGACAGCAATATTAATAGGATGTAGTGTGGTCTTTCAAAACTTGTACAAAGGGACGAAAAGTTAGCCCCTACTGGGCCCATCAGTCACCTCGGACCTAATACGTGAAGCTTAAAACACACACACATAAACATACACATACACACACCCTCGATACTAAAAAAGAGATGCTTCCATGATAAAGATATAGGCAGTCTTAAACTAAAGACTCTAGATATAATTAATTTAGAAACTTACCCGGTCATTCATTAGAAGATCTTTAACAATAAAGTTTGCCACTACAGATTTCATTGGGGAGGCAAACTGATCTGGTGCTAACATGGAAATGTGGCCCAGGGAAACTAATGGAGTTATAAGTTGCTCTGGTACATCAGCATTCAGACTCCTACTGAGTGGCTATGAAAAGAAAACAATTATCAATGGCTTTGCAAGCATTTAGATATTCTACAATCCTAGTAATTTTAGCATTTTCAAGTGGATCTGTTTTACTTATACGATCATAATTAATTTTAACCATCTTAGATATTATTATTCCACCTACTGAAATATAATTGTGGTGATTCAAATGAGAAAGGCTCCATTAGGTTTCAATGTTAGGTCCCAGTTACTGGAACAGTTTGGGAAGATTAGAAGATGTGGTCTTTTTGGAAAGTCACTGGAAATGGCCTTTGAGGTTTCAAAAGCCCACATCAGACCGAGTGTATGTCTCTATTCACAACTCGTGGGACAGATGTGAGCTCTCAGCTACTTATGTCTGCCAGCTGCCATACTCCCTAACATGATCTTTGACACTATAAGCAAGCCTCCAATGAAATGCTTTCTTTTTAAGTTCTTTGGTCATAATGTCTTATCACAGTGATAAGAGTAACAAAGATAATAATAAAATTGAAAAGATATAGAAAACAGATAAAGCCCAAGTAAAACAAGCAGAAATGAGGACATCTGCATTATTCTCCATCTCTCTTCTTCTAATTTGGTGGATATAATTTTTTATGCTGAGAAGACACAGCTTAAATAACCTTGAATTGTAAAAATAAAAGTCTGTGGAAATATATCACTAGGAATGCCTTTCAAGAAGCGGACTCTGTCCAAAGATCATACACAGAGAACTGACGAGAAGAGTAGTATTCAGGGATAGTTGTAGGTACTCAAGCAAGGGCAGTTCCGTTGTCTAGTAATAAGTTAGTGACGAAAGCTAAAGAGAATCTCATATAGAACACAGGACTAACAGTGAGTATAGAGTGCTGAGCAGACAAGTGCTCGGGAATTACACATGCATGGAAGAAGGCATACGAACAGCCTTAAAACGCAGGCTCTAGCTTTACCAAAGCAAGAGCCTGACACACCAATGGAAACACACCTCAAAAATCTGTGCCAGCTGGACTTCCTTGTTGGAGAAGATGGCGTGGATGCAGTGCACAGCCTGCTTGGCTTGGTGTGGGGTGCCCCGCTTGGCTTTCTGATGTAAAATGGGGATCAGGGTTCTGCAGAAGTAATAATACAGTTGTCTTTTTCTGAAGCATGCAAATCCCTAAGTTTCTTCTTATCCTCATTGACCGTACTTAAATAAGCGCTGGTAGTGAAGGCTTTCCCAGAAATTATTTGATAGGTACAAAGATTTATTAAAGTTCCTTCTCTATCTCATAAACCAAGACATACAACAGTAAAGAATTTTCATTTTAAAACTAAATCATGAATATAAAAAAAAATTGCAGCCGGGCGGTGGTGGCACACGCCTGTAATCCTAGCACTCTGGGAGGCAGAGACAGGCGGATTTCTGAGTTCGAGGCCAGCCTGGTCTACAAAGTGAGTTCCAGGACAGCCAGGGCTATACAGAGAAACCCTGTCTTGAAAAAAGCAAATCCAAAAAACCAAAAAAAAAAAAAAAAAAAAAAAAAAAAAAAAAAAAAAATTGCAAACAAGCCACCCTTAGTTAATAACTTATGACTTGCTCTAAGGCATATATTTACATTTACATTCTAAGTAGACATTCCTAATTTTTCAGTTCCCTTTTAGAATTCCCTTCCATTATTTCAAAGTAGCCAAGGAAAAAAGTAGCAAAGGTCACATGTTATTAAACAGTTGCAATGATCCCAGCAAGCAGAGCACACTGGAATAGTTACATACAGTTTCGTAAAATCAAACTAAACGTTTCTTATAAGAATCTAGGATTTGTGTAGTTACTATTCTATGTATTTTTAAAATTGGATTAATTTGACTAATAAATATTAATACCTGAAAATATTATATATATAGCATAGCAAAGATAAGAAAGCAAAACATAAGAATGAGCTAAAACTGCCAAAGATTACATGAGTAATAGAAGGTGAAGCTGCATTTTCAAAGTTATAAAAATAAGGTAAAATAATTGCATTTAATCACTATACTATGATGAAAGATAAACTAAAAGTATATCTACAGAACAATCTGAAAATAAGTATCCGGTGGTGGCTCACGCCTGTAATCCCAGCACTCTGGGAGGCAGAAGCAGGCGGATTTCTGAGTTCCAGGCCAGCCTGGTCTACAGAGTGAGTTCCAGGACAGCTAGGGCTATATGGAGAAACCCTGTCTCGAAAAACCAAATCCAAAAAACCAAACAAAAAAAACCTCAAGTATCTTATCAAAGCAATAAATGCTGGCTATATAGCAAAAGATGTATTTGAAGGACATATATTCACAATGAACCAACAAAATAAGTACACATATCAAGAAGGAACGAAAGCATTCATAAAACAGTAGTAACAACTCTCTTCCTTTTATTCTCCTAGGCTCACACATATACCCCCACCTCTAAAACTCAGGCCTTTTATGTATACAATGGCCACACCACCATGGAGCCCACATACCCCCACCCTTGGTTTCAACTTTTCATGATAAGTATAAACATTTATAATCAGACAAAATCTGTACAGCAATGAAACTCTACAGCAATTATTGGTTATACCTTCAATACAGAGAACAGGGTTCTATTTTATTTTATTTTATTTTATTTTATTTTATTTTATTTATTTTGTTTTGTTTTGGAGACAGGGTTTCTCTGTGTAGCCCTGGCTGTCCTGGAACTCATTCTGTAGACCAGGCTGGTCTCGAACTCAGAAATCCGCCTGCCTCTGCCTCCCAGAGTGGCCTGCCTCTGCCTCCCAGAGTGATGGGATTACAGGCGTGCACCACCACGCCCGGCTCTCTATTTTATTTTTTAAGACAAAAAGTTGATGTCATCAAATGCAAAGGCCTATAGTACAACAATAAAAAACCCAAATCTAAAAGTAGACCTTAATAGCAATATTCAAGACCACAAGACATATACCTCAACCAAAACCCAAAAAGAAGTCTGAAACATGCTTCAGTTCAATTCTGACATGTATGTAAATGTCTACAGCCCGTCTTGGGGGAGATCTGAACTACAGGGTAGGGATTTCCAAATTTACTAGTTTAGGTAGCCCTGAGCACCATGTGGTCTTTTGTTCATAAGCTCATCACTATTAACAGTGGGGATACACTTAGTGAGATAATCACTGCAGCTCTCTGTTACAAAGCAGGTAGTAAATTTTTTATGAGAAACACTATTTAACTGTGCTATTTGTCTTTGTTGCAACAGGAAAGTGGTAACTACTGGCTTTATAACCAACTTAAAAGTCAGAGATTAGATGAATACATTAAACATAAATAAAATAAAACATTTAATTTGTTTATATGTCTGCATGTAGGCATGTACACTTGAGTACAGGTGCCTGTGATGGTCAAGTGTCAGATCCCCGGGAGTTGGAATTAAAGTTATTCTGAGTGCTGGAAACCAAACTAGGGTCTTCTGTAAGAACAGAGCAGTATGTGATTTTAGCTGCTGAGTCATCACTCCAGTCTCAGAAGATACAATTTAGATCAAGCTGTAGGCATATGTAATATTTTTTAAGCAAGTCTGAAATAATGCAAAAACAAAGGAAGATCTCTCCATTCTATTTTGTTTTTTTCTATAACATTTTTGTTTTTTCCAGAGGCACAATCAGGGTTGTTATTGAGGTCTTTAATGTTTCTAAACTTTTCTCTGATTATTTCTTTTATCCTCAACTATTCTTAAGGAAAGGTTTCCAACTTTGATTCTAAAGTTAACTATTCCATGTATATCTATTTTTTCTAATGTTTATTTTGATAGAGCATTCTTTTAAAATTAGCACTCTTGTCTTAAAATGTAAAAATATTCCAAGCTTAGAAGAAAATGTCAAACTTTAGCCTTCAATGTTAATTATCTTTTTCCTCTTATGTGCACAGGGGTTTGAACAAGGCCTTGTGTGTGCCAAGCAAGTGCTCTCCCACTGAGAATCCTTAGCCCACTACGTCCCTATGAAAACAATTCTGAGTGAAAGTCATTCTTGCCTTGTTTGTGACCTTTCCACCAAGCCTGGCCCTAATGATATTTCTAATTTGTATGTACAGATATATAAGCAATTAAATTTTTAGACCACAAAGCTCTTTGAAGACAAAGACTGACCAGATAATCCTTTTGTTCTACATAAATTCTATTTAATAAAACCTATAGGGGTCCATTTGATCTATTTTTATTATATTATGAGATAAATACTGTTTCTCTTAGATTTACCATGAATTTTTCATGATTATGTTACCAATGAACATATACAATAGACATATGAATGTATTCATGTTTCCCTTACCACAAGTATAATCCCAAAATGTTAAATGCAACTATAAAATTGCATTTTATTCTTATGATCTCTGTTACCAGTTCAATTACAAAGCAACTATTAAATATTTTATGATGAACACTACTATTTAAGTCCCCTGGGTTTTGTTTGGGGGGGGGACAGGAAGGAGGTCACTACTAAATTTATAGTCAGTTTGAAAGGAAAAAATACACAAATCAGAAAGATATATTAATCATAAATATAATATTAAGATCTGTGATTACTAAATTGTTCATTTCTTTTTCTTTCTATATAGACGGTGCTGTTTGTCCCACTGCATTTATCTTAACTGGTAAGATGGGGCAGGAGACAGAGAGACCAAAGCAAGCAGCATGAAAGCAGTTTTCTTCCTGCTGCCATTCTCTTCCACAAGAGAGAAATCATGATCTTATCACTTCCCCACACAGAAATGTTTATGTTTACCATGTTAAAAAGAAATACTCACGAGCGTATCTGGGGAAGGTCAGTTTCTATTTTGTGGCCTGTGTTCCTAAAAATTTGTATTGCAGCTTCTGCTACCTTGTCATCCTCCATTCTTAGGCACTGTAACAAGGACTCATACGTCTCTGCAGAGTGGAACGAGGTAGGATGTGTGAAAGACAGAACCTGGAGGAACAGATACACCTTTAGGAGTACAAACAACAGCTCTACTCTATTTAAAAAGGACATTTCTTTCATTGAATAAAATGTAAAGTTCTGGTGTACAAATGCAGCTACAACACTTGGAACTATAAATTACACATTTAGCCACCATTGCTGTTACTTTTACTCAAGAGACTTTAACAGGAACACTGAGTAGTACATTCCAGTCTCTTTCCCAAGATAGTTAATATGCTATCTTTTCCCTAATCTTTCCATCACCTATTGATTTTACTAAACTTAGAATAAAGTTTTTTTAAATTACATATTTATTTTTAATCTTCTGGGCACTGGTGTTGCCTGCACCTATCGTGTGTAAGGGTGTTGGATCTGGAGCTGGTGTTACACAAACAGTGGTCAGCAGCCATATGAATGCTGGAAATTGAACCTGGGTCCTCTGGAAGAACAATCATTAAGTACTCTTACTTAACTGTTGGGCTTTCTCTTTTGCAAATATTTTCTCTAGCACCACTTAATCTCTTCTTCAGTTTACCTCACTGTGATTTCAGTGCACTTTTGCCTCAATTTCTCCCTCTTTTTAGTCGATTCAACAAGAGTTCCACCCAGTATTGTGGTTGGACAATGGTTCCATGCCACTCTGTAATGTGGGACCCTGATTGTGTTCCCTACTTCTGAAAGCAACCCTTCTCTGCAGTATTATGGCAAAGTCTGAGTCACACCTGCCTCTTATTTATAGGTAATATGAATTCATTTGCGTTTATTAAAATCATGAATAGCTTTAAAATGTCCATTTATAATGATGGTATCATATAACCTGTCAGTCAAGCACTTCAGATACAGTCTCTTTGAAAGCTTGGATTATTTAGCATACATGGTCACAAGTATAGCAGAAATAAAAAAGATAATCACTAACATTTTTTAGAACGCCACTGTATGCTGTAAAATAATTACATTATGATTAAAGTCATTTTTATAAGATCTGATTTTTAGCCACGCATGTTACCAGACATCAGTAATCATAGTATGTGAAAGGCTATGAGGCAGATGGATAGATGATTCTGGGCTATAGAATGAGACTCTTGTTTTTAAACAAAACAAAATAAATAGATGTAACTCTTATCAGAAAAATTTAATCTTTTGAATAATCTAACTTGAAATAAGCCCCCTCATGCACACCATAAAGGGAATGTCCTTAATTATCTTTGGAAGTTGATGGTGATAAAAAGAAATACCTTAAGAAGCTCAAGCCCTGAGCGGATGGCTGAGTCTGGACTGACACCCTCCTCTTCATCGTCCGCTGACCCCTCTATTGACTTATTCATCAGTTTCACTAGTGCACTAGCAAATGAAGAAATGTTAAGTAAGCAAGACTACTTAAATTAGTAATGTATCCTAACTAAAATATGAAAATCAGAGAATATAAAAAGACCATGGTCAAAGAAAATGTCTGTAGCACGAGGATCAGTGTTGACTACACTACAGGCGAGCTTACTGTTATGTTACCCTCCCGCAAACTTAATGTATTTGTTTTGATGAAAACAATATGAAAATAGTTGAAAATTGGGCAAATGGCCATTCAGAACAAAATTCAGATAGAAAGGGGGCAGGTAAGATGGCTCAGAGGGTAAAGGTACTTGCTGCAGTAGGTGTGCGTCCTGGAGCCCACACAACGGAAGGCGAGGATTCCGAGCCTTGCTCACTGACCTCCAAGTGTGTGCCACAGGTATGTGTGCACACACACAATGAGCAAGTGTGATACAAAAACTTTTCAGTGAACATATAAAGGGGAAGTAGTATCAATTACAGTAGCAAATTAATCTATAGAATCAGTAATTCCATCCTATGTAATTACTAGCAGAACCAATTAATAAAAAAATAAGATTTATTTACAAATTTGCAATTAGAATCTGTGTAGTGTAAGAAATTAGTTATCTTTTCAATATATTTACTACCACAGAACATTACATGATCAATAAGATCAAACTGCCTAACAGATCAGACTTGTTTGCTTGTTTCTCAGACAAGGTCTCAGATGCACGCCAGGCTGATTTCCCTTGGTCTGCTTGACTCAGGCCTTGAGTGGTAGGATTGCCCAGGACTACAACTGCAGGGGTCTAGCTACTTCCCCTGGCTAAATTGAGAGCATTTAAAACAAAAACAGATATGAGATTGGGAATGTAGTTTGTAGGGAGAAGGACTGCCTAGTTTAGTCAAGCTCTGGGTTTAATCTTGATGCCACACAACTGGGTGTGGTGGTGCACACCAGTAATTCTGACATAATTAAGGCTAAAGTAGAAGGATTATCATTAGGTCAAGGCTAGTATGGGATACTGGGCATAGCAAGCGGTATGTGGGAATAGCAAGATGCCTCGGGTGATACAGCAAGATTTGGTCTCAAAAAACAGGGTGAGATAAGTATGTGTGTGTGAGAGGGGGGGTAAGAGAAATTTTCTCCTTTGTTGGCATTATGGCTTTGATCAAATTAACATGATTTGTTTAGAGGATACAGTCTTTGTATATTGCCGCGACTCTTTTAATTTCCTCTTACTGATCATCAATCTGAGGAGCTGTGAAAATCAAGGGTCTTACATAGCTCCATCGAGCCTTAAAGTCAACACATAGTAGACTCTATTTGCTATGACCTGGGTTGCAGACATGTTACCATAAAGGATATTTTTTTTTTAAATTTCAAGTATAAGCCTGAATTGTGTAACGGATAATTGTAATATTAGCACTTGGGAAGATGAAGGAAGAAAAATGTAAGTTCAAAAAGCCAGCATGAACTACAAAAAACAAAATAAAATCATGAGGGTGCGGAGAGATGGCTCAATGAGTGGGTTCATCACATACTACCTGTAGACAAACAAGGTTTGATTCCTAGCACCAATATCAGTTGGTTCCAGATCAACTCATTTCTTTTATTCGAAAGAGTCTGTGTTTACTGTCTTGTATTCCAGCCTAGCTCCTAAAGCAATTATGAAAAAATATTTATACCTCAGATTTCTCAAGCCATAGTGTAGTTGAGGGGGACCAGGGCTCTACAGTCTTCTGTGTTCAAAATCTACAATTTGTTTTGGGTAGCACAGTGCAGGTCGTGCTGGGAGCAAGTCCTGAGTCTTTGTAATAGCAGAGCCCAGAGAATCTGCACTGGCCATGATACTTTCCCCTTCTTTCCTAAGCTATCTGTTAGTGTTTATTTAACTTGCAGGCAACCTGTTGAGTCCTCTACTGTTTAGTCTCTTTTCTCATTTTCTTTCTTAAAAAAAAAAAAAAAAAAAAAAAAAAAAAAAAAAAAAAAAGAACAAACAAAAAACCAAAAGATTGATTGATTTAATGTAAATTTGCTGTAGCTGTCTTCAGACACCAGAAGAGGGCACGAACCTTACGAATCGTTGTTGGCTCAGCTATGTGGGTGCTGGGATTTGAACTCATGACCTTCGGAAGCTGTCAGTGATCTTACCCACTGAGCCATCTCTCGAGTCCTCTCATTTTCTTTAAAGATTAGTTTTTATTTTTGTGTGTATATGTGGTGCCAACAGAAGGCAGAAGATAGCATTAAATGTCTAAGAGATACAGGTGAGTATTAGCTGCCTGATATGGGCAATAGGAACTGAACATGGGGCCCCTGAAAGGACAGTACATGCTCAAAACTTGGTGTGACAGTGCTACCCTTCAACCCAGGAGAAACAGGCATATCTCTGTGAGTTAGAGGCCAGCCAGGTCTACATAGTGAGTGCCAGGACAGCCAGGTCTATGTAGAGAAGCCATCTCAGTAAGGAAGGGAGGAAGGGCGGAATACTGTATCCACCTAAGTGCACAATGGCCTTCCAATCCCCTTGCCTTTACATGTACTTATTTATCAAGTATCTCCGAGTGCATACAGGGCCAATGCACACTCAGGGCGTTGAGGGCTCAGCTCTCTTCTTCAGGCATGCGGGTTGTTCTGGGGAATCACACTGCGGATCATTAGGGTTGGGGCATGCACGTTTATGTGCTCTGCCAGCATGTACCCCTAACCTTTATGGTAACACAGAAGTCAATCATAATTTTCTAAGTGTGGCCATTCCTCGTAAAAAAAATATTTTCAAATTTTCATGTCATCATTGTTCCCTCAGGATCCAGTTCTTTTCCTGACCTCTGTCTACTCTAATTTACTGCCATTCCTAAATTTCAACCATTATCACAGTGATCATTGCAGTGTAACACATTTTTAAGTAATTTCAGTATGAATAATCTTGTGATATTCAATCTTTTCTTTTTCTTTCTTTTTGTTTGTATCTGAAACAGGGTGTAAATAAACCCCAACTACCCTGGAACTGATCATGTAGATCAGGTTAGCCCTGAAATAACAGAGATCTACCTGCCTCTGTTTCCCTAGTTCTGGGATGAAAGGAATGCAAACAAACAAACAAACAAACACCCATGTCTGCCACCAATGTTTTCTCTCAAAAATCTGGATTATAAACTATTCAAGATGGGTGGTCTGAGCCTATAACCGTAACACCCAGGAGACAGAGGCAGGAAGCTAACAAGTTCAGGACTAGCCTGGTCTATATATAAGCAACTTCTAGGTCAGTCATAGACATATAGTGAGACTCTGGCTCAAAACACCAGAGTTATAGCTCTGGCCTATCTAAATATTTCTTAATCTCTTTATCCCTTTATCTTGTTTGCTATTTTTACCTAAAACAACTGTAAATATTAATCATTATGTATGTGTGTGTATATATATATAGAAATATATATATATGTATATATATAAAACACATGTTAAATTGTGTTAAATTAATGTTTTATCTATTGTTTAATATAGATGTTATTTACATACATATAAATTCAATAATTTTAATGTGGTAATCATCATGACTGCAATTTTCAGTGGTAAACTGAAGCTCAGAGCACCTAAGTAACCCAGACTCGAGGCCAGGGACCTGGACTTTACCCCAGTAGTCCTCACTTAGCTAATTACAGTAATGTCTACTTCCTTTTAATGCTCATCAGATACATAGCTTATTTTTGAAGTCTTCTATAACAATACACACACACACACACAGTTCAAGTTATATAACTTATTCTTCACAAAGTATGCAATGCACTTTTCACAAAACCACTAAGTTAAAAAAAAATAACCCTTCATTTATAATAATAGTATTTTGCGAAGATTTGGATAAATATAAAGATATGGCTTTTACTTCTTGTGAAACAGGATTTCCCCATGTATCCCAGGTTGGCCTGCATATCACTATTATGGATCAGGTTGGCCATAAACTAAAATATCCATTTGCCTCTACTTTAAACGTGCTGACATTAAAGGCTACTACTCCAAGACGTACAACATATATTTTTCTCATAAAAATTAATAAACACATTATTACAAATTTACAGTCTGGTAGAAATATTAACCAAGATGTTCTTTGAGATCAAATAATTCATGATGAGATTTCAGAGGAGTTTGAACACTGGGAATCAAACAGGAGTAATTTGCTGATATGATGAACCCCTGTGAGACATCTTGATGTCACAGCACATCCCTCTCAAAGTTAACATGCAAACTCAATTGTTCCTATTTCTATTACATTGTAACTTTAACCAATTAAATGTGATGTAGGGGTGACCTGACTAATAAGAACATACATTTAGCATTCAAAAGGTCCAGAATTAAATCCCAGCACACATGCATGTGTGCTCATGACTGCACATATACACAGCTGCACTCAAGGCAGGGGACGTGGAAGGTAAAGGTACTGACCAAAAGATACTGACAAGAAATAATATGCCAAAAAAAAAAAAAAAAAGAAAAAGAAAAGAAAAAGGAATAATATGCCTACATTCAAAAACTAACGAAAAACAAACATTCTGACCCAAAATTTTTTAGTTTACTTTTTGTTTTAATTTGCAAAGTAGAAAACTAGATCAGGAAGTCTTAACTCATGTATAAGCTGGCCCGTTGTTCAATAATTCATAGATTCTAGCTACCAGTGCCTCAGAATGTGACTATATCTGGAGATAGGGCAGTAAAGAATAATTATGTAAGGTGAAATCACATGGATTGGATGGGTGAGCCTAATCTTGGATGAGCACTATTTTCTTAAGAAGAGTAGGACACAGAGTTATCCTGGGCATGAAGAGGAAAGAGCATTTGCAAACACACGGAGAAGATGGTAGTTGTCTAGAAGACAAGGAGAATGACTTCAGAAAAAAATGCTAATATCTTGATCTTGAAAGTTTTAGTTTCTACAACTAAAAAAAATTAGTATTCTCTAACTTGCCAGCCAACAGGATTCAGTTAGGGTAACCCTTGAACACTAGTATAAAGTGCTTTCTCATATAACCCCAATAATGATTCACAAAGGTGATATGACTAGTGCTTCTATGTGGGTGCTAGGTCCTGGACTAGGTCTAAATCTGTATCTATTTGGATTAAGAATCAGTGAGTGCTACAAAGTATTTCAACAGGAAAAACAATTATCACTACAAGGCAAAAATCACCCCCAAAATTTACAATATGAAATCACTAGAAATAAAATGTCAAGGTTGTTTTAAAAATATAAGTCCTCGTTTTCAATAAGCCATTCTGTTCTCACACAAAAACTGAAAGGTGATAAAAGAGAGATAACAGAGTATCATCAAATACTGAATGCTTAAGAAAACTCAGCTCTTAGTAAATAATCATACAGAACTAAAACTTTCTCTTTTTTGGTATGTTGTGTTCTGAAGATTTTTCAAATTAGCATAAGTCTAAATGTAAGTAGTCATTAAAAAAAAAAAACACCTTAAATAATACTGCAGTCTATTAGAATGGCAGGTACCCTCTGCCATTAAAGAAAGCTTTAAACAGATGGCTTCCAGACTTCTAGGGTCCAGCACTTAAGTTTACAGCCATGCACTTTGAATGAGCATCTATTTATTCTACATACACTTCCTATCTTACCTTATGGCTTCTGAATCAATGTGCACAGGAGCGATTCTTTCCAACAGAAACTTGACCATCTCTAGAAAAGGGTTGGTTGGCTGCTTAGGATTTGCAAGTTTACGAGCTATTTCCCTCTATAAAAGAAAAAGGTTTTACTGTTGAGCTTGAAACATTTAGTATTTTTCACAATTAGCTTAACTAAAGGAAGAGGATTCACTGCAAAATTCAAAACTCAGAAAAAGTGGAAACAATGTCTGTTTTAGGCACCGATTAAAATATACACAATACGCAGTCACTATAAAATCCAGACAGTGAAGAGTAGAAAAGCGATAGGTGACTTCTATTTTTTGCCTTACACTTATGCTACAGAATTTTTATTTAGTTTAATATCATAATGCTTTATTGAAAAAGTTTTATTTATAAGTATGGATAAATGGCTTTATTATTTTATGATTTAATAGGATATTGGGCTTTCTTTCAGTTAATTTCCCTGAAAAGCATATTCTTAATATTATGTGTACGTGTATATGTGCCTGTGGGTTTGTCCACATGAATGTAATGGCAACAATCCAAAGGACAGTATCAGAGCTACTTATCTCTATAAAAGAAAAATGTAGCCGGGCGGTGGTGGCGCACACCTTTAACTGTAGCACTTGGGAGGCAGAGGCAGGTGGATTTCTGAGTTCGAGGCCAGCCTGCTCTACAGAGTGAGTTCCAGGACAGCCAGCGCTATACAGAGAAACCTTTTCTCAAAAGCAAAACAAAACAAAACAAACAAACAAACATTTTGAGGCTGGAGAGATGAGATGGCTCAGTGGTTTAGTTGTTGCTATGAAAGCTCTCAAAGGCGGCTGTATTATATACCAGCTACCTTTGACAAAGAGTGGCAATCTTGCTGGAAATCTCATTTTTTTTCTAGACTTCCCAGGTGACTTAACAGTGTTAATAAATTTTCAACCAGGTCCAAATCTCAGATTTCCAATCACAAGCCACAGACCATATGTACTTCTATTTTGCAATCTAAACTTTATTTATTATTACTAGTATGTGTCTTTTATGTGGGTGCACATATTGCATGACTTCTATGTGGAGAACAACCTTCAGCAGCCAGTTCTATCCTTCCATTGAAGGTTTCATTTTGAACTCAGGTGGGAGATTGCCACTGAAAATAGCACTGAACATGGCTGGTTCTCACTTATTATATACAGATATGATTCCCAGGAATTAGAAGTGCAGTAGCCATTTCTGAAATGCTACTCCGTTTAGACGCTGTTCCATTTAGAGGCTGGCCTGTAACAACTCTTTTTTTTTTTTTTTCAGACCTACATAAGCACAATGTATAACCCCACAGGGTTATAATTTACAGGGTCTTGTAATTATAGTTTATATTAAAAAACATAGGTAATTTAAATAATATATACAAGTTACACTGTGCTTATAATAGAAAGGTGAGAAAAGCAGGAACTAATAACGTCCTCTTAAAATTACATCTATTGGCTGGGCGGTAGTGGCGCACGCCTGTAATCCCAGCACTCTGGGAGGCAGAGGCAGGCGGATTTCTGAGTTCGAGGCCAGCCTGGTCTACAGAGTGAGTTCCAGGACAGCCAGGACTACACAGAGAAACCCTGTCTCGGAAAAACGAAATCCAAAAAACAAACAAACAAACAAAAAATTACATCTATCTTTTTCTCTTGTGTATATAGGCACATGTACAGGCAATGAAGGGCTTGCGAAAGTCAGAGATAGTTTAAGAGATTCTATTTTCTACTTCCACCACATGGGTACAGGACCAAACTCTTTTGGCTTCACAGGAAGTCCCTTTATCTACCAAGCTATTTGATTGGCTGTTTTGTTTACTAACAGCAAACAAGCAAATAGCAGGATCTCGCTATTGATCACACACTGGTCATGAACTCGTGGTGATTTTCTTGCCCTGTCTCCTGAAGGCTAAGACTGCAGACAAGAACCACCATGCCTAGTTATCATGCTTTTTCAGTACAAATACAGTATTTAAGTCCAACTAGGTGATTCATAAAACCAGCAACATTGATCGCATACATTTCTTGCCCACTGAATTCATTCCAGGATATTTTAATTACAAACACCTAGATTAATCTTTAAGATTTAATTTACATGTAACTACTTATTTCCCCACAGTGAATAAAAACTGTTTTATGTTCCAGGACCATTTTGTAAGAACATCTATTATAATCTTTAATGCCTCATTGCATATTTAAATTATCAATCCTCTTCAGAATAAGGGTAAAAAGTAAATAACCAAACTGCTGTTTTCTTATTCATGTTTAAACCTAGTCTCAGTATAATGTGTCACAGCTTCATAGGAACATAAATGCTGAAGACAGGAACAAAATGAGCTTTTCCCCTGAGTTTTTATAATGATGCTGGCTGGCTGGCTGGCTGCTGCTGCTGCTACTACTACTACTACTACTAATAATAATAATAATCATAATCATAATCATAATCATAATAATTGCAAGACAGAAATCTACCTAGGAATTTCCTCCTTTCAAATGAAACCTCACATGCTGACATAACTACAACTAAGTTATTATCAGGTTTTGCTCCTATGCTCAGAGAGAAAAGGAGGAAATGCAAGCATACAAACATTCCGAATTCTTCACATTTCTTAAGTGAATTAATTAGAAATGTTTAATTCATTAATTAGAACACACATTAATTAGAAGTGTTTTATCGCCAGGCAGTGGTGGCGCACGCCTTTGATCCCAGCACTTGAGAGGCAGAGGCAGGCGGATCTGAGTTTGAGGCCAGCCTGGTCTAAAGAGTGAGTTCCAGGACAGCCAGGGCTACACAGAGAAACCCTGTCTCGGAAAAAAACCAAATCCAAAAAGAAAAAAAAAAGAAAAAAAAAAAAAAAAAAAGAAATTTGTTCCATTTGAATAGAGTTCTAAATAATTTAACATCTACCATACAGTTAAAAGTTACACAAAAAATAAATATTTGTAATAAAATACAGATTTCTGAGAGTTAAGAAAATATAAAATCCTGATTCACTAACCACACAAATGTCAGCCTGCTTGCACGAACAGGTTGGGCTGATTAATAATTCCAACTGAGACCTCAGCTTCTCGTCATCACCAAGAACCTGGTTAAATTTCTTTACAAAATCTTGTGCTTTCCCAGGGTCAGGCAAATTCTCTATGACATGAAGAAAATAAATATTAGACAAAAAAAATAACTACATTATAACTGTCTTTAAGACACTAGGTAAGGGGCTGGAGAGATGTCTTAGCAGTAAAGAATACTTGTACTCCTACAAAGGACTCAGTACCTTTGTCAAGTAGTTCACAACTGCCTATAACAACAGCTGCAGGAGCTCTGACATCTCTGGACCCTGCCGGACATGTACCCACCCACACACAGACACACATGCTTACACATTATTAAAAATAAAAACAAAGTAAAACTAAAAAGTACATTTAAAAAGTAAATAAATATTGATGAGCCAATAAGAGAAAATCTGACAAATGGTACTTATAAACAAAATTAACAATTATCTTTTACCACTCTATGATACCATAGTATCATTAGCTAAATTAATAACTTGTTTTGAGTGGGCTGAAGAGATGGCTCAGCAGATAAGAGAACTTGCTGCTCTTAGAAAGGACCCAGATTTGATTTCCTAGCGCTTCATGTTGGCCTACAAGCATCTGTAAGTCCAATTCCAGAAAAATGGACAGGCAAGCATATCACGCATATATGCAAAATATTCATACACTTAAATTAACATAAATATGAGAAGGCCTGTTTTGACATTAATACTCATTGGATAAATAAACATACTTACTTGCTATGGTCATCAGTTTCCCAAACATGGCAGAGCAGTTTGCCTCTGACTGAAATTTAAAACATAAGCAAAGTATTAGTCATTCATATTAATAAATTCTCTAACAATACAGACACTGTACAATGTGTTCCTTAGCTTTAAATAAAATCACTATAATCTCATTAGAAAATGGCTCACCTCCACGTGTGAGTGTGTGTGTGTGTGTGTGTGAGAGAGAGAGAGAGAGAGAGAGAGAGAGAGAGAGAGAGAGAGAGAGAGAGAGAGAGGACTAGCAAAGAAGAGTAGAGAGTAAACATTAAGATACAAATAAGGTCAAAGAGGGTGTGTCAGGAGAGGGCTGAAAGCTCATGGTGAGGAGTGGCTGAGATTTGATTTCCTAGCGCTACATGTTGGCCTACAAGCATCTGTAAGTCCAATTCCAGAAAAATGGACAGGCAAGCATATCACGCATATATGCAAAATATTCATACACTTAAATTAACATAAATATGAGAAGGCCTGTTTTGATATTAATACTCATTGGAGCCTGTCAGCTCAGCTCATCATCGGCTAAGGGAGGCCCCACTGCTTGGAGGTAGGAGTTCAGTCAGCCTAGGCCACATGACAAACAAGCTGGCTTAGGCTCTTGCTGCCATGCCTTCCTGCTGTGGTGGACTGTGCCCTAACACTGTGAGCCAAAACACACCCTCCTCCTCCCTTAAGTTCTTTTGCTCTTGTCTCGTATTCTGTCACCATCGCAAGGAAAGTAACTAACATATGACTACAATCCCACCTAGCAAACGCTGAGAAGGGAAGGCTGTCGGGGAGTTTGCAGCTAACCTGGTTAACAGTGATTTCTAGTCCGGATTGAGCTAAAAAACCAGAAAACCAACCAATCAAACAAACAAGAATGCTTAAGAAACTAATAAAAAAGGCAATTTAGATATGAAAACAGCTTAACTGACATTTAAAAATTAAAACCCCTTGAGATACTTTAATTACATTATACCACAGAAAAATTAACCACTGATTTGCAATCTATGAATTAAAACAAAAATCATAAACCTACTGTTGGCTGCTTGTGTAAGTCCAATAGTTCGCGCACGTGACTCCGAAGCATGTTCTGACACTTCCACATTTCATTGAGAGCTCTGTATGTAGGGATACATATGAAAAGATACATCATTTAACAATACTACAACCTGTTCAACTATTTAAAACTTTTGTTTGTTTGAAACAGGGTTTCTCTGTGTAGTCCTGGAACTCACTTTGTAGACTCGGCTGGCCACACGGGAGAGCTCTGCCTGCCTCTGCCTCCCGAGTGTTGGAATTAAAGGTGTGCACCACTATACCTGGCTTTGTGAGTCTTAACGTGTGTTATTCCTATATTCATACATGAAAAATTTAAACAATTTATTAGAACTTAAGGAAGTTTAATATAATGCTTACCATAATAGGCATTACAATTTTTTTGTAATGCTAGTGATAAATCTGGAATTTTAAGCATGTTAGGATGGCATTTTATCTCTGAGAAGGAATGGTTAAGCTCCAAAGGATCAATGTGATGTCTCGGGGGAGGTTAAAAATTGACTAAAAGACTATTTAATCCTAAACAGGTGAAGCTACAGAGTTCTGTGTAATGAAAGATTAAAAAAAAAAAAAAAAAAGGAAAATGAAGGGTATTAAAAAGCCTGGTAGAGAGTGCATGGAAATTGGAGAATAACTGGGAATAAAGAACTAAGGAGTATGGCATGCCAGGAAAAGAGAGCTATGAAGGATGGGAATGCTCATGAAGTCAGCAGGAAGCGTCCTCCCTAAGGATTTTCACAGTACCAAAAAGTGCTGCAGGGAAGCAATCAAGAGCACGCCCTCCCCAGCACGGGCAGGCGGCCTAGGACCCACTAGCACAGCACAGCAACTCCAGGGAGTAACAGCTCACTCTTATGTTGCTTGTTACTAACACCTAATTATCATTATCCTGCAATAGGAGGGAAAATAATGCCTGTTATTAGAAACCTAGCCAATACCCTGAACTAGGGAGAGCATGGATCTTAGAGATGAACCTAACACCATTTATTAAACCAGTACAATTACTAATTATTTTTCACTAAAGAAGCTTCTCTTTATAACAGATGAAAATAACAACAATCAAAATGCAGAGGGCAAGTGCCTCTTTCATAATCATCCCTAATCCACACGTCTACTACACAGTGAAGGCAACTAAGACTTAGGGAACCTCACAGACAAGGGAGCCGAAATGTTTTAGGAAGCAGAGGGCCAGAAAAATCTGCTAAGCCTCTCTCTCTAGGAAAGGGGAGGGGAAATGCTACTGGATATAAAGGGAAACTATAACCTTACTATTACAGATGCCTAATCCAGAACAAGAACAATACCAAGAGACATGGAAGGGAAAAATCTCATGAGGCCCAAAACCTAGACAACACTGTATGCAACTAAGGAAATGCAGAGAGGGGAGAAATAGTCTTCCACAGGGATGAGCCCTCAAATTCATTATCTAACACCACGTGGATAGCTCTAAAACCATATACATATAAACAACACTAAAGAGACTCAGGTCTATTTGTCTATTTTAGCACATACCACCCCTAATAAGAAGCAAATAAAAAGATGCCATGACATCAAGAGGGAACAAGGAAGGTATGATTCATGAGAGGCTGGAGAGAGAAAAGGGAAGGAAATCATGTGATCGTGATTAAAATGTGTTGGGTTTTGTTTAGTTCTCTGAGACACAGTCTCTCCACACAACTATGGATCAGGCTAGACTTGAGTGCAGAGAGAGATTCACCTAGCCTTCCAAATGCTAGGACTAAAGGCATGGGCCATCAAGCCAGACATTCTGGTCCACTTGCATGTGTCTTTTTAGTCAAGATCTTGCACATCCAGGTTAGGATTAGAATAACTATGTAACCAAGGCTGGTAGTTTAACTTATTGGCTGGATACCTGAGACCATTTACTAACACCATTACCATAACTGTGTGTGTGAACAGGTGATCAAAAACACATGCAGACATCACCTCGCTTGTGCAGCAGGGTAGGGCTGGCCTTGGCAACGGGTTGCCGGTGAGCAACCACGGACACAAGAGTAGGAGAGCCATCTGCCTGGCCAATTCAGATATCTTTCAGACCCAGATCCGGGACTTTGAATTGGCTCAAGCTAACATCTACTCGATCAATGAACTGATGGAGTGCATGAAGGGGCCAGCCAGTCCTACAAATCCAAAACTACAGGATCTCCATGGCACAGGGCAACAGCAGGATATCTGAGAAGAGTCCTAGTGAGGGTCCAGAACTGATAGTGTAGCAGAAACCAGAGGCCTCATACCAGACCAATAAACTATCGCAATGAACATCTATCTGCAAATAAACAAGTATGCACAAAAGGGTATACTGTGGGCCACACTATTACACATTACTGCAGCTTCCACAATATTTTTTTCCTTTGTTGAGGGGGAGGTTTCAAAAGTAGAAGAGATGAGAAGGCTTGGGGTACATGATGTGAAATTCATAAAGTTCCAATAAAAAGTTAATAAACAAACAAGCCCACCTAGGAAATATATGAAGCATTGAAAAGTAACTTACTTTACAGCATTTGGATCCAAGCTAGCATATAAATAATATAAGCACTTCATTCTTTCTTCTGTTTCCAGGTTATGGGGAACAAGATACTGAGCAAAAATTTTCTCTACCAACAGTCTATAAACAAACACACAAAAATAATTATGCTATTTAAGAGGTGAAGTAAATTTAACTATTTTGTATAAAGTGGTTATACACCAACAATTGTGTCACTAATGGTGTGGTTTATTTCATTACATGTCATAAAACATTTGTTCTAGAATGCCTAAATGATATCTCAAATTGTAGCAAGGCTCAAGCTCCTACTGATTCAGCCCTTCTTAGTGCTGGGATTATAGGTATGAGCACTGGTTCTGCTTACTCTTTCTGTCAGATTGGTGATTCCCTTTTTTGGGGGGAGACCAAGTCTCACAAATCCAAAGCTGGTCTCAAACTTGCTAATGTGTATAACAAGGTTCCCTTGAACCTCTAAAGTGCTGGGATTACAGGTGTGTATCAACACACCCTGTTTTCTTAAATGTCATTCTTAAATACAGGCGATTGGCTGCCCCGGCTAATCTTCTGAAGGCTGAAAACTACAGATTAAATTAAGTAACACTACACAGAAAGCTCTACACCAAGGACAGCTAATTTTCAAAAAGCTTATTAGCTTCCTCCAACTGTAGTTCAGCTCCTTTCCCATGTTCCCATGCAGTAAAGACAGGAGGATCTCCCACCATTACTTCCTGAGAAAGTGCACATCTCACTTTTCTTCTCCCCAATTTAAATTCCTATTACTCGGTATCGAATAAAAAGGACACAAGATCTCTTCATTAACCAATACATCTATGATATGATACGGAAGACATCATTCTCATTCAACAAAATACTACAGAGTACTCTACAAGAGCCAGAAAATAACAAATAACAAAAAAGAACTATCAGTTAACAAATGCAATACATATTTAGCTATGCAAAAGTTAATTACTCTAATTCAACAAAACATTGAGAAATATTTTACAAAAAGCACAAGTATTGGCATAATAATAAGTAGCATTAAGAAAATGAGAAAAATTTCTATACAGGTTTTAACAGTATTATAAAAACTAACAAACAAACAAAACCCCCATTGATGAGAGGGGCTCCCAAGAGTGCTTTACTCAGATTCTGGGCACACACACTTAATACCTATGTGCACATGAAAATCCGAGGAGTAATGCATTATTATTCTTCCTTACTTTATGAAGCGGAAATACACGTATATAAAAATGACAAGAGACAAATGACTTGTCTCCGCCCTGCCACACTCTCAAGTCCACGTTTATTTCACGACTGTTATACTACTTTATAATCTTGCAAAGTGGCTTATGTAAGCACCATATGTATGCAGAAAAATTATTTCCAAATTTAGAAATAAATGTGTAAAACTTAAATAAGAATATTTAAAAATGAAAAGCAGTTTTACCAAAATATTAGACTCACTTGTCATCAATGCTATTCTGGTAATAGATGTGTAGAAGTTTGTCCTTTATCCAGCTGACTTTCTCTGCAGCTTCCTTTCCTGCTTCGCCATGAAGACAGTATTTCTTATAGAGTTGAGCCAAGCCCATCATGGCTTCTTTTCTTACTCGCCACTAGAAAATATATCACTTATGAGAAGGGCAAGACATCAAAACTCTATTCAAATCTACAACCTGCAAAGGCTGCACTGGCTGTGCAGTAGTTTTGTGTGCATGCACAGCAGCATGTTGGATCCTCTCCTAAGCAGCTTGCCAAACTGTTCTCTTAACCATTTTGCACCTATTTCTGGTAAGACAGCAGATCACTTTATACACTTTCTAGTGCTGTACTGCTAAATGACCTACCAACTTTTTAGCTCCCCTTAAGCAAAATATACTACAGATTTCATTCAGTTCAGTTCTTTAAATAGATATAGATGAATAAAATGTATAAATGAAAATGATACATTATATAATTTTCTCTGTACAGAAAAAGGCTACAGTGCTTTACTTATATACCCTTCACAATGCTGTGAAAAATAACAACATTCAGTATCAAGAATTCTGGTCAGCCTGGTCGACAAAGTGAGTTCCAGGACAGCCAGGGCTACACAGAGAAACCCTGTTTTGGGGGGGCGGGGGGGGGGGGGGGAGGGAATTCTGGGAAAAGCAAAGTTGGTGAGAACCTTTTTGTATAACTTAGGTGAACTCCCTTCCTTTGCAGACTTACAAATAATGGGACTGGTGAGTTGTTTCAGCAAGTAAAGGCAATTGCTGCCAAACCTGGTGACCCATATCAAATTCCTTCTACATGGAATCCTCAGACTTCACAGCATGTGTGTGACACACACACCAATAATCATATTCTACAATGAAATTGTTGTTTAGGGCCCGGGAATATAGCTCAATTAGAAAAATGCCTGCCTAGCATGCATAGAACCCTGAATTTGATCCCCAGCATTACACACATGGAATTCTAACACCTAGGGATTATAAACTGGACAATTAGAAGTTCTAAGTCATTTTTATCTATGATATTAAGTTAGAAGCTAGCCTGGGCTACAGAAGAGCCTCTCTTTATTTATGTACCTAGATGGTGTTTTGTCTGCATATACATCTGATCACCAGGAAAAAGGCATCAGATCTCAGAGGACTACAGTTATAGACAGTTTTGGAGCTGCCATGTGGTTGCTAGAAACTGAACTCAGAACTTCTGGAAGAGCAACCAATGCCCTTAAACACTGAGCCATCTCTCCAGCCCCAAGACTGGAGATATTTATATATCTATATATACATATAAATATAGATATATAGATGACAGGAGTCGGGAGGTTTGGGGGGGAGAACATGGTAGGAATACATTTAATTGCAATATTCAAGGGACAAAGGCAGACTAATGTCTATAGGTTTGAAGCCAGCCTAGATTACAGAAAGCTACAGGTCAGCCAGGGATATAAGACCATATCTCAAAAACATAAACAATAAACAAGAGAAATGTTTATCTTGAAAAGAGGTAGAGAATAAAAACATTCTAGTTGATTTAAGTCAGTACTTTCTTTAAAGTTTTTGAATCATTTTATCCTGTTCCCTTATCTTCCAGAATAGAAAACAGTTAAACTAGATGTAAAAAACTAAGCAAATAGGCCAAAATGCTGAACTAAAATTATATAATAAATAATATGGCCAGTGTTTTTCTCAAACCATCCATTGCCTTAATAGGCAATTATCAAGGGGAGGAGTAGATTTAGTAATTCAAACTCACCACTATATGGGAATTTAAATTGAGACAAAAACTAAAAAAGGAAAAACACCTCATAAACTTTAATTACTAACACTGTTAAACAAGTTAGTACTGTCCTGTTCTTTTTTCAACAACTGCCACATACCTATTTTAAAAATAAGACAGTCTGGTAGTATGTCAAAACATACTGATAACCCCTAAAATTACACCAATATCATGCATTTCTAGGAAATAGTAGTTTTTCAACGATGTCAAATGAACAAATACACGGTAAAGCAATTGCTGTTAAAAACAAGTCCGGCTCAGAGCTAAAGAGACGGCTTAGGGATTAAGAGTACTGGCTGCTCTTTCCAAGGACCTAGGTTCAATTCCCAGAACATATATAGCAGCTCACACTGTAACTCCAGTTCCAAGGCACTCCCTTATTACATACAAACATGCCGGCAAAACACCAATGCACACTAAAAAAAAAAAACAGAAAAAAGGTCTGGCTCTTGCTTATGGTTGATTCACCTCTCCTTTCTTTATCAACTCATGTTTCTAACTGCATCCAGTGACAGAAACAGCAAAATAAGGTACCTTAGCCAAAGCAAACAATATAGAAACAGTACTTTATTAGGAAGTATGATATTCTTTTAACTGAATGTATGACAGATCCAGCTAAATTATACAAAATACAAATAAGTAAATATATATATAACCAGTGATTGCCTTTTGCAAACTAAAATGTACAGGAAAAAAAATCCAACTATCTCATTTCCCTATTTTTTTTTATATATAGAAATACACTCCCATAATAAGATCTCTGCCTGTTCTACACAGTAAGTTAAAGGACAGCCAGAGCTGAGTGTGTGTGCCTGAAACATAAACATGAACAGTTCTACATTTAGTGTTACTCTGGAATCCATCAGTAGCACCTGCTATTATAATACCAGACTTACACAACAATTTCAACACAGAAAGCCAGGAAGAACAAAACCCCAGATCTTACCCGTTTATCCAATGTCCTTTCCCTGACAAAGCCAAGCAACTGATCATTTACTAAGGCAAGGTCTCTTTTGGCAGCTGTTATTATAGTAACAATGACATCATGACGAATGGCTTCTTCTGGATCATGTGACCTAACTTTCAAATATTCTGTAATTGGAAAAGTTAAGCTAAATGTTAGTTATATAAATTATCATGATTCTGAATGATAAAAAAGAAAAGCTTTGAGTTTTGTCCACATTAATATTTATAAATTATAGGACAAATTAAAATCATCTATAAGACAGCAGTAAGTACATCTTACTACCCATAAAACTACACTGATTACTTCAGAGCATACCTAATTATTTTAGTGGAAGATCAAATGACAACATAGTTTTACAGTCTAAAATGCCATTTATAAATTAAAAACTTAAAAAAAAACAACAACAGTACAAATAACAAAGGTAATAGAGGTTCTTCCTAAAGCTGAGGCCTGACTGTGGCATCTATACCCTAACAGGGCTGCCCTGTCTGGTCTCAGTGAGAAGGATGTACCTACTCCAGCAGACTTGATGTGGAGGAATACCCAGGAAGGGCCCCCACCGTCTCAGAGGAGGAGAGGGGGCTAGGGGAGGGTCTCTATAACGGGGGCACTGAGAGGAGGGGTAGTGCTTGATAGAAATATGTACATAAATAGATCAGAGATCTTTTAAAACATATATACAAATGCTCATGAGGAAAAAATGGCATATAATTACATAATATAAAATATAAACACTGGGATGCAGAGGCAGGCAGATTTCTGAATTCGAGGCCAGCCTGGTCTACAGAGTGAGTTCCAGGACAGCCAGGGCTATACAGAGAAACCCTATCTCGGGGGTGGGGAGTGGGGGGTTAGGGGGTGGGGGGGGGGGTGCGGACCACACACACAAAGAAAACAAACAAACAAAAAATAGAATAGAATATGACCTTTAAAAAATTATGATATAAATAAAATCAAAACAATTTTTTCTATTTCTAATAACAGTAGGATGTTAACAAAAGTGTTCCATTTGCTACTGTCAAATTGATAGGTTTAAATACTTTAAACTGAATAATAAAAGCCAGGTGGTAGCCTCAGAGGCAGCTGTGGAGGTAGCTCACAGTTCTTGGCTAGCCGGATCTACAGGGTGAACTGCAGAACAGCCTGGGCTATGCAGAGAAACACTGCTTTGAAAACCCACCCTGCCCTCCCCCAAAACTTAATATATCAAAGGTCACAATCTAATCTAGAATATAGACACATTTTCTACACATATTAGGTAAGTTACTATATTTAGTAATGTAGAAGTAATTTGTTTGTATGTATGTATGTATGTATGTATGTATGTATGTATGTATATGTACATATGTATTTATTTATTAAGTTTGAGATAGGGTCTTATTGTGCAGCACTAGCTGTCTTGGAACTCACTGCGTAGAACAGGCTGACCTTGAACTCACAGAGATCCATCTGCCTCTGCCTCCGAAGTACTAGAATCAATGGAGTGTCAAACTAAGACCAGGTGTGATTCCTTTCTGAATCTAATGTCATAAGGATTACATTATCTCAATTTATGATTTCTAAAAAAAAATATTCCCAAGAATAATACATGAATACTTCAGGGGCAGTTTTATTTTAAAAATGGGAAATAAAATGAAGCCATCTTGCAGTCAAATCTTTTTCAGAACTAGAATTGGACACAGCCACATCTAAAATGTTTGTGTGGTTACTATGTGTAACAAACTAAGGAGCTTACCTGTGAGATCCTTTGCTAAATCTGGGTGATTCATCAAACAGTGACTGGCAAACTTCACACTTTCTAATCTCACAGGAACATGAATGTCATTAAATCTAAACAGAAAGTGATTGTTAAATATTAATAAGACAAAACAGTTATTTTCAAATAAATATCACAAAAATACTTATAAACAAAAATGGTTATTGAATAGATACTATGTTGATTATTCTGACAGTAGAAGCATTCTATGAAAAATATAAAGACCAAGAAACGGTGGGCCATGCCTTTAAATGCAGCACCCAGGAGGCAGAGGCAACAGTTCAAGGATAGCCTCATCTTGTCTACACAGTGAATTTAAGACAGCAAGAGCTATGGAAGAGATCCTGTGTCAAAAAGACAGGGAGAGCTTGGGGGGGGGGGGGGGGGGGATATGCAATTCTATAAAAACATTTTTGCAAAGAGTTATGTGATCAGGATTATGAAACCAAAACGAGCATAAATATGTTATCTAATTCAAAATCACATTTTGTAGACCTAAAATTACTAAAGCTTCAAGTTTTACTAGAAATAAAGAATACTCAGAACACAGTCATACATTCATGCACAAAGTATAACAACAAATGAGTGAACTTTCTTCATAAATACTTTGGTCCACAATTTATTCTAAAAGGAAAATTATAACACAGATGTCAGCAAAGCCAATAAGTACCAATTAATATTTTGGTATATGTAGTCTTAATCCCATAGACTCTATAATCACATAGAGCATACAAAATTCCTAAAAACATGCTTTCTTACCGTCCAAGAAAGCACTGCCAAAGAGGCCGATTCTGTGTTGCTAAATCTGAATCTTTAGAGCCGAACAATTTTGCCAGGAGTCGAACCACAGCTAGCCGTTCTTCACCATCGTTGCTCTACAAAGAGAAGATACAACGAGGGTCTGCTTTCACTTCTGACCCAAACAATGAACAACGTAAGTTATTACATGCTCCTCTTTACTATGGAAATACTTTCCTGATTTCATGTTAGGTCACCTGGTTTTTTGACTTTATCTCACATCTTCCCTATTACTAATTCATACCTACTTTACAACTTATTTACAAATTGCACATTGATTATATATAGACACTTTGTTAAAATAGAAGCATTTTACAAGAGTTTAAAAATAGTACACAAACTTTCTACCCTAGTAAGTGTCCTTCATAAAAATTATTTGCTGCAACAGAAAACTACCTATGAATAGCGGTGACTTAAGGTTCCGGTATAAGACTTTAGCCATGACCCTGCTCTGACTGGAAAACATAGCAGGAAAGGAGAATGGGAATTCAAAATTCAAGTTAATCACTCTAAGAAAGCTTTTCGGTGGTGGAAGTAAAATATGCACATTTGTATAAAACAATGAAAAATGACAAAAAATTGACACATAGTAACAAAATGGAAACTTTAAAACTTTTTCTCAACCAAAAAACAATGCTCAGCACTGTAAACATTTAGTATATCTAAAATATACTAGTTAATCCAATTTACTCTTTAAAGAAATATTAATGTCTTAAGTGTCAAACAGTAGACTTTATGAAAATTTTCTTCTTATGAGTGACTATATTTGCAGACCCGTGATTATTTGAAGTAATGTGAAGTTTCACATCTACAAACTACTAAAACAAAACTAATTTGATCTAAAGCCCTGCTACTATCACTGCCAAACATGCTGTCATGTTTCCCTAGTAGAGCTGAGACTGCCTGCAGAGGTACAATGGTCTGCCACTGCTGATAGATAAGTGTGCTGATTTAAGTCACAAGGAAGTATTATGATATAAATATGCTGAACTGACAATATCTATCTTAATGAGTGGAAAGACCAAAAATTTTAAAATTCTACATTCATAGTTTATCAATTATTTTTTCTAATATTACATTTATTTAGTGTATGACTAGATGTACAACCTAATATGCTATATCGGCATAAGAATGATTAAACCCATTACTTATACAATAAGTTGCTTAAATATATGAATATTCTTTAATATTAATACTGAATATTGTAAATTTCAAAGATGACACCAATTTTACATCTCCTGTCACTGTTTATCAGCAGGTAACAACTAGGCATATAACGGTTCATATGTTACATGAGATAAATGAGATAAACTTAACTCATATTCCATTCCTATATAATTAGAGAAAAAACATCTTAGATTTTTTTTTCCTGTACAGCTTAAAGAGTACCTTCAGTTTGAATTCAAGCTGTGGCATGACAGATAACAATAATTGAGGATCTATAGCAAAAAGTTCCTGAATCAGGTCAAATACATGTTCAGACAAATCACTGACTGATGATCTTCCCAGTACCAGCACTTGATTGAAAAACTGTAAGAGACATTAAAATAAAAAAATGTGTTATTTTATTTAAAAACCTAAACAATTTTCTATAAACCTAAATGTAAAGATTGATTGAGCATTAATGCATATAATTGAAAGATATAAATTAGCTACTGAATTTCTAACATGTAAGAGGATAATTGTCTAAACAGAAGAAACAAACTTTCAAATATCTAATCATGAATGTTAAAGTGAGAAATTAAAACACATGTTGTAGTGAGAATTTTGGTTTCTTTCAAAGCCCAGTTATACATGTGACTATGTTTTATTTTAGTCTCAGGTGTGGGGTAAGAAGCTGCTTCACAGCAGCTGGTTAGGATTTGCCTCATGCACAGGAAGGGCCATGAGTTTTGCCAGCAGTGGACAGTTGGACTCTGGGGACTGTGGGAGGGTGTGAATAGGAGATCCCAGAGAGAGCCTGTGGAGGCTGCCCCTACTGCTGAGTGGTGCAGTCTGTCAAGTGGTCCTGGGCAAAGAGACTAGAGGGAGAGAAATTCTGACAAAGCCGAGCTTGCCCCAAGAACGCTACACCTTAATCAGCAGACAGCAGTCAAGAGGGCCACGCTTCTTTCCCCTCTAATTGCTTCCCCTCCTTCCTAGTGCTGGGGGTTGGAAGGGATTAGAGTGGAGCAAGGGTTGGAAGAGAGGTAGAGGTATAAGAACCCAATAAAGTAGAGCCAAAAAAAAAAAAAAAAAAAAAGCCAATGGGTTGCGCTTCAAGTAAGAATGACATAATGAAATTTCTGAAAACCTTAATTTTCATTAAAGGACAACAATTTAGACAGCGTGTATAATTTATTATATAGACATTTCCACTATGTAGAAAAAATGTTAAAGTCCCTATCTGATTTCTATTTAAAAATTACAGTTTTTTTTTCTGAGTTTAGTGATAAATATTACTTTAAGGTATTTATATTCATATTAATCACAGGGTCTTTAAAAAGAATGAAGACAGTTTTCAAATATACACAAATGGGGTGAGAGACAGCTCAACAGTCAAGAGCACTGGCTGTCCCTCCAGCAGACTCAGGACCCACAAGGCAGCTCTGTAACTCCAGTCCCAGGAGATAGGATACCTATTCTGAACCCTATGGACACCAGATACACATATAGTACTCAGAAATACATTTAGCTGAAAATACCTATACAAATAAAATAAGTTGAAAGAATACATGTATACACATAAATAAGGATGAGATACCTATGGAAGCATATCTGAAGTTAATTCCAAAATTTTTTCTGAAAACACCAATAAAACCTTTAAAACAATTCAATAAGGAAAAAGAGTGTGTCAACTTATAATCATTTGTATTATTAGCAAAAAGTTAAAACATAGAACTAGACATGAGACATACACATGAGTATATCTGTAAACAACTGCTATGTGAAGGTTGTAAATTCATAAATTTTTACCATTCTACTTCTTACAAAGATAACAGATTTATGTTCAATTAATTTTTTTCTATTATATGAATTAATTTATTAATTTATGCACATGTTTGCAAATGTTGAGGGGTTTTTAAGACAATGTTACTTTGTATATCTTTAGCTGTCTCAGAAAAAGCTCTGCAGGCCAGGCTGGCCATAAACTCAGAGAGGTCCGGCCTGCCTCTGTCTCCTGAATACTGGGAATAAAAGCATGTACAACTATTTCATGTCCATGAAATACTGAAAGACACTATTTATAAAGCTGCAGAGATAGCTCAGCACAAAGAGCCACCTGTTCCCTCCCAAACCTGATGAGCTTATTTTGATCCCTAAGACAGGGTAGAAGAGAACTAACAGAATGTAGTATCAATTCTGCAATTTTGATTTCTTTCAAAAAACAGAGAAATATTTAAGAATATATTTCCCCTTTGATCCCAGGTATAGGATCTGACACTGCTCTGGGCTGCCTCAGCAGCTGACTATGATTTGCTTCCTGCTCCAGCAGAAGTGTGGTTTTTTGCCAGCTACAAGTAGCTTCTATGACTGTGAAATCTGGAATTCTGTGAACTTTGCAGAGGGTATATAAATGCAATATAGCCCCCATAGTTGGGATCGATGGTTGGTCCTTTAGGAAGGCTGTTTTCGGTTTGTTAGCCATGGTCAAAGAAAAAAACAAAAGGAAAGAAAACAGATTCAGTAATATTCTCCCCTCTATCCATCTTTCGCTCCTATCTAGTGAGAGGAAGTAAAAGGGGGAGGGACCACCACAAAGAGTGGGAAACGAACAACCCACAAAACAAAAACCAGCTACACCTACCAGTTTATCTACTTACCCCTAGCTCCCCACACACAAACTCTGTTAAAATATATATATTTATAAATATCTACTAAAGAAGAAACAGAAGTTTTCAGAAGAACAGCCTAGAAGACATAAAGAGGAAAATGTATACAGAGAAATAAGAGACAGGCAATCTCTGAGGCCAACCTGCTAAGTCCCCCAGTCAGTCAGGGCTACACTCTTGAGACCCTTTTTCAAAGGAGGGGCAAGATACATGGACAAAGTCAAAGAGATTTGATTATTCGGAAGGTAATATGGCAAGCACAGACGCAGAAGGAGTGGGAAGTGCTGTTATATTTTTAAGTCAAATCCATCACTTGTGTCAGTTTGAAGACATTTTAAAATGTTACACTGCATTTCTCCAATTTTGGTCATAATCATGTTTCATATTTTTCTGAATAAAACTGTTTAGGTAAGAAATATATCTGTGTGTGAATGTTTCTAATGAATTTATATAATACCTCAAGAATCACAGAGTTATGAAATGTATATAGAAATACATACATTGGCAATGCATGCTTCAATAGTCTGGACTGTCCTTTTCAATAGGACTTTTGCAAGGTCAAAGGACTGTTTATTTAAGTTCTGAAAAACAAAAACATGAAAAATTCAAATGAATTGGTGAACTGATGAGACAACATCATTTGAACAATAACTATTCAAATCTACCAAAGTATGAAAAAAGTTAAGGGAATTCCATTCATGGTTTTACACAGATGATGCCAATGAACTCAACAAATCAAATACTACGTTACATTAGACAGGCAGCCAAAAGTCCAACCTATATAAAACAGATGTCAAGGTTTCTGAGTCTAAATGTTAACCACCATAAACTTACAACACACATTATTCTAAATACACTCTCTCC
Source organism: Apodemus sylvaticus (assembly GCF_947179515.1). Classification (NCBI taxonomy): domain Eukaryota; kingdom Metazoa; phylum Chordata; class Mammalia; order Rodentia; family Muridae; genus Apodemus; species Apodemus sylvaticus. The sequence continues at coordinate 44,634,252 of NC_067482.1, read as the reverse complement.
TAAACCCAATCCATCATGCTAAATATTTCATTCTTTTATCAATGTGTGCTTGAAGAAAAATCTTGGAGATGTCACTCAGTGGTATAATTGATCAATTACATAACATTTATGAGGCCCTAGATTCTAATTCCTGAACCGCAAACAGGAAGAAGTTGGGAAGGCCTTTAACTGTATTTGTATGATCTTCCCACGCTTTTTTGAGACAGGATCCTCACTATTTAGTACTGGCTGGCTAGGCAGTTACTAAACAGGTCAGCTGGCCTCACAGATTTGCCTGCCTCTGTCTCCTAGGTGTCTGTAGTAAAGCTGTGAGCCATCACACTCACGTTACTTGTTTCTGAAATGAGGAATACTATGTTAGTGGAAGTCCCAAGGCACTATAGCAAATTAAGAATATAAGAAAGATGGTACCAGCTGGGTGGTGGTGGCGCACGCCTGTAATCCCAGCACTCTGGAAGGCAGAGGCAGGCGGATTTCTGAGTTTTAGGCCAGCCTGGTCTACAGAGTGAGTTCCAGGATAGCCATGGCTACACAGAGAAACCTTGTCTCAAAAAAGCCAAATCTTAAAAAACAAAACAAAACAAAACAAAAACCAAAGTACCCACTGCATATATTGAAATTTTAAAAACTTATTGAGAAAAAAAATTTAAGTATACCTGTTAACACCTATGTTAACACAGATTCTACTAAATCTATGAAATAGATTCAATCTTATTCATCTTATACATCTCAAAAAGAAGCTAGAAAGCACAACAGGCCAGTGGTTGAGAGCACTGGCTGCTTTTGCAGAAGATAGGAGTTGTATTCCCAGCACTCACATAGTGCCTCCTAACTGTCTGTGACTCCATACCCTCTGCAGGCCTCTGCAGCACTGCATACACATAGTTCATAGACATATATGTAAGTAAACACCCATATACACTAAACAAACAAAAACTTTTTAAAGTACTTAAATCAATGTATCTTCTAAAAATAATAGTTATAAGAGTAATATGACTAATTGTAGGGACAGAATAGGAATTACGATATAAAATTGTAAATGGGCAAAACCAGCAACTGATTTCTTTAAGTAAGCTTATCTTTTAATACTGTGATTCCATACAGACCTTGTGTGCAGGAATGAGGTTGATAAGAATGGAATCCAATAATTCTTGAGTAACTCCATCACCTTCCATGATGATAGAGCTCATCAAGTCTAACATGTGCATTTGTACCTTCGTATTGTGGCTATTGCTAAAAAAGAAGAAAAAATTAAGGCATATAGAAAAGACAAACTTCCCAGGTTTTTTCTTTCATGTACTTGTTTGTTTACTGGTGACAAAGTCTTGTTATATAACCCAGGTTGATCTCAAACTCTAACCCAGGTGATGTTGCACCTCCTGGCAAGTCCTAAGTGCCAACTGTTAAAATTTCCAATTTAAAGCAATAATCCTGGAACCTAGAGGCACGGACCTGTAACCTTAGCTACTCAGGAGACTGAGAAGAGTAAATCACAGTTTAAGGACGGATGAACTTATTAGGCAAGAGTCTCCCTAGGGGAGAGAACAAAGTTGGGACATACAGTCCAACAGCAGAGCATTTGCCTAGCACATATAAAGCCCAAAACCCAATCACAATACAACATAAACAATCTCAAGTGTAAAGAGACTTTTACTTAAGGGATTCGTGCTGACAATGGCAAAAATTTCAACTGTCATATTTACTCCCCCCACCAACGCCTATTGTGTGCAATAACTGAACCATGTTATTATACTCTACCAGAACAAATACCACTCTAATTTGTAATAAAATATCCCCAACAACTAACTTATCTGTATATACTCACACACAATAAGAAAATAAAATGTATAGTCTACAGAACAATGTAACCTGTATCTATAGTATAAATACAGACTTAAAGCAAAATTGAAAGACTGAATATCTAAAGGGTTTTAAATGTTTTTCCTGAAATTAAAAACAAAAACCAGACCCATCTAGCATTTAACAATTAATGAAAACAGAAACTTTTAAAAGTTGGGGGGGGGGGGGCCTGCCACAGTTACAGTTTCCACAACTCTAAGAAAGGCATGTGCAGTCCAAATTACATTATACACTTTACAAAATGTCATCTATGAAGGACTGTTGAGTGCAGTTCTCAACCTGTGTATCTGTGTGTGTGGCAGAGGAAATGAGTTGGATATTTAGCTTGATACAAAACAACACAAAACAAAATTCCGAGTACTTGGTTCTCAGATATAAGTATATGAAGAGAAAGAAGAGTGCAGAGAAGAAACATGGAAGAGACCTTCAAGTCATTCCAGGCCAAGCTTAGTGGTGCACAGCTTTAATCTCAGTGCTCAGGAGGCAGAGGTACAGGCAGAAGTGGATGCGAGGCCAACCTGATCTACATAGACCAGCATCACAGTGAGATTCTGTCTCAAAAACAAATGTTTTTCAAAGATCTCACCAATCTAAATCAGTAAACTTAAAAAGACTTTCTCTTCCAGCTAGATGTAGTAACAAGACTATATTTGACCTGTATTTGAAACAATTAAAAACCGAGCAAAATACAAAAACAATCCTGTTCTGATATGGGGTAGCAAGCACACACTGGTGTGAGAAAAAAAATCAGCAGCTTACAACTTTCATAGTTCTGAGCTATGAAAGCTAACAGGCTATAGCCCAAGGAAGACAGCCATAGTGGACTGACAGTTCTCCCCAGAGTCCACACAGAATAAAGTTGCAGAGCTGAGTATCAGAGGGCAAAGAAATACTGATAAATCAAAATCAAAGAATCAAGGGCTTAATGATCAGCATATGCACGTGGGAAAGTTCCTTGCAAACAGAATGAATTGGACTCCTTATGAGAGTCTGGAAGAGGAATCAGAAGAGGATAAGCCCAGAGTCTAGAGACTCAAGGAGCTCCAAGGATAAAATCAAAGTTCTACCATATATCATAATCAAGTTTCCTGAAATGAATTAACAAAGAAAAAGGCTTCAAAGTATAGAGTAAATTTGTGTAGATAAGGTTAAAGGAAGAACAAAATCAGTACTTTCACAAATTGCTGAGGTTAGTAACCATAAATTTCAAAGTGGAAGCCTATGAAATGGTGGTACAAGGCAAACAGTAGTTACGAATTGTTCATTTTAATTAATTTATTTTTGGTATTTATGTGTTGATCTATGTGTACCATGGTGTGTACAAATACTCATTTGAGCATGTGTAAAAGATGGAACAAACTCTACAGTCAATCTTCACAAGCCACCAACTATTTACGTGGGAGGGTCTCATGATGACTCACCAAGAAGGCTGTCTGGCTATAGAACCCCAAATTTGGTCTGTTTTCATTTAGCCAGCATTGGGATTACTAGCATGTGCTTACCTGGCTTTTCTGTGGCTCAAACTCAGTTCTTCATGTTTGTGATTACTTTACCAACTGAGTAATCTCCCCATCCACTGTTCCTGTATGCCACATTACAATGATGTTCCATCCATGAAGACATGGAATCTATCTGACCAATCCTTTATTCTGGGCTTGCCTATATATCTACAAAAGCACTCTTTCATAAGCAACCACACAGAACTACATGCTGAAAGGTTTCTTTTGGATATAATTAATAAAAGTATCTGCTTCTTCCTACATGTTTTAATGTGGTAGAAAATTCAAAATTAATACAAGACATTTGCCACAATACTTTAAGACACATCTCATAGATGTTTTGTATAAACAATAAAACTACTAGATGAAAATCAGTTTGGTCTCTCCTAACTGCTAACTATAGTGATCTTCTACTAGTTTCTCTATTCTATGAAAAGCTGACTTAAGCGATGTTTATGACTTAATAGAGTCGGGATATAGTTCAATGGTAGAGCACTTGCCTAATATCTAGCAAGTGTGAGTCCCTGGATCTCATCTCAACAGTTTGACAATACAAATATTACTTACTTACATACAAATATACATTCAAACATGCACACATAACTAATTCCAAAATAAGCATAGATTATCAAAGTCAGCAAGTGAATGGACTTACCTGTTCTGCTCCACAGTACTTTGTTTCATGTCTTATGACTTTTATACAGCAATGCTATTGCTTGTACCAGTTGTTTCTCCCAAAGGGTGAAACAGGAGGGGTGAGATACCTCCTTCTGAGTTATTGGTTAGGGAAGCCCTAGAGCCATGTCCAACAACAGAGTATTTCCATTGCTCCTGACTGCCCATTATAACTAGATGATAAGAGTCTACCACTCAATATACCTTGGTTGAAGGGCAAAAAGAAATCCAGGTTGGAACTGATGTGAAAACTTCCCTCCTCATAGCTAGCTTTCATAGTGCCAGAAGGTTCTATGCGCACAGTTTGGAGAGAACAGTGTCATGAAAATTATGAGAACAGTCAGCTTGGATCTGAGGCCTGTCCCAAGGAGAAAACACATGTCCAGTATAATAAATCTGGTCTAAAGCACATGGCTCAGAAATTCATAACCCCTGAGGATGATAGGTGATAAGAACCCACTCTTGTTGTTTTGCTAAATAGACATGTGGTCAAACTGTGGCCTTAGTCTTTATGTTTATACCCACAGATCAATGCTGCTCTGAACCTTGCCCAGAGAAGCTTCTAAAGTAGGCAACAGTTAAATGCAGAGTCATAACTAGTCAAAGTACTGAGACTAAGTGATGGTTGCATGCCCAGCTCTAAGTGAAACACTTTTAGCGTTCACCGCTCTCTCAAACCAACACCTGAGGAACATCAAGGAAGAGGGATAGAAAGCATTTAGGGGGGTGTGGCTGGGGAGGGGGAGGTGCTGTCGACGCTATCTTCTGAATATGGTGTGCCTACTGTACTACACTATGGTTACCTACACAAGATCAAACCAACAGTAACATTCAATATTCTAGCAGGAAGGACTATAGGACCCAGTGGATCACTGGGGTGGGAGTGGGGGTGGGGTGTGAAAAAGAAGGACATAGGGTGTGTATCCTGTAGGTAAATATGACCTGTATGTGTGAAATTGTGAAATTAAAATTAAATTTTAAAAACTCCAAGGACTCTTAATTTATTTAGTTCCTCTAATATTATTTAGCCTCAAATGTACAAAAAGACTCAGAAAACACAAAAAATTAATCTATACCATAAATTTAAAGAAGCAATGTAAAGCCTGGTGTGCTGGCTCAATCCAAATAATCCCATCACTCAGGAGGCTGACAGGAGACTGCTGCAAACTTAAGGCCAGCCTAGCTATTTAAAGTCCCAATTCTCTCAGTTATAAAGTAGGCATTATCTCAGGGAAATAAATAATTAATTAAAACAATGTCAAAAACAGCTCTCAAGCAACAGGGTTTCTTTACCTCTTTGCAATCAATTTTCTATAAATCTAGAAAGTTTTATATATTGAGTAATGACACATTAATACATAAAGAAAAAGCTTAAAAGAAACTTACTTGATTACTGAGAAGAGAGTTCTAAAAAGTTGAATAAAAATTTCATTGCAGTCTTCCAACTCAAAGCAGATGTTATATGATTTAACCCAAGCTAAATTCTTAAATCAATAAATAAAAATAATTGGTTAATCACATATATGTAGAACGGTTGTTAATCAAAAGCACACTCGTGCAATTTAATTTTAACAAGTAGGATTCTTTATAGTAAAGTCTACGAAGACTCAATGTACACAATTATAAGTCATTTTAATCTTTAAATACATGGCTGGTTGGCTGGTGGCAAACTTTCAAGCTGAAAAGTACTAAATAGGGCTGGAGAGATGGCTCAGCAGTTAGTTAAGGGCACTGACTACTCTTCCGGAAGTCCTGATTTTAAATCCCAGCAACCACATGGTGGCTCACAACCATCCATAATGCGATCTGATGCCATCTTCTGGGGTGTCTGAAGACAGTTACAGTGTGTACTTACTTACATATAATAAATAAATAAATCTTTTTTAAAAAGTACTAAATAGTTAGGAACACATATATATATATAAATATATATATACCTACACATACATATAAATTGGAATTAACTATAAATCCATTTATAAATTGGAATTAAAAATATCAAATTATTTTTTTCAGAAATTATACAGTTAACTTTTTAAAATACAAGAAAACTGATTATTTTATTTTCCTTATGAAACATAAGACAGTTATTAAGTAAGCTATATATAAAACAATTTCACTTTACATCATAGTTATACAAATATTTAACATGGAATTATATTTATTAAATAAAGTTATTTTACCTCTAATAAATAAAAATATCTATTAAACTGTGGACTCTTTGTATCCTCCAAACCTTTTAATTGTCTGGTAATAAAGAGAAATATGTCCTGTTAAATAAAAAAATGAAAAGAATATTAACTTAGACATTATTACTTGTCATTCTGTAATATCTACATGTACACAGAGGTATAGATATAAAAAAGTAATTATAAACTACAATAAAGAATGTTCTCCTTTGTTTGAATGTTGTGGGACTGCCTATTCCATGCCTAAATGGATGAAAAAGATTAGCATAAACAAAATATCCTTCGGAAATAACACTAAAGACTGTTACTTCTACCATACGGTAGGGCTTCTCATTTAAGAAAATGATCTTACTACATGCGTGTCTATAATAAAGCTTCTGGTCACCCTCTGCCTGTGCTTTCATCATGGCAAACACTTTCTCCATTTTTAATGTATTTAATGAGTCTTTTCATTACTACGCCTAATAGTTAAGCAAGTAGCTTTCAGCCCATGGTTCTGAATGTATGTGTGACAACAAAGTTGTACTGAACAAACCCAAGGCATTGACCTGAGAGCTGATGATAGTGTTTTATTCCTTCATTTTTTAAAGGTATTTTCATTGAAAATAGCATTAGTATGGTACAAAATGACTTATTGTGATCCTTACAGTGGAAACTGGTAATGTATTTTGTGGTTTTCCTTATATACATACTCATGATAAAGTTTATTCTATGAACCAGGCACAGTAAGAAATGAACAAAAGTAACCACAAATTAAAAAAAAAATGTCATTAAGGTTATAAAAGGGGTCATCATTAAAATAAGTATGACCTGAATATGCACAACACTAAGACACTACTCCAGTTCTCAGGTATCCAAGGCAGCCTGCCATATGACTGACAAGCAGATGGCTTATGTCTCATGAGGAATAAAACATGACTTTCATGATAGTCCTCAAGACACTATTCAACTGAAACTTCATGGAATGTTATTTCTGGACTTTCCCAGCTAATATTCTGGAGTATGGTTGATCACAAGTGATTGAAAGTATCGAAGGAGAAACCAAACGGACAGAAGGGCAATACTGACTGTACTTAAAAGGAGAGACAACAGCTTGGCATTCACTGTTCTTCCTAGAGAATTTGAGTTTAACTCCCAGCACCTACATCTGATGGCTCACAACCAACTGCAACTCATTTCACAATATCTAACACCCTCTTCTTATCTCTGTGGGAAATCTATGTATGCAATGCACATAAACTCATGCAGGCACATACATATACATAAATAATAAATAAAACTTTTAAAAAGTCACTCCAAGGTTTCCAATTTCCCTAATAATTATTGAAAAATAATATATAAATACAGTTCAATAAATCGATTTAAAAATCATTTTAACTATTTTGAACAAAGAAAGACCACCAAACGAGCAGTTTCAGATATTTAATATTCAGCATTTAACAACCTGTAAGGGAGACATTATGCGAGTGGGTAATCCTAGAATATTACTGTTTTGCAAATTATCATTAAACCATTCCTTATCCTTTGTAACTATCCAACTGGGCCTTCTGATAGTCTATCAGGAGGGTTAGATATGAACAGACCAGGACAAGCTACCTTCAAAGCCTCATTCTAAACCAGTCATTTCTATAGATAATAAATAATTAAAGAAAACTATGATCACAACTCACAAAAATAAAAGTAAAGTTATTTTGTAAGCATTCTATTTACCTTAAGTTTATCATGGGAAGTATATGGAGCTTCTGGGGCATAGATTCGAAAGATATCAGCCAAACAACATGCTACAAGAAGGCGCACATCTTTATTAGGGTTCCTGAGAAAGAATTCAGATGCAAGATGCAAGGCTAGTGGGAGATACTGCTGCTTTTCTTCTTCTGAATCCTGGTCCATATCCATAAAAGTTTTCACGACCATCTGTAACAACATCACATCAGCCTGTAACACTCAGTGATCAGTTAACAGACACCCTCCTCCCCTGTGTTCTGTAACCTAGGAAAAGGGAGCTGCAGTTGTGTAGGTTAGTGGCAGAGCACAGAAAGTCTTGGGTTCACTCCCAACCACCACAAGCATGCGCCCACACACGCACCCTAAAAAATAAAAGTATAGTCATACAAAGCATGGCCACAAAGAACCCTATAAAAACCAAGCATCAACCTGTGGATTACCAAACACCTATCTGTGTTTACACCACATTTTCTTAACAAGAACTTAAAGGCGTGTACTAGGGACTGTCCTGAGCATTTCCTTGCTAAGTAATCAGCACCCTCCTCCCAGCTTCTTTGGATTCTCATGCAGTGGAAACTAGATGTATGTCCACATGCTTGGCTTTCACCATTCACACCTAACTTAACTACAAAGGTTTTGATACCATATACTTAACTAATCTGACATATAGCATCTTTTATATCATTTTTACTTTATAATCAAAGTTGCATTACACAGGCTCCTTCAACCTACTTCGTTTGAAATTGTATTAGCCTTTATATAATAAAAATCCATATTTAAATGTCTCATGTAATTGTATTTTTGATAGAAAATTTGCATTGTAAATACCTTCTGCTGAGTTTAAGGCCAACCTGAGCTACAGAGCTAGCTGCAAGCCCGTCTGAAATACATAGCAAGACTCAATCTTATTTCTACTTTTCAAAGCACACATGAAAGGTATATACTTGCTAGCTAACAAACCCACCCTCAATGAAGCACCTTGAAACAATAATTATGTATTCATCACACAGTTAACATTGGGAACGTGGTTTAAGCCAAGCTTGGAATTTCTCAAGAGGCTGCACTATGACAGAGATAATGCTGTCTGAAGCCTCGAGTGAGTCTGCAGGGCATTTCAGTAGTAGCTCCCAATTTGTGACTCTAATTTGCATTAATGTGTGAAAATAGTGATGTCCTCTCCATGGCCTCTCTAAGCAGCTACAAACTAAGCAAGTGGCATGACTTCTGCAATGTCCTCATAGTGAAGTCAGACCTACTCTGTGCTAGAAAGAACTTCACAAGGAACATAAGAAAACAGATAGCTGGGGGCTGGAGAGATGGCTCAGAGGTTAAGAGCATTGACTGTTCTTCCAAAGGTCCTGAGTTCAAATCCCAGAAACTACATGGTGGCTCACAACCATCCTTAATGAGATCTGATGCCCTCTTCAGGTGTATCTAAAGACAGCTACAGTGTACTTACATATAATAAATAAATCTTTAAAAAAAAAAAAAAGAAGAAGAAGAAGAAAAGAAAACAGATACCATTTGAAGGAACCTTCTCCTCCCCACCCCAGAAGACAGGGTTTCTCTGTGTAGCCCTGGCTGTCCTGGAATTCATTCACTCTGTAGACCAGGCTGGCCTAGATCTCAGAAATCCACCTGCCTCTGCCTCCCAAGTGCTGGAATTAAAGGCAAATGCCACCACTGCCCGGCTTGAGGCAACCTTTAAGACTATTATAATATACTGGTTATATTTAAGTCAACTTGACACAAACTAGGTTCATCCAGGAAGAGTCTTATAATTTTTTTTAACTTTTAAAATTTATTTTTTTGTGTGTATTAGTGTTTGACCACATATGTCTTTGCTGCCTTTGGAGGCCAGAAGAGGGCACTGGATTCCTAGAAATTGCAGTTACAGGTGATTGTGAGCTGCCGCTTGGGTGCTGGGAACTAACCTAGGTCTTTTGCAAGAACAGCCACTGTTCTTAACTGCTAAATCATCTCTCCAACCCAGGGAACAAAATCTTTTTCTTTGTTTCTCTTTAATCCACATAGTGAGTAACAGCAAGGACTATGTAAAGAGATCCTACCTCAACCTCCCACCCCCAAAAGAAACATACATAGGTGGGAAAAATATAAAAGATATTATCGCAGATAATTTCCATAAGCTGAAGACTCGGGTGCTAGAAAGATGGTATGGTGGTTAGGAATACTTACTGTTCCTGCAGAAGGTCTGAGTTAGGTTCCTAGCAACCATGCTGGTCAGCACATAAGCATGTATAAACTCTAGTTCCAGGAAATGCAGTGCCCACTTCAGACCTTTGCAGGCACCAGACACATGGTATACATAGATGCATGCACACAGTAAAACATATAAACACGTAAGAAAACTTAAAAGAGAATGATGAAAATACAGTTGAGGAGGAGAAAAGAAATGGAGCGAGAACATTTTGTGTGTTGCATGAATGAATCACTTGTTAATAGAAGGTGGGACATCAAGGTGGAAAAAAGATTCTGAAAGCCAGGTGCAGAGGATTTGCCTGGAAACGTGGAAAACAGAAGCATGGGAATTGAGCAGAGGTAAACAACTAGGCACATGGCAGAACCTAGACTAGACTAAATGGAATATTAAGTTATGATCTAATTGGAAAACCAACCAAAACATAATTATGGCCAAGGTGCTTGAAAATACATTTTGAGTATCAAGAGTCGTTATTCTGGCAGCTTGGAACTGGGAGGAAAACTCATATCTAACAAAGGAGAAAAGCTGGGCAGAGGTGGCGCACACCTTTAATCCCAGCACTTGGGAAGCAGAGGCAGGAGGATCGCTGAGTTCAAGGCCAGCCTGGTCTACAGAGTGTGTTCCCGGACAGCCAGTGCTACACAGAGAAACCCTGTCTTGAAAACCCAAAGGGGCGGGGAGGGGAGAAAGAAAAGGAGGGCAGCATCAGGCTAGAGATGTACATAGATAGCTCAGCAGCTTACAGAGAGCTTGCCTAGCATGCACAAGCCCTAGTTCAATCCCCAGTACCATGTAATCAGATAACCAGATAAAGTGGTGCACACCTGTAATTCCAACTCTTGGGAGGCAGAAGCAAGGGGATCATTAGTTGAAAGCCATCCTTGACTAGCATAACCAGTTAGTGCTATGCCAGCCAGGGGTACATGACACCCTACCTCAAAACTAAAATATGGAGTCTTGTCCAGTCTGTCCTGAATACTTTGCTAAGCCATTGTTCTGTCTCAGACTCCTAAGTATCTGTAACTACAAGGTCATCTTACTGTACCCAGGGTATTTTTAAATACTTAACTGAAAATATCACATAAAAATTCATGAACAAGCCCAGGATGGTAGAGTACCCCTTTAATATCAGCACTAAGGAGGTAGATGCAGGTGGTACTGTGTACCACCATCTGAGGAAGAACTCATAGATCTCTGTGAGTTCAAGGCCAGTCTGGTCTATAAATTATATTAAGACTACCTTAAAATTAAAGCTGGAAAGATGGTTCACTGGTTAAGATACTGCGTGCTCTTTGAAAGAACCTGTGTTCAATCCCCTGCATCCACATAGTGGCTCACAACTATCTGTAACTCAATTTAGGGGATCCAATGTCCTCTACAAGCCTCCAAAGGCTTTGCACACAAAACACTCTACTCATAATTTTAAAAAATAAAAATTGGAAATATCTATTCATCAAAAAGTAAATGAAAAGTGGGCATGGTGGTGCATGCCTTTAATTCCAGAACTCCAGAGGCAGATGTATCTCCATGAGTTCAAGGCTGCCCTAGTATACATCTCCAAACCAAGGCTACACAGTAAGACTTTATCATGAAACAAATAGATAAAAATCTGACAACTCATTCATATGGTATACTCATATAAATGAATGCCAGCTAGCAATTAAAAGAATGATGGAAGCCGGGCGGTGGTAGCGCACACCTGTAATCCCAGCACTCTGGGAGGCAGAGGCAGGCGGATTTCTGAGTTTGAGGCCAGCCTGGTCTACAGAGTGAGTTCCAGGACAGCCAGGGCTACACAGAGAAACCCTGTCTCGAAAAAACCAAATCCAAAGAAACAAAAAGATGGAGATAATTACATGTATTAATCTTTAAAATATGATGCAATGACACCTGACACAGTGAACAGAAAAAGATTAAAAGGAGAAGGGCATAAAACTCTTGGGTATGACAGGTCTTCATCATCGTGACCATAGTAGTGATGTTAAGAATGACTATACACACACACACACACACACACACACACACACACACACACTCTGAATAAATATATACATCAAAGCTTATTAAGTAGATGTCATGACATCAATTCTCTGACACCAAGTGAGTGACTGTCCTGCAACACCCAAAAGCTTTCCAGAGTTAGTGTAGATCATCTCACCATTTAAAAGGTAAACTTCTGGGGTTAGAGAGATGGCTCAGCTGTTAAGAGCAACTGACTGTTCTTTCAGAGGTCCAGTCCAATTCAATTTCTAGCAACAACATAGTAACTCACAACCTTATATAATGGGATTTGATTCCCTCTTCTGGTGTGCAAGAAGCCAGAACACTCATATACATAAAATATGTGACTAAAGGAATGCTTAAAAGGTAAATTCTTCACCAGACTCCCCTCAGCCACTTCAGATACCAGCCAAAAGTCTTGTGGAAACACAGTACTTCTGATAAACAGAAGTACTGTGTTTCTGGAACAGCTATGAATCTAGGCTTTGCTACAACTCTTTCAGGTTCAATAATTTGCTAGAAGAATAAACAATATGTATCATTTACAAGATATAACTCAGAAATAGTCAAACTGAAGGGGCAGTGCACTTAAACTGAAAATTACTTTTAAGAAAACATATAGGCCTGTATCTGTAATTTTAGTACCTGGGATTATGAGGTGTTCACTATAAATTGAAGGATAGCCTGATCTACCTAGTGAATTCCCAGTCAGACACCAAGGTTTTGTCTTAAAATTAAGCAAAAGAGCTCTTACTCTCTTATTCAGTTTCCTGCTTGCTTCTCCCTTGCCCCCTCTTGGGCTCGTCTCCCTTCCCCCATCTCCACGTGGTCATGGCCGACCTATAATTCTCTACTCTCTTCTCTCTGGCTCTACTCTCTCTGCCTCTTCTCTCTCTCTCTCTCTCTCTCTCTCTCTCTCTCTCTCTCTCTCTCTCTCTCTCTTGTTTTTGAGACAGGGTTTCTCTGTGTAGCCCTGGCCGTCCTCGAACTCAGAAATCCACCTGCCTCTACCTCCCAAGTGCTGGGATTAAAGGCATGCACCACCACTGCCCGGCTCTACTACTCTCTTAACTCGCCTCTCTATGCCCTAAATAAACTCTATTCTATGCTTTAAAAAAAAAAGTCTCCCAGAGTGAAGCTAATAGCCTAGTATTCATTTGCTTCTCTGTCGCTAACATGACGCACTCACCACACCAACTTGGAGGGAAGAGTTTATTTGTCTTACATTTCCAAGTCACAGTCCATGGGTAAGGAAGTCAGGACAGAAGCAAGAGCAAGAAAGAATGATGCTTACTGGCTTGCTCAGTTTCCTCCCAACTTCCTTTTCTTTCTTGTGACAAGATCACACTATAAAGCCCTGGCTGGCCTAGAACTCACTATATATAGCTCATGCTGACCTCAAACTCAAAAGATCTCCTCTTCACTCTGTCTCCCAAGTACTGGGAGTCTGCTAGCTTTCTGAGAGTCAACTGTCTTGTCCTTGACATTGATCTATCGTTTGTTCTATTTGTAAAGTGAATAATCATTATTTAAAGTCTTTTTGCTTGTACATGAAATGAAAACATTGGTTGGTTTCTTTCTCTTTAATTTCTTTTGTTGTTAAATGGATTAAGACTGAGAGGATGGTTGAAATGTAAGTAAATAAAATATCCAATAGGATTTTTTTTTCTTAAAAAAAAGTAATGAGAGGATGGGGAAAAAAAGAGTCTAGAAAACATGTATAACTCTAAAAAAGAAGGATGGAATTCATTATGGTGTAAAACTGTGAGAGCCCAAGGAAAATCAACAGAGAAATTCCCTAGAAACAAGACGAAAAGGAGACTATCAAGGAAGACAGGACAATGGCCAAGAACCAGAAGCAAGGCTTTCCTAACACCAGGTCTCGCTCCATTAAGTAGCCAGTTCTTTGAATAGCTCAACAAAACTAACAACTCTAGCTAAATTAACCAAGAAGAGATGACCACATTCAAATTCAAATGAAATATATTTCTGACTGTACAAAAATAAAAGATTATAAAATACCAACAAGTTACATAACAGATAAAAATTCCTATGAAGCCAAAATCTACTAAGTTAACAAGAAAAACAGAAAAATGTGAACAGATAGTAATGAAAAAACTACACAAGCCAAAGCCCAGGTTTCATTCTTGCTAAGTATTATTTACTAAGTGGTTAAAGAGTACTAATTCTGCCAAAAAAGTAAAGGACAGTTTCAGATCAATTTGAGAAATTAACCTTATTTAAACAAGACACGAATATCACAAAAAGTTACTATCTCTCATAAATATAAAAATCTCTAACAAAAATACTGACAAACCAAATTCAGCAACTGTTTGCTAGTTGGATTTTGTTTTTTGTTTGTTTTCCTTTTGTTTTGTTTTTTTCTTCAAGACAGGGTTTCTCTGTGTAGCCCTGACTGTCTTAGAACTCAATTTGTAGACCAAGCTGGCCTTAAACTCAGAAATTGCCTTCAGAGTCTTGGAATTAAAGGTGTAAACCACTACCACCAGGCTATTGGTTATTTTTTTGTCACCTTGATACAAGCTAGGGTAATCAATGGGGAAAATGCCTCTATCAGATTGGCCTGAAGGGCAAATCTGTGGGGGCATTTTCTTGATGATGATTTAGGAAGCTCTAGCCCACTGTAAGGAAATCCTCAGGATAAGAAGTCCTAAGTTGTATAAGCAGAGAATGCAGAGAGCCAGGCACACTGTTGCATGCCTTTGGTCCCTGTACTTGGGAGATAGGGACAAACAGATTTGAGTTCCAAGCCAGCCTGGCCTACACAGTAAATCCCAGGACAATTAGAGCTACATACTGAGATCCTGAGTAAACCATGAAGTACAAGACAGCACACAGCACTGCCCTATGGTCCCTGCTTCAGACTCCTCCCCTACTGGAGTTAAGACTTCCTACCTTGCCTTCCCTCAATGATGGACATGGAAGTCAAATAAACCTGTTCTCGCCAAGCTGGTTTTGGTTGTAGAGTTTACCACAGCAATAGAAAGCAAACCAGAACACAAATATATAAAATTATTTACAAGGACAAAGTGGGATTTATATCAGGAATGCAAGGTTAGTTAATATCTGAACATCACGCAACAAAGTACATATTATTACAATATAAAACAAAACATGAAAAGATGCAGAAAAAGTATTTCACAAAATCTAAAATTTATTGATGAAAACAAAAATACACATACTCAATAAGTATGAGGGTGAAGATGTTTCCTTTATGGGATTCTGTGAGAGAGAAGAATCAAAGAAAAAAAGGAGAAACTATGTTCTGAGGAATATATTGGAATCAACATGGAAGTGACAAGACAGCTAAAAGGCATGGGAACCAGAAAAGCAGCCTAAGAAATGTAGGACGCAGTCTGTAAATTACTCCTCCAATTCTATCAATCCAGGGTGAGGGGCTGAAGACAAAACCAAAAGCTAAAACTTGCAGCTCTGATAGTCTTAACGACCAGAGAGACCCACACTTCTCAGAAAGCTTAAATCCAGTGTAGAGATGTACGTGTGACAGCGATTCCTCCTGCAATAACAGACAAGCACTGGACAAGAAAATGACTTACTGCTGCCCCCATAGCTCAGAATGTGCTGGCTCAGCACCATCATCACAGAGGGACCTTCTGTTTTTGCTTTAGTTTGTTTTTGAGGACTGAGCTATTCTAGAAACCTAGAAACAAGTCAGGTAACCTAAGGACATCAGGCCACAATTTACAGATGAAGAAAAACCAGAGAGGCAGCTATGAAGAGGGAAAGGATTGGCTGTGGGTCTACGGAGAAGCTGGAACACCAGAGAGCTCAGGCTATGGAGCTTAGGTTATTGGTGATCCTAGCCTTGGAATCAAAGAGCAATCGCCCGTGCTCTGAGCCATGTCAACACTGCCCTGCTTCTGGCACTACCTCACTACCAAGTAGAGTGTGCTGCAAGGCTGGACTAAGAGCATAAGCCCAAACCTGGAGAATCTGGATCACTGCATTTCTGTGGCTTCCTCCCTTAAAAGAATGTCTTTTTTTTTTTAAATTTATCAGTTAGATTTATATTAGTAAATTCTCAACCAACAAAATGCCTGCATAATGAACTCAAAACTCAATTGATACAAACATAAGAATCACAGGTAGATGGGGCAGATGCACCCCACTTAATATTTAACCATCTAAGAAATCGGCAATACATATGGCTTCCAGGACTGCATAGTTCTGGCCCCTCTTCCTCTCCTATAGGTTCCATCTTATCTCTTCCTTTTCTGTTTCTCCTAAAAGGATGTCTTAGAACTGCACAAGATCTGAAAGCACTAGATCAGCAGACTTAGTGGTTTCCTCGGATCTGCTCCTGAGTAAAGCTCAATGCGGTCTGCTTCCAACACTCATATGTACGCAGAGGACATCCCTCAACTTGGATATCTGCTGCCCCACCCCATCTATCCCCACCCCTACATATGAAAAAGCTAGTAGACTTCATGAGAACCTGACCAGCACACAAGCCTATAGCTTGTTGGAACAAAAAGTGGCAAAGAAATTTCTAAAGTTAATAGTCCCTAAAGATTATAACCAAAAAGTGCATAGGCATTGTACTCAATTTTTTTCTTCCTTTTTCAGTCAAGTAGACACTAAGTAGAGTCACCTGGGAAGAGAGAAATTCAGATGAGGAATTTTCTCCATTAGACTGGCCGAGGGGCTATTTTCTCAGGTGGTAACTACTATAGGCTAGCCCACTGTGCATATTTCTAGGCAGCTAAGCCAACCAGGGGAGCAAAGCCATAAGCAGCGCTCCTCTGTGACTTGAGTTTGTACCCCGATTTTCCTCCGTGAAGAATTGTGATCAGGATATGTGAGACAAGTAACTAACTCCTTTCTTCCTCAAGTTGCTTTTGGTCAACAGTGTTTATCAGAGTACCAAAAGCAATCTAGAAAAAAAATGTCTTATCTACTTTTAGCAAAGTAGCAGCATTAATTAACAACAACAACAAAAAAGCAGGATGTGGTGGTACACACCTTTAATCCCAGCACTTGGGAGGTAAAGATAGAAGGACTAGCAGCTCAGGTCATTCCTGGCAAAACAGTTAAAAGGCCAGTCTGCACTACAAAACCAAATAAATGAGTGAATGAGTGAATGAGATGCAGGGGCTGAAGAGACAGCACAGTGGTTATGAGATTATGAGCACCTGTTGCTCTTACACATTTGGATCCCAACATCCAAGTGGTAGCTCACAAGCATCTGTAATTCCAATTCCAGGGACTTAAAGCCCTTGTCTGACCTCAGGGGACATCAAGCACACATATGGTGCATATAGATAGTAGACAAAACAGTCAACATAAAAATTTTAAAATATATTTAAAAGAAAAAGAAAAAATTCCTAAAAGTAGGAGGCATTAAGATAGACTGGTAAAACAACCCTGAGATTTCACCTCACACCAGTCAGAATGGCTAAGATCAAAAACTCAGGAGATAACAGGTGCTGGCGAGGATGTAGAGAAAGAGGGACACTCCTCCATTGCTGGTGGGGTTGCAAGCTGGTACAACGACTCTGGAAATCACTCTGGCGGTTCCTCAGAAAACTGGGCATGACACTTCCGGAGGACCCTGCTATACCAGAGGATTCCCCGGCATGCAATAAGGACACATGCTCCACTATGTTCATAGCAGTCTTATTTATAATAGCCAGAAGCTGGAAAGAACCCAGGTGTCCCTCAACAGAGGAATGGATACAGAAAATGTGGTATATTTAACACTATAGGATACAACTCAGCAATTAAAAACAATGAATTCATGAAATTCTTAGGCAAATGGGTGGAACTAGAAAATATCATCCTAAGTGAGGTAACACAATCACAAAAGAACACACATGGAATGCAGTCACTGATAAGTGGATATTAGCCCAGAAGCTCGAAATACCTACGACACAATTCACATAGCAAATGATGCCCAAAAAGAAGGAAGGAGAGGCAGGCCCTGGTCCTGGAAAGGCTCAGTGCAGCAGTGTAGGAGATTACCAGGACAGAGAAGTGGGAGGGGGGTGATTGGGGAACAGGGGGAGGGAAGAGGGCTTATGGGACATTCGGGGAGGGGGGAACCAGGAAAGGGGAAATCATTTGAAATGTAAATAAAAAACCATATCTAATAAAAAAACCATTAAGAAAATATATAGGGGGCATAAAATAAAAGAGAGTTAAAAAAAAAAAGATGGATTGATAGGTAAAAGCATGTGCTGTTAAGCTGGGGACATGAGTATGATCTCTGGGATCAATGTGGAAGGGGGGGAGTCCAAGTTGTCCTTACCATCCATGAACACACAGCTTAAATAAGGAAAAAAATGAAAAAAAAAAAACCCTACAAATCCTACAAATAAACATAATAAAAAAAAAAAGCAAAAGACTTTAACAATAAAAACTATTAAAACTGTGAAGAAAAATATGTGAGAAAACAATGTAAGCCTGGAAGGCTGTTCACGCTTAGGACTCAGCAGAGAGTGCTGTGAAACAGTCATGTTACTCAAAGTGACCTACATAGTCAATGCAATCCAAAACTCCAATGACTCATTTTACAGAAACAGGGAAAACAATCCTAAAATTCATATGAAACCTTAAAAGACCCTGAACAGCCAAAGCAAGTCTAAGGAAAAAAAAAGAAAAATTTAATTGATTTTAAATTATACTTCAAAATCACAAACAAACAAAAAGCAGTTTACTGACACAAAACAGATAAGATAACCAATGGAACAGAACAGAGGAGCCAAACATACATCAGTCCACTAACAGTGACCTAATTCTTGACTTTTGACAATGGTGCCAAAAGAATACACTCAAGAAAAAAGATCTTTTTGCTGGGCTTAGTTGTGCATGCCTTTATTTCCAGTACACCAGGGGCAGAGGCAGGAAGCTCTCTGTAGGGAGAATCCCTTGTGCAATGAGTTAAAGGTCAGCCTGGTTGTTGAGTTCTGGACCAGTAGAGCTATACAGTGAGAATCTGTCTCAAACAAATCAAGCCAAAACAAAACAAAGCAAAACAAAGACCTTAATATCCTCCCAATCTACAGATTCAATAGTCATCATCAGAACCTGAGCCATGGTCTGCAGAAGCTGACACACTGACCATAAACTGGGAGGGGCAGACCCGGGAAAGACAAAAGAACTCTGGAAAAAGGGAAAGTACAAGGACTCAACTGACTTCAAAACATTACAATAGTGTGGTATGATGAAAAACATAGAAATTAATGGAAATGGATGAGAATTCTCTTCAATAGAAACTAATTTTCTCTTTTTTTAAAGATGTTATTTGTTTATTTATTCATTTGAAGTGTAGCTGTCTTTGGACACACCAGAAGGCAGCATCGGATTCCATTACAGATGGTTGTGAGCTACCACGTGGTTACTGGGAATTGAACTCAGGACCTCTGGAAGAGCAGTCAGTGTTCTTAACTGCTGAGTCATCTCTCCAACCCTAGAAACTAAGTTTCAACAACAGGCCAAAACAATGGAGAAAAAAAAAAAGGCTTTTTAATAAATGGCCTAAAAGAAGGAAAAATAATGATCTTTAAAATGGTGTAAGGAGCTGGGGAGGCAGATTGGCAAGCAGATCTCTGAGTGCGAGGCCAGCCTGGTCTACAAAGTGAGCAGGGCCTCACAACACAGTCAAGCCTGTTACATAGAGAAACCCTGTCTAGTGGGGAAGGGGGAGAGAATTGAATGTTCACATGCAAAAAAATTAAATTAGGCCCTTACTTTGAAATACAGAAAAATGGATTAAGGATTTGAGAATTTAAACTGGGGCTGGAAAGATGGTTCAGCAGTTACGAGTGCTTGTTCTTGGAGGACTCAGGTTTGATTCAACACCCACGTGGTGGTTCACAAGCATTCTGTAATTCTAGTTCTCTTCTGACCTCCTTGGGCTCCAGACAAACACACACATACATGGTGCACATATATACATGCAGGCATACAAACATACATTCACATATATAAAATACGTTTTTTAAAAAGAGGAATTAAGGGGCTGGAGAGATGGCTCAGCGGGTAAGAGCACCGACTGCTCTTCCAAAGGTCGTGAGTTCAAATCCCAGCATCCACATGGTGGCTCACAACCATCTGTAAAGAGATCTGACACCCTATTCTGGTGTCTGAAGACAGCTACAGTGTACTTATATATAATAAATAAATAAATATTTAAAAAAAAAGAGGAATTAAAACTGTAAAAACATTATTAAAAATACAAAGTCATAAATCTTTGTGATCAGGCTGGAGAGATGACTTGGCCGTTTAAGAGCACTGGCTGCTCTTCTAAAGGTCCTGAGTTCAATTCCGAGCAACCACATGGTTGCTCACAACCATCAGTAATGGGATCTGATGCCCTCTTCGGGTGTGTCTGAAGACAGCTACAGTGCATAAATAAATAAATTTTTAAAAAGAAAAATCTTTGTGATCTTAATTAAAGTGATGGATTCTTGGCTATAATACCAATAAAGCAAGTAACAACAACAACAAAACAAAACAAAACAAAAACCAGAGAAACTAATTAATTAAAAAAGAAACCAGACTAGTGGGCAGTGGTGGCGCACGCCTGTAATCCCAGCACTCTGGGAGGAAGAGACAGGCGGATTTCTGAGTTTGAGGCCAGCCTGGTCTACAGAGTGAGTTCAGGACAGCCAGGGCTATACAGAGAAACCCTGTCTCGGAAAAAAAAAAACAAAAACAAAAACAAAAAAAAAAAAACAAATCCAAAATAACCCCCCCCCCCAAAAAAAAGGAAAAAAAAAAAAAAAGAAACCAGACTATCAGCTAATTGGAAAAAAACCAACCCAAACATGGACAAAATTTTTTTTTTTAAATCGTGTTTCTATTAAGGTGTTTGAATTGTATATGTGTTGTTGTTACTATTGGGGGGGGTGTACATTCTTACAACAAAATAATGAAAAGATTTTAAAAAACCATCCTTACAAATGGGTAAGGAGGGCTTACAAAGAAATACTCACAAGGAAGGCAGCACGAGGTGTAAGGGCATTTGCCTGCGGACCTGAAGAAAGTCCCAGGGCTCGCTTGGTAGGAGAGAACAAACTTCAAGTCGTCCTCTGACCTCCACATGTATGTGTTCTAACACATGTATACTTTTCCTTAGCACCACACAAATAAGTGTGATTTTTTTAAATTTTGCTAATAGTCAAAGATTTTAAATTTTTTCCCCAAGAAAGACGTACAAGTTGCTAATCAACACATGAAAAGATTTATCAGAAAAAAAGCAAACCAAAACTACAAGGAAGCCAGGCATAGGCTGTTTAAGTGGAAATTTAAGGGTTCTTTGGAGGGTCAGTTGTGTTTGATGATGTTTTTTACTGGGGCAAATTTGTGAAAGAGTGTTTAGCTGAAGCAGACACAGTGAAAGAATGCTCTGCTAACACAATCAAGTGAAAGAACAGGCGATGAAAAGTTGTTTGCTAAGACAGGCATGTACTGGTCTACCTTACATTGCGTAGTTGAGCTGCATTTGTTGGGACTCCTTATCAAGAAAGGCATCAAAAACTTTCTAATGATATGCTGTAGTTTTTGTTTGTTTGTTTTTGGGGTTTTTTTTTTTTTTTTTTTTTTTTTTTGCCACTTCTGAGGACTCAGGCCAATTTGGCAGGGTGATGACAGTTGAGACAGACTCCCATCGAGTTTTGCTAAGTCAAACTCACATGTGGCAAGGCAAGACCCATAGAGGACATGTGATGTTTGGAGGGAGTATAAATAGGACTCAACGGACTGTGAGAACAGTTTGAGTTGACTGTGGAGCTAGCTGCTGCGCTTTGCTAAGAGAGACATAGCTGAGAACTTCTGCTGGCCCTGGTCCCTCCTGTTGACTCATGCCAATAATGCAGCTAAGGTCTGGCTGTTCGTGCTAGGTCATGCCACTGTTTCGGATTGGTGTTTGCTATCCTAACTCTACCGAATGGACTGCTGGTGCATCCACGAAGTGTTTGCAAGTGGATCAAGCTGCCACTGCTGACTGAACTGAACTGCTAATTTCCTGATACACAGACAGGATCTGTTCCAAAGAACCTTTGGTTCCAAAAAACAGGTCCACTTCCCTCATATCCTTTCTTTTCCACTATCTCTGGTGGGTAGTGGGCTAGAAAGGAGGTTAAAGCATTTAAGAACCATCATTAAAAATAGGGTTTGAAAAAAATTAAGTTATAGGATGTGATGGTAATCCCAGAACTTGGAAGAAAAGATGTAGAAGCAGTTACATCTCTCATCTATGCGGGACATAGAAACTGAATAGAATTCTTCTCTATAAGAGAAGAGAACTCAAGGAAAGAGATTTTTATCTACATCTTCTATTGCTGATAAATATTAAATCCAGGAGTAGATACAAATCCTCAGTAAATTTCTAAATCCAGATTTCCCAACTAAGAATTCAGACTTGCAATTAATTAGAGATTAAGGACCCAATTAATCTTTGGTTTTCATAACTCTTCACAGAATGACCATGTGCCTCAATATGCTCCAGAAAGATCAAATTCATACTTGTAATCTTAGTTTAATTATTGAAAGCAGCTCTCATTAATTTGTCTCATCAGTGTTGATCTTTGTAAAACCTTAGTAGCACCTAGAACTCTCATTTCAAAAATGTTTTACCTCCAGCATCTTTAATTGTACAATTTCCTGCCAAAACTATCTATGAACTCTTCTCTCTTTTTTTCTTTTTTGTCCTTAGTGACTCTATTTAAATCTCCAATCAAATTGTGTCTTCACTCTTGCCTCACTTAGTTCCTAATGATGTGAAACTAAACAGCCGTCTCAATCATGCTTTAACATTATCCTAGATCACCACCCTGAAGGTTATGAGTCTTCAGCCTGGATAGTTCCTACTGTTAATATATGTCATGCCAACCAGGGCACTGTGCAACACAGACACTCATTCTACTCCAATCTCCAAAACTAACCTCTCATAGCAGTAGAAGGACACATTATATTTTGGGCTTGCTCAGATACCAGATGACCTCAATTAAATGCTATTCTTTCTGTGACTGGAAAATAAAGACAGAAACTTAAACTTGTGATGTTAGACATGATAGGAAAAGTGTCAGTTCTACTAACAGCCGACAAAAATCCCATACTTCATCAATTCTAAGGCTATAATTTCTACACCTATTGAGCCGAGATGTGTCTTACAATAACTGGCAGCAGAGACAAGGATGAGAAAACTAGCAACTTATCATTGTACAAATTACACTATGAAAACGCTGTGATGCTAAGCATAGCATTTACATGTAATCCAAGCACTTCAAGCAGGGGGGGATCAAGAGCTCAAGGTCATCCTCAGTTATACGGGAAGTTTGAGATCTGATAGTATTAACTGAAGCACTATCTCAAAGAAATAAAGCAAAAAAAAGAGAAAAATCTGAACCTGTTAACACAACTGATAACATTATGTGCAAAATAAGAACTAGGTTTTAAAAACATGAAAAAAACTGGGCAGACAAGTGTGTGCCTGTAAGCCAGGGGCAGTGGATGGGAGGTCTGCCTAGTTGGCAGACAGAGCTCCAGGACAGCCAGTGCCATACAGACAGACACTGTCTCAAAAAACAAAAACAAAAACAAAAATCTAAGGAGATCAGCAAGATGGCTAGTTGGTAAAGGTGCTTGCTTCCAAGCCCAGATATGAACTCAATTCGTAAAACATACACGGTAAAAGGAAAGACAATGTGTCTCCACAGGTATACATACATATACAATCAATCAATCAATCAATAGAATTTTAGGTGAAAAAACAAGTGAATGGTGCAAGCTTATAATTCCAATTCTTGGGAGGTAGAGGCAGGAGGATCATGAATGTAAAGAAATCCTTGACTGTACAGAATGTACAAAATTAGCCTGGGTTATAAGAGACCCTGACTCAAAAGTTCTCAAGATCCAAATGTGAACAGCTTTAAGAATAATAACCAGGGGCTAGAGAAATGGCTCAGCAGTTAAGAGCACTGACTGCTCTTCAAGAGGTCTTGAGTTCAATTCCCAGCAATTACATGGTAGCTCATAAGCATCTATAATGGGATCCAATGCCATTTTCTGGTATTTCTGAAGACAGCTATGGCATATTGATATACATAAAATAATTCTTAAAAAAAAAAAAGAATCACCAGTTACTTCAATTTTATCCTATATAGGAAAACTAACAAGAAAAAAAAATCAATCTAAGTAAATTATTTACAAGTGTTTTTTAACAAGTACTTAACAAAAAAATTTTTTGGCCAGCCAGCAGTGGTGCAAGTCTTTAATACCAACACAAGAGAGGCAAAAACAGGTGGGTCTCTAAGTTCAAGGCCAGCCTGATCTACAGTGAGTTCCAAGATAGCCAAGACTACACAAAAAACCCTGTCTTGAAAATTTTTTTAGTTAATTAGTTAATTGAAGGGCATGATAGGCATACCTACCAAGTTCAGTATCAAGTAGGTCAAGTCAAGCCCTAGGCAAGACTCTTAAAAACAAGCAAACAAACAAACAACCCTAGAAAACCAAACTAAAAAAAGAATGTCTACCCAGGCAGTGGTGGCACACACCTTTGATCCCAGTGCTTGGGAGGCAGAGGTAGGCGGATTTCTGAGGATTTCTGAGTTCGAGGCCAGCCTGGTCTACAGAGTGAGTTCCAGGTCAGTCAGGATTACACAGAGAAGCTCTGTCTCGAAAAACCAAAAAATGTTTTTTCCATTACAGATGGTTGTGAGCCACCATATGGTTGCCGGGAATTGAACTCAGGACCTCTGGAAGAGCAGTTAGTGCTCTTAACCAATGGGCCATCTCTCCAGCACTTGTTTCTAATTTTAACACACTTATTTAAAAAAAAAAGAAAGAAAGAAAAAATGTCTAGCTATCATAATTCACCAGGTTAGAATTTAATTGTTGTGCAGCTCTAGGTCTTAGCGCCCCACGATCTCTGCAACTACCCCAGAGTAAACATCAGTGAAATGGTTACAGTCAGGTATGTGACCTCACCCGTCAAACAGTAAGGCTCTATTTTTAAACTGTAATATATGCTCTGGACTAGTGACAAGCTGCTATTTTTATCACTGAACACAGGTCTAACAACTGAAGGTAGAAATCAGAGGGCCCCTTTAACTATCATACTTAAGACCATAGTCATTTTTTTTTTTTTGCTATAGTCAATTTTTTTGCTTTCACCTTAACTTTGGTCAGCTAATTTATGGTTTGGATTTTCATGAGAAAAATGTATCCAATAACCTTAGAATACAGCATTAGTTCTACACTCTGTAACTGAGATTGTCACCCAACCACTTTGAGCCCTTCAGCCAGATGAAGCAGCTGAGGATTTCAGTGTGGGTTCAGTTAAATGATCCCAAGTGCTGTAAGAAAACCAGTTAGCTCTGAAAGAAGAGAAGAGGAAATCTGAACCTGGAAATTAGATGGTCTAGACGGTTTCTCAAAACCTAAGTGGCATAGAGTCAGGTGAGGTATTTTGTTTTTAATTTCTTTTAAAAGACTTATTTATTTTATGTATGTGAGCACACTGTCATTGCCTTCAGACACACCAGAAGAGGACATCAGATCCCATTACAGATGGTTGTGAGCCATCATATGGTTGCCGGGAATTGAACTCAGGACCTCTGGAAGAGCAGTCAGTGCTCTTAACCACTGGGCCATCTCTCCAGCCCTTGTTTCTAATTTTAACACACTTATAAAATAAAAAATAATGCACCTGATCAGATACTATTACACTGGGAAACAACCTATAAACAGAAACTCAACACCCAATACACAGTACTAAAAGCTCATAGGGGCTGGAGAGATGACTCGGTGATAAAGAGCACTTGATGCTCTTCCACAGAATCTGGGATTGGCCCCCTACAAACACACAGGAGCACACAACTATCTATTAAGTCCAGTTCCAGGGTATACCCTCTACTGGCACCAAGCACACACAACAAGTACAGATACATACGGACAAAATACCTGTACACATTAAATAAATATGTAAAATTGTAAAGAAACAAAATAGCTCATAGAGGATGCCAGGTATAGTGGTGCATGCCTTCTACCTCAGCAATCAGGATGCAAAGGTTATGGGTAACAGGGCCTATTTAAAAAAAAAAGTGGGGGTCAAGGAGAAGAAGAGGGACAGGGACAGGACCTAGAAAGATGGCTCAGTTGGCAAAGCACTTACTGTATAGGCATAGGACCTACATTCAGATTCCCAGAGCCCGTGAACAAGTCAGGGATGTGGTGACTTATACCTATAATCCCAGGAAGAAAAGGGGAAACTGGTAGAGACAAGCATCTGAAGGGTTTGGCATCCAGCCAGTCAAACCAAAAAGATAAGTCTCAAATCCAATGAGAGACCAAGAAATAAAGTGGATGTCAGAAGAGGAAGATACAGAACAGTGCCCTCTGGCCCCCACTCCTGTGTGTATACAGGAGTTCAGCATTCCAGTGTCATGTGCATATAAATGCAAACACACCAAAAAATGAAGTGAACGATGAATTAAAACAACAAACATTAACAAGGTTAATTTGGGCAGAGAAGTGGAACTGATAGTAAACTGTCAGACAACATTAATTAGAGAAGGGGGGGGAATAAGAAACATTTGAAGAGTTAACTGTTGAATGTTTCTCAAAACTAACAAAAGATAGGCTAGGCATGGTGGCACATGCCTTTGATCCCAGCACTTCAGAGGCAGAGGCAGGACTGAGTTCAAAGCCAGCCTGGTCTACACAGCAAATCCCAGGACAGTGAGGACTACATAGAGAAACTGTATGCAAACACGTATACTAATAATAGTAAAAGATAAATTACAGAAATAATAACTGAATACCCCAAACAAACTAAATACAAAGAAGAAAATCTTGGAAACAACCAGAGGTTCCAACAACAAAGGTCTCCTTTCTTTCCTTGTCTGTTTTTGCTATGCGTAGCCCAGTACAGCCTCAAAGCCAAGTTTCCTCAATTTCTGCTTCCTTAGTGCTGGAATTACAGACATATCCTACCATCCTTGGCTGTAACTGCTCTCATTTGAGTAACTTGCAATCATAAATATTATGTTAAATAACATTAAGTATTTCCAGTTTGCAAATGAATCAAAAATAAACTCATATAAAGGTTTCATTTTTGATGACTCAGAAGTATTAACTGAGATCACATCTAATATGTAAATAAAAATTATTAGCTGGGTGTCGTGGCACATCCCTTTAATCCAGCACTTGGTAGGCTGGATTAGATAGCCAGGTGAAATCTCTGTAAATTTGAGGCCACACTGCTCTAGAGAGCAAGTGCCAGGATAGCCAGGGCTATTACACAGAGAAAAAATATCTTCAAACAAACAAACAATCAGTTTTGGGTTGTCACGTGCTAAAGAAAAACAGGGCAGTCTTTATTGACCCTCCTGTTTTAGGAAAGATGAAACAAAGACAAGCATAGTGTTCCCACTTTTAATCTCAACCCAAATAATATAATTAGTAGGTTAAGGCAGGAGGATTGCTCAGTTTAAAGCCAGTCTGCACCACAGTATCAAACTCTATGTCAAATAAACAAAACCAAAAAAGCAAAGCTCTCTTTAGTAAAGTGTCTGAAAACTGCCACTTCTACTTAACAACTTTTAAATGCTAAGGTACTGTACTTGTAGCCATCAGTTCAAATGAGGATGAACAGGATGTCATGAAATACATTTAGAAATCTAGAATGTCTGTCTTTACAAGGAAATACATGAAGACTACTTTTGTTAAATTACACTTTTTAAATCACCAGTAGTTGGGCGTGGTGGCGCACGCCTGTAATCCCAGCACTTGGGAGGCAGAGGCAGGCAGGTTTCTGAGTTCGAGGCCAGTCTGGTCTACAGAGTGAGTTTCAGGACAGCCAGGACTACACAGAGAAACCCTGTATGGAAAAACCAAAAAACAAAACAAAACAAAAATCACCAGTAAAATACTAAAATTAATAATTGTGAGTTCCAGGTGACCCTGGGCTACATAATCATTAAAAAATTAATAATAAAATTAATGATTATAATAGTAATATATTTTAGGCAGAGGTAGGCAGGTCTGAATTTAAGACCAGCCTGATCTGTAGAGTGAGTTCCAAAATAGTGAGAGCTACCTAGAGAAACCACATCTTGGAAAAACAAATATACAGAAACTTTTAAAATAAAAGTCCTCTAATATCCATTTAAAATGCTCACTTTGGCCACATAAGCAAAAACTAATAATATTAAGAGGCCAATTTAGGGCTGGCAAGATGATTCCGTAGGTCAAAGAACTTGCTGTCTGTCAGGTCTGCCCGTTGAGGTCAATCCTGGACTGCTTTTGGGTAGAGAGAACTGACTCACTCCTTCAAGTTGTCCTTTGACGTACGTCCACAAGTGCACTCACACTTACAGGGACAATAAATAAATGTAAATTTTAAACTTAGGTGATAAACTCCACTTAGTTAGATTTTTAAAGAAAGTGTAACACATGGAATGCAATCTCTGATAAGTGGATATTAATTAGCCCAGAAGCTCTGAATACCCAAGGCACAAATAGCATAACAAATGACTCCCATGTAGAAGTATGGAGAGGGTCCTGATCCTGGAAAGGATTGATCTAGCGTTGGAGGGGAGTATCAGGACAGAGGAAAAAGGAAAGAGGTGATTGGAGAATGAGTGGAGAGAAGGTTTATGGGACATATGGGGAGGGGGGATCTGGGAAAGGGGAAATCATTTGGAATGTAAACAAAGAATATAGAAAATAAAAATATATATTGAAAAAAAGAAAGAAAGTATAAACAACATTTAAGTGTATAGTGTTCAGGATCTACCATGTTAAGAAACAGAACCAAAGCTGGGTGGTGGAGCACCTCTCAGTTCAAAGCCAGCCTAGTCTACAGAGTGAGTTGCAGGACAGCCATGGCTACATAGAGAAACCCTGTCTCAAAACCAAAAACCAAGAAGGAAGGAAGGAAGGAAGGAAGGAAGGAAGGGAGGGAGGGAGGGAGGGAGGGAGGGAGGGAGGGAGGGAGGGAGGGAGGGAGGGAAGGAGGAAAGGAGGGAGGGAGGGAGGGAGGGACGGAGGGAGAAAAAGGCATGCAGGCAGGCAGAACAAGACAAGAGAAAATAACCCAAAGAAACAGAATGGAAAGAGCCAAAAGATGGCTCAATGACTACCGTAACTGCTATATAAGCATGAAAACTCCAATTTGGATCCTCAGCATTCATACTGAAAACAAAAACAACAGGTGGTGGGAAGTGAAGAGAGGACTGAAGAGAACATGATGAACTCTTAAGGTTGATTTCCAGCATCCATGTCAGGCAGCTCCTAACAACTCTTTCTGGCCTCTAAAGGGGGTTCATACTCGTGGCATACTCTCAGACAGACAGGCACACATAAACAAAAAATACATCTTGAATTAAAAAGAAAAAAGGACTGGTTGGAAGTAAGTGAGGTAAAACCCCCCCAAGGCCAGCTTGGTCTACATAAAGACAGACTTAAAAAAAATTAAAATGAGGGGCATGCAGTCCACACCTGTAACCACAGAGGTAAGAAGAGTGTGCCTGGGTAACCAGGCAATCTTTCTGTTTGGTGAACTCCAGGTCTAGAGAGAAAGCAAGTCAAAGAGGAGGAGAGAGGAGGGATAGGAAGAAAAGGACAAAGGAAAAAAGGGAGGGAAGGATAGGAGAGGAAGAGAGTAGGAGAGAGGGAGGGAGGAAATTTGGAGTGACACAAGACACCTAATACCTACCGTCTTCTGGTCTTCATATACAGGTGTGTGTGTGTGTGTGTGTGTGTGTGTGTGTGTGTGTGTGTGTGTGTGTGTACAGGGTCACACAGACACACGCCATCACACAGCACTCACAGCTGCAGGTTTCTATGGCTATGGTAAGCACATGATGAAAATAGCCTTGGCCATAAAAGGGTTAATATGGTCTTACAGCTTACAGGAAGCTTTCAAGAAAGGCAGGGCCACTCAAGGTGGGAGCCTGGAAGAGAAGCTGAAACAGGCCACAGAGGAGAGGAGCCTACCGTCTTGCTCAGCCTGCCTGCTCAAGCCTTCCTGCCCAGAGGTGGAATCATCCCGTAGGCTAGGTCCTCCCACATCAATCAGGAATCAAGAAAATACTCACAAACTTGCCCACATACAATCTGATGGAGACATTTTCTCAAATTAGGTTTCTCTTTCCAGATAACTCTAGTCTGTGTTAAAATGACAAAAATAAACAAAACAAAATCTAGCCAAGACAAACATACACACAAAAAATTAGTGAACAGCAGCAATGCATACCTATGATCCTAGCACCTGGAAGGTGGAATCAGACACAGGAAGATCAAGTTCAAATTCACCCCCGGATACATAAACTAGTTGGGAGGCCAGCCTGGGCAGCGTCAGACTGTCTCAAACTTTTTGGAAAAGAGAAGTACACAGGAAGGTTGGCCTGGTGACTCTAACTGTAATCCTAGCACTGTGGTAAGAACCTAAGAGAGCCTGAAGTCAGAGCTAGCACAGGGCTGCATGATCAGACTGTCTCCAATAATTACATTTAAAAATCAAATAAAATGCTAGGGAAAATTGGCTCTGTGGCTAAGTGCCTTTGCTGCCAACCCAGGCCATCTGAGTTCAAATGCTAAAACCCACAGTAGAAAGACAGCAAACTCCCATAAGATATCTTCTATCTACACACAAATGCTGTGGCATGTGCACATATATACACATACAAAAGAAGCATAACAACTATTTTAAAGGAGTAAACACATGACTAAATATTTAGGGACCAAGGAAAGATAAAGCAAAAATAGGAATATGAACTTCAGTGATAACAGTGTACTAATTTGGACAAAGGTATCACATTAAGGTAGACTGTGATGAGGGATTAGCTGGGAACTACCTTTCAGTTGATTTTGCTGTGAACCTAAAACTACTCTAAAAATGTAATCTATTTAAAAGGTAAACCATAAGCCAGGGCTGGTGGCCCATGACTTTATTCCCAGCATTCAGGAGTAGAGTAAACCTCTGAGTTCAAGGCTAGCCTAGTCTACACAGTGAGTTCCAGAACAACCAGGACTACAAAAGAAACCCTGTCTTAAAAAAACCAAATCCAAGAAAAAAAGAGAAGTGATAAGACTGAATAAACAAAATGATATATATAATTATTCTACAAGGATCTAAAAGCAATTTAATTTTATTATTGCCTAATTTTTTTTTTTTTTTTTTGGGGGGGATTTGGTTTTTTTGAGACAGGGTTTCTCTGTATAGCCCTGGCTGTCCTGGAACTCACTCTGTAGACCAGGCTGACCTCAAACTCAGAAATTCACCTGCCTCTGCCTCCCAGAGTGCTGGGATTACAGATGTGCGCCGCCACCACCACCCGGCTTATTGCCTAATTTTTACCACTTTCTTTAAAGATATTTACAAATATTTAAGACATAGTCTAAGTAACTTTCGACAAACGCAAGCACATATACACACCAGAAAGCAGCTACAATTAGTTTCAGGTAACTAACAAACATTGTACTTTATATGCCCTTCAATGGGAAAACAAAACTGCAGAGCCAGCAAGACACCTCAGTGAGTAAAGGTGCTTGCCATGAAAACCCTACAACCTGTGTTCAATTCCAGGAAATCACATAAATGTCAAAGTGAACCAACTCCACACAGTTGTCTTCTGACACATGCCATGGACATAAATCATACAGATATATACACAGTAATAACAAAACTTTAAAACAAAAACTGCAGGGAAACTTTGTAGGCAGGTGTTTGAGGCATAGCATAAGCCTGAGACCCTAACACCTCAACTTTTAACAAAAGGAAGAAACCTTATAAATGGTACTGATAAAAAAGATGTGAATTGAAAAAAACAAAAAACAACAACAACAAAAGATGTGAATTTACTTTGTCCTTAAGTAAAATGACTAAATTTATCAATGTTATTGAAAACAGGCCTACCCCATAAAGAAAAAACTAAATATGCATGGAGAAAGCTTAGAAATAACTTTATATAATTAGTCTCTGTGTATTCAGAGTACCTGAAGGAATTATATCTTATAGGCAAACATATGCCTAGATTTTGATTTATAAACACCATCTTCTAGTAAAACTGGAAATAGGATCACCAGAATAAAAAAGCTACCAAAATCTGGGCCAGGAAGTATAAGATAAATAACACCTTATACAAGAAAAAGTAAAAGGGGCTGGAGAGATGGCTCAGCGATTAAGAGCACTGACTGCAATTCTGAAGGTCCTGAGTTCAAATCCCAGCAACCACATGTTGGCTCACAACCATCTGTAATGAGATCTGATACCCTCTTCTGGTGTGTCTGAAGACAGTTACAGCATACTTATATATAATAAATAAATCTTAAAAAAAAAAAGAAAAGTAAAAGACCTACACCTACAAAGACAGCTGCAGGTAATGCATTCTTTTCTGAGTACCTGGCAAGATGGCAGAAGTAGAGTAAAAGAAACAGAATTCCTCAAGTTCACCTACTACGACATGGACCTGAACCTGCTGCTAGACATCTCCTATGAGTAGCTGATGCAGTTGTATAGCACCTGCCAAGGTGGTACCTGAATGGAGGCCTGCAGTGGACACTGCGCTCACTACCCAGTAGCTTGTACACAGCCAAGGAAATGCTGCATGGAGAAGCCAGAAGTGGGGAGACTCACCTGAGACCTATCATCCTGCAGGAGATGACAGGAAGCACAGTGGGCTTATACAAGGCCTTCAGCCACACCTATGCAGGCCACCCAAGCCTCCCACTTTGTTCCCCTCAAGGAGCTGTGACCAATAGGGAAGGTAGGAAGCTGGTACTGGGAAAAGCAGCCCAGTAGTCAGTAGAGCTCTTGCCTTAGTTCAACCCTCAGTTTGGAGAGGGGAGATTCTTTGGCTGGACAGTGGTTCATGAAATCTAAGAGGCAGGAGAATTAGAACAAATTCCAGGACCAATTAAGGTTGCACAGCAAGACCCTAGTATTAAAAAGGATACTAGAATCCATACACTCATTTCAGACAGTCCGAACGTCAACTGAAAATGGAGTTTGACATTTGTTTCTAAAGATGGTTAATTGTAAGTTTTTGTCAACTGGACACAAATTAAGAGTCACCCGAGAAGAAAGCCCTTGATTAAGGAACTGCCTTCATCAGACTGGCGGGTGAACATATCTGTAGAGCATTTTATTTTCTCTGCTCTTGCTTTTTGTTTGTTTTTCAAGAAAGGGTCTCACTGTGCAACTCTGGTTGGCCTGGAAATTGCTAGGCAGAGTGGACTGACCTTGAAGAGATTTGCCCACCTCTGGCTCAGGAGAGTTGGGGGTATGTTTTTGGTTAATGATTTAAAGCCCTCTATGGGCAGTGCCACTCCTAGACAGATAGTCCTGGGTTATAGATGAAAACTGAGCAAGCCATAGAGAACTCTGTAAGTCAAGTTAGTTCCTCCTTGGTCTCTGCTTAGTTTCTGCCTTGGCTTCCCTAAATGAACTGTAACCTACAATCCAAACAAACCCTTTCCTTCCCTAGTTCCTTTGGGTCAGTCATTTAACACAGCCACAGAAAAGCAAAGTAGGACTACTGGAAAACAAGCTATTCCAATAATCTCCAAAAGCATTGCTTGTTCTAACAACTTTCTTCACAATGGAGAACTGACCACCTATGAACTATCATTAAACAGCATAATTAGAAGGACAAATGTCATGTTTCTCAATGGACTCAGCTCTAACCAAATAGTGTACTTGCCATTAACACCCAACTAAAACTGGGCGGTGGTGGTGCATGCCTGTAATCCTAGCACTCTGGGAGGCAGAGGCAGGTGGATTTCTGAGTTCAAGGCCAGCCTGGTCTAGAGAGTGAGTTCCAGGACAGCCAGGGCTACACAGAGAAACCCTGTCTCCAAAAAACCAAAAAACCAAAAAAGAAAGAAAAAAACCAAATCAAAACAAACAAACAAACAAAAAAAACCACTTAACTAAGTCTAAGCAAAAGGAGATAAGAGAACCAGATTATAGAAGTTTAAGATACACTGCATGAATGCATTAAAAAGATTATGCTGGGCTGGAAAGATGGGTCAGCAGTTAAGAACACTGGATATTCTTCCAGAGGAGCATTGTTCAATTCCCAGTACCAACACAGCAGTTCACAAGTATCTGTAACCCCAGTTCCAGGAGATACATGTGCCCTCTTCTGACCTATGAGCACACAAAGCACACACATGGTACACAGACATACATGCAAGCAAAAGACTCATACACATAAAATAGTTATACCTAAAAATAAAAAAAAGTTTACGTCAGAGCTGAGGCTTTAGTTTAGTGTTGCAACACTGGCCAACAATGAGCAACTCCCCAAACTCATACACAGTACGTAGACAAAAAGACATAAAACAAATATTAAAGGCTGGGCAATGATGGCGCATGCCTTTAAATTCCAGCACCCTGGAAGCGAAGACAGCAGATCTGTAAGTTTGAGGGCAGCCTGGTCTACAGAGTGAGTTCAGGGCTACACAGAGAAACCCTGTCTCAAAAAACAAACAAAACAAACTACCCCTCCAAAAGAAAGAGAAGCGACCAAAATTCAAACAGATTAAAGAAAAATTACAAATGTTTATAATCCTATATTAGAATTAGAAAAGAGTGGGAAAAATGAAATTTTAACATTTTAAATTTCCTCCAAAACCAACATTTTTAGTATTCTTAATGCAAAACAGGAGAAAAATTGTCTATAAGTTGCAGGCCAGCTAGTTGGGAGGAACAGGGAGGGATAGCATAAACAAGAGAGACCTTGCCTCAACACGGTGGGAGAGAACTGACTCCCACGAGTATTCTCTAACGTTGGCAAGCATGCACACATACATACATTCTTTTTAATGTAGGTCAAGAAAGAGTAGGAGGAATTTAAAATACTTAACCATGAAAGTATTTAATCATTTAACAAGTATTTGTTGTATATCCATGTACCGGGTATTATGATGGAAAAAATATGCTATAAGAACCAAAAGTGAACAAATCTGATCTAGTACCTATATCTATCTGTAAAGCTTGCACAGAGGACAAATCAAAGAAACAAATGGACCAACATAAAATCAAAACTTTGTGTGTATGACCTGAAGGACTTAAAACTACCTAATATGAGCCGGGCGGTGGTGGCGCATGCCTGTAATCCCAGCACTCTGGGAGGCAGAGGCAGGCGGATTTCTGAGTTCGGGGCCAGCCTGGGCTACAGAGTGAGTTCCAGGACAGCCAGGGCTATACAGAGAAACCCTGTCTCGAAAAAAGAAAAAAAAACAAACAAAAAAACTATCTAATATGAAATCTAAGACACTTCCCTTAGTAAGAAATAAAGCAGAAATGATCCTGATACATTCAAGGGGACAAAAGCAACTGTAACCAAACCTTGCAAAATACATAGTTTTCCAGAAACAAAAATTAAAATTGTACTATGACCAGCCACTATGGTGTACGATTTCAATTTAGTACTTCAGAGGTAGGCAAATCTCTCTGAGTTTGAGGCCAGCCTGGTAGAAAGACATATGGCTATGTAGACCCGTTTTGTTTTTCACTATGCTAGCATGAACATGTTCTGGGTACATAAACCCAGCAAAGAGTGTAATGGCAGTACTTGGAAGGTAGAGGCAGGAGAATGAATCCAAGGTCACCCTCATCTATACAGCAAGCTTGGGCCAGCTTCGTACTGTATCAATCAACCTACTTACTTACCCACCCTCTCCCCGCCATCTCGAATCAAAACTCATGAGCTGTTGATACTAGCTCAGAGACTAAAGGGAACAGCCAAACCTAACAAACAAATTTGAGTTTGATTCCCCAGAACACAGAAAGGTAGAAGAGAACCAACTGTACAAAAATTGTCCTCCTGCCTCTCCAACTCACGTGCTGTAGACATGCACTACCATACAAAAACCTTTAAATGTAATATGTTGCCAGGCAGTGGTGGCACACGCCTTTAATCCCAGCAACTTGGGAGGCAGAAGCAGGTAGATTTCTGAGTTGGAGGCCAGCCTGGTCTACAGAGTGAGTTCCAGGACAGCCGGGGCTTCACAGAGAAACCCTTACTCAAAAAAGCAAACAAACAAAAATGTAATATGTTTTCATCACGAATCTTTATATGTAGTAAAGATGCCTTAGAAGTAAGCCATATCAGCCAAAACAAAAATGACACCAGTGCCCTGGATCTGCTACTAGTCAGCTTTTAATGGTCCTGATGAATGCTACTTGGTCATTTAAGTACTATGTATGTATGTATGCATGTATGTGTGTGTGTATATATATATATATATATATATAGAGAGAGAGAGAGAGAGAGCACAAAATTTGCTTTAAAAAAAAAGTCACAGAAATTATAAGAATATGTTTTAGCCATGCAGTGGTGGCACATGCCTTTAATCCCAGCACTTAGGCGGCAGAGGCAGGTGAATTTCTAAGTTCAAGACTAGCCTGGTCTACAGAGTGAATTCCAGGACAGGCTGGGCTACACAGAGAAACCCTGTCTCAAAAAAACCAAAAAATAAGATAATAATAATAATATGTTTAATCCCAGGTGTGAGGACATGAGGCTGCTTCACAGCAGCTACCTAATGACAAGAGGCAGGGTTTTGCCAGCTGCAGATAGCTGCTGCGTCTGTGTTATTTGGAATTCTGGGAACTTTTCAGAGGGTATATAAACACTAGGAGTCTGAGAGGCGGGGTCAGGGATTGTTGTCCTTTAGTGGGGTTGGTTGCAGTTTGTTAAGTCATGCTCAAAGAAACAAGGAGAAAAAAATTAGATTCAGGGACCTTTCTCTCTCCCCTCTACCCTTCTCTACCTAGTGTCGGGGTGAAACTGGGGGATAAAGGGTGGGAAAAAGAACCCACAAAGTATCAAAGACCAGCTACCAAACATGCATGTACACACACAAAAACACAACAGTCTCACATTAAAAACAAAGCTTTAGCCGGGCGGTGGTGGCGCACGCCTGTAATCCCAGTACTCTGGGAGGCAGAGGCAGGCGGATTTCTGAGTTCGAGGCCAGCCTAGTCTACAGAGTGAATTCCAGGACAGCCAAGGCTATACAGAGAAACCCTGTCTCCAAAAAACCAAATCCAAAAAACAAAAAAACAAAAAAAAAAAACCAAAAAAACAAAAAAACAAAAACAAAGCTTTAGTTGAGCTTGATGACACAGTCCCAACACTTCAAAAGCAGAGAGAACGGAGAGAAGTTGAGACCAGCCTTGTCTACAGAGCAAGTTTTGGGCCAGAACCAGGCTTGAAAACCACAAAGCCGGGCGTGGTGGCGCACACCTGTAATCCCAGCACTTGGAAGGCAGAGGCAGGTGGATTTCTGAGTTTGCAGCCAACTTGGTCTACAGAGTGAGTTCCGGGACAGCCAGAGCTACACAGAGAAACCCTGTCTCCAAAAACAAAAAGCAAAAAAAAAAACAAAACAAAAGGGCTGCCCCCCGCGCCCCCTCCGCCCCCCCCCCACCCCACCCCCCCCACCCCCCACCCCACCCCCCGCCCTGGAGAGACTACAGCTCAGAGGTTAAGAGCCCTGGCTGCTCTTCCAGAGGTCCAGAATTCAAATCCCTGCAACCACATGGTGGCTTATAACCGTCAGTAATGAGATCCCTCTTCAGGTATGTCTGAACACAGCTACAGTGTACTTATATATAATAAATAAATAAGTCGTTTTAAAAAATCGTTTAAAAAAGAAAACAACAAAGATTCATCTGCTTTAGACTGAGGTATAGTCAGTGGCAGAGCGGGGCCTGAGTTTAACATGCACTGCCCGCACATGTCCCTACCTCTACCCCTGGAAAAAGAAATGGAAAGAAAAAGGAAAAAGATACCTTTTAATTAAAGAAACTGGGTCTTTCAAAAAGGCAACAAATGGAAACTAAAACACAGGAACACTTTAAACACATAACATTTACTAGGCACTATACTCAATTCCAAGATCAGGCCCTAAAAATACATTTTATAAAGTTTCATAAGACAGAAACATTGTCAGCAGTGTTCACTGCCTAGCCTTCCACCATGTCTGACCTCACTCTGAAGCAGGCCTTTTAGCACAATGGCTCTCAACCTTCCTATTGCGTCCTCATGTTGTAGTGACCCCAAACAAAATAATTCCATTGCTACTTCATAACTGTAATTTTGCTGGTATGCATTATGAATACCTAACACACAGGATATCATAGTTGACCAGTGTGAAAGGGATCTCAACCACGGGGTGAGAACCACTGTTGTTAGCAGGGTGTGATCATAACTCTAGTGTTTTGGGAAGTAGAGACAGGGAGATGGTTAAGTTCAAGAGCAGCTGGGTTATGAGTCCTGTCTTAAACAAGTCATCTAACCCATTCTGTCTCTCCCTCTGTCAACTCCCTACTTCATTCAATAGTTTAAGATCTTTCTCCTCCACAACTGTTAAGTTTCCTCACAGGGCTCACTGCCTATTCCACCCAAGCCAACCAACTATGACAACCAAAATGACTCTGATTGCCTATAATACCTCCTGGTGCATCAAAGTTGTCCAAAGTGACAATCACTGCCCGAAACTGATTCCATAACAAACACTGCCCTCATTCAGTAGCAGAAAAGTTAAGTACAAAACTGACAATGCAAGATTAAAACAGACAGACAACACTGATATTAAGGACCACACTTATACCAAGAAAAATGATGTAACACACTTACACACACACACACACACACACACACACACACACACACACAAATATCAACAATCCAGTCCTCAACTTTCTTAGGTATGTGTACTAAAATCATCATTTCTCTTTAAGCTCAAATTCTGAAAAGTCTGTACACTGTATGAAGTTTAGCCCACTGTACAGTTAGTTAGGGGAAAATATGACTGCTTCTGCTCAAATCAGTCTTTTTTGGGGTCGATTAAAAAAAAACTGTCTACACTTAAGGGTACCAGCCACTTAAACAATATTCATTAAATAAAGTAACCACAAGGGAAGCAACTCAACATGCATTCTTATGCATCATAAACTGGACAGAAAATGATCACGCTCTTTACATTTCCCATGCTACTTGTGTCCTTTCAGAACTTATCCAAAGATATTGCCAAGTAAGAACAATACTTTTCCGGAGCAGTTAAGATATCTTTAAAAACTTATTACTAAAAACTCCAAAGGCCAGGTTAAGTAGTCCAATGAAACACGAGTCACAAAGCCATCCAGAGCATAGATCATCGACCCAGACCCTTACCTTCAGACGTTTGATCATTTCGTCGGTGGTGATCTTGTCGGTGATCTCTTTTACTCCCGGAGGGTAAGCGATCTTCCCGTCCGCACTCACGACGCCACAGAGGGCAGTGGCAGGCTTCGGCTGCGTGAAGTCCATCCTGGGGGATAACTTTTCTTTCACAGTCCTCTACCGGCCTCTATCGGTCAGAAAACCAAAGTTCAGCGGGAAAGGGGCGACTTTGTAACCTCTTTTTCATTTCAAAAATCTCTAATCTGGAAAGGGCCCTTTCATTCCCCCCCTCCCCGAGGCCAGGGACCCCGCCACTCGCTCCTTCCCTGGGGGTAGGACCCGGCTAGGCGTCCGCCACCCCCACCCGAGCCAGCCCTGGTGCCACAGGGTTCTCGGCTGCAGCAGCCCCGGCCGCGAGAGGCGCCGAGCAGCTCCCGGAGTTTCCTAGCCCTCTTTTCACAATGAAATGTACCCCCGAGCACCTAGGTCGGAAGTTTGGTGGCCTCGGGGGGCCAGCGAGGACCCAAGGCCCCACTCGGCTCGAGAGAAGCGGCTGGGTCCCCGCCTGGCCGGTCACCTCAGGGAAAGGAGACTCGAGGCCTAGAGGGTTCAGCTTAGGCCGCAAAACTAGGTACCCAAGAGGACCCACGCGCGGCGCCGGCTCCCGGGAGCAGAACGCCATAGCCGTGCCTAGCCCCGGGCCCCCGGCGTCCTCGCCGCGCGGCCGCCCCTCCCCGGCCAGTCCGCCACCCCAGCCAGCCGCCCGCGGCCCGAGCCCCTCGCCAGGAAGCGGAGGACCCGGCTCCGCACTTCACATTTTGTTCCGTAACTTCAGCAACCGAGCCCGGCGGCGTCTCAAGCCCCTCGGTCGCCCGGCGCTACTCGGCACCGCGGAGGCCTGAGCCACCGCTCCGGGCAACCCCGCCGGGCCTCCGCGCGCGCCCTCCCCTGCGGTCTCCCCTTCCGTCCCTCCCTCGCCGCCGCCGAGGGCGCGAGCCCGGCCGCCGCTTTACCTCCTCCTCATGCGGGCGGACGGTGCAGCGAGCGCCGGGCCTCTGTCAGGTGGTTGCGCCGCCGCCGCCGCCCCTCGTCGGGCTGCACACAAAGCGGCTCCGTCGGTCCCGCCGCCGCCGCCGCCGCCCGCCCGCCCC
Organism: Apodemus sylvaticus; assembly: GCF_947179515.1. NCBI lineage: Eukaryota > Metazoa > Chordata > Mammalia > Rodentia > Muridae > Apodemus > Apodemus sylvaticus. The sequence goes on along the minus strand of NC_067482.1, from coordinate 44,593,761 downwards.
GGAGCGGCGCTGGGGCTGGCGGTGCCGAGGAGCAGCCGCCGCGGGGGGAGAAGCGGGCCGAGCGTGCGCCGGCCGGGGCGACACTGCCGCTCTCCGTCGGGCTGAGGAAGCGCAGCCTCGGCCGCGGCTCCTCCGAGAGCCCGCGCGCGGGTGCACGCCCGCGCGTCCCCCCCGCGCTCGCCCGCACCTCGCGCCCACCCGCACCAGACGCCCTCTCGCCGCGGCGCGCTCCCGGACGCCCGTGCCCCGCGCAGCCGGAGCGTCGCGCACACCCAGAGCCCGTCACGCGAGCGGCGCGAGAGCCCGCGAGAGCACCGCGCGCCTCGCTCCCGCCCCTTCTCGCTTCCGCCGGCCGAGCCCCCGCCTCCCTCGAGCCCGACGCGGCCGCGCGCTTGGTGGACAGCGCCGCCACCCGTTTGGCGCCAAGACCTGCCCGCGCGGGCGCCTCCGGGAGGCCGGCAGCCGAGCGGGCGCGCGGAGGAGGAGCCCCGGTGGCGGGAAGCGGACCCCGGGAGGCGCCGGTTTGCGACGCTCCTTGCCCCCCGCGGAGTCCGGGGCTCCTGAGGTTGTGTGGTGGGGAATGGGACCGGACTGGTTGAGAAACGGTTAAGTCCTCGGAGAAACCGCTGGTTTCCCCTCCAAACAGAGCCGAGGCAAAGTTTTACAACTCGGCACGACGTGGGCTGCTCATTCTCGTGTCTTCGAGAGTCGCCCGAGGTCGCAGCCTACGACCTTAGTAAGACTCCTACCATGAAGATTTTCAAAGCTGCAAAATAGGAAGTTGGCATTCGATCTCAAGCTGTGGTTCCCGGGCTTCTGGCCTCCCAGTCGTTTTGGGTACAGGCTGGAAACACAGATCAGGGTTCCTGATAGTGTAACCCAGAAAAGGAAAGAGCTAGGGTGCTTTTAGAGATTTACAAATTACCTAAGCGAATCTGAGACCTCTTTTTTTTTTTTAAGTTGTGAATACACCAAAGATTTACTTTTTCTTTTCTCCAAAAGAAAGGATTGCCAAGGAAAACTCAGTGCAGCAGTGTTTGAGCAATTTAAGGTAAATATTGAAACGATTGAACCTGAACAATACACGCATAATTTCAGGAAACGACTTTTAAAATAAGCAGTAGGAGGTGGTGGTGGCTCACGCCTTTAGCACTCTGGAGACAGAGGATCTCTTGAGTCTCTTGAGTTCAAGGCACCTCGTCAATCAAGCTAGCTCCAGGACAGCAGACAGCCAGGGCAACAAAGAAGCACTCTCTCAAAAAAAAAAATTAATAATAATAATAATAAGCTGGGTAGTCATGGTTCACGCCTTTCATCAAGAGGCAGAGGCAGGCAAATCTTTGAGTTGGAGGCTAGCCTGGTCTACAGAACAAGTTCCAGGATGGCCAGGGAAACCCTGTCTCAAAAAAGTGCAAAGAAGAAACTGGGCAGTGATTGAATTTATGCATTGTTCTTTAAAATACCCACCTTTTAACTGGCCTATGGTTGCAGCTATTCAAGAGATTTAGGCAAGAAGATTTGTTGAGCTCAAGATTTCTGGACCAGCTAGTTAGTGTGTGGCAGGGACGAGGCAGGTCTTCTCTGATATGCCAGTGGTCCCAGTACTTGGGAGACTGAGGTAGAAGGTTTGGAAGACCTAAAGAATAAAAACAGGAAGGGAAAAAATGTATTGTGTTTCTGAGGCAGGGTCCAACCATATCCTGAGGCCAGCCTGGAACTTACTATATAGCCCAGGCTGGCTCCTCAATCCTCCTGACTCTGGAGTACGGGGATTGCAGATAGGCCCTCTTCTGTCCCATTACTCCCAACAACTTCCCATTGTTGAAAGGTATTCTTGTATATGGAGGTAAAATATAACTTACAATGTATTACTTTGTTATTATTTGTCTAACCCATTGTTTTACCTTTGTGGAGAGAAACCATCACCAAGGCAACTCTTATAAAAGAAAACATTTAATTAGGGCCTTGCTTACAGTTTCAGAGCTTAGTCCACTCTCATCCGAAAGCATGGAGGGAGGCAGAAGAGAGACACTGGGCCTAGCACAACCGCAGAGCTAACAAGGCTGATCCTTTCAAATGGCACCATTCCCTGGGGACCAAGCATTCACACCTGCAAACCCACAGCAGCCATTCTTATGCAAACTTCATACTAGGGTATAATTTTGTAAGCTTTCAAAAGATAGTAACCCCTGAGATTGGTAACATAATTGAAACCGATTGCAATACTCTTTAGAGTCTGTAGCCAAGCCAATTTGCAGCAATGCTCCTCTCAATGACTACACCATATTTACTTTGTATTTTTATTTTTTTTAAGATTTTTTTAAATTTATTATGTGTAAGTACATTGTTGCTATCTTCAGACACTCCAGAAGAGGGTGTCAGATCTTGTTAGGGATGGTTGTGAGTCACCATGTAGTTGCTGGGATTTGAACTCAGGACCTTCGGAAGAGCAGTTGGTGCTCTTAACCGCTGAGCCATCTCTCCAGCCCTATTTTTTTAATTTTAATTTTCTTTTTTATTGATTAATCTTGCTATTTGACCATTTCATTTGTGTATATAATTTATTTTGTTTTGTTGTGGTTTGTTAGTTTATTTGTTGAAACAGCGTATCAAATGGCTGGCTTGGAACTCACTTTGTAGACGTGGCTGGCCTTTTGTTTGTTTATTTGGGTTTTTTTTTTTTTTTTTTTTTTCTCTGTGTAGCCCTGGCTGTCCTGGAATTCACTCTGTAGACCAGGCTGGTCTCGAACTCATTAATCTGCCTGCCTCTGTCTTCCAAGTGCTGGGATTAAAGGCTTACACCACCACCACCCAGCTTATTTTTCCTTTTTATATTAAAAGTTTATTGGGTTACTTATAAGAATTTGGATGAAAAAAAAAAACTTTAAGCCGGGCTACTTATAAGAATTTGGATGAGTAGCTATCTATAGGAACATGAGAGATCCCAGGAGGACTGTTCAATAGCAACTGACAATAAGAAGTTCTGCCTTTGCATTATTCAGTATAGTGGCCACTAGCTATGATCCTAGAGAAATAATGACTTTTAATTTATTTATTTATTTATTTATTTTATTTATTTATTTTTGGTTTTTTCGAGACAGGGTTTCTCTGTGTAACCCTGGCTGTCCTGGAACTCACTCTGTAGACCAAGCTGGCCTCCAACTCAGAAATCCGCCTGCCTCTGCCTCCCAAGTGCTGGGATTAAAGGTGTGCGCCACTACCTCCCGGCATGACTTTTTTTTTTTTTTTTTTTTTTTTTTTTTTTTTGGTTTTTTTGAGACAGGGTTTCTCTGTGTAGTCCTGGCTGTCCTGGAATTCACTCTGTAGACCAGGCTGGCCTCGAACTCAGAAATCCACCTGCCTCTGCCTCCCAAGTGCTGGGATTACAGGTGTGCGCCACCACGCCCGGCTCCGGCATGACTTTTAATTTTAAAAAAATTTAAGAGACAGGATCTCACATATTATCCAAACAGACATTGGAATCCTAGGTTCAAATAATCCCTCTTGTCTCTGCCTCTTTAGCAGCCTGGACTACAAAATGATTTACTGATTATTTTAAAATATTTTTATTATAAAGTGCTGAGGATGACAGTTGATACAGTGTTTGACATGCCCAGCACCACATAAAATTGAGACTGGTGGTGAGGCCTATAATCCGATCACTCTAGCAGGAAGGTCAGAAGTTCAAAGTCATCCTCAGACACATATCTAATTATAGGCCAACCTGAGCTTCACAAGATAAAAACAAGTCAAAACAAGACAAAAAGACAAACAGAAAAGGAAACCCAACAGTGTGTGTGTGTGTGTGTGTGTGTGTGTGTGTGTATGTTTATGCATATACACCTATACCCCTGTATTATTGGTTCTCAACCTTCCTAACGCTGAGAACCTTTAATACGTTTCCTCATGTTATGGTGACCCCCCCACCCATAAAATTATTTTGTTGCTACATTATTGTAATTTTGCTACTGTTATGAGTTGTGCTTGTCTGATAATGCAACTCCAAAGGGGTTGTGACCCACAGGTTGAGAATGACCTGTATATACCTAATGAGTTTAATTAGGGCTGTTTACAGGAGCATAGATGAGGGATTGTTTGTGGGAGCAAGGGAACCTTCTCAGTGGCTCCACCCCTCTCGTCATCCCCCAGCAACGATTAACCATCTGTATAGATCATGGGGAAGTGTGGGGCTTCGTGAGCACCTCTCCCTAAAACAGGATGGTTGCTGCTGCTGCTAATGCTGGGTTTCAGTCACTGCAGTTGCTAGTGCTGGGTTTCAGTCACTGCAGTCTTGTCAAGTGGTCATAAGCAAAGAAATTGAAGATGTCCTGACTACAGAAGATTGTCCTTGCCCCAAGGGAGCTCACCACCCCTAATCAGCAAGAAGTGGCAAGGAATTAGGGCAGAATAAGGATGGGAAGAGAGGGAGACATATAAGGACCCAATAACATAGCCCAAAACAGCAGACCTGCATATGCACATGCCCATAGATGTGTACATATACCCATGGGAGTGTTTGCACATGTGCATTTGCCATGTGTGTAAGCCTCTCAGGTCTCCACTTGTGTTACTGATGGAAGGTCTCTCACTGAACCTGGAGTTTGCTGCTTCGGGGAGGCTGGCTAGACACCTGCCTCTGCCACCCAGTGTGGACGGTCTGGGGATCTGGATGCAGGCCCTGGTACTTGCACCACAGGGACCTTACCAGCTGAAGCAGCACTCCAGCCACTCTCCTCCTCCATCTGTTCCCTTTCTTCCTCCCCTTCCCCAGGACTTGAGATAAACCTAGGGCTTTAGACATACATCTGCCCTTGAGCGCCACTGCCCCTTCTGAAAAATATGGTAGATGCCTGTGCCGGGCAGACTACCTGTCTTCCATGACACTTACTCTTCCAGTTCACTAGCCAATGTCTCACTGGCAAGATGTCTGCTACTGTTGTTGTTTTGTTTTGTTTTGAGACTGACTGACCCAGTGTCCCTGTATAGTCCTGGCTGACTTTGAACTCTTGGCAATCCACAGTCTCCCAAGTGTCGTATTTCTAAATGTAAGCCTCATCCCTATGTGTATTTGCTTTTCTAAGGTGTCTTGCTATCTAACTGCATCTGCGTTAGAGTTCTGGAATTGTAAGATTGTAGGTGTGCCCCATGACAACTGTCAGAAAATCTCTTTGAAATCTCATACACATAAATGTAGCCTAGGCTACAGAGTGAATTCTAGGCTAGCCTGTGCTACAGAGTGAGAGCCTGCCTCAAGCAAAACAAAATATAGCTAAACTCAAATCCTTGCAGTCGCTAATAGGAATTGCTGTACTTTTATCCTATTGATTGGAGCCTGCCCCAATCTGTGAGTCAAAATTTTCAAGAAATCACAAAGTCATATGATCTTAACAAATTTGTTGTAATTTTGTCCTTTGATAATGCTAGTGTCAGTAAGTGATCTGAATGCTAATGTCTTCTGGGATACTTTGAGCAATGCTAGAGGCACACTACTGATTCCTGTTGAGGTCTCCTGTCCTCACAGAACGCAAGTAAGTTTCTGTGGGGTCAGTCTGCTGTTTTTGCTTCAAAACCTCAATCCTTTTTTGGCTCTCAAAACCAGAATTGGGTTATGCCCTAAGAAAACATCATAGCTGAGCGGTGGTGGCACACACCTTTAATCCCAGCACTTGGGAGGCAGAGGCAGGTAGATTTCTGAGTTTGAGGCCAACCTGGTCTACAAAGTGAGTTCCAGGACAGCCAGGGCTACACAGAGAAACCCTGTCTTGAAAACAAACAAACAAACAAACAAACAAAGAGAAAGAAAGAAAGAAAGAAAGAAAGAAAGAAAGAAAGAAAGAAAGAAAGAAAGAAAAACATCATGGTCTTGGGATGGATCCACGGTTACTTTGTGCTGTGAGGACTTTAGGGTGGCTGACAAGTCAGGTAAAAAACAAAAAGGACAACAGGAGTGGGAATTATTGGCAGAATCAGATGTCTAAACAGGATGGATAGTAAAGAAACTGACAGTACATTGCATTGCTCTTGCAGCTCAAGACTCTTGTCTTCTGTCTGACCTCGGCCAAAAGGCTGAAAAGTAATTCTTTTCTCTCCTCTCCTTCTCTCCCTCTCCTTCTCTCCTTCCCTCCCCATCTTTCCTCATCTCTTGTCTTTTCTTCCTCTTCCTCCTCTTCTTCCTCTTCCTCCTCCTCCTGTTCCTCCTCCTCTTCTCTTCTATGTGCTCAGGTCAGGGGAAATTATCTAAGTTGGTCAAGAATATCTCAGAGCCAAAGCAATAATTTGACTGGTGGTAGACCAGCTCTAAGAGCTAAAGTACAGCTCTAAGGGATGTTAACCTGCCAGGAAAAACCAAGGCTGCTGTTCGCTCTAGTCCCTCCAGCACACTGTGGTCAGTCTAAAGCAGGGGATTCTGGCTTTTTTTTCCCCCCAGTTTTCTATTGCCCAGAACAATGCCCTGCCCGTTGCCCTGCCCATTGCCCTGTGAGGAGCTCAGTAACTATTTGGTTAACCTTTAACTATGTATCTTGGATGTCCTACTGTGTTCTACACACAGCCCTCCCCCCCTCACCACCCTCACTAGTGACTTTATTGCTTTTTATTCTCCTTCCCGGCCTCTCCTCCCTTCTCTCCTCCTTACCTCTCTTCTCTCTTCTCCTCTTCTCCTCTTCTCCTCTTCTCTTCTCTCTCTCTCTCTCTCTCTCTCTCTCTCTCTCTCTCTGTTTTGTTTTTGGAGAGTTTGTTTTCTTTTCAAGGTTTATTTTTATTTTATGTGTATGTGTGAGTTCCTGTGCAGGTTACAGATGTGCACCAGAAGCTGGCTAGCCAGCAGGGAGAGGCAGCTGCATGGCTGGCTGCTGAGGGCTGATGCAACAGCAGAGCTGCCTTACAGTAGGACGTCAGGTAATCACACTAACTCAGAAACAAGATCTTGCCAAAACCAGCTGACACCAATGGAGCAGTCAACTACTATTATTTGCTTCATTATAATAGTGTCTGCATTTAGTATTAGCATAACAGCTTTGAATGTTCCCATGTGTGTCTGAGTCATGAAACATCTGAAACCCCCATATAAAGAAAGACAAGAGAGGAATACTCTGTACCAAGGAAGTATACTACCTTTTCGCCACCTTCACTGATGAATCCACTCAGCCATCAAGATGACCTATGAAAATGTTGCTTCAAGCCAGGTAGGGTGGCATATGACTGTAATTCCAGCAGAACTTGGGAGGCAGAAGGAACGACATAGCACATCAATGTCCCGGTCTGCCAGCGCTGCAAAGTGAGACCCTGTTAAAAAACAAAAAACAAACAAACAAAAAAACCTAGTGCCACATTTCTTTAATCCCAGCTCTTGGGAGACAGAGGCAGGCAGATCTCTGTGAGCTCAAGGCCAGCAGGTCTATAAAGTGACTTCCAGAACAAGCAGAGCTACACAGAGAAACCCTATCTTTCAAAACAAAAAACAAACAAACAAACAAATAAAAAAAAGATAAGCGATGGCTCTGTTTGCGCTCCCTGAGTCTGTAACTCCCTTTCCAGGAGCTCTAATGCCCTCTTCTGGCCTCTGCAGGCACCACTGGGAGCACAGACACATATCCAACACTGGAGTAGGTGTAAGGGCCAGGAGTGCATGCAGTTCGGTGGCGGAGTGAACACTCACCTAGCCTGCAGGAAACCCTGAGTTTGATCCCAGCGCCATAGAAATCGAACATGGTGGCATAGGCTTGTAATCCTAGCACTCTGGAGGTAGAAGGAGAATCAGAAGTTCAAGGTTAAGAGTACTTGCTTCAGCCGGGAGGTGGTAGCGCACACCTGTAACCCCAGCACTCTGGGAGGCAGAAGCAGGCAGATTTCTGAGTTTGAGGCCAGCCTGGCCTACAGAGTGAGTTCCAGGACAGCTAGGGCTACACAGAGAAACCCTGTCTCCAAAAAGACCAAAATCCAAAAAGAAACCAAAAAAAAAAAAAAAAAAAAAAGTGTTCTTGCTTCGGGCTGGAGAGATGGCTCAGAGGTTAAGAACTCTGACTGCTCTTTCAGAGGTTCTGAGTTCAAATCCCAGCAACCTCATGGTGGCTCACAGCCATTTGTAATGGGATCTGATGCCCTCTTCTGGTGTGTCTGAAGACAGTAACAGTGTACTCATATACGTTAAATAAATAAATAAATAGTACTTTAACACAGAGAGAGAAAGGGAGAGAGAGAGAAGGAGGGAGACAAACAGACAGACATGTACAATGTACATCAATTCCTCTGGTCATGCAGATGTTTCGGAGACTTCCGTGCTGAGTCTAGAACATCCTTTGTGCGGCCTATTCCTGAATGGACTCCATCCACAATGAACTCAGTAATAATTCAGTTAACAGAAGCCAAATTGGAAAGCTGCATAGCTAACTAAATTGGTCTCCAAAATATGCCTTCACAGCTGGTTTCTTTGAACAGGCTTTTGAATTTTCTCAGAAGCCCATCTGTGCTCTTCCTTGTAAAAATTGTAGTGAGGTTGATTTCTGTTGTCTCTGTGTCCATTTTGAACTCTCTCTTGTGGCTGGCCTGATGAAACTAAACACAAACTAAACTCTCTTCCTCCTCCTCCTGGAAACTCTCCTAGAGTGTGGTTTTCACAACAGGAACAAATTAGACACAGGCGTCCACACAAGGACACCTGCCAGCAGAAACAACTGCCCTGTGAGAGGAGCACTGGCCGTGGGCTCAGCTTCAGGCTGGCCACGTAAATTACCACCATGATGAAGAAGCGATCTGTGGAGGCCTCTGTAAACCCATACCCAATTCTCAGATACTCTTCAAGGAAGGGCTGGAGCTTAGAGCCCTTCCCTAGAAAGAAACCTCAAGGAAATTCACCTGATTCAGTGTGAGTGGAAGTGGGCATTTTGTCCACCAGGTGACCTTCGGGTCACTTAGATCTACGACTTAGTGCTGCAGCCTATGTCAGGCTGAGCTGCGGTAACAGGCAAGGGGCCCTGGACTTTTGTTGGCGAGGACTTGAATTGTGTCTCTGTGTTGACGTGTAGGTGGTCTCTACCTAGGCGTCACCCCCGTGGAGGCACATTTAGACTTGCCTAGCTAACAGTTTCTTAAGTGAGTGAGCAGGCGACCGGAAGACTGATTCTCTGAAAGGTGAAGAGAAACTATTGGAGAAGTGGTGAATGGAAACCCCCAATGCATGCTGGGAAAGAGCTGCCTGTCTGCTCTGATATGTCTATATATGTGTGTTACAGAGATGATATTTTTCTACTTAATGATGGAAAACTGTATTTTAAGGGATGGAGAGATGGCTTAGTGGTTAAGAGCACCAGCTGCTTTTCCAAAGGACTCAGGTTTGATTCCCAGCACCCTGGAAGCTTACAGCATCTGTAGCTCCATTCTGACACCCTGTGTGTCCTCGGACGGCAGCCCCAGCACACAGTATATACGTGCAGGCAAAACACACAACATAGAATAAAATAATAAAGTAAATAAGAATTTTTAAAAAAGAACTGGGAGAGTCAGCTCAGTTAAGGGCACAGACTGCTCTTCTAGAGGACCCAGGTCCAAATCCCAGCACCCGTGTGGCAGCTCACAACCGTCCCTATAACTCCAAGACAAACATATGCAGGCAAAATACCAACGCACTCAAGGGTAAATAAATTAAAACATTGTATTTATTAAAGGGGGAGCTGGGGCTGGAGAGATGGGTCAGCGGTTAAGAGCACTGACTACTCTTTCCAAGGTCCTGAGTTCAAATCTCAGCAACCACATGGTGGCTCACAACCATCCATAAAGAGATCTGACACTCTCTTCTGGTGTGTCTGAAGACAGCTACTGTGTACTTAAATACAATAATAAATAAAATCTTTGGGCCAGAGCTGACCGGAGGGAGCAGAGGTCCTGAATTCAAATTCTCAGAAACCACATGATGGCTCACAAACATCAGTACAGCTATAGTGTACTCATATACAATAAATGAAGGGAGGAAGGAAGGAAGGGAGAAAGGGAGGGAGGAAGGGAGGAAGAAAGGGGGAGAGCTGGAAGATGGCTCAGTGGTTAAGAGCACTGTCCTGTTCTCTCAGAGGACCAGAGTCATTTCTAATGTTTAGAGACTCACAACAGCCTGAAACTCTAGCTCCAGGGGATCAAATGCCCTCTTCTAGCTTCCAAGGGTCAGACTCAATGTCTGGTTCCTATTGCTGATATCACCAGAGGGCTAGAGTTACAGTCTACCCCAGCCTGTGGCTGCAGGAATGTTGTTACAGAACATGGCGTCGACTTGCCACTCTGGTCCAATGTAGCCCATAGATACACAGCCCATATGTACCTTCTTGAATGTAGACACACATACACACAAGTAAAAAAAAAAAAGTAAACCTTAAAAAAAGCTGGTATTTGGACTAGAGAGATGGCTCAGAGGTTAAGAGCACTGTCTATTCTTCCAGAGGTCCTGAGTTCAATTCCCAGCAACCACATGGCTCATAACCATCTATAATGAGATCTGGTGCCCTCTTCTGGCCCGCAGGCATACATGCAGGCAGAATCTTGTATACATGATAAATAAATTAAGGGAGGAAAAACTGTATTTGATTGGATTTAAATGAAATTTAAGCAGATTCATAAGTATCTCAGTGGAAGAATTCCTGCCTAGCATCCTGAGGCCCTGGGTTTTAGCTCCGATAATGCCAAACAAAACATCTACGTTTCATGAGACCCTGTAACACTGCCTCCACCTCCACTGAAAAAACAAAACAAAACCAAAACTAAGTGGAGTAAGATATAGTTGAAGAAAAATAAGTAATTATCCCAAAGAAATAGAAATAGACTAAATTTCATTACAATTCCTGTGACTTCATTAAATCTTTGGTATGTAAATTATAACCACATGTCACTTATTAATAAGGATGACTTTCCTGATAAATGAATTGTTAAATGTTTATTGAAGCACGGGATATTTGCACAAACCCAGATGGTATAGGTCAGTCATTCCACTTGGACGTTTTTATTGTCTGACCATGTACAGCATGCCCATCTCGTGGACATCAGAGGACAACTTTTAAGCATAAGTTCTTTCCTTCCAGCACGTGGGCTCCAGGGACTAAACTCTGTTCCTCGGACTTGGCAGGGAACACCTTTACATACGACTAAGCCGTCTTACTGCTGCGGTGGCTTCTTGATTTAGTTACGACGTCCGGTCAATGTGAGATCTGTGGGATCCCAGCCAGGGTAACATGAGCTACACTGCAAACTTGTTGATAATGGATGAGTGTAAACACCTAGCACTTCTGCAGTGGAAGCTGGAGGATTAGGCATTCAAGAGCAACATAGGCTAAATGAGATCCTGTCCAAAAAAAAAAAAAAAAGTAAAATAAAATGAATAAGTTAGAACATACTCTAAGATAATGATGCAAAAGTATAATTTAATAATAAAAACGATAGCATAGTAGATATGTAAACTAATAACAGTTATTGATTATCAGGTGTTATGGGTGGTGAGAATTTTGACTTCTTAAAAAACCCAGTTATGTGAATGTTTGTTTTTAAAAGATTTATTTATTTTATGTATATGAGCGCTCTATCTGCATGTATACCCGCATGCAAGAAGAGGGCATCAGAACTCACTACAGATGCTATAAATCACCATGTTGCTTGCTGGGAATTGAACTCAAGAGCTTTGGAAGAGCAGCTGGTGCTCTTAATCACTGAGTCATCTCTCCAATCCCCGAACATGTTTCTGTTTTAATCCCAGGTGTGGTATATGGCACTGTTTTAGATTGTCCATGGCGGGATATAAAAATGCCAGAGCCCTAAGAGGCTTCAGCAGTTGATGCTGCCCCTGCTGCCCCTGCTGCTGCTGCTGCTGCTGCTGGTACTGGTTCTTGCTGGTTCCTGCTGCTGCTGGTTCCTGCTGGTTTCTGCTGCTGCTTTTGCTGGTTGCAGTTGCTGATTGGAGATATCCTGACAGTAAAGATTGGATTCGCCCCCAAGGAACTTGGTGCGCCCAATCAGCAGGAAGAAGTCTAGAGAGATCTGTGCACCCCTCCCCTCTAATCTTCTTCTAGCCTACCTAGTCTTGGGGGTTGGAAGGGATAAGGGTGGAGAAGGGCGGTAGATGTAAGAAGCAAACAAAGTAGCCCAAAAGTGCTGCACATAATTATGTGTTCAAACCTTTCACATGACTTAGAGCAATAACTCTTATACCAGCATTACCATAAACATGTAAGAATGTGTTATGCTGCAGTGTCACAATGGCTTTGCTGTCACTGACCGCAGTGATGGGACATTTTCTGTTCCATTGTTAACCTTTTGTGACTTTTTGTTAGATTGTATTTATTTTATGTGTATGAGTGTTTTGCCTACATGAATATCTTATACCACATGTTTGCGGTACCTAACAAGGCCAGAAGTAGATTTCAGATCCTCTAGAACTGGAGTTCCAGGGGTCAGTTGGCTGCCCTGTGGGTACGGGGAGCCTTCTGGAAGAACCACCAGTGGAGCCATCTCCCCAGCCCCTTCCTGTTGCTTTGTGGAGACAAGGTTTCTCTATGTGACCCTGGCTGTCCTGGAACTCCCTATGTTTCAAACTCTCATAAATCCTCCTGCCTCTGCCTCCAAGTACTGGAGCTGAACGAGTGTGCCACCAGCCACAGCACCCAGCTCTCTTGGTTTTTGTTTTGTTTTTTTTAAAGATTTATTTACTTTATGTATATGGGTACACTGTCATCTTCAGACACACCAGAAGAGGGCATCAGATCCCATTATAGATGGTTGTGAGCCACCATGTGGTTACTAAGATTTGAACTCAGGATGTTCGGAAGAGCAGTCAGTGCTGAGCCATCTCACCAGCCCCTATACAGTGATTTACAAGTCACCTGGACTGCACATGTAAACAATAAATAAGTAAACAAGTAAATAAGTAAGAAAATAATTAAAAAATATATATCAAAGAATTTTTGAAATTTATCATGAACTATTATGAGTAAATGTTTGATTTAGATAGTTATTTTATATACTTAGACACTTGGGTCATTTAAAAATTTCCTGGATGAGCCCAGTGTGGTGGCACACACCTTTAATCTCAGCACTCAGGAAGATCTCTGGGAGTTCAAGTCTGTTCTACTACCAAGTTCCAGGGCAGTCAAGGCTATACAAAGAGACCCTTTAAAATTAATTTTTAAAAGTAATTAATTTCTTGAATTAAAAAGGGATCACAAGCCAGGTGGTGATGACCCATGCCTTTCGTCCCAGCACTCAGGAGTAAGTAAGTAGATCTCTGAGCACTCAAGGCCAGCCTGGTCTACAGAGCTAGTTCCAGGACAGCCAGAGTTACACAGTGAGACCCTGTCTCAAAAAAGGAGAGAGAGAGAGAGAGAGAGAGAGAGAGAGAGAGAGAGAGAGAGAGATCATAAGAAGAAAAAGTTTAAGAAGTCCTACCCTACACCCTCAGATACACCCCAAATCACTGTCCCAAATCACTGTACAGCTCAGATTAGTCACAAATTGTGATCTTCCTGCCTTAGCCCCTCTGAATGCTGAGGTTACACATATGTACTTCCATGCCTGGATGCAAACCTGAGATGTGTCCCAAGGCTCTGTCTCAAAAAAGGAGGCATTAGGGGCTGGAGAGATGACTCAGCGGTTAAGAGCACTGACTGCTCTTTCAGAGGTCCTGAGTTCTATTCCCAGCAACCACATGGTGACTCACAACCATCTGTAATGGGATCCGATGCCCTCTTCTGGTGTGTCTGAAAACAGCAACAGTATACTCTCATACAAGAAGTAAATAAATGAATAAATAAGTAAATCTGAAGAAGAAGAAGACGAAGAAGAAGACGAAGAAGAAGACGAAGAAGAAGAAGAAGAAGAAGAAGAAGAAGAAGAAGAAGAAGAAGAAGAAGAAGAAGAAGAAGAAGAAGAAGAAGAAGAAGAAGAAGAAAAGAAGACGACTTGGAAGCAAGCAATCTGGTGATTACTTCTTTCTGGTGGTGCCTCTCTTCAAAGCCCAGAGGCAGTGCAGGGCCTCTGTGGTTAAACAGAGCATCTTTTTATAAAGGCCTCATTTAACTTTAATTACCTCCCAGAGGTCTCCCAAGCAGAAGGCGATTAGTACTGCACCCTCTCCCCTCCCCCAGGTTTCTGTGTGTATGTGTGTTGAACATGTTTGCATGCCTGTTTTCGTATGGTGGTGCACTGTGGGAGCTCACATACACATTGTGTGGGTAATGCTAGCTTTCTTCCTTCACTGGTCTCCTTTTACTGAGGCAGGGGTTCTCAATTTCTCAATGAACCAGGAAAGGTCAACTAGTCTAGCTAGCCATTTGCCTCAGTCCCTCAGAAGCACTGGAATTAGAGGTGGATCTACATGTCCTCTGCTCTCTCTCTCTCTCTCTCTCTCTCTCTCTCTCTCTCTCTCTCTCATAAACTTAAGAACAAGTCCATCTTTCTCTTCTCCCCAAATCAACTAATACTAAGAAAAAGAGAGCACATGATGGCCGGGGTAAAGGGGCAAAGGAGTCATACTCCTCTTCATCCTGTGCCTCAGATGCTGAGGGGCCAGGGGGTGCTGGGGCGAGGGCAGAGGAGAGGTGAAGGGCATCAAGGGAGTTGGAGGGCTCTCAGAGTGGGCAGGAGGCTGACTGGCTTAGGGTGGAGGCTGTGGCATCTCCTCTTTCCCATCGGTATCTGTGAATTCCAGCTTCCTGTTGCGAGGCTGTCCGGGACAGCTTCTTGTCTTTGCCTTTGCTTCTTGTGCTGTCTGGTTTCCGGTCCCTTTGAGGACCCTCAAGAAGTCAAATTGCTTGCTGCTCAAGCTCAATGCAGTGCTTCGGGTGGGACGTGGTCATGGTTTTGTAATTTGAGACCGGGTCACCTGGCAAGCCTTCTTCAACAGGGACTCCAGGAAGAGCTCAAGTGCCCGGGAGATGATGACGGGCACAGCTGCCGCCACCTTCCCAATCTCTTCGTCCGTCTGCATGATCTTCTTGAAACTGCAGGTTGTATTTCTTGCTTGGCCTCTCCGGGCCTCTCACTGCGCCTGGCCCAGCACCGCCACCACCCGCAGCCTGTTTGCCACCACCCCGCCGCCCCGCTGCCCCGCCCCTCCGGACTTTTACATGAGTGCCGGAGATCTGAACCCTGGTCCTCATGCTCATCCAATTAGTAGTCCCATCCACTGAACTATCCCCGTAGCCCAGTATCTACCCCCTTAACACCTCACAATGCTTTTCAAGACTGCTTTTCAAGACGGGTTTTGGTGTGAACATTCAAACCATAGAAAGCAGGAATTATCTTCATGCTTGGTTTATTCAGTTTTAGTCGCGTTGGTTCATGGAGACCCTGGTTACAAAGACTTCACATTCTTGATATTTGATAGGTAGAGTGGAACACACCAGAATAGTCATGCAGCCATGACTGTTCTGGTGTCTGAGACAGGAGGATCACTCTAGCTTGAGGCCAGCCTGTCTATTCAAAACAAAATATAGTACAAGCCAGTTAGGTGACTCAGGCCTGTAATCCAGGAACGAGGGAGGTAGAGGCAGGAAGATCCGGTCTGAGAATAGCTTGGAGCTACACAGGGAGACCAGATCCCAGCTGGGTATGGTGATGCAAGCCTGTTAAGCCAACACTTGGATAGCCCAACACTGCTCAAGGGTCAGCCTCAGCTACATAAACAGGTTTAGAGATCAGTTTGGGCTGTTCAAGACTCTCTCAAAAACAACACATTGAGACAAGCAACTTTTGGTTGCTGTAGCACTTAGTGGGGGGTGTTCCTTTTATTTTGTAGAATGAAAGCTGCCTCAATTCCTAAATCTCTCTCTCTCTCACACACACACACACACACACACACACAAAGCCGTTCATTCTAAAGGCCTAAAATAAAAACTGTTGTGCTTTTCACTTTTGACAAAGATAAACTGTTCTTACAGGATGCCATGGAAAACATCAGGAAAGTTTAAGTAGATGAATTAAGGAAATAGGAGACCGTCACAGGGAACATGAACTGACTGAGATAAGATACAGCCAAGTAACTAACACAAACTGCTCAAGATGCCCAGAGCAGCTCTGAATTATTTATTTATTCTGTTTATTTGAAGTTACTTGAAATATACCCAATTAAATCTACCCTATATACTTTCACAAATATAAATAGGAATCACCCTTAAATCTCTAGTTATATAGAAATTTTAATAATATGTAACATATCATAAAACTGAAAAAAGTGAGACTTTAATGTCTTTTCAGATATTTTTAAAATCTTGGCTTAGATCTTAAAAACACAGGGGCTGGAGACACAGCTCAGTTGTTAAGGTTCTTGCCTGGCTTGTGGGTTCCATCCATGATACCACTAAGCAAATCAAATAGGGGACTGATCATTGCAGCTATAACATCTGTGAATGTCAAACCTTTGTATAAAATGCTATAATGTTTGCATACACCTTGTGTACATTCTCTTGCATACTTTAGTGTTATCTTAATTTATTTTGTGTGTGTGTGAGTGCAGACATGCCTGTGCTACATGAGATAAGAGGACAACTTGCTGGGAGTGGCTTCTCTCCTTCTCTCTTGTTTTGAGACCATCTTTGTTGTTTCTGCCCCTGCACTGTGTTCTGCAGGCTGTCTAGTCCAGGAATTTCTTCAAGATTCTGTCTCCAGCTCCCACCTCAAGTAAGAGTGATAGGATTATAGATGAAAACCGTCACATCTAATTGTCTTTAGGTTCCATTTATTTATTTTTTTATTTTATGTGTATGGATGTATTGCTGCATGTGTGTCTGTACACTATAGACATGTAGTAAGTACTTAAGGAAGCCAGAAGAGAACACTGGGTCCTCTGGGACTGGAGTTACAGATGCTTGTGAGCTGCGATGTGGGTAGTGGGAATTGAACCCAGGTCCTCTGGAAGAGCAGCCAGTGCTCTTTACTGCTGAGTCAGCTCTCCAGGCTCCCTGTGTTTTAATGGTTCTCTTAGGGATTTAACTTAGATCATAAGGCTTGTGTGGCTCTGGCTTTAACCTTCTGAGCTGTTCCTTGGTCCTCTTCTTCTGAAACAGGGTTTCACTGTGTAGCCCTGGCTGGGCTGGAACTCACAGTGTGGACCAGGCTGGCCTTGAACACAATAAACAATCTGCTTTTACCTTGAAACTAGGGGTCACCCTGCCTGGCCTGAACTTTCACTGATTCTCTAGCCTCTGCCTGTCTCCCCAGTGCTGAGATTACAAATGTTTATCACCATGTCTGTCTCTCGGGTACTTTGGCATGTTTACATTGCCTAACATATCTAAGATAATGTGAGTGTTATACAAATACCTGTTGTGTTGATTAGGCAATAATAAAAAAAAGAAGTAGACTACACATTTGGTGCAGACACCATTTTGCCGCTCCTGTTGTGTTTTTTTGGGGGGGGGGGGGTTGAAGACAGAGTTTCTCTATGTAGCCCAGATTGGCCTGGAACTTGCTGCCATCCTCCTGCCTCACCCCCACCCCTGCAGGTGTGTGTCTCTATCATATCCTTTTCCTTCTCTTCTCCTTTTCACATATTTTTCTGACTATTACAGACTACATTTTTGAATATAAAAGGCTGCAAGTATAGAGAGCCAACTGTGTATTAAAACATAGCATTGTAGTGTGCCTGTGTTTCAATGGTGACTCATAAAGACAGAGAGTCTGAATTATTTGGGCTTCCTATGACTGACTACACCTTTTTTTGCTTTTGTTTGCTTAGCATTAATTTGTTATTTGTTAATAACACATGATGAGACATGTTATAACAACACATGTGCATATACTACAGTGCTTCTGCAAGGTCAGAGGCTAAGCTTTGGGAATCAATTCTATCTTTCAACATTGCATGGGCTCCAGGGATCAACACAGGTCACCAGGTTTGCATGACAAGTTCCCTTACCCTCTGAGCCATCTTTCTGGCTTTGTTTTTCTAGGTATGTAACACAGAAAAATTCTGGGTTTTTTGTTTGGTTGGTTTTGTTTTGTTTTTTCGAGACAGGGTTAAAGATTTATTTATTTAGTATATGTAAGTAGCTGTCTTCAGACACCCCAGAAGAGGGCGTCAGATCTCATTATAGATGGTTGAGGCACCATGTGGTTGCTGGGATTTGAACTCAGGACCTTTAGAAGAGCAGTCAGTGCTAGGATGAATGGTAACTAATGGTGTGGCCCACAGTGCCAGGTGTGTATACCTGGGGATCAAGCTCAAAGGTAGCTCTGTTTTTGTTGTTTTTTGAGACAAAGTCTCATTATGTAGCATTGGCTCAGCTAGAATTGGCCATACAGACCAGGCTGCCCCCAGCTCCAGACAGCATGTGTCCCTGTCCCTGGTATGACCATGCTTTTCCAAATTAAATTGTTTGTCATAGTAATTTAAAGACTATATGAATTGTACCCAGTGGTGTTTGGTCTGTGTACATCTCTCCCTTAAAATGTAGAGTAAGACATGGTGTTTTACTCCTGTAACTCCAGCTTGGGGTGTGTGTGACAAGATTGAAGTTTTGAGGGGACTTGTCCCAAAAACATTATGAAGTCTCCCTGCGACAGTGTGGATGTGCTGTGTCCTCCAAGATTCATGTGTTAAAGGCATAGTTCTCCATATGGTGAGGAGCCCTTCAGGAGGCGCCGTCCAGTGAGAGGCTGTGATGCACCACTGCTCAGGGGGTTGAGTAGTTCTTGTAGCCTTAGCTAGAGTTTGCGAGAATAGGCTGTTAATAAGAGCCAGCAGGGGCAACATGGATGAATCAGACTGACAAGAGTTCCTTTCAGTAAAGTTCAGAAGACAAGATTAAAGAATGGTACGTCAGGGCTGGAGAGATGGCTCAGCGGTTAAGAGCACTGACTGCAATTCTGAAGGTCCTGAGTTCAAATCCCAGCAACTACATGGTGGCTCACAACCATCTGTAATGAGATCTGATGTCCTCTTCTGGGGTGTCTGAAGACAGCTACTGTAGGTACCCGAGGCCTGCAAAGCTTGTGACGCCATACAAGCGACAATTAAGACAATGTATAGGTCTGTTGCCAAGGCAACAGCTGCCGTTTACCCAGAATTCCATAGCCTACCTTTACCTGTAATTATGTCACCACAGGTATATAACCAGGCAGCGCGTCTTCCCCGTTCTCTTTTTCTCTTCTCTCTTTCTCTCCTTCCTTCCCACCCGCTACCCCTTCCCCATCTTAAATAAAGTCCCACGTGGAACTGTTTGGCCTGGTGTATCTCATTGCAGCCCATGGCTCCACCGCATCCCTGCGCGTGGTGCGGCGCGCGCTGTGAGCAGACTGGACATTTGCGCAGAAACCAACAGCTACAGTGTACTTACATATAATAAATAAATAAATAAATAAATAAATAAATAAATAAATAAATAGTGGTATGCTGCCAGGCCCGGAACCTTAGCACTTATAAGGTCGATGCTAGAGGATCAGAGGTTCAAGACCATCCTCAGCTACAAATTGAGGTCAAGGCAAGCCTGAGCTATTATGAAACGTTGTCTCAAAAGCCAAAAGAAGGGATGGG
Source organism: Apodemus sylvaticus (assembly GCF_947179515.1). Classification (NCBI taxonomy): domain Eukaryota; kingdom Metazoa; phylum Chordata; class Mammalia; order Rodentia; family Muridae; genus Apodemus; species Apodemus sylvaticus. Next base: position 44,574,263 of record NC_067482.1, on the reverse strand, counting down.
GAAGGCAGTGGTGGCACATGCCTTTAATCCCAGCACTCGGGAGGCAGAGGCAGGCGGATTTCTGAGTTCGAGGCCAGCCTGGTCCACAGAGTGAGTTCCAGGACAGCCAGGGCTACACAGAGAAACCCTGTCTCGAAAAACCAAAAAAAAAAAAAAAAAAAAAAAAAGTTTCATTGTTAGGGGCTGGAGAGATGACTCAGTGGTTAAGAGCACTGACTGCTATTCTGAAGGTTGTGAGTTCAAATCCCAGCAACTACATGATGGCTTACAACCATCCATAGTGAGATCTGATGCCCTCTTCCGGGGTGTCTGAAGACAGCTACATCGAGCGGGCCCGAGCCAGAAGAAAAAGTATTTGAAGAGAGCTACAGTGTACTTACATATAATAAATAAATAAATCTTTTTTTTTTTTAAAGAAGGGATGGGGAGATGGATTAGTAAATAGGAATGCTTTCTGTGGAAGCATGAAGATCTTAGTTCCAGTTCTCAGCACCCAAGTAAAGTGGACCAGGCCTTGAGCACCCACCCGACCCACCTGCAACTGCAGTGTGGGGTAAGGGCTGCAGAGGCACACAGCACACTTATAAAAGAGTGGCAAGACCTCTGGCATAATTCAATAGTTTCAAAAATAATGTCCACATACAAAGTAAAGGAGATTTTTATTTTAAAAATTAAAAATTCTATCTTGCTCAAGTTAAAGACACGTCGTCACTGTGTGATTTCTTTTTCTCAATAATGCTTGCGACCATGAGACTGTGGGGGATTTCTGGAATGGTGCTGGTTCCATGAGACCCTGAGGGGTTACTCAAAGCTTTTCTTTTGGTTTCTTTTCTTTGTTTTTCTCAAGCTCTGGGACAATGTTTTTAGAGTTTGAGAGAAAGCAACAGGGAAGACAAGCTGTGAATCTTGTCACAGCTCACAGTGGAGGTCAGCAAGCAGGGCCTGGTGCGGGCAGTTTCAAAGGAAGCCCAGAGTGTGGGGGACACCGTGCCTGACGTTGGCCAGTGTTGAAAAGAAAACGATAAAGAGGAAAAGGAGCTAACAGGCTTAGCTGAGAAACGGCTTCTTAGTGAGAGGAACTTGGAATCAAGACTCCACGACAATGGAACTTTTAGTGAAGGCTTGCTGGTTTCAGCCTGTAACTGCAGCTACTGAGAAGCTGAGGCAGGGGGGGTGGGGGTCACAAGTTCAAGCCCAGCCTGAGCTACAAAGTAAATTAGTTTAAAGCCTGTTTGGGCAGCTTAGCGAAATTCTATCTCAAAATAGCAAAAAAGCATAAAACAGGCCTGTTGCAGCACATGCGCAGGCCCCGAGATGTGGAGATGGGAGGACCTGGGGTTCGAGTTCAGCCTCCGCTACATAGAGAGTTGGAGGCCAGGCTGGGCTAAATGAGGCCCTATCTCAAGAACTCCGATCAGGCTAACAAGGAGAGTAACTTAGGCATACGCCTAACTTCTGGATGCTTTGTGATGCAGCTTTTCATCAGACTAGCTTGCACCTGGTATGACAACGCTTAAAATATGAATCAAAATAAATGTTTCATGACTAAACCAAAGAAAAGTAAAAAGGAGCACTCTGGGGGCGGGGGGCAGAGGCAGGTGGATTTCTGAGTTTGAGGCCAGCCTGGTCTACAGAGTAAGTTCCAGGACAGCCACGGCTATACAGAGAAACCCTGTCTCGAATAAACCAAATCCAAAAAACCAGAAAGAAAGAAAGAAAGAAAGAAAGAAAGAAAGAAAGAAAGAAAGAAAGAAAGAAAGAAAGAAAGAGAAAAAGAAAAAGAAAAGGTGAAAAGGTGCGGGGGGAATGTAGCTCAGTGGTCTGGCTCATCTAGACAGCTTGAGGCATTGGAGTCCATTCAGACCCCTTTATGACAAGCAAAACTGCAGCCGAATCACAGCCGGTCAGCCAGGCTCTCCCGCTTACTCAGAATCTGCAGCCTACTGAACCCGAGGCCCTTCATTTTGTTTTGTTCCCGCTCTCCTTAGATTCAGCGGGAGCCGTCCCCTTCTTATTATTTGCTTATCTAATTATTTAGATAAGGTTGCACAGTGGTGCGACCATGGGCTTCGAGCTCCCAATCTCAAGTTTTCTCCCTTTCAGCCTCCTTTGTAGCTGAGACTACAGTGAGTAGTCCCATGCCTAGCCTGAGCTAACTTACGTAGATTCTGATTTTTTTCTTTTTCTCTTCTTAATCAGTCATTTTTTTAAAAAAAAGATTAACTATTTACTTAAGATTTGTTTATTTTATGTGTCTAAATGTTTTGTCTTCATGTATGTACGGTGCCACTTGTATATCTGGAGCCTGTGGAAGTCAGAAGAGCGCTCCTGGAGCGGGAGTCATAATCAGTTGTTAGTCACACAGACAAGTTCTTCCTCTGCAAGAGCAGAAAGTGTCCCTAACCACTGAGCCACCTCTCCAGCTTCCTGTGGTTCCAGGGTTGCTGTTTTGTTTTAAAAGGAAGAGTTTGTTTTGACTTGTGAAATTTCTAATCTGTTCTTTTTTTTTTAATCTATTCATCATTTTATGTATGTTACACGCAAATAGTTAAGTGAAAAAGTTCACTTTCCTCGAGTACAACTTTGTAGAGTTGGGTCTTTCCACCTCTGTGTGGGTTGTGGAAATCAAGCTCCCGTCTCTCAGCTAGGCCAGTGTCTTAGTTAGGGTTTCCATTGCTGCGAAGAGACACGACCAGGGAAATTCTAATACAGGAAAACATTTCATTAGGGCTGGCTTGCTGGTTCTGAGCTTCAGTCCATTATCATCAAGGCAGGAAGCATGACAGCATCCCGGCAGGCCTGGCGCGGGAGATGCTGAGAGGTCCACATCTTGTTCCAAAAGTAAACAAGAGAAAAACTATCTTCCCGGCAGCCTGGATGAGGGTCTCAAAGCCCACCTCCACAGTGACACATTTCCTCGGGGGGGGGGGGGGGGGAAAGCCATGCTTCCTAATAATGCCTCTCTCCTGAGCCAAGCATTTTTTTTTTTTTGGATTTGGTTTTTTCAAGACAGGGTTTCTCTGTGTAGCCCTGGCTGTCCTGGAACTCACTCTGTAGACCAGGCTGGCCTCGAACTCAGAAATCCGCCTGCCTCTGCCTCCCAGAGTGCTGGGATTACAGGCGTGCACCACCACCGCCCAGCCCCTGTGCCAAGCATCTTCACCTGCTGAGCCAACTCTCTGGGCCTCTTTTTTGCTTAGTTGAGAGAGGGTCTCAAGTAGCTCAGACTGTCCTCAAGCTTATAGAGTTGACAATGGTGGTTTGTCTTCACTAGGAGCTCCCACCTGAATGCTGACATTAGAGGCACACACCAGCACAAAGCCTCTGCTTTTGAAGGAGGCTTATAGAATACTTAAACCATATCTTGGGAAAACAGGAAATAGAGCAAAACAAAACAAAAATCTAAAAAGTAGACTTATAAATAAACAAACAATAATTTACCATTAAACAATTGCACAATTAACACAAAGAAACTGCAGAAACAGAGCCAATGGTGAACAGCTTCCACCAAAGTGTGGCTCAAAGTACATGTCAACTGATGGGCAAAAGTCCAAAGTAGGATTTTTAAGGCAACAACAAAAGCAGGTGAAATATATAATGTGGGGCTTGGAAAGATGGCTCAGTGGTTAAGAGCACTGACTCTTCTTCCCGAGGACCGAAGTTTAACTCCAAGCACCCACATGGTGACTTTCGAATATCTGTAATTATAACTCAGTGGATCCAATGCCCTCTTCTGGCCTCCGGGCACACAGGTGCACAGACATGGATGCATGCAAAATACCTATAAAATAATACAATGAATTTAACTGATTCGGCTGGGTGGTGTTGACCCACTTTTAAACAAAGCACTTGGGAAACAGAAGTGGGCAGATCTATGAGGCTGAGGCTTCAGAATTCATTTGTTGGAGATTTGTCTAGAAGCTAAAGAAATTAAATAGAGCCGGGCGGTAGTGGTGCACTCCTGGGAGGCAGAGGCAGGCTGATTTCTGAGTTTGAGGCCAGCCTGGTCTACAGAGTAAGTTCCAGGACAGCCAGGGCTATACAGAGAAACCCTGTCTCGGAAAAAAAACCAAATCCAAAAAACCAAAAAAAAAAAAAAAAAAAAAACCCCAAAAAAGAAAAAAGGGGGCTGGAGAGATGGCTCAGTGCTTAAGAGCGCCGACTGCTCTTCTGAAGGTCCTGAGTTCAAATCCCAGCAACCACATGGTGGCTTACAACCATCCCTAACAAGATCTGACTCCCTCTGCTGGTATGTCTGAAGACAGCTACAGTGTATTCACATATAATAAATAAATCTTTAAAAAAAAAAAAAGAAAAAAGAAAAAAGAAAAAAAGAAATGAAATAGAGCAGGAAACGTAGCAAGGACTATTGAGCCTTTTAGGAGTTGGGATCTATAACTCTTTTCTTTTCCCTTTTTATTTTGATGTGTTGGATGCACTGCTCCGCAAATATTAATTAGAGCACACTGGCTGGCGATATGGTGGGAGTCTTTTGTTTACGAGCCAGGGTCTCTCTGGGTAGCTCTGGCTGTCCTGGACCGCTGCACTAGGCTGGCCTCAGTGATGTGCTTGCCTCTGCCTCTTGAGTACTGGGACTAAAGGTGTAGACCACCACCAATGTCAGCATCTGTCTGAACTCCACCCACAGTTACCTGGCAACAGCCAGGTAGGCCTGACTCCTTATAAAGGGGCTGCTCGACTCCTCCTCCCTCTCTAACTCTCCTGCTCTTCTCTTCTTGCTCCTGCTCTGTCCCCACCCTACCCCACCCCACCCCACCCCACCCCCCGCCCCCACGTGCTCATAGCCGGCTCTACTTCTCTACTTCTTCTTTCTCTTCCTGCCTTTTTCTGTCTCTACTACCCTCTTAACTCCCCTCCCCATGCCCTGAATAAACTCTATTCTATACTAGACTGGTCCTTCAGGGGGAAGGGATGCCCACTGAGACATTCCCTTCCCCCATACCTCACTACACCCCATAGAACAGATACCTCCTTCTCTTTTTATTTTTTATTTTTTATTTTTTTAATATTTTTTGAGGATGAACTACTTTTTTTTAAAAGATTTATTTATTTTGTTATATACTACTATAGTAGTAGCAGTATATAGTACACACTATAGCTGTCTTTAGACACTCCAGAAGAGGGAGTCAGATCTCATTATGGATGGCTGTGAGGCACCATGTGGTTGCTGGGATTTGAACTCAGGACCTTCGGAAGAGTATCCAGTGCTCTTACCTGCTGAACCATCTCTCCAGTCCCTCTCTTTATCTTTTTATAAACACAACAACCACCACCACCACAACCATCTATCTCCATTATTGGAGTCTTTAACATTCTCTTTTTTAAAAAAATTACATTTAGCAATTGATTGATCGGGGTGGAGGCTCATATCACAGCATGAATGTGGAGATCAGAGGACAACTTTGGGGAGCTAATTCTTTCTTTCCACAACATGGGTCCCAGAGATGGAAAACAGGTTGTCAACCTCAATAGCAATTGCTTTTACTTTCTGATCTGTCTTGCTGGCTGTGTAGTGAAGTCTAAAATAAATTAAGTTCTCCGTTTTAGTTTTTTTCATTACTAATTTGACAAGTGTCCGGTATCCAGCTGGCCCTGAATTCATTATGTAGTAGAGGGTGGTCTTGAACTTGTGATCCTTCTGCCTCTGCCTCTCCCTTGTTAGATTTTATGCTGTGCTGGAGATCAGACCCAGGACTTTGTACACAGTAGGCAAGCACTAGCACTCTGCCAGCTGAGCTTTACACCCAGCTCTCTGTATTTGGTTTTGGTAAAAGATCTTTCTATGTAGCCAGGGCTAGCCTGAAATACACTATGTCAATCAGGCTGACTTCCAGTTTAGGGTAATCCCACATCTGCCTCGGCGCTAGCGGGGTTACGGGTATTTGCATTCTACCTACCCACGAGATTTAGGATATTTTTTTTAAAAAAAGATTTATTATTTTATATATGCAAGTACATTGTTGCTGTCTTCAGACACACCAGAAGAGGGTATTGGATCTCATTACAGATGGTTGTGAGCCACCATGTGGTTGATGGGAATTGAACTCAGGACCTCTGGAAGAGCAGTCAGTGCTCTTAACCACTGAGCCATTTCTACAGCCCCTTAGGATGATTTTTAAAAAGTGACAGACTAATCCTTTAATCCCAGCACTTGGGAGGCAGAGGCAGGCGGATTTCTGAGTTCAAGGCCAGCCTGGTCTACAAAGTGAGTTCCAGGACAGCTAGGGCTACACAGAAACCCTTTCTCAGGGGAAAAAAAAAAGTGACAGACTAGCTGGATGGACTCCTCTGATCCCAACACTCAGGAAGCAGAGCCGGACAGATCTCTGTGAGTTTGAGTTCAGCGTGGTCTGGAGTTCTAGAACAGCCTAGAGGTATATAGGAAAGACACTGTTGAAAGACAGACAGACAGACAGACAGACAGACAGAAGCTGGGTGTGGTTGACGAGGCCTGTGACCTCAGTATTAGGAAGCACAGGCAGGAAGACTGTTTGCTGCAAGTTCATGTTTGCTGCAAGTTCATAATGGCCCGGGTCTTCATGGACTGTTTTCAGACCTGCCTGTGAAGTGAGACCCTGTCTTAAAACAGAAAATAAAATAAAAAAGGGGTTAGGGAGATGGCACAGCTAAGAGTACTAGATGTTCTTCCAAAGGACCCAGGTTCAATTCCCAACGCCCATATGGCAGCTCACGACTGTCTATAACTCCAGTGGATAGGGATTCAGACACCCTCACACAGACATACATGCAGGCAAAACACCATTGGACATAAAATAAAAATAAGTAAATAAAATGTGACATCCAGGTGTCACAGAACCTGTCTATGAAGATAGAAGGATTGTAAATTAGAGGCCATCCTGAACTACATCTGAAATCAAGGCTAGCCTGAGCTGCATGGCAAAACCTCTCTCTAAAAAAAAAAAAAGAAAAAAAAGAAAAAAGAAAAGAAAGGAAGAAAGAAAGAAAGAAAGAAAGAAAAGAAAGAAAGACAAGAGAAGTTGGATAAAAAAGTAATTGGGTAGTGGTAGCCCACACCTTTTAATCTGGCACTCAGGGGGAATCTCTGAGTTTGAGGGCAGCCTGGTCTATGGAGTGAATTTCTGGACAGCTAGGGCTACACATAGAAACCCTGTCTCGGAAAACAAACAAACAAACAAAAGTAACAATGGACTGAGGAGGTAGCTGAGTGGCAGATCATTTACCTAGCATCTCTGAGGTCCTGAGTTAAATTCCCAACACCACAAAAACAGTCGAAAGAAAAATGATAGACAACGTCTACATCTAATGAGATAAAGCACCTAGTCACTAGTGTGAGCAAACAGCTGAGATACACAGGTAGACAGCAAGAGGTAGACAGTGATAGACTCCCTGGCGCCTCCTGGACACCCCCCTGGTGGGGCGGATAAAATTACAGCTCAACAGGGAACCAAGAAAGACCTGAAAGACCATCCCTTTTCCTGGAGCTGCTTCCTCCTCTTTTTTAAAGAGACCTCCGGAAACTGTCGTTCCCCCCCCCAACCCCCATCTGTGCCCCCAACCACCCACCCCCTGCACAAAACATGAATGAGACTGGGTGGAAAGACCCTGGAGACAGCCGCTCAGGGCTTTGGGTTTTCCCATTCTGCCAGTAAGAGATCTCTGCATCCTCGGTGGGACTCCCTAACCCAGCCCCACTCAGGCCCCGTCCCACCCCCGCCCCACCCTCAGCCCCACCCCACCCCACCCCGCAACACACACCTCAAGAAAATTGTTCTTTCTCTCCAAGAAAATTGTTCTTTCTCTCCAAGGCAAAAGCCAGGAACGAACTTAAGACCCACCTCTACTGGTAACCGCTCTTTGCTTCTAGATCTGTAGCCAGATTCAAGTCCCAGCAGGCCTCTAAGGAGGTACCAACTGAAACCTGCGAAGAAGAGGTAGACCGGGTTGGAAAGAATCGTTTGCATAGACACGTTTATATCATTGGAGATCCAGGGAACGTTTGTGAGAAAGGCTTGGGTAATGGTGAAAAGAACATGAGTCACCACAGCCTGGCTCACACTTGTCTTTTTAGGTGGATTCCGGAGACCCTAACTCAGGTCCTTTTGTTTAAGTGGCAGGTACTTTCCCCACTGAGTCATCTCCCAATCCCTTTTCTCCCAATCTGAACTGCTAATACTAACTCTCATCTCACACATTACATAGCATGAAGTAATTATATACATACATATGTTGGTTACAAGAGTTAGAGAGGCCATGGTCAAGTTTAAGGAGTTCAAAAAGGCTTTACCGCCGGGCGGTGGTGGCGCGCGCCTTTAATCCCAGCACTTGGGAGGCAGAGGCAGGCGGATTTCTGAGGTCGAGGCCAGCCTGGTCTACAGAGTGAGTTCCAGGACAGCCAGGGCTACACAGAGAAACCCTGTCTCAAAAAACAAACAAACAAACAAACAAACAAACAAACAGGCTTTACTGTAGGCAAAGGCGGAGAGAGACGAGAGAGGCTTCTCAGGCCTGGGAGGCTAACAGATAACAAAGTCTATTGAACAGCTGCTGGAGGTCTCCACACAGAGCAGGCAGGCATAGGTGGAAGCCAAGACTCAATTTTGAGCTGGGCATGGTGATGTACTTTAATCCCAGCACTTAGGAGACTGAGGCAGGCAGATCTCTGAGTCCCAGACCAACTACATAGTAAGTTCCAGGACAGCCAAGATAGCACCAAGAGACCCTGTCTCAAAAAATAAACAAGATTCATGGGTGGGTAGAGCTACTCAAGTGACCTGTAGGACTGAGTTCAGGGGGACAAACAAGCAGACACAGGTATGGCTGTTTGACTAGGCCGTGTCAGCAGTGGAGACCAAGCTGAGCCGAGCTGAAGATACTGGGCAGTCAGGTCTTGTCCGTCAGTCTTCTGCCTACTGGTCCCTTGACAAGACATATATAGCTGAGTAGGACTGTCACCATCATAGTACTAGGTTTCCTCGTGTGTGTGTGTGTGTGTGTGTGTGTGTGTGTGTGTGTGTTCAGGCATGTCTGAGTGTGTACACTAAAAGTTGATGTCAGGTGTTTACCTCAGTTGCTTTTCTCCTCTTCCTCTCCTCTTCTTCCTTCTCTTTCTCCTCTTCCTCCTCCTCATCATCATTACTATTAGTATTGGTATTAGTATTATCTTTTTTGTTTTGTTTTGTTTCCTGAGACAGGGTTCCTCTGTGTAGCCCTGGCTGTCCTGGAACTCACTCTGTAGACCAGGCTAGCCTCGAACTCAGAAATCCGCCTGCTTCTGCCTCCCAGAGTGCTGGGATTACAGGCATGCACCCCCACTGCCTGGCTTCTTCCTTTTTAAAATCCTAGGATGTTTATTACAAAGGTAAACCCTGATCCTTGAGATGGGCTTATTGGTAGGATTTCTGCTGTCGGGAACAGGCACCAGAACCTCTAAACTTTTTGGCTTCGCAGCGACAAGGGGTGGGGTGTATGTATGGGTGAAGGGTGTGGGGGTGTGGGGGGCATAAGGGGGGATGGTCAGCTACAAGCAGGGTCAGATCGTACTAGATGAAAACATCTTTGATCTTCTTAGAGGCTTCATCCACATATTTTTTGGTAATAAGCCTCCAGGGCTTTTGAGATCATCTCCAGCTTGATCATCTCCAGGGGACGAACTTTCACCTTGATGAGCCCGTGTACTCGCTTGCAGTGGGCCACAGCTGTCTTGCAGCCACTGCAGCGGACCCTTGGAAGGCATGACTACAAGTACGAAGAAGCCGAGCTCCTCACTGTGCAGCACCGCCCCCGGAAAAGGGTGCAGCACCAAGGAATGAAGATATTCTAAAGAAACACTATACCTTTCCCTCTGGCTAATGGTCTGTTAAAAGAACACTCCCCAAATAATTGGAATTTCTCCAGGAATCTCACGCTGGGATAAGGAAAAGTCCCTGAAGCCTGGTGATAGCCATGGAGACACTTGTCTTCAGGAAGATGTCACTCAACCTGACAACTAATCAGGTCACTTTGTAGGAGAGACTGGAGCTGGCAGGTGGTGTTGAGGTCACACCTTGAGGTCACTGCTAAATTACACTTCTTGTCCTCCATTTAAACCTAAGCCTGGGCTAGAGAGAGATCTCAGTGGGCAGGGCCCCTGCCAAACCTGATGACCTGAGTCAATCACCAGCATGTAAATGGTTGATGGGATGAAACCACCCGCTAACCAACCTCCATGAGCACTCGTGCTTCCTCTCACAAGTAAATAAGTAATAGCAGCAGCAGCAGCAGCAGCAGCAGCAGCAGAGAGGAGTACATTGGCCTGAGACAGGCTGACTCCATGACAGGCTGCAAACTGGCAGTTCAGGAGACCAGGCCTGAGTTTCTTTCTTTCTTTCTTTCTTTCTTTCTTTCTTTCTTTCTTTCTTTCTTTCTTTCTTTCTTTCTTTCTTTCTTTCTTTCTTTCTTTCTTTCTTTTTTCTCAAGACAGGGTTTCTCTGTGTAGCCCTGGCTGTCCTGGAACTCACTCTATAGACCAGGCTGGCCTTGAACTCAGAAATCCACCTGCCTCTGCTTCCCAAGTGCTGGGATTAAAAGCATGTGCCACCACTGCCTGGCCAGGCCTGAGTTTCTACTTCCCAGAACTGAGCAAGACCATTACCGGAAAAACCCGTTTTGTAAAAGGGACCCCTCCCCAGCTTGTGAAAGGACAGTTAGCCAAATTTGTCACCAAGCGGTCATGAGCTACCCCCTCATTGGCATGAAGCAAGAGGAGTTAGTCTGAACCATACATAGCATCACCCAGAACCCACCAATCAAGATGTACATCACCTACCCCTCCCTAATGTGCCTCTTTTTGGGTTTACAACTGAAACTGCAAATTCAGTCGAGGTCCTTCATCCCGACGGAATTGGGCCCCTGCATGCACGAACAAACACTCTTTGCTTTTGGATACTCTCTGAATCTGGGCCACTCTTCAGCGATTCATGGACCCTAACGCAGCAACAACAGTGTAACTCAGTGGGTGGAGCATTTACCTTGTAAGTACAAATCACTGGGTTCTATTCCTTTTTTTTTTTTGATTGTTTTTGGATTTGTGGGTTTTTTTTTTTTTTTTTTTCCGAGACAGGGTTTCTCTGTATAGCCCTGGCTGTCCTGGAACTTACTCTGTAGACCAGGCTAGCCTCGAACTCAGAAATCTGCCTGCTTCTGCCTCCCAGAGTGCTGAGATTACAGGCATGTGCCACCACCACCCAGCAACTGGGTTCTATTCCCAGCACTGCACAAATGGGGGGGGGGGTGCTCGCTTCTAATATCAACACTGGGAAGGTGGAGAATCGGAAGGTGAAGGTTATTTATGGCTACATAACCACTTGAGGCCAACCTGAATACATGAGACCCTGTCTCCAAAAGTATTAATTAAAATAGAACAAAAATAAATGTAAAACTCATGTCAGGACCCCAAAGATAGACGTACAGTGTTTGTGCATGCTTGCTGTGTGTGTGTGTGTGTGTGTGTGTATGTGGTGTGTATGAGAGGGAACCTCTTAGGTTTGTTTTTTTTTTTTTACAGTGTGTTCACAATAAATAGATTTCCTTTCTCTGATTTTCACTATTTTTTATCCATTTAATCAGGCTATTCAGAAGGAAGAGCTATCTTAGAATTTCCTTTGTTGTGATAACTCAGCATGACCAACGCCAGGGGTGATGGTGCACACCTTTAATCCTAGCACTTGGGAAGCAGCCGCAGGTGGAACTCTGGGATCTCCTTGAGCTAGAGGTCAGATATTCTGGGTCTACATAATAGCTCTAAAAAAAAAAGCTGGGGAGATGGCTCAGCAGTTAAGAGCACTGACTGCTCTTCCAGAGGTCCTGAGTTCAATTCCCAGCAACCACATGGCGGCTCACAACCATCTGTAATGGAATCTGATACCCTCTTCTGGTGTGTCTGAAGACAGCTACGGTATACTCATATAAATAAAATAAATCTTAAAAAAAAAATAGCTCTAGTATAGCCAAAGCTATACAGTGAGACAATGGGTCAAAAACAAACAAACATAAACCAAAACAAGACAGCATGACCAAAATCAGCTTGTGGAGTAAAAGATTTATTTCATCTCACATCTTATAATCTATCATCCAGGAAAATTAAGGCAAAAACCTCAAACCAGAAACTGAAACCGGGTGGTGGTGGGGGTGGTGGGGGTGGTGAGGGTGGGGGGTAGGGGTGGGGTGAGGGGGCGGCGGTGCCCGTCTGTAATCCCAGCACTTTGGGAGGCAGAGGCGGGCGGATTTCTGAGTTCGAGGCCAGCCTGGTCTACAGAGTGAGTTCCAGGACAGCCAGGGCTATACAGAGAAACCCTGTCTTGAAAAAACCAAATCCAAAAAATAAAGAGAAAAAAGAAAGAAAAACTGAAACAGAAGCCATGGAGGATGTCAGTTTATAGGCCTGTACCCCAGAGATGCTCAGTCTGCACCGGGGACAACCTGCCCAGGGGTGGCACCACCCTCCATGGGCTGGGTCTTCCCACATCAATCATTTATTAGGAAAATGAACTGCAGGGTATTTGGTGTGTGTGTGTGGGGGGGGGGGGGGCGCTTTCCTTAACTGAGGTTCCCTTTTCCCAAATGAATCTAGTTTGTGTTAAGTTGACTTAAAAGCAGCCAGCAGCGGCCAAGCCCAGCCAGTCTCACTCCAGAGACATTCCTTTGCACTGGGAAAGCCATGAAAACATACTGAAAACACCAAACCTAATATGCATGTAAGTTCCAAAATGCCACCCCCCAGCCCCCCCGCCTTTAGCTGCCTTCCTTTGTGTCTTAGCTGAACGGAAAAGTACTGAGTTCACCCTGAAACCTCTGTCTGCTCAGCCAGATAAGAGACAAAGGAGGGAAATCCTACCACCCTGCAGGCAGCTTCTTGGAACCAGCCCAGCACCTGCACTGCGGGTGACTTCTAGGAAGCAGCTGCTAGCTTCATTCAACCTTATACAAACTCTGGCCCTTAGCAATCGAGGGCCAATGTTTTTCCTTAGTGTCGGCCATCTCTGTGAAGGAGAGTGAACACGTCTTTGCTTATGATATCTTGATACCAATCTTTGTTGCATGTAGTCTCAGCCTAGGTTTCCCCATAACACATACTTTCTTGAGAAACGAAATTCTTTGGGAATTACATTTGCGTGGGAGGAGCCCCAGCATCTTCTGCGAGCTCTGTGATCAGTCTTCCTGCAGGTCAGTCCTTAGTTCAGGAATGGCGGTCACACAATTAAATTAGAAAAACCAAATACAGTGGGAGTGACTGGATGCTAATCCTAGCAGGGGTCAAAGGTGAGGCAGGTTGAGCTATGGACCTAAATAGAAGAGTCGAACAGGCAGTCAAAATAGTCCTTTGTCCCCCCACACTCCCAGCAAGATGGCTGGTATCAAAACAAACAAATAAAAAAAACCAGAAGACACTAAATTCTGGTGAGTATATGGACATGTAAGAACATCATTGGTGGGAATGTAAATTAAATCAGTACAGCCATATGGAAAACAGTATGGGAGTTCCTCAAAACATTAAAAATAGAACTGCTGCCGGTTGGTAGTGGCGTATGCCTGTAATCCTAGCACTCTGGGAGGCAGAGGCAGGAGGATTTCTGAGTTCGAGGCCAGCCTGGTCTACAGAGGGAGTTCCAGGACAGCCACAGCTACACAGAGAAACCCTGTCTCGGAAAAACCAAATACAAAAAAACCAAAAAAAACAAAAACAAAAACAAAAAACAACAAAAAAAAATAGAACTGCTACTTAATCCAATTATCCCACTACTGGATGTATATGAAATCACTATATTGAGACATCTACACCCCAGTGTTCGCTGCAGCCCTATTCAGGAGAGCAGAGAGCTGTAAACTACTGAACTGAAGAATGGAGAGGGGGGAAAAGCAGTACACAGGATAGATTACACTGCAGCTATAGAAAAGATGCTGTCCAGTTATTTATAACAGCTAGGCAGTACTGTGGGGTTTTTGCTTGTTTTGTTTTGATTTTTTTTTTTTTTTGAGACAAGGTTTCAAAAAACCTCTGTGTAACTGTAATCCTGGATGTCCTGGATCTCACTTGTAAACCAGGCTGGCCCAATTTAGAGATCTGCCTGCCTCTGCTTCCTGAGCACTGGGATTAAAGGTGTGCATCACCACTGCACTGTTTACTGTTGCGGTATAGCTCAGGCTACTCCCAAATTGTGATCATCCTGCCTCAGCCTCCCAAGTGCTAGGATTACAGAGATGCTTGGCAGAGATGCCACCACTACTGATAACTTCATGTTTTTATTATGAAGAAAGGACAGCTGGGCCTATTTACTAAGTGACTTAAAAAGGTATACACTTAGAACACCTCCCCACCCCTCTGCAAAGACTCTGCAACAGGATTCTATACAACCTTTCCCTCATGACGGACAGCACAATAAAGCCCTTAGACATTTGTGGATTTAGCTGTACATAACTGGAATTTAGGGTACATTTATTTGCGATTTAATTGAGTTTACATTTGTGCAGTTTACATTTATTTTTCTGCTTCATTGTGGCATTATAATTTATCCCAGCATAGGAATGGCTTCCAGAAACTATGCTGCGGCAGCTCACTAAGGAACATTCAGAGAACAGTGCTGGCTTAGCATACACAGGGAGTGAGACCTCGGGTTTGCTCACTCCAGCATCACAAATACAAAACAAAACAGTCCTTAGTATTTTAGCTCTGTTACTTCCTGAGAGATTTTGAAACATACACTTTTTTTTATAGGCTTTATGGTTGTCACCACCATTGTCATCATCGTTGCTATCATCATTGGTTTGAGACAATGTCTCTTATAACCCTGGCTGTCTTGGGACTCTCCATGTAGACCAAACTGAGTGCTGGGATTAAATGTGTGACCCACTCTGCCTGGTTGTTTTGTTTTTTCAAAAAGATTTCTTTCTCTCTCTCTCTCTCTCTCTCTCTCTCTCTCTCTCTCTGTGTGTGTGTGTGTGTGTGTGTGTGTGTGCATGTGTGTACAGGACCCTTGGTGGCCCACAGACATCAGATCACATACAACTGGAGATATAGACATTTATGAGTAGCCCAGTGTGGGTGCTTAGATTAGAAATCTGGTTTTCTGACAAAGCAGTATATGCTCCTAACTCTGGCCCCTGTGAAGGGCTTCTTTTTTTCTCAATGTAACATTTTCTTGTTTCTTTCTGTTTTTTTTAAAGATTTATTTATTATATGTAAGTACACTGTAGTTGTCTTCAGACACTTTTTCTTCTAGCTCCAGGCCTGCTTGCTCACTGCAGCTGTCTTCAGACACCCCAGAAAAGAGCATCAGATTTCATTACGGATGGTTGTGAGCCTTCATGTGGTTGCTGGGATTTGAACTCAGGATCCCTGGAAGAGCAGTAGGCACTCTTAACCACTGAGCCATCTCTCCAGCCCCATTTTCTTGTTTCTTAAATTATAAAAAAGCTGACAGTCTGTGTTCTGCTTGAGACAGCTTTCTGAAGATTGACAGCTCATCCTGACAGCTCAGCTCTCACAGACCAGAGCCGTCTTTTATTTACTTCTCCGTTCAGTTGTTCACTCGGGTTCCCTGGTGATCATCCCACCAATCAGATTTCTTTTGCCTTTATTCCTTGACTCCTAGGAAAAGTCAGCAAGCACAGCTTGCTTTCTTCCTTCCTTTCTTCCTTTCTTTCTTTCTTTCTTTCTTTCTTTCTTTCTTTCTTTCTTTCTTTCTTTCTTTCTTTCTTTCTTTCTTTTCTCTTTCTCTATCCCCCCCCCCAAACATTCTCTGTCTGCTGAGATGGCTCAGTAGTTAAGAGCACTGACTATTCTTCCAGAGGTCCTGAGTTCAGTTCCCAGGTGTGGTGGAAGCAGTGATCTCAGATTCGACCCAGCTAGCTTATATCTGTGCCCCCCCCCCCCCAAGGGCTGTTCTGGAGGTCTCAGTGTTTACTGTTTTGCTGAGAAACAGACAAGCTCTCACCTCCCAGTCTCTGTCTCTGACTAACATGGAGTCATTGATCTTGGCAGAGAGGGCATTCCTCGAAGGACATGAAAATATATACACTATTATACAAACAAGCCTTACTCCCACAGCAACTACCGACATTGTGGAGGCCCATGGCCTGCTGGCCCTGTTCCAGGGGCAGGAAGCCATGTCATACTGTTCCTTACATGGTCGTGCCAGACATAGCATTGACTCTTGTTTTTTTTGTTATATTTCTTTATCTGGTTGGGTTTCTTTGAGACAAGAGCTTGCTATATAGCATTGGCTGGCCTCTAACTCAGTGAGATCCACGTGCTTCTGCCTCTTGTGTACTGAGATTAAGGGTTTGTGTCACCATGCCTGACAGTCGAATTGCAAGATCTTAAAGTAAAGTGGAAATGGTAAGTAGACAGATTACAGATTTACTTAGAAAGCAGGATTTCAGGTAAGTGAGTTTTAGTCAAGGGCATTTGCTTCACAATCCTAGTGCCCTGAGTTTGATTCCCAGATCCCACTGAAAGATGGAAGGAGAGAACTGACACCATAAAGTTGTCCAGTAGAACACACATACACATGTACGCACCATATACACGCAGACAATGCTAATAAATAAAGAAGTTGAGATTAAAGGGATGATAATGTAGCCTAGTTTGTAGAGTGTTTACCTAGCCCACATGAAAGCCTGCGTTGGATTCTAGCACCATCATTCAAGCATGATGATGTAAACCTATAATTCCAGCATTCAAAAGGTGGAGGTGGGGCTG
Organism: Apodemus sylvaticus; assembly: GCF_947179515.1. Taxonomy (NCBI): domain Eukaryota; kingdom Metazoa; phylum Chordata; class Mammalia; order Rodentia; family Muridae; genus Apodemus; species Apodemus sylvaticus. Next base: position 44,557,525 of record NC_067482.1, on the reverse strand, counting down.
GAGAGATGGTTCAGCGGTTAAGAGCACTGACTGTTCTCCCAGAGGTCCTGAGTTCAATCCCCAGCAATCAGATGGTGGCTCACAACCATCTGAAATGAAATCCTATGTCCTCTTCTGGTGTGTCTGAAGACAGCGACAGTGTATTCATAAATATAAAATAAATAAATATTTAAAAAAGAAAGATGTGGGGCTGGAGAGATGGCTCAGTGGGTAAGAGCACCGACTGTTCTTCCAAAGGTCATGAGTTCAAATCCTAGCACCCGCATGGTGGCTCACAACCATCCTTAAAGAGATCTGATGCCCTCTTCTGGTGTGTCTGAAGACAGCTACAGTGTTCTTACATATAATAAATAAATCTTTAAAAAAAAAAAAAAAAGAAAGAGGTGGAGGCAAGAGGATCAAAAGTTGAGGTCATTGTCATCTGCCACATGATGGCTCTCAGGCCAGACAGAGCTACATAAGACCGCCCCATCTCATAAAGAAGCAAATAACTAATAAAACCAAGCAAGACTTACAAGATGGACATACAAGAAGGCATTATGAAGTAGAATCTCACATTCTAGTATGAACAGTGACTTTGTGAGGTTGTGGGTCAAAGAAGGCAGCCTCATTTTGCAAGGCAGTACATGTTTGATAATACTAAGTTTTGAGAAGTCCAAATGTGTGGCATTGGAGGAGAGGAGTTGAGATTAGAGTTAGAGATAAAGATCTGGAAAGCTGAAGATAAATCTTGTGTGTACAGATACATTTGACATCTTGAAGCTGGGCAAGTGAAGAACAAAAAGTTATCCATACCTACAATCCAAGCCCAGCACTTGGATGCAAAACCAGGAGGATTAGGAGTTAAAGTCCATCATCAACTCTATAGGAAGTTCAAGGCCAGCCTAGGATGTGTGGGACACTGTCATAGAAACCTAAAATAAATAAATCGAAAGTGAATGGAGCAGACCAGCTGTTGGGACAGGAATGTGACAATTTTGAAAGGCTGGATAAGGAAGTGCAGGAGAGGAGTTCAAAAGAGTGGCCAGAAGTGTGTGTTGTAATGGAAGTCCAAGAGGAAAAAATGTCCCCCTGGAAACCTGTCCCTGAGTCAAAAGTTCCTGAGTGATCAAGTCATGGAAAAGTGGAAAGCAATGATTCAGGCTGATAAGAGCGGGTCGGGGGATGACTTGAGATGAGTGGCGAGCACAAAATGGCATCTCATTAAGTGACGTGAGCAGAGTGGACTATGGAAGCGCTGCTTATGGAAATCATCCGACCATTTCTCAGAGACAGCAAAAGATAAACACACTATGGCCAATCATAGAAGGGGATGCTAGCCAGGTCCCAGATACCAAAATAAATATGCAAGGATTAATGCAAAGTAAGTTCTCTGCACCCCAAGTCCAAATGGAAATCGCTTTGGGGGAGGGGGAATGTGGGAGCAGACCTTCCTATCTGACTGAAGTCTTTGAACCCTAAGAAATTATATTTGAGCTGAGTATAGTGAATTTTATTTTATCTCATGTTTGAGACTACGTCTCCTTGAGGTCTAAGCTGACCTGGAACTCACCATGTAAGCTGGCTTTGAATTCAGTTCTCCTGCTTCAGGCTCTCAAGTGCTTGGGATTACAGGTACGAATTTGACAGCTTCTTTAAAGAAAAAGAATCTAATCGTCTAGCCAGTTGTGGTGACCTTTAATGCTGACACTTGGGAGGCAGAGGCAGGCAGATTCCTGAGTTGAAGGCCATCCTGGTCTACAGAGGGAGCTCCAGGACAGCCAGAGTTACACAGAGAAACCCTGTCTCAAAATACAAAGGGACCCAAAGCAAAACAGATAAACAAACCAAAAATCCAAGCACTTAGAAGTAGAGGCAGGAGGATTAGTTCAAGCCATCCTCCGCTCCATAGAGAATTTAAAACCAGTATGGGCTACGTAAGACTCTGCTAAAAAAAAAAAAAAAATGGGAGAAAGAACATTTATATTCACATCTTAGCTACATAGAAATGTTTGTAATGATTTTATTTGAAATAGCTGTAATCGGGAAACCACCAAAAATGAGCCTAATAGGTGACACGTGGAAATCCATGGACTGGATTAAACACAACTGCCCCACCCCATCCCCAAGCCTAAGGCTGTGAACTGTCAGTTTAGCCCAGGCTAGCCTCAAACTCACATCAATCTTCCTGACTCAGTTTTGAACATGAGCCACCTCTCCTGGATAGGACAATTATTACTACTTACTATGATTAGCAGATATGATTATAACACCTTGTATTAGTGTATACACGTGTATGCACACATGTGCCACAATGCACATGGAGGACAACGGTATGTGGTAGTTTCTCAAGTCACCAGGCTTGCTCAGCAACGTTGAGCCTGCAGAGCTGTTTTGCCAGCCCTGGAAGAATTATGGATACACGCAATGACTTGGGGGACCCTCAAGACATTGTGTAGAATGAAAGCCAATTTAAAAAAGATACACACTGGATTCTTTGATTTATAAAATGTTCTCAAAATGGCAGGCTTTCAATGACATTTTATTTATTTTGTGGTTTGAGGAAATGTGAGTGGGTCAGAGAAACAGCATGCAGAATTTGCTTCTCTCCTTTCACAGAGTGGGTCCTGGAGACTGAACTGTCCTAGTCAGAATTGGTGGCAGGCACCTTTATCTGCTGAGTCACATCTATGTCCCCTCAAATAACAAATTTTAGAGAAGGAAAATGGATCTATAATTTAAGGGTTATGTATATTTACGTTAAATTGTATGAAGTGGGCTTGTTTTTAGTTCCAGGTGATTAAATATTAAAACACTGTATAGCTAAATCTACTGGTAAAGCTGAAATCCATTTGAGGATGGCGTAACAGTTGCTTTTCTCAATGCTGTCACAAAATATCTGAGCAAACACATCTCTAAGGAGACTGGGCTTATTGAGACTCAGACATTAAAATGGAACACAGTCGGCCGGGCAGTGGTGGCACACGCCTTTAATCCCAGCACTTAGGGGGCAGAGACAGGTGGATTTCTGAGTTCGAGGCCAGCCTGGTCTACAGAGTGAGTTCTGGGGTGGGGGGGGGGAAGATGGAACACAGTCAGTCTACCATGACAGGAAGACATGATGGCAGGCAGCCGTGAGGCATCTGCTCACATTGTCTACAACCAGGAAACAGATATGGATGCCAGTACTTCATTAGATTGCATTTCATGTTCTCAGTGCAGGACTGCAAGACCTCAGCCCATGAGGTGGCACACAGAAAAAGATATGCATCAGTTTTAAAACAGTGACTGCCCTAAAGGAGAAAGAAGAAAGTAATTAGATTTCTGGTACACCCACAACTGAAAACATGTATAGACAAATTAAGATTTATGAGATAGGCTAAATCCTATTTGCACACTGAAGAAAAAAATCTAATAAAGATGAGCCCAGGTATAGAAGATCTAATGAGGAGAAGGTGAGGCTAGACATGGAGAACTAGAAAAAAAAATCATTAAAATAGGAAATAGTCTACTGTAAGGAATCACTCAGTGGGAACAATTACACAAGCAAAGTGAAAAACCTCACATTCATGGCCAATAAAGAGTAAACATTGAGTATGCATTGGCCAAAGCAAACACAATGGCCCGGCGGTGGTGGCGCACGCCTGTGATCCCAGCACTCTGGGAGGCAGAGGCAGGTGGATTTCTGAGTTCGAGGACAGCCTGGTCTACAGAGTGAGTTCAGGACAGCCAGGACTACACAGAGAAACCCTGTCTCGAAAAAAAACAAATCCAAAAAACCTAAACAAACAAACAAACAAACAAACAAATAAACAAAACAGAATGATAGAAAGTTGAACCACGTCTGTAGCAATTTGGTCCGAGTGGGCCAGGGTTTCTGTCAATAACTTCTAGTCTTCCTTTCTCTCTATTCAAATTCAAGATAAGACCAAACTAACCTCTCTGTCGTGGTTTGATAGGAATGTCTCCCATAGACTCAGGTGTTTGAATGCTTGGCCACAGGGAGTGAGTGGCACTGTTAGAAGGTGTGGCCTTGTTGGAGGAAGTGTGTCACTGTGGGGGCGGCTTCAGATCAAGATATGCTCAAACTGTACCCAGTGTGGCACACAGTCTCCTGTGGTCTGCAGATTAAGATGTAGAATGTACAGCTCCTTCTCCAGCACCATGCCCACCTGCATGTTTCCCTGCACGCCATGTTTATCACCATGACAATGAACTAAAGCTCTGAACTGTAAGCCAGCCCTAGTTCAATGCTTTCCTTTGAGAGTAGCTGTGGTTAGGAACTCTCTTCTTGGTAATAAAACTCTAAGTAAGATACTCTCTATGCCAACCATATAAGATGTCACCCCATCCCCAGCCTCCTCATGTGCCTCGTGTTCTCTGAATCTCTGATGCCTTCTCATGCTTGCAGTAGATAACTTTCTGCTCCCCTTCAGCCTCTGCCAGAAGCAATTGGTGACAGCCAGCTCTAGCGCTTGGCAGGGGCTGTGCACAGTAAATGACTTCTGTTTTCATTCCAACAAGCTTCATTTACTTCCAAATGAGAATGGTTGACTGCGTGGTTATGAAGGTAGATCTAGGGAATGACCCTCTGAAGAGATGCAGAGGTGAATTCAGGCGGCCTGTTTGAAGACAGAGAGGTCAAGAACCTGGAGCCAGAAGTGGTGGGGGAGAGGGTAAATAGAATCAGAAGATTGTGAAGGGAAGTATCTTTAAAAGATTTCTGGGTGGTAACTTTGATGCCAGCATCTGAAAGGCCACCCCAAACTTACACAGAAGACTGTACTTCTTCAGGGACATCTGCCCACCAACTGCTTGTTCAACCTGGGACTACGACTACTCCTAAGATTCATCGTGAAGATGGGTTTTTGTAGCACACACCTGTAATCCCAGTACTCACGGGGCTGAAGGGAAGGACCTTAAGTTCGAAGTCAGTCTGAAACATATAGTGAATTCTAGATCAACGTGGGATACATAATGGACTCTGTTTTAAAAAAAAATTAAGGGGATGGCTCTCATTATCCAGATAGTGACTCACAGTAGTCCGTAACTCCAGTTCTAGGGGACCTAACACCCTTTTCTGACCTCTGTGGAGTGCACATGGTAAATAAACATATATGTAGGCAAAACACTCATAAATGTAAAATAAAAATAAACATAAGATATTAAAAACAAATAAAATGACCCCCCCTCCACACAATGAGGATCACATCAAGCATTTAAAAAAACAACACTTGGATATTTATGATTTATTTTACTTACATTTTATTTATTTATGAGGCAGGAGAGCCCAACTGGGGATGAGCTGAACTTCTGACACTCCGACTTCTACCTGTTGTGAACAGACATCTGCTTTTATACAGTGCTGGGGATTAAACTCCAGGCTGAGCCAACTGAGCTACATCACCAGCCCTTATGTATTTATTTGATGTTGTATGTCATAACACTCAAGCCTCAAACTTGCCATGTAGCTGAGGCTGACCTTAAACTTCTGACTTGGGTCGTGTTGGCGCACGCCTTTAATCCCAGCACTTGGGAGACAGAGGCAGGTGGATTTCTGGGTTTGAGGCCAGCCTGGTCTATAGAGTGAGTTCCAGGACAGCCAGGGCTACACAGAGAAGTCCTGTCTCAGGGAAAACAACAACAACAACAACATCAACAAATTTCTGACTCCTTTCTTTTACCTCCTAAATGCTAGGGTTACAAGTGTGCACCACCGCCGGGTGGTGGTGGCGGCGCACGCCTGTAATCCCAGCACTCTGGGCGGCAGAGGCAGGCGGATTTCTGAGTTCGAGGCCAGCCTGGTCTACAGAGTGAGTTTCAGGACAGCCAGGGCTATACAGAGAAACCCTGTCTTGAAAAAAACCAAATCCAAAAAAAACAAAAAAACCCCAAAAAAACCAAAAAAAACAAGTGTGCACCACCATGCCTGGTGTAAGTGGCATTGGAGATCAAACGCAGGGTTTTGCACACGACAGGCAATCATTTTATTGATTTATGTCATCAGCTCCCTTAAAATCTATTTTACAGCATCTTGATATGCAGCCTTTTCTGGTCTATAATTTCCTCAACAGTACAAGGATGGCCTGGGATGATCCTCTTGCCTCTGATTCCTAAACGTTGGCACAATAGATAGCTGCTACCATGCTTGATTTCCTTCCCAGTTTACCTTTAAAACTTTTTCCTTAGCTGGGTGGTGGTGGCGCACGCCTTTAATTCCAGTACTTGGGAGGCAGAGGCAGGAGGATTTCTGAGTTCAAGGTCAGCCTGGACTACAGAGTGAGTTCCAGGACAGCCAGGGCTACACAGAGAAACCCTGTCTGGGGGGGGGGGGGGGAACAAAAAAAACAACAACAAAAAAAAAAACCACCTTTTTCCTTGGTGGGCCATCCAAGGCTACTTAGTGAAACCCTGTCTCAAAAACAAGCAAAGAAAAACAAAAATAGATGTAAAACTATTAGAATTAAAAAAAAAAAAAAAGCTGTCCCTGCCTCAATCACTTTGAATGTGCCTACAGTTTATGGTGACATGCATTGTCATAGACATAATGCTTTAATGTTCCAAACTAAGTGCATAATATCTCTGGACAGCTTTTCTGTCTCTCTCTCTCTCTTTTTTTTTAAAGATTTATTTATTTATATATTTATTAATTATATGTAAGGACGCTGTAGCTGTCTTCAGACACACCAGAAGAGGGCATCAAGGGCATCAGATTTCATGATAGATGATTGTGAGCCACCATGTGGGTGCTGGGATTCAAACTCCGGAACTCCAGAAGAGCAGTCAGTGCTCTTAACCACTGAGCCATCGCTCTAGCCCCCAGCCTTTCTCTCTTGATTGACAGTCACTTACTTATTTATTCTTTGCTTTACATGTATGAGTGTCTTGTTTATATGTATGTGTGTGCAGGTGATAGAACCCTGGTCCTCTGGGCACCTCTGGGTGCTCTTAACCACTGAGCCGCCCCTCCAGCCTCTAGATGATAGTGCTGTACAGGACAAGTAGGAGTGTATCGAAGCCCTGTCGCAAGAAACCAAGCAAGGTCCCGAGGAAGTGGCTGGTGCTCTCCTGTGGCAGTGGTATTCACGCTGTGCCCTGTGGGATGAGTGGGGAAGGTAAGCAAAGGAAGTAAAGTTTCCCACTGCTTTGGGTTGACGTCTGTATCCAAGAGCGTGACTGGCTTTCATGTCTGTCCGAGAGAAAAGGGGGCAGGGATGAATTTATTTTGGCTTGTGGTCCGGATGCTGCAAGGTTGAGGGTATGCATCTGGTGATAATCTTCTTGCTGGCAGTCTTAAGCAGAGGACATCACATTACCAGAGTCAGGAGGTGAGCATGTGTATGTGTTATGAGCATATTAGCTAGTGCTGGGGGTGGAACTCTGTAGTAGAGTGTTTGCTTAGGATACAGGAGGCCTGGGTTTAATTCCCAGCACCAAAAGTTTTACCACCACCACCACCATCACCCCCTCCAAGCATAAGGTGGTTTTTTGGGGGGGAGGTGTCTTTTTTTTGTTTTGTTTTGTTTTTGTTTTTTTGAGACAGGGTTTCTCTGTGTAGCCCTGGCTGTCCTGGAACTCACTCTGTAGACCAGGCTGGCCTCGAACTCAGAAATTCACCTGCCTCTGCCTCCCAAGTGCTGGGATTACAAGCGTGCGCCACCTCGCCCGGCTTCGGGTGTCTTTTTTTTTATTAAAGTTCTTTTGTTTCTTCTGTCTTTCTCTCTTTGAAAGACATGGTCTCACTATGTAGCTCTAGCCAACCTGGACCCCAGAGAAATCCGATTGGCTTTGCTTCATGTCTGTCATATCAGCCCTGAGGCAGGAGGCTGGGACCAGCCTGGGTGATGGCTGTTCTCAGTTGCCAACTTGACTCTATCTGGGATGATGAACTACAATCCAGAAATGGAGGGCTCACCTGTAATCCAGATCCAGAGGCTGAAAGACACAGGCTTTGGATCCGGATCTTGGCATGGGTGACATAAGCGTTTGGCCTGGATCTTGAGGCATAGTGGCCATGAAAAGCTTAGACCCAGAAAAGCTGGTACACATTTTTTTAAAAAGATGTATCTACTTATAATAATATTATTATAATATAATATATACTATATATAGTATATAATATATAACATAGTATATATTATATACTATATATAGTATATATTATATACTATATATAGCATAGTATATATTATTATATATACTATATATATTATTACTATAATAATATTCTTCACATGGGATGAATGCAGAATTGGAGAAGGGGTTTGCTTTTAAAGAAAGGCCAACTGAATAGCAGATATATTCTTAGGGCTTATTAATAGCTAAGAGAAGAAAACTGCTGTCAAAAAAGTAAGGGAGGACTGGGTGGTGGTGGCGCACACCTTTAATCCCAGCACAGAGACAGAGGCAGGCAGATTTCTGAGTTCGAGGCCAGCCTGGTCTACAGAGTGAGTTCCAGGACAGCCAGGGCTTACACAGAGAAACCCTGTCTCAAAAAAAATCAAATCCAAAAAAAAAAAAAAGTAAGGGAGGGCTGGGGACACCGCCGTGGTGAAAGGGACTGAGGCTTGTGTGACAGCTGTCCTCTGTAGGCTTGGCATCTTGGGGAGGTGCGACTCAGGGAGTTGACTGCACTTATCCCACACTGTTGCTGGGCAGGCCTTGGGCTGTAGAGAAGTCCCGGGACACAGCTCCGGAGGTGGGGAAGCACAATCTGAGGCACAGGACAGTCGGAGATGGCTGAGGGTTCCCGGGCCTGCGAAGAGGCCAGGGCGGCTCCCGGGCTCTTGGACATGCAGGCGCCACTGGAAGTCGCAGAAGAGCGAGAATGAAATCTGGGCCCTCAGGCTGGATCTAACCCGGGGTGGGGGGCGGGATGGGGCGGGGAGGGGAAGGGGGAGCTTCGGCTGGCCTCTGAGGGAGAGTCCTTGGTTTGACTGCAGGCGGCAGGCTTGGCTTGGGCTTGGTGGTGGTCGAGGTTGAAAGAGGCCTTCTACTGGAGACTATAGGTGAAGGCATTCACCATGCCCGGCATTTATTATCATGGTGAAAGAGGGATCTTAAAACCATCCCTTCTCAGGGTCGGCCTGAGATTAAATACCTTTTGCTGGGAGGAATGTCTGGGAAGGAAAGTTTATTGCCTAAGCCCTCCAGGCCTCTGTGTACCTCATTAACATGGAGATCTGTCTTCAGCCTACGTGACCACAGGTTGCATCCTTTTCTACGTGTGGGGGCTTGGGTGTTGCCCTTACGTAGCTGATGGCCACAGATCTATGGGTGGGCTGTGGCTAGTGACCGGGGCCTGGTGCCTGGGAGCAGACAAAGCTCCTACTGTCCTTTCAGCACTTCCAGCCTTAGCGCAACCAGGAACCAAGCTACTTTTCACGGTCCCACAATCCTCTGCTGCTGCGGAGAATCCCCCTTATCCTTAGAGTGATTTCATGCGGAGGCTGGTGGGAACTGGAACTGCTTGTGTTTCTAATAGTTGTAACTAAGAAAAGGAAATTAGACATAGGGGATGGGGTTATGGTTTGGTTCATAGAGTACTTGGCTAGCACACACAAGACCCTGGTTTTAATTCCCAGCATAGCATAAACCAGGCAAGATGATGCCCAGCTGTAATCTCAGCAACTGGGTGGTAAAGGCAGTAGGGTCAGAAGTGAAGACTATTTTAATCTTCAGAGCAAAGGCCAGCCTGGGCTACAGGCTGTCTCAAGTATTAAAAAAAAAAAAAAGCTGGGCTTGGTGACACATACATCTCAGCTCTTGGTAGGCAAAGGCAAACAGGCAGGTAGAGGCAGGCAGATCTCTATGAGTTTGAGGCCAGTCCCTGGTCTACGGAGTTCTAGGACAGGAAGGGCTACATAGGGCTAACACACACACACACACACACACACACACGAGGGGAAAGAAGTGAGGATGTTGGCTTTTATGTTCGCCTTGTATTTGGTTTGTCTTGTTTGGGATGGGGTAAGTTAGACCCAAAGTTGACCAGTTCTTTGAGCACTAAGGCATAGTTACACAAGCACCTGACAGCCCTGTCGATCAGGTTTAACTTGTTGGCTTATGGCTTCAGAGCCTGTGGGCTTCGGGCTGTTAGCAGTTCCCCTGGGTTCCTGCCTCTTACCTCACTGACCCCCCTTCAGAAGCCTTCAGGGCTTCATGCTTGTAGTTGCTGGGAACAGCAAGGCGCTGTCGCTGATTGGCTGATGCGTTTGGCCTATGAAAGGTGTTACCTAGAGTACTGCCTAGGTGACCGACCCTACTGTTATCTTTGGGGCCAGGATGCCTGGAGGCCAGAAGTTGCTGTTCTGGAGAATGAGCCAGAGGGGCTGGGAGCTAAGATGGCTGCCAGAGCATCTGCCAGACAATCTCAAGCCTCACCATTTCACCTACAGGCTAGATGACACATCCTCTAGTGCTAGGCCAGTTGCCATGGTTACCACCAGGCTCGTAAAGACAGGAGAAGGATACAAAGTTCAAATTCCCAGAGAAATCCCCACTCTTTTCCACAGCAGACGTGACTATTCCGTCCAGTGATTGGCACATTCTTCCCAAAATTACTGTACTCTGCGTTTGTTACCTCAGAGTATCAAGAGCTGAGAAGTTGATTTGTAAGCGAGGGGGAAAAGACTCGGGTCACTCTGGAGACTTGTCCTCATGGCCTGTCCTAGCCACCCTGCTTGCTGACTCACAGATACACTGAGAACTCAGGCTCATGAACCAAAACAGTTTAGGCCATAGATGGTTCTGACTTTCTTTGTCATTGTAGAGTAAGGTGACACAGGATGAGTGATTGAGGTCTACTGTTGTCGGCCTATAATCCTAGCTTCTCCAGAACTTTCCTAGGTGGAAAGTTCAAGGCCTGCCCAGACCAGATTGTAAAATGGAAGGCAGGGGATACAGCTCAGTCAGAGGACTTACCTAGCATGCAAGAGGCCGTGTGTTCAGACCCTAGGGCTAAATACAAAGAGTGGGAAGAAAGAGAGTCCCTGTGGTCTGACAAGAGGACACTGGTTTTGTAGACGAAGAAAGATTCAAACAGAAACAATCCTTGCGGATTATCATTTCAAAGTTCTCAATGGTTTGTACCTCGCCAGGGAAACTGGCCCGTTTGGAAAATGTGGCCGTCACCTCTCCAATCTAGACTTCTCAGGGGTCTGAATGGCTTTTTCAATTAATAACCTGGGCTTACGGATTTCTTCCTTTCTTTTCCTTGAGATATAGCTCAGGCTGTTAGGAACTCTCTATGTGACTCAGGCTGGCCTAGAACTGGAGGCAATCTTCCTGCCATAGGCTTCCTAGAAATTGGCAAGGGGATTGGCATTTTGGTTTTGTTTGTTTTTGTATGGTCTATCAAGAAGCTTGCTCTAAAATAATAGCTCTGCCATGAGCCAGAACTCTGTATCCAAGGCTGGCCCCCTTACCCTCCCACCTGCCCCTCCCTAGTGCTGAGAGTGTTAGCACCTTAACATTTCTTCTAGGCTCCACCCAACAGTTACCTAGCAACAGTTTGGGTTGATATAAAAGGTCCAAGTTTGCCTCTTTCATGCTCTCTGACCTTTTCCTCTCTCTCTCTGACCCCTCTCCCTCTTTTTATCCCCCACTCCATGTTCCTGGCCAGCCTCTTTTCTCTTTTCTTCCTTCCTTCCTTCCTTCCTTCCTTCCTTCCTTCCTTCCTTCCTTCCTTCCTTCCTTATTCCCTCCCTTCTGTGTGTGTGTGTGTGTGTGTGTGTGTGTGTGTGTGTGTGTCTGCCTGCCTCTACTCTCTTCTTAACCTAAACTCCATTTTATAGTAGACGGGTCCTCTGGCTGATCCCTGGAGTATGGGGGAGGGGATGGTTGCCTCAGCATGGGCCTGCTAAGGCCCCCCCTCCCACCACACCATTCTGCATTTTACAAAATATGTAGGGATGGCAGGCATGAGTTACCACATGTGGGGTGTTGGGGTTTTGTCTAAGCTCCACCCCACACCTACCTGGCTATAGCCAGGTATGCCCCGCCCCAGAGATCTGGCCCACTATAAGAGGGGCTACTTGCTCCTCCTCTCCCTCTTTTGCTCTCTGCTCTCCCACACTCTCTCACCTCTCTGCCCCTGGGGCTCTTCCCCCACTCCACGTGGTCATGGCCGGCCTCCACTCTCTATTCTCTCTCTCTCTCTCTCTCTCTCTCTCTCTCTCTCTACCTCTCTCTCTCTACCACTAACTCCCATCCCCTATTCTGAATAAACTCTATTCTATACTATGTCTGTGTGTGTGTGGTCCCTCAGGGGCAGAGGTGCCCAGGCAAGGGCCGGCCTGGACACCTTCCCCCACGCCGCCTAGCCACACTCACCTAACCCCCTATACTCCCCCTTTTAAGCCTCATCATCCTGTTGCTGAAAGTCCTTTCATGGGGGTCTGAATGAAATTGGCCCCAAAGGCCCGTAGGGAGTGGCACTATTAGGAGGTGTGGCCTTGTTGGAGCAGGTGTGGCCTTGTTAGAGGAAGTGTGTCACTGGGGATGTGTGCTGAGGTCTCAGAAGCTCAAGGCAGGAGCAGTGTGTCACTTTACATTCTCCTGCCGTGACATAATGGACTAAAGCTCTGAAACTGTAAGTCAGCCCCAGTTAAATGCTTGCCTTTATTAGAGTTGTGGTCATGGTGACTCTTTACTGAGATAGAAACCCTAACAAAGATAATGCACTTGACTCTTCTGACTTTGATTTAAAAACATTATTTCTGGCCTTGAGTTGTTCTTCACAAAGTCATCAGACACTGACTTTCTAAAACACCAGCCTCTCACAGACACCACTCACTAAACCAATGAGGTAGCGCTCTGAGGCTGTCTGTTTTAAAGTCTCCTAATTGATATTTCTATAAAACATCCAGTTTGGTCCCAAAACAGTAGGTTAGTGCAACTCCCATTCTCCCTTCTAGGCCTCCGGTTGATTTTAAAAATTGCTCCCAAGGTGGGGCCTAGAATTTGTCCTTGGTGTACAGATATGACTGTAATGTTATCCAGAGTCATGACTGCTGGGGATTCCAGTACTCTGGAGACTGAGGTAGAACAGTGTGAACTGGGGGGCAGCCTGGGCTACCCAGTAAGAAGCTAGGACAAAAGTTCAGATCCTAGCACCCACTTGGGGGGGGGCTCACGCCCACCTGTAACTCTAGCCCTGGGACAGGCTACACCCTCTGCTGCCCTTTGTAAACCACCCATGCGTGTGTATGCAAACACACAGACACAAATAAAGGTAAAATAAATACATAAAAAAGCCCATTTCACAAAAGGGGAGAGAGTGGAGTTACTTTTGACTAGCCCATTCCACTTCTAAGACTCTGTCCTAAATAAATGCAGGTACTATACACGGCATATGTACAAATAATTAAGAGAGACGAAGCGGGGCATGGTAGAGACCAGAGGGTCAGGAGCATAGAGTCGTCCTCTGGTGCACAGGATATTCTGGGCCACACGAGACCCTGATTTTATAATTTATTGCTGTACAAGGTATTTTAATTTTTTGTTTTTTTGTTCTTTGAGACAGGGTTTCTCTGTGTAGCCCTTGCTGTCCTGGAACTCACTCTGTAGACCAGGCTGGCCTTGAACTCAGAAATCCGCCTGCCTCTGCCTCCCAAGTGCTGGGATTAAAGGCGTGCGCCACCACTGCCCAGCTGTACAAGGTATTTTAATCTGTAGATTTTCCCCCCTGAATTTGAAAACTGGGCTACCTCCTTGAATTTCAGGAACATATACCAATTCCAAAAAAAGATTCTTAACTATTGTTTGTTCCTGAGCCTCAGATAATAGAGTGATAGCCACTGTCTCCTGTCCTTACTGGCCCGCTGACCAGACTCGGACGTCTTCTCCACCCTGCAGTTCCTGAGAACTCCATCTCCACACCATTCCGTCCACAGAGCTCCAGCTCGTGGCCGTGCGTGTCCCGCTCAGCTGGCTGGAGACTGTAGTACGTTTATGTACGCACTCCTATGTGCCTTGTGTGTGAGCATGGAGGCTGAAGCCCGCAGGAGTCAGCCCTCTCCTTTACCCTCTTAAGCTGGTTTGCTGGCCCTGTCTTGGCTTCTGCTAGGACTTGCACAGATGGCGTTGGCGCCTCTGGCACTCGGTCCTGGTTTGACGACGACTTTCCCTTTGCTTTTTGTTCTCTTACTTTGCTTGGTTGTATCCTTCAGCATCATCTTGACACAGAAGTGAAATCTTGGGATGTTACATATCCTAAGTTTAAATTTATTATTATTATTATTAGTAGTAGTATTTTGGCAGTGTTTCTCTGTAGCCTTGGCTGTCCTGGAACTCATTCTGTTGCACCACGGGTGGTGGACACCTTTAATCCCAGCACTTGGGAGGCAGAGGCAGGCAGATTTCTGAGTTTGAGGCCAGCCTGGTCTACAGAGTGAGTTCCAGGACAGCCAGGACTTCGCAGAGAAACCCTGTCTGGGGGAGGGGGAGAAGTATGCACCACCACTGCTTAGTGTTAAAATCATTCTTAATTCCAAAGTTTATGAACAATAAATCGTTCATGGTCTTCTGTCATGGAGAAGCTCAATAATGCCCTTGAACATACACAGTCTTCTGTATGAGGCTTGCTCTCTCTCTCTTCCTTCCTAGTCTCTCTACATCTCTCCTTTCACCCAGTTTTAGAAAGTTTAAACTGGGGCCCGAGAGATGGCTCAGTGGTCAAGAGCACTGACTGCTCTCCCAGAGGTCCTGAGTTTAACTCCCAGCAACCACATCACAGCCATCTGTAATGAGATCCTATGTCCTCTTTGGGTGTGTCTGAAGACAGCTACAGTGTACTCACATACATAAAATAAATAAAACTGGCTCACAACCATCTGTAATGGAATCTAGTGCCCTCTTCTGGTGTGTCTGAAGAAAGCAATGGTGTACTCTTATATACATAAAATAAATAAATAAATTTTTGAAAATAAATAAAATATTGAAAGAAAGAAAGTTTGAACTGGATAAAACCAGGAAGGGAGAATCAGGAGGACTGTCAAGAGTTTAGGACCACCTTGGCCTACATAGTGAGTTTTAGGTCAGTTTAGCCTATAGAGTGAGACCCCGCTTAAAAATGAGAGGAGGAAGAGGAGGGGGAGAAGGGGGAAGAAGAAGAAGAAATAACAACTTTGACTCTTCAAATAAAATTTCAAGGTATCTTTTTTCCTCTAAGACTATTTTCTTCCCGACATACTGTTTCGTGTAGCCCAGGCTGGCCTCCATCTCTGTTGCTGAGGATGACCTAAGTACTTCTGATCCTCCTCCCTCTACTTCCCTGAGAGCCAAGATTTCCGGTGTGCGCCTCCACACCCAGTTTATGTTGCTGAGCTTTTCTCAGAGCCGCATCTATCCACTGAACTGACAACCCCGGCCCGCTTCCTCCTTCCCCCCTTTCCTCATTTCACTCTCTCTTCATTTCTTCCTCCTGCTGGGTTCCCCCACTCCTTACACGGTTTGAGTCCTCTGGTATAAAATCTTACCTCCCGGAGGAGATTACTTTTCAAATTTTTTTCTCCTCTGCCGGGATTATCTTTGTTATCTCTACCATTTTTTCCCCTCCTCCTCCAGTTTGCTTCTTTTGGTGCCAGTCTTTACTGTGGAAAGCTTTCCTCTAAGCCTTAGGGCTCAGTTGGTCTGAATGTTCCGGTTCTTAGTGGATTCTGCAAATCTGATTAGAAGCTGGGTGTGAATGGGCTGGGCCCGTTGCTCTGGAGCAGAGTTTTAGATTGGTGAGCTTGGGTGGAGGTATTTTCCCAAGTGCCTGTTTATGTAGGTATTTTCTCTGTAGCAGTTTAGATTCTGGAAGAAAGAGAGTCTCTAATTTCCTGCCAGAAAGAGTAAAGCTCACTTCTGGGGTTGTAGGAGAGTGAACGGGGGAGGATTTGGGGATCTGCCCACTCTGCCTCAGGCCACACGTTTGGTTCTCCATGGATTTGTGGGGGAAGGAAGATGGGTTAACCGATGCACGTCTCTGTCTCTGTCTCTCTCACCTACCCTTTTACCCCCTCTTCTTATCTCTCCCTTTCTTTCTCTTTTCTCCCTGACTCCTCTCTCCTAGACTTCCTCTGTTCCCTTCCTTCTTTAGTGGCCAGTGCTTGAATTTACTATATAGCCCAGGCTATCCTCAATGTCTCAGTGCCTCAGACTCCCCAGTGTTGGTTCACAAATCTACCCACCATGCTCAGTGAACCCCTTGCTGTTTGCAGTGTCCCAGTGTTTCCAAGGATGATTGGTGAAGTGCTTCTGACTCTCCTGCCTCTACTTCCCAGAATGCTACCTCCATGCTTTTTTTCCCCCTTTCCTGAGACAGGGTTTCTCTGTAGCTCTGGAACTCACTCTGTAGACCATGCTGGTTTCTCTGGAACTACTCACTGGACCGTTCACGAGATCCATCTGCCTCTGCCTCTGCCTCTGCCTCCTAAGTGCTGGGATTAAAAGTGTGTGCCTGCTGGGCGCACGCCTGTAATCCCAGCACTCTGGGAGGCAGAAGCAGGCAGATTTCTGAGTTCAAGGCCAGCCTGGTCTACAGAGTGAGTTCCAGGACAGCCAGGGCTACACAGAGAAACCCTGTCTCGAAAAAGCCAAAATCAAAAAAAAAAAAAAAAAAAAAGTGTACCCACCTCTCTTTCCCGCACACATAACCTAAAATGAAGCAGGGTGTGGTAGCAAAGGCCTTTAACGTCAGCCCTTCGAAGGCAGAGGTTGTGTGATCTCTGAGTAGAGGCTAGCCTGGTGTATAGGGCATGTTCTAGTACAGCCAGGGCTATACAGAGAAACCCTGTCTTGAAACACACACGCACACACATTCTACAGTTTTCCTTTTGCTGTTGATGGGTTTTAGTGCTAGGGTAGTGCTGCCTTGACAGTCTTATTTCCCTTTCTATTTTGTGGAACAGTTTGAGAAGCATTGACATTAATTCTTCTTTAAAGTCTGGTTAGTTGGCCTGGCACTCAACTGCATATCAAGCTGCTCTTAAGTTTGAGGCAATGTTCTTGTCTCAGACTACTCAGTGTTGCTATTAAGAGTGAGAGCCACACCATCCAACATGACTGAAATATAAATGTGAGTATGTGTGGACTATGCAGGTATATAACTCATTATTTCTGTTCACTAGGAAGGTGTTGGAATGCTGAGACCTTGTAGCAATGAGCAGGCCTAGAGCCTGGATCTTAGTTCTCAGTACTATTCTTTGATAAACGGGACCAGGAGTGTCTTAGAGAAGTCCTTGATTTTAGGGCTGGGACATGTTAACCTAGAATATCCTGAGGTACAGGAAAGGAAAAAGTGTTTAAAAGAGGAGTAGAGTATCCAAAGGACTTCCGAACTAATGAACTTTTAAGTTCCAACTGCCAAATCTGGAACGATTTGAGAAAAATAATAAATAATTATAATGTGCAGAATAAAATCAATGTCCATGAACCCATACTGACATCAATATAATTAAATGAATAAATAGGAGTAAGGAAAAACTATCATTGAAGATTCCAGTTAACAGACGCAAAATGGACGAGGAATGAGTAGTGCTCTTCCTTAGACAAGTACAGCGGGAGTAACACTTGCAGGCAAGAGTTGGTGATGCGTGCTAACTCGGGCTGCGACACTGAAGAAAAGTGACATGTCTGCATGCTGTGCAAGCATCGCACGTGTGTTAGCCCGCCACAATGAAATGCACTATTTTGCACAATTAACATATGCTAATAAAAGAAACAATATGTCTTACCTAAGATACTATCAATGCAAAAGAGAAAACAGTTAACTTTATTATTGTCTGGCATATACCAGTTTAACGATTCTATCAAGGTCAATGCCAACAATAGGAAGATATTAATAGCATGCACTGAGAAGATAGGATCTCTTAAATGGTGTTTTTGCCAAAGATCCATTACTTTAGTCAGATGATGAGAAAAATATAAGAGCAACTAAATTCAGAGTCATTTTACAAAGTGACAAAAGATGACACTCAACTTATGAGGGGGCTGCATTTGAATTAAAGCCATCTGTGATGGTTCATTGAGGGCGCCATGTTCCCTGAGAACGTTGGCCCTTGGGTTATCCCTCTGGCCAGACTCTCGATGTGATAGGCATAAGCCAGCTAGGGCCCAGAGAAGAGGAAGGTTCAAGACATGGGTCCATGACCTCTGACTTTCCTTGGTGGAGTGGGCCAAGCCTTCTGGGCCATTCTCCTGGACATCAGACTCCAGGTTCTTAGCATCAAACTTCAGTTTGCATTAGCTGTTCCCTTTGGTTCCTTGGCCTTTGGTCTCACACTCGGGGCTGCGTGACCTGACTTACTGGTTCTGAGACATCCTGTTTCCTGGGCTAATCAACTTCTCTGACATTTTAGCTTGCACACAGCCATTGTGGAAAATAGTCAACTTCTCTGTATGAACCAGTCTCTCAATAAGTCACACACACACACACACAAGAACCTTAGAACCTCTTACGCATCATTATAAGTTGAAAATATAATAATATAAAATGCTTATTTTTTTAAAGATGTATTTATTTATGTAAGTACACTGTAGCTGTCTTCAGACACCCAGAAGAGGGCATCAGATCTCATTGCGGATGGTTATGAGCCACCATGTGGTTGCTGGAATTTGAACTCAGGACCTCTGGCAGAGCAGCCAGTGCTCTTAACCTCTGAGCCATCTCTCCTGCCCCTGTAAAATGCTTATTATGTTTTGGTGTGTATGATATATTTGTTATATGGAGATAAGACTTTGACTTGTGGGGGTTGTCTCTCTCTCCCTCTCCCTCTCTCTCTCTCTCTCCTCCCACTATGTCCAGTGATTTAGGATATCAGGTGTGGTAACAAGCACCTTTATCTGCTGAGCCACCCTTACCCTTTACTGTATCTATGCTCACTGTAGAGTGTCTGGCTTTGTCATCCCCTGGCTGACTGGGAGCTGCAATTTAGCTGCTGTCTAGCATCACAGAGGGGAATCTCACCACCTACTGCCAGCTCCAAGTTCAAAAGTCCAAGTAAAATGTCTTCTGAGTATTTGCCATGTTTACATCTTCTTTAAAATTATTTATTTTTTTAAAGATTTATTTATTTATTATATGTAAATACACTGTAGCTGTCTTCAGATATACAAGAAGAGGGCATCAGATCTCATTATGGATGGGATGGTTGTGAGCCACCATGTGGTTGCTGGGATTTGAACTCAGGACCTTTGGAAGAACAGTCAGTGCTCTTAACCTCTGAGCCATCTCTCCAGCCCCCTTCTTTAAAATTATTTATTTGCTGGGCGGTGGTGGCACCTTTAATCCCAGAACTCTCAGGAGGCAGAGAGGTAGGCAGATTTCTGATGTTTTTTTTTTTTTTTTTTGGTTTTTCGAGACAGGGTTTCTCTGTATAGCCCTGGCTGTCCTGGAACTCACTCTGTAGACCAGGCTGGCCTCGAACTCAGAAATCCGCCTGCCTCTGCTTTCCAAGTACTGGGATTACAGGCGTGCGCCACCACACCTGGCATCAGATTTCTGATGTTTGAGGCCAGTCTGGTCTACAGAGCGAGTTCCAGGACAGCCGGGGCTATACAGAGAAACCCTGTCTTGAAAAACTAGAAAAAAAAAACACCAAAAACCCAATTATTTATTTATTTTATGTATATAAGTACATTGTAGCTGTCTTCAGACACACCAGAAGAAGGCATCTGACTGATTTACAGATGGTTGTAAGCCACCATGTGGTTGCTGGGAATTGAACTCAGGACCTCTGGAAGAATAATCAGTGTTCCTAATCACTGAGCCATCTCTCCAGCCCTCCTTTACAGCTTCTTAAACACTAGAAATTAAGCAATTATAAATTGGGGACTATTCAAAATCTGATCAAATGTACCAAGATCAAAGGATGGGAAGGAGACCGAGGGCACAGGGCCAGTCTGGACTGGATCCTAGAACAGGAAAAAGTACATTAGGAGAAAAGGTAATGTTAAGTGTGAGTAAAGCGTTGTTTTGCCAAATATGAAATTTCTCCCACAAGTTCATATGCTGAAGATGGGGTCACCAGCTGGTGGTACTATTTTGGGAAGTTCTGTTTTATACAGGGGTGGAATGGGGTGGGGTGGGGGTGATGCTGCGAAGAGTGGGAGGAGAGGAGGGATAGGGGTGAGGTAAATTAATTAGAACAAAAACTTGTAGAAGATAGGCCTAATTGGAGTGAGTAGGTCACCTGAGACATGTCCTTGGAGGCTATTTCTCTTCCCAGACCCTTCTCATCCTCTTGGCTGCCATGAGGCACACAGTCTCTTTCACACACTCCTGACGGATGCCAAGTGAAGGACCAGTGTACCTTGAACTGAAACTTGTGAACGAAGGCTGGAGAGACGGCTTAGTGGAGAGCACGGGCTCCTCTCCCAGAGGACCCGAGCTCCAGCCCCAGCATCCGCATCCACACGGCAGCTCACAACTTGCTTTTTTGGGGGGCTTTTGGATTTTTTTTTTTTTTTTGAGACATGGTTTCTCTGTGTAGCCCTGGCTGTCCCGGAACTCACTCTGTAGACCAGGCCGGCCCCGAACTCAGAAATCCGCCTGCCTCTGCCTCCCAGAGTGCTGGGATTACAGGCATGCGCCACCACCGCCGGCTAGCTCACAACTTCTATAACACTCGTCCCAGGAGATGGGATACCCTCTTCTGGTGTGCAGACAAACACCTATACATATAAGATAAAGAAAGGAAAAAAAACCTGAAAGAGACAATAGTAAACAGTTTCATACTTCTGTCACAGTGCCGAGATACACAGAACCATAGTTTTTTTTTTTTTTAAATATATTTATTTAATGTACATGAGTAACACAGCAGCTGTCCTCAGAAGAGGGCATCAGATCCTATTACAGATGCTTGTGAGCTACTATGTAGGTGCTGGGAATTGAACTCAGGACCTCTGGAAGAGCAGTTAGTGCTCTTAACCGCTGAGCCATCTCTCCAATCCCAGAATCATAATTCCCATACTGTTAACAAGGTGGTTCTGAGGACTAGTTATGGAGTTAAAACTATGGGAAGCTGGGGGGAGTGTATTCAAACTCTCTCTCTCTCTCTCTCTTTGTAAGTTTTGTTTGTGTGAAATGGTCTCAAAATAAAAAGGTTGTGGATGTGGCTCGGGCTCAGTGTGTAGAGTGCTTATGTAGGATGCATAAAACCTTGGGCTTTGGATGGGCAGTGGTGGCACACGTCTTTAATCCTGGCACTCGGGAGGCAGGGTGATTTCTAAGTTTCTGGCCAGTCTGGTCTACAGAGCAAGTTCTAGAGCAGACAAGCTACACAGAAAAAAATCCTGTCTAGAAAAACAAACAAACAAAAACCCAAACAAACAAAAAGGAAATCTTATTGAGCCACGTAGGTGGCTAAGACGAAATGAAAAGTCCCGCCAGACAGTTTGTCAGGGAGGATGGATTGAGAGCTGACCTGTGAGGCTTGCCCTAATTTTTTCTGTTCTTTGGTTAAGAACAAAGGGCATGACTTGTTTTACATAGAAATAACTGCTAATGACTAATCCTTTCCCAATTAGGAGCCACAAGGGGAAAAAAACATGCATTTTTAATTCCCTCTCATTGGATAGAACTGTAGGAAAATAATGGCTGTGGAAAACTTTGCTGGCATGGTTCTTTCTCCACCCCTTGGCTAGTCTGAAGACAGGCGATTATGAGAGGCAGCTTAGGGATAACAAGATAGGTTGTGCTTAGAAAATGGGAAAACTGAACTCCAGCTAATAAAAACTTGCTACAAGATTGAGTCTTGTAGGGCTGTAGGAACTCCGTTCAACCCTTCAGGGCTCAGATGCCAAACCTGAATTTCTCTGACTCAATAATGTAGAAAAAAAAATCAGTTGAAAATTTTGTTGCACGAATCCATAGGTTTTCCTGATATTGCTCATAGAACAACTTGTAAACGAGACACCTGATTTGTTATAAGACCCTAACACAGATTGCTTATTTTATCACCCACCTGAGACACTCTTTGTCTTGTAGGGAAATCTTCACGGAAGGCTTAGTCATAGACTACTGTCTGATTGGCGGGAAGCTGGAGCAGGGTGGTAGGATCAGGGAGAGCAAATGATCAAAACTGAGCACGGCCATCTCAGTAATAGGGATACAATTCCTAAGAAATGCTGGTTTTTTTTCTTTACTTTCTTTTGAGACATACTCTTATAGCTCGCTGGTCTCAAATTTGATGTACAGGCTAGCCCTGGACTCTTGATCTTCCTGCCTCTGCCTCTCAAGTGCAAGGATTACACATGGTGAGCTGATTCTTTTCTGCTGATCTTATCTTTCCTGAGGGTTGAGCTGAAGTGGTGCACGTGCTGTGTCTTCCTACCTCTTCACGGATTCCTCTTGAGGGGAAAGAGAGAGGCTTACCAAACTGACAGACCCTGGATAGATTCCTAGGCTGACAGCCTAGGGCTGCTACTCTGAGCTCTTCTTTCTCTTGAGTCAGTCTGCTCTCAGAGTACACATTTCCTCCAGGGTGCCGGACAGCTTCTCCATCCTCCAGAGTTAGTATTTAGGGTTATTGTCATTCTGTGGTAATCTCTGTGATGGTCATTCCTGGTTAACAAGCTGTCTGCATCTGAGATGAACTTCCACCCAGAAATAGAAGGACGGACACACCTGTGATCCAGATCTTGAGGCTGGAAGACACAGGCTATGAGCTGGATCTTGAGGCACAGTGGCCATGAAAACCTTTGGCAGTGGTGGCGCACACCTTTAATCTCAGCACTTGGGAGGCAGAGGCAGGCGGATTTCTGAGTTTGAGGCCATCGAGGCTGGTCTACAGGACAGCCAGGGCTACACAAGAGAAACCCTGTCCCAGAAAAAACAAACAAACAAACAAACAAACAAACAAACAACAAAAACAAAAAAAAGGAAAAGAAAACTTTAGGCCCAGGCAACCTAGCACAGGCCTTAATTCTAGGAGACAAAGGCAAACAATCTCTGAGTTCAAGGCCAGGCTGAGTCAGAGTAAGTTCCAAGTGCAGGCGTGGTGGTGCAGGCATGGTGGTGCACACCATTAATCTGGGCCGTCCCTTCTGCTGGAGGCCTACAAAAGGGCAATGGAGGAAGGAAAGCTCTTCTCTCTCTCTGCCTGCACTTAGCCGTCAGCACATCCGTTGGAACCCGCTGCTCCAGGATTCCAGCTTACACAGACGGCCAGCTCAAACACCCAGCTTCATGGGATTGAGTGACTACTAGACTCTTGGACTTCCCGTTCCCAGCTTGCCCATTGTTGGGTTTGTTGGACTGCAGACTCTGTCATTCCAATACATCCCCTTAACATAGAGACATTTCCTAAGTTCTATGACTCTCAAGAACCCTAATACAGCCTATTTTATCACCATTTATTTTAGTTTCCTTATTATTTCTACATATTTTCTCATAACTTTGAGAAAAGCTGGCACAGCAGTCAGGGTCATGCTTCTGAGAGGAGAGAGACATACTGAGTTTAGTTTTGTCCATGAAAACTTCACTCATGTCATGCTTACTCCTTATTGGTAAGTTATCCATCTGGCTGGGTGGGGTGCTTTGCACCCGGGACCCCAACACTCAAGGGGCAGAGATACAGGAACAGGAATTCCAGGCCTGCTCGGGTTAATAATTATTGAGAACTTATCTCAAAATGAAGACAAAAACACGGGGCTGGATGTGAGGGATGGCTCATTCTTGGAGGACTACTTATTGCTTTTCAGAGGTGACCTGGGTCATGTCTGGTGGTTCACAGAACAGTGACTCTGGTTCCTGAGACTCCAACACCAGCTTCAGTCCTGCAAGTACCTGACATAGATGAACAAGCAAAAAAATATATCTTAAAAATAAAAGAAACAAGAATAAACAAAATCTCTTCTGGTAGATGTTCTCTGTTGCAGTAGTTGATTAATCTACTTTAATCTTCTCTGAGTTCCTCACTACCTGGCCCAATGCTCTGGATTCCTGAATCTCACACACACACACACACACACACACACACACACACACACTCACACTCACACACAACTTCCATATTGCTAATGCCTCCCCTCCAATATTCTTTTTTGTTTTTGGATTTTTTGGTTTTTTCGAGACAAGGTTTCTCTGTATAGCCCTGACTGTCCTGGAACTCACTCTGTAGACCAGGCTGGCCTCCAACTCAGAAATCTGCCTGCCTCTGCCTCCCAGAGTGCTGGGATTACAGGTGTGTGCCACCACCGCCCGGTTTCCCCTCCAATATTCTTGATTACTTACTAAATTCTATATTCCATCTTTGTTACCCCAGATCCAATTTGGGGATGGGGGTCCTTGGGGCTGCTCTCCCCTGGTTCTTACATGATTGGTACACCTCTCTTCCTTCAACTGGCAATTCTGTTTCTTCCTCAGTCCCCTTACCCTGAAATCCTAAAGTCCCCCTTTGTCTCCCTGCCCAGCCATTGGCAATTTTATTTGCCAATCAGAACCAGCTGGGGACAGGGACCCTCAGTGCCTCACATGTGGGATTCTAGGGCAATTTTGGGAACTCATAATGCAAGCATTAAACCAAATCCACAATAGTTCTCTACTGCTTAGGAAATTTGTTTTGGTTTTTCTTTTTCTTTTTTTACTTTGCTCTATGTAGTGTGTGTGTGTGTGTGTGTATACAGAACCAAAATTGATGTTGGGCTAGCCTGGACCTGCAGATGCTGGGTACTGGGATCAGTCACAGAGGGATGCCACATCTTCCCAGCTTTTTTATATAGATTCCAGGAACCTGAACTACATTTTTTCACACTGGCAACTCAAAGAAGCCTCTCTTTACTGAATTTTCAAAGTCAATTGGTTTCATCATACACAGTCTTTCTGATTTGTATGTGTGTACATGCATGTTTGTGGCTAGAAGCTGACTGACACAAGGTATCTTCATTCTTGTCACTTTACATATTAAGCAATTTACTTGAAAACACAGCCAGTCTAGCTAGCTGATTTGCAGGAGATCTCCACCTTCCAAGGGTTCTGATCACAGGGAGGTACACTTACCATTTACACACTACTTGGGGGATTTGAAATCTGGCCCTCACACTTTCAAGGCAAACACGTCATCTGATGGATTGCACATATCTGCAACCCTGAACATCTTAAGTGTTAATACCTGCTTTTTATAGATGAGTAATTGTAGGAAATTACACTTTCTGCATGATTGAGCCCACTGATATCTGTAATTTGAGTTTCTAGCATGCGTTCATAACTTATCACAGAATAGATTATGAGTGTCACCTGAAAGATGTAACTGAGCTTGGAGTACTGAAGCAATGCTGAGGGCACAGAACACCACTGTGTGGTAAGGACATCTGATACAATCCACTGAACCGTGTTTACTTAGGTAACCGCAGTGGCACCTACTAGCACATTTCCACGGGACTTGTTTAGTTTTTGTAATCCCAGGCTTCAACAGTCTGCTCTTGTGTCACTAAGGAGAGAAGCAGATGGATTTTCTTTTGATTTGCCATCCCTGTCATAGGGCGTGTTTATTCCATCTTTAACACAGCACACTGCTTATTTTGTACAAGTTTTGTACAAGTTTCTGGGTTTGGCAGTGAGGACTACAAGGCTGAGCAGGAAACAACCTATCTTTCCAGGAGTTGGTAACCCAGGAAGAGAGATCATACATATGTAAAAACTATCATTAAGCAGAGTAAGGCAGAGGAAAATAAAGGTGTCACAGATTACTTTTTGTTGCAATGAAATCATACTTAGGCTCCAAATGCAAATATAAACAAACAGGTTTAGAATTTATACATTAAATATATTCCAAACGTTCCAAAAATGTTTACAAATCACTATTTCCTTAAGGGCCAGTTTCTTAACTAAAATTTAAATAGTCACCTCATTATTAAAAGTATTAGCTGGTAGCATTTTGCCATTCTTCATATTCATCTGGTATCTTAAATACTACTTTCACACAATTAATTATAACCAATTATACTGAAGTGAACTGGAAGACTGCAGAGGTGGAGTAGCCCCCATGTCCAGATATTCAGATTCTTACATGTCTCCTTTGAAATTCCAGGACCTAAGCTCGAAAGAGAATGAATGTGATAAACAATCCATTTATTCCAATGCTGTCTCCTCCTTTGAAAGATGTGCTGTACTTTTCCTATTGGCTTAGAATGTGAGCCAATAAGGAAAGAGGAGTCCTTGTAACTATTCAGAAAGCAAGCCAGGCTTTGTGAACACTGGTAAAGATGGTGGCTTTGTTCTTTACATCTGTGAGAATTTTATGGGGATATTTTTCTTTTGACATAGTAAGCAAAAATAATTCAGACTGGGTGGTGTTGTGCCTTGAAATATATTCTCTAATGTTTAAGAATCCCTTTTTTATTATTCAGACTTAAGATGTGATAAATCCTTAACAGATGTTCAAAAGAAATTCAAGAACTTAAATACAAGTTTTTATTATCATGCTGAACATATTTCAGGTGAACAAAATTAATATAAATTTACTAGGTTTGAAGTCTATAATTACTAAGTTTCTTTCATTTCAAAAGTGGCTATATTACAGTTATTAGCCTCCTAATAGCTGCTTAGAAACAGATTAATGTTAGGTTTTCAGCAGTAGCTACTTGCACTTGGGATTTTGGATTATTACATTTCTTTTGTTTACCATATTTAGAATAAGCCTTACTAAAGGTGTTTATATAGTATATCTTTTTAAATACTGAAACTCAACAGATTTCTAAAAAGATAAAAAAATGGAATTTCTGTGTGGTAGATTTCATCAGAAAATTTATTTGCTTAAATACATTAGTTTCTAGAAAAAGCCCACTAGAACATTTTCTCATTGGGTGTGAAAGTGTTCAGACCTGATCTAAAGGGATTTTTTTTTTCACTTGTATTCTTTCCAAATCTACATTCACTTTAAGTAATTGGCATAACAATTGGCAGATAATCTGTTTCTCTAATGTAGATGAATACCTAATCAAGTGGTTATTTTACTACAGCAGTGTGTGTGTGTGTGTGGGGGGGGGCAGAGAAAGAATACAAAGTAATTGCAAAGAGAGAGGAAACTCCGGGAGAAAACAGACACCAAAACAAAAACAAAACAAAACTGAAACCCCGAAACTACCAGTAGCATCATTAATCAGAAGGCTAGGGTGAGGCACTTTTGTACTCTGATCGCTTCATGTCAGGACAGAACAAATTAAAACAGGGAAGTCAGAGTCCAACAGGAAAACATGGAGCGAGTTTAGGGGACGGGCTAATAATCCCGGATCGTTAACAGGGAAGGGAACACTGTTGCTTTTTCTTGGCACCTGAAAACTCCAGCTCCACACTGGCAAAGGCCGCAGCTCTTTTGGGCTCAGGCCAGCGAGTTCCGACCGCACGTTGGCGGCGCGGGCTGAGTCCCGGCAGCCTGCGTCCGGGTTGCTGGGGCCGCGGGCCCTTTGTTCCCGCGGGGCGCCGCCGCCCGTCCGCCCCGAGTGAGCGGCCCCCGTGGGGGACAGCGCGGGGCCCATCGCCTCGCCCCGCCGACCTCGCAGCTGCAGTCCCGCCCGCCCGCCCCAGCTCCTAGTTCCTCCCTCGCTGCCCCGGGCCAGAACGACCTTGTTTTGCTTTTCGGGCTCGGGAGAGAGGTGAGGGCTTGACCCGGCCGCGGCTCACCGGGGCGCTTACACGGGCGGCAGTAGGGAGCCCCGCGTCCGCACGAAGGGACCCGCGCCAGCCTTTCCCCGGAGCCCTCGGGGGAGAGCGACGGGCCGCAAGCTTCCGGGAGAGCCTCGGGTGGCCGAGGGTCCCAGGCTGCGCCTCCCGCCAGGCCCGGGACTCACTTCTCTTAACGGAGCCGGCGAGGCGCCAGCAGCGGTGGGCTCGGGTCTCCGGGCCGGCGCATCCTGGAGAGCCCGGGGTGGGGGTGCGGAGCGGCAGAGGTCGCGGCCCCGGGGCGGGGGCGGAGACCCACCTGGCTACGTGGCAGCCATTGCAGCGGCCGCGAGACCCCTCCCCACGCGGCCGCCCACCCGCCCTCTCGCGGCGGGCTCCTGCGCGGCTGCTCTTCCCCGGTCGGACGGAGAGCGGCAGTGTGTCCTCGCTCCGCACGCTCGCTGCGTCTCCCCCCCGCGGACACAGCTGCTCGCCAGCCCCGCGCCGCGCCGCTCCGCGCCGGAGAGCGTAGTGGCGGCGGCGGGAAAGGGTTGCGGACCCGCGGCGCTCACTCGACGACACGGCCCGGGCCTCGACGCCCCGCTCCCGCAGCAGGTAAAGGTGGACGGTGGAGAGGCAGGCGGCGGGACCCGGGGAGAAGGGGACGGGCGAGGAAAAGAGCAGGGGGGAATCCCGGGAGCGCGGAGTCCCAGAGGAGGAGGGCCCGAGGCGGGCGGCGAGAGACGCGGCAGCCCGGGCAGGCGCGGGCCGGGCGCCGGGCGGAAGGGGAGTGAGGCGTCGCGGGAGGCGGGCCCTGGCGCGGGGCCCGAGGCCGAGCGAAGGCGGGCGCCACGGCAGCTTCCCCGGCCTCCAGCGCCTGGCGGGCCTCCAGGCCCCGACACACCCCTCCCGCCCCCGGACTCTCCGGGTGCCTTCCCGCCCCGACTTGACCTCGCACCAGTGTGAGCGCCCCGCCGTTTCCCAGGCCGAGCCTTGTGGGAACTTGGGCCGCCTGCCCGGGCTCGTAGTGTTAGTAGAGCTGTTTATTTACTCACTTCCAAACCACACGCACGCTCCCTCCACACCGGCAGGCTTGCCTCCCTCGGGGCGTGTGCGCCTGCGACCCTCGCCCCTTCCCATCCATAACTTTCCCTCGTGCTCTCCGAAAACCGGGCTTCGAGAGAGTGAGCCAGACCGGGAGCAGAGTTTTATCCCTCTTGCGCTTTTGGTTACAACACTTTCTTTATTTCCCCCCAAAAAGAGAGCGGGAAGAATTTTTTCTTTTTTTAGGTCGATGCCAGATCGGAGGCAGAGCCGGCTGGCTTTAGGGAATCCTTCCGCTCATGGCTTTAGGAGTAGGAGGTGATTTTGCTGCACCGACAGGTTTGTACACACTCTTGCCATGCAGTGGTTGTAACGTCTCCCTCCGTAGCACAGGTTTGACTTGAGAAGGATTGGATGCTTTTTCTACTTGGTATCTCCGAGCCAATCAGCAAGCGCGGCTTGCCTGGAGACTGGTTAACTCAGAAAAGGTGGGGATTGGTTGAGCCCCTAGGAAAAAATCCCGGAGACAACCTGGCCTTTTAGAAAACAATGACTGATCTGCAGCTGCCTCTCCGCTCCCAGTTAATTTCTTTTAATACATTATTACCCTTTGATAGCAATATTTGCCTTTTCATCCTTAAAAAAAAAAACCAATCACTTCCACCGTCGGCTTTCAAATTAACTCTCAGATACAACTCATTCGAACTCCTTTGGTTCAGTTCTTACAGAAATAATTCTTATGTTTATTAAGAAACATAAACATGCGTTTTTGTGTGTTGATAAGTGTGGGTCGGGTTTTTTTTCAGCCGATTTTTTTTTTTTTTTGTTAAAGGTCAGTCAATTTTCAGTTACTATGCCAACGTATTATTTAAATGTTCTGTGGAGATGGGGGTGTGTGTGTGCTACAGAGGTGGAGATATTGGGAAGAATTAGAAAGAAATGGCTGCTGCTTTTCTGTAGAGAGACAATGACTTAGTTAAGGAGGAAACAAAACAAAACAAAAAACCAAATCAAAACAGCAGCAGCAGCAGCAGCAACAACAACAACCACCCCAACCTGGAAAGCAGTAACAGACCTCCCTTCCCTGCAGATCAGTGTACTGTACTCAGACTGAGCTTTCTGTTCACCTGTTGGCTTTAGTCGCTGTCAAATGGCAGTACTGAATAGAACAGCGTGCTTAAGTCATGGTAAAGGCATTTATCTTACAAACAATTAGAGGCTAACTCCTATCAACGTAGGTGTGCTTTAAAAATACATTTGTCTTTTAAAATGCCATGATTTAATCCTGTTTATCCGTGTGTGTGTGTGTGTGTGTGTGTGTGTGTGTGTGTGTGTGAGATATACAAAGGAAACTTTATTTTTTCCGAGGTATGGTCTCCATATGTATTCCTGGTTGGCCTCAATTCAGATATCCACCTGCCTCTGCTTCTCAAGTGTTTTAAAGGTATGATTAACTATATCCAGCAGAGCCCTTTATTAATCAGTTTGCATTTTAGAAGTGCGTGCCTGCCTATCCTCTTCCCTTCCCTTCAGCTTTTCATACACAGAGTCATGTAAGTCTGAGGCAGAGCCAGCTCTCAGGCTGGCAGTGGGTGTCCACGCAGATCCGTTAGGTTCCCTTTAGGGTAGTTTATATAGAAGTTGAGATTGAAGTTCTCTTGATACTCCTCTTTGCAGATTAATACATTTTTATTCATCTGCATGGTAATGACATCACACACTTACTGATGCCCAGCCTGTTTTAAGCACTTTAGTATTCCTTTAGTGTTTAATTTGCTTCACTCTGAAATTTGCACTCACTGTTGTCAGCTTTGTTTTACAGATAAGAAGAGATTGAGAAATATTCAAGTAGCTAAAAGTCACCCAAGCGAAGTATACATGAGATTCAGGAAAACCTATATTTTTATGATCTAAACCTCCCTCCCTCTCCCTCTCTCCTCCACTCTTCCTTAAAGATTTATTTATTTTATGTATGTGAGCACACTGTCGCTGTCTTCAGACATACCAGAAGAGGTTATCAGATCCCATTACAGATGGTTGTGCGTCACCATGTGGCTGCTGGGAGTTGAACTCGACCTCTGGAAGAGCAGTCTGTGCTCCTAACCACTGAGCTATCTCTCCAGTCCCAAACCTCTCTCTCAATATATTTCCATGGCCCTTTTTAGTTTTTGTTCTTTTTTTTTCTCTTTTGAGATAGGGTCTGACTATATAGGCTGCCCTGAACTCTATGTAGACCATCATGCTGGCCCCAGACTCATATAGAAGTCCCTTTGCCTCTACCTCCCAAATGAGTATACACTCCACCATATCTGGCCTTCTGATACCGGGAGAATGACTCCATTTTCAAAAATGTGTTCAGCCCATCAGTTACATAAGATATTATTCCTATTTTATGTGCCAGTATAAAAAATTACTCCAAGTGAGCTGATTGTAGGGTCAGCACCAACATGCACATGGATGTACATGGATGTACACATGGATGTACATGGATGTACACATGGATGTACATGGACGAACTGTGACTGCTGGATTCTCACCTGGACGCTTTTCCTTCTGGTAATTTAGTTTTCTTATATGTAAGGATGTATACTTTTTAAAACGATGAAGGATTTTGGTTATTGGATTTGCTTGTATCTGCTGGCCTTTCCTTCCTGAGGCCTCCAGCCTAGCATAGGTTTTGTGACTTGAGAAGGAAGGCCACAGAAATGCTGGGAACACCTTTCCTTCTCATCCCACAGCTCGGAGCTCATTGCCTTCCAGGGATTATTGGTGCTCCTAGACAGCAGTTAATTGGCTCTCTGAACACACATAACTTAACATCGTAAAAGAACGCTTCATTGATTCCTATGAGTTATTACACTGATAAGTCAGCTGGATTCTTATGATTACTAATTGGTAGAATTACCGGTCAGAAGTTGCACATTGTTCTTACTGAAGCTGGTTCACTAAAAGTCCCCAGACTGCCCCCGCCAGCCTCTGCCCCCGCCAGCCTCTGCCCCTGCCAGCCTCTGTTCTTGGTGTGGATTGTCAGCTCCAGCTCTGCTTCCCCCTGGACTTGGCATCCAGGCCCGCATTGACCTTGAGTTCATGATGTGGCAGAGGATGGTTCTAGGCCTGGCTCCTGATAAAAAGTGCAGAGTATTGAATGTACCTGCCAAAGTCCAATAGATGACAACTACAGCGAGAAGTCTGAAGCTTAGAAATACTTCTGTTTCAGAACCTTTATTGTGGCAGCTCTGGCTTGTAATCTCAGGATTTGGGAAGCGGAGGCAGGAAGACTGTTGCAAATAAACTCAGGGTGGATCTGGGCTATTGGTTATGTAATGAGTTCCAGGCAAGTCTGAGCTAGAAATCCTACCTCAAAAAGTCAAAAAAGGGGGTTAGAGAGATGCCTCTGCAGTTAGGAGCACTGTCTCTTTCCAGAGGACCTGGGTTCCATTTCCAACACCCACATGGTTGCTGACTGCTGTCTGTAAGTCTGGTCTCAGGAAATCCAACATCCTCCTCTTGTCTCCATAGTTACCAAGTGTATGTGTGGTACACGCACATGAATGCAGGAAAAACATCCATACACATTTTTTAAAAAAGTGGATAGAAGGATGGATGGAGGGAGAAAGGCAATAAATAGATTATCAAAAAAATTGATACAGTTGCCCTGTACATTGCCCTGGATATCCAGCTGGCCTCTAGCTCACAAATATCCCTCTGCCTCTGCCTCCCAAGTGCAGGCATTAAAGGTCCAGTATCCTTAATCCATATATTTTAGGAAGGATATTTAATAAGTATTTCTGCTAATTAAATTTAAGAATGAGTTTGGGAGATTGGGGATAGAACTTAATTTTTTGTTTGTTTCAAAGTGGGCACTAAACCCTCTTTTCTAGGTGGGCATGGTATCTCATTTCTGTAATCCTAGTACCGGGAAGGCAGGGGCTGGGGGGGGGGGTCGGGACTGGGGGTGCGGGTGTCACTACACATCCAAGCCGGTCTAGTCTAGTGATTTCCAGGTCAGCTGGGGCTCTATAGTAAGATCCTGTCTCAAAACAAAAACAAATCACCACCCCCCATCCTAAACCCAAACAACAATAAAACCCCACCAAAAATCTTGTCTTGAATTTCTGAGTCTGCCTGGAATTCCTTCCATTCTGACCCTCTTTCCCCTGGACCTTCAGCGTTGGGATGTAGGTGGCAGCTGCTGTAAAGTCGTCGGCATTCTTTCCTGTGCACTTACCCCTGACTGAGTCCCAGTCTCCATAGACTAGGGATCTCCGGAAGGCTGGTGTTGAGTCTTAGCATTCTGGCTGAATGTCATTTCCAGCACCCTAGAGCAGTGGTTCTCTGCTGTCCTAATGCTGCGACCCTTTAATACAGCTCCTCAAGGTGGGACAACTACCAGCCCTAAGATGATGTTTGTTGCTTCTTTGTAACTGTGATTTTGTTATATATTTGTTTGTGATAATGTGAATATCTGATATTTATGCAGGCTTTCTGATATGTGATCCCTGTGAAAGGGTTATTCAACCCCAGAGGGATTACCACCTACAGGTTGAGAATGGCTGCACTAGAACAATTGGGATATTAAATAACTTTTGGTGTTGATGATAGATACTTGATTTAAAAAGGTATTTTGTGCTGTCAGCACATAATGTTCTGATAATTTTGTAAATTGTTAGCCCAGGAATTTTTTCTGGTAACTGGGCATCTGTTTTAATGACATGCCCATTTGGATAGTTTTTGTTTTTTTTTTTTTTTGGTTTTTCAAGGCAGGGTTTCTCTGTGTGTAACCCCTCTGTAGACCAGGCTGGCCTCAAACTCAGAAATCCGCCTGCCTCTGTCTCCCAGTTGCTGGGATTAAAGGCGTGTACCACCACTGCCCGGCCCATTTGGATATTCTTTCTGATAATTCAGAATCTTCATATTCCAAAACTAGTTATCATCAACTGTCCCATCCTCAAACCAAAAAGTACACAGGGCTCTCCCTTTTGCATCGTTTTTCCTGGAAAGATAAAACTAGGTAGTGCATGTGCTTATACTGCTTGGCAGTACATAGGCCATTCCTGTGTTCCTTCCCATTTTACTTGTAATGGGTGACTGAGCCTCACTGGATTATTTCTCACACACATCTCTTGGATGTGTTTGCTGTCCTTAGTGTTGCCATTGCAGTCCACTGTTGGCATGGCCGCAGCGCGGTTGCTCTAATAGCCTCCTCACTGCTCGTCCAGGGCCTTTAGTCTTTCCTTCCGTATAATTTGACTTCAACTTTACTTCCGTATAATTTGACTTCAACTTTACTTCGTCCTCCTGTGCCTTCCCCCTTCCTCAGTGAGCTAGTCTTCGAGATTTGCATTTCTTCTTTAACATGCCCAGTTCTTTAAATCTAGGCAGTCTTAGAGAAACCTCTGGCTGTCTTGAGTGCCTCTTTACTTCCATGGCTACCTGTACTTTGTTTGCTAAGTCATACTTGTTTGCCATGTCTCAAGTGTGGGCGATATTCTACTAAAAATCTTTTGACACGAAACTGGGTTACTCAAGCCGTGTGTTTCCTTAGTACTCTGTGTTCTCATAATAATCACACTAATTGCTTTCTTATTCGTCATTTTACCATGTACCTTTTAAGGTATAACAAAGTGTCTGAAAAATATGATCTGGTTTGCATTGAAGCATAATAAAAAGGCAATTAAATTGTAATTTGGGAGTTTACTTAGAAGAGAAAGAACAGAGATATTGGATTTGATAGATGAAAAATTTCTAAGCCTGAATGAAAAACATTCTTTGACATCTAATTTCTATCTTTTCAGTTTTCTTGTTATTGGGGCATTTTGGAGTGAAGTGGCCTGTGTGGGTGGGTGGGATGTTGTTGGCTCATATGACAATATAATAGAAACTGTATGATGGAGGTAGTCACGAGGGTGGGAATTTGACCATAGGCAAATTTCCTGTACATAGAGCACATCCGGGCCTCATTCCTCTTTCTGCTAAGGATAGGACGTCGTTCCCATCAGCACAGGCTCATCTATTAGAGTTTCATGTTAGTGCCTCTCTGTGTTATTTGATGACATTTTAGCCTGGGTTCTCTTAATGGGAAAGAGACCCCTGATGGAGCAAGGGATGGGGAAGGAGTTCTGGGTGGGTACAAAGGCTATCATTGCTATCCATAGTGTCTTGTATGATTTTGCAATGGTTCTTGTAGGTACTTTATTTGTGGGAAAGAGATTATAGAACTGAATATTGCAGGTGCTGAGATGGTAAATCTTTTTTGTTTTTTTGGTTTGTTTGTTTGTTTGTTTTTGAGACAGGGTTTCTCTGTATAGCCTTGGCTGTCCTGGAACTCGCTCTGTAGACCAGGCTGGCCTTGAACTCAGAAATCTGCCTGCCTCTGCCTCCCAAGTGCTGGGATTACAGGCGTGCGCCACCAGTGCCTGGCTCATAAGGCTTTCATAATAGTCTAAAGTGAATTCAAAGGTGCTAAGGTAAAGGTATACCCAGAATGCAATGGGAGTTGAGTTGAAATCAGACTTCGGGATTGTGGGTGACATTTTTTTTTTTTTTTTTGGTTTTTAGTTTTTTTCAAGACAGGGTTTCTCTGTGTAGCCCTGGCTGTCCTGGAACTCACTCTGTAGACCAGGCTGCCCTCGAACTCAGAAATCTGCCTGCCTCTGCCTCCTCAAGGGCTGGGATTATAGGCGTGCGCTCCACCACCACTGCCGCCCGGCTACAGTTGACGGAGCTCGGGAATATTGCTTCGGTGTGATGTAGGGCATGCGAGCTGAGCAGGCATGGCTCAGAGATGCGTTATGCTGACTTCCCTCCTTTCAGAAGCACCTGATGGATGCCGTTGGAGTAGAGAGAAGTGAAGTATAGGAAGAAGATGCTGTTAAGTCGAGGGACCAGGTCGCCATTGAAAGTCCTTGAATGTATTACCAAGGGAATGGACCATGATTCTGAAAACCATAGAGTTAAGACAGATTTTTTTTAAAACTATTTTATTAGCCGGGTGGTGGTGGTGCACGCCTGTAATCCCAGCACTCTAGGAGGCAGAGGCAGGCGGATTTCTGAGTTCGAGGCCAGCCTGGTCTACAGAGTGAGTTTCAGGACAGCCAGGGCTATACAGAGAAACCCTATTTTCAAAAAATCAAATCCAAAAAACCCTGTTTTATTTATTTTATGTATATGAGTATACTGTAGCTGTCTTCAGACACACCACAAGAGGGCATCAGATCCCATGACAGATGGTTGTGAGCCACCATGTGGGTGCTGGGATTTGAACTCAGGACCTCTGGAAGAGCAGTCAGTGCTCTTAACTGCTGAGCTATCTCCCCAGCCCAAAAGATTTTTTTCTTTTTAACATTGATGCACACTGGAATAGCCATGTGGCAGTGTGTCAGGCATTTTACTCTTGGATTTTGGAGAGAATTCCATAATAGAGTCAGTTACATTGCTGTTGAAATCATGAGCTTGGGTGAACCTAGAAAAGGTGAGTAGAACAAAGGCTGGTTATGTGACAGCCCAGGAGGAACAGTGACATGAGATAAGTGACAGAAGGTGAATGAGGCTGAGGGTGCCAGCTAGAGAAACCCAGTGGGAGTCCTTGCTGTCCCCTGGGGATGCATTCCAAGATCCTAAACGCAAGCTGGGAACTGCGAATAGTACCAGACCTTGCATGTATTATGTTTACCTTTTTTCTTCCCTCCATATTTATTAAAAGTTGACATGTACAAAGCACTGTATTGGTGCTTCGGTCTGTATACAATATGCTTTGTTTTCATGATGTCCAAGTCTAATTAGAAAATACATAATAGATGAATAAAAAGAAAGGGGCCAGTAAGGTGGTTTAGGGGGTAACAGCACTTCGTGCCAAGGTTGACAAGGAGTTTAACACCAGATCCTGTGTGATAGAAAGAAAGAATAGATTGCTGCTGCCAGTTGTCTTCTGACCCACATGTACAGCATCGCCTGCACATGCTCACACACATGCATCACACATCACATGAAATAAATAGAAAAAAATCTCAAGGAGGAGAAGAAAAGTTAGAGATAGGGCTTGAAGGTGATGGTGGAGGAAATAGAGATATGTCAGTATGAGAGAAGACAAGGTAAAATGATGGCGTCAGAGAGGGTCACAGTCAGTGTAAGGAATCAGGATTATGTCTGCCAAATATGTGGCTCTGGCAACTGTATTTATGGGATGGAGGGACTTTATGAGATTAAGAATATTATTGAGTATAGAGATGTAAATATGCATCGTGAAACAAACGTAGAGATGGTTTTAGATATATAGCACATCAAGACTCTTAACTGGAGGCAGGTGTTGTGGAATGCAATTCTAGCAAATTGGGCTGTGGAGGCAGGAAGATCATCTCTGCTACAAGCAGAGTTTAGGCCAGCCTGAACTCTGTAAAGTGTTGTCATGGGGAGAGGAGAGGGAATCAGAGTAGATAACTGACTGGAAATATGTTGAATAGCACATAGAAAATTCTGGGTTCAGTCCTCAGTACCACTAAAAATAAAAACAAACAAAAACCTAAGTTGGGGTATAAATATAGATACCCAGGATGAAATAATAATACTATTTTAAGAAAAGAGGACTTGGACTGGGGGTCTGGCTTTAAGGTAGAATACTTCCTAGCATATTTGCCCCTGTATCTATAAACACTATGATAAAGTGTAATTTACCGGACTGGAGAAATGGCTCAGTGTTTTACGATCTTCCAGAGGTCCTGAGTTTCAATTCCCAGCAACTACGTGGTGGCTC
The DNA here is from genome assembly GCF_947179515.1 of Apodemus sylvaticus. NCBI lineage: Eukaryota > Metazoa > Chordata > Mammalia > Rodentia > Muridae > Apodemus > Apodemus sylvaticus. Next base: position 44,520,167 of record NC_067482.1, on the reverse strand, counting down.
ACAACCATCTGATGCCCTTTTCTGGTGTGTCTGAAGACAGCTACATTGCACTCATATAAATAAATCTTTTTTTTTTGTTTTGTTTTGTTTTTCAAGACAGGGTTTCTCTGAGTAGCCTTGGCCATATAAATAAATCTTTAAAAAAGTGTAACTTATGAATACAGTAGGAGATGACAATAGCGAATAGTTAATAGGAAATGGTGGACAGTACTAGCAATATACTGTAATAAAAGTTAGATGCATGTGGTCTCAGATTATACTGTTGTGTCTATAGAGACAGCTCAATGGCCCTGCTCTTCTGGAGAACCTAGGTTCAATTCCCAGCACTCACACGGCAGCTCCCAACTGTAACTCCAGTTCCAGGAGATTCAGTGCCCTTGTTGGTCCTCTGTGGACACCAGACATGCATGTGGCACACAAACATAATAATAAACATAAAAACATTTGTATTTATTAAAAAACTATTGAAGGAGTATACGCATACGTGTTTTGTGATATGAGGTCACACAGTCACAGGGACCTTATAAGATGAAGTGAGGAAGTTGTTGCTCTTGACGAAGCAGCAGGTTGCTTTGTTCCCTGAATGTGGAAGAGCTGGTCATACGCACATATGAATATATATATATATACGAGACAGAGTCTTGCTATGTAGCTCTGACTTGTCTTGGAATCTATTTTTGAGCAGTTTGGATTTAAACTTGCAGTGATCTACTGGTGTAGTGTCATCTCTGGCTTCCGGAGGACTGTTGTGAGCAGGGAGGAGGACTTATTACATTTGACTCGTTTCTAAGGTTTTGTCTGGCCCGGTTGCTGTGGGCTTATGGTGAGGCATGGCATCACATTGGCTGGAGTTTGGGGTAGAATGTGATTGCTCATTTCATCTCAGTAGGAGACAGAAAGAGACAGGGGCTAGAGACAACATACCCTTTATATGCCATGCTTCCATTGAGTTGCTTTCTAAAGTTCCTACCAAAATAGCCCCAGCCGGGGACCAACCCTTCAACATATAAACCCTCGGGGGCATATTTTCTATTCAGAGCCCAGTAGTGCTCCTTGTAAGGTTTTAAGTTTCATTGGTTCTGGGGATCAAATTTAGGCCTTGTTCTACCACTAAGTCCTTTGAAATAAGGTTATGGTAATAGTACCGGAAATAAACCTATCACCCTGTCATGTTTACTCCTCTCCTTCCTTTTCTTTGATAAAGATTTGAGAGAGTGTCTCACCATGTAGCTCAGTCTGGCCTCAAACTTGCTGTGAACCCCAAGCTGGTCTCAGACTTTTGCCACTCTGCCTTAGCTCCTGTGTGTTGGAGTTACAGGCAGGAACCACTACACCTGGTTATATAATGGCAATTTTTATTAACACTTCACCTAATAATGATTTTTAATATTGATTTGTGATTTTAGTTTTAGTTTTTTAAATCATTTATTTGTGAAGTAAAAATGAGATTCAGAATTAAAATAGGCTGGAGAGATGGCTCCATTCTTAAGAGTACTTACTGCTCTTGCAGAGGACCTGGGTTCTATTTACAATACCAACATGGCAGTTTATAACCATTTACAACTTTAGTTTTAGGGGATCTGATGCCCTCTTCTGGCGTCTGTGGACACCAGGCATGTATGTAGTGAACAGACATACATGTAGGAAAAACACTCATACATGCATACATAAAAAAAAAAAAAAGAACGGGCGGTGGTGGTGCATACCTTTAATCCCTGCACTTTGGAGGCAGAGGCAGGCAGATTTCTGAGTTCGAGGCCAGCCTGGTCTACAGATTGAATTCCAGCACAGCCAGGGCTACACAGAAAAACCCTGTCTCAAAAAAACCAAAAACAAACAAACAAAAAACAATTAAAAAAAAAAAACCCCAAAAAAGAACTTAAAAGCAAATTTGATTTTTTTTTTGTTTTTGTTTTTTGGATTTGTTTTTTTTCCGAGACAGGGTTTCTCTGTATAGCCCTGGCTGTCCTGGAACTCACTCTGTAGACCAGGCTGGCCTCGAACTCAGAAATCCGTCTGCCTCTGCCTCCCAGAGTGCTGGGATTACAGGCGTGCGCCACCACCGCCCAGCTGCAAATTTGATTTTTAAAGGTAAAAACTGGAACACATTAAAAAATTGATTTGTTTTAATTTTGTTTTCAATCTCTTGGCTTATGTAAAGATAATAGCTAGCTAGGCAAGTCATGAATAGGCTTAGGGCGCAGGTTGGACTATGGACTAGGGTAGAAGGGGTGTCAGAGAAGGAAACTCAAGGTCTTGGATGCAGCATGGGGAAAGGGTAATCAATACCATTATCTGGTCTAAGGAACAGTCCAAATCAAACTCAAACAAGCAAAATGTTTGATCGCGTTTTTAACTCGATTCTCTGTTATAGTATCCTACTTACAATAAATGCTTAGTTTTTGTCTTTTATTAAAAATATTTTCAAACTGTAGTGGTCACTTACAGTAGTGTCAAATGAAGTCTTTCTTTTTTTTCAGTAGCTTTCAACTAACAATATCATGTACTCCTAAATGTTTAATCTATTTAAGATTTTTATTGGTTTAAAATTATAATTTGAGGCCTGGGCATGGTGGCACACACATGCCTTTAATCCTAGCACTTGGGAGGCAGAGGCAGGTGGATCTCTGTGAGTTCCAGGCTAGTCTAGTCAACAGTAAGTCTCAGGGCTACATAGTGAGACCCCATGCCCCCAAAAGATTGTCATCTGATTTAACTGTGCCTTATAAGTATATTTAACATTGTGTTTTATTATATTTTCTAGTAAGAAGACTGCCGTAGAGTCGCAGACGACCATCTGAGTCCTTCCTAAGTACATGGGTAGTGTCAATGCCAACCAGACAGTAAGTACTACTGAGATTGTAGTGGGGGGATATTTTACACATAGGTTTTCAAACTTTGATTTACATATCTGAGTGATTAAAATTAAAATCATGAGAAAGCAGGTCTCATATTTATTCCTAGGTATTTGGAAGAGCTGGTGTTATGAACATTGGTGTGTGGAGCATTGATAGTGACAGCTTAACTATTGGTACCATAGTTTTTCCATTTAGTGACTGTTTTAGTCTCTCCTTAAGACCACCCACCCCTTGGCTATTTGAGAGAGGGTTTCTCTGTCTAGCCCTGGCTGTCCTGGACTTCTCTTTGTACACCCAAGATCTGCCTGCCTGGCTCTGCCTCCTGAGTGTCGGGGTCAAGGCCCCTCCTGGCACGTCACTTCTTTATTTTTTATATTTTATATGCTAGCCATCTATACATTTTTCATGTGTCTTTTTATGCGTGGAACCATGTGAACAGTTTCAGGGTATGATCCATGCTCTCAAAAAAACATTGTTATTTTCAGTTCAGGTTTCATTGCTGTGAAGAGACACCATGACCAAGGCAACTCTTATAAAGGCTAACATTTAATTGGAGGCTGGCTTACAGTTTAGAGATTCAGTCCATTATGGTCATAGCTGGAAGCATGGTAGCATATGGGATAGCATGAGACCGAGCTGAGACTTGTACATCTTGCAGAGAGCAGAGGGGGATGGAATTCCACACTGAGTGGAGCTTGCCCATAAGCGACGTCAGTGCTTGCCCCACACAGTGACATACTTCTTCCAGTAAGGCCATGCCTACTCCAGTAAGGCCACACCTTCTGATAGTGGCCCTCCTCATGGGCCAAACATTCAAATACATGAGTTCACAGGGCCATTCCTATTCAAACCACAGACATGGTGGTCAAGGAGATGAACATCTGTCGATGAAACCGAAAGTTGCCTTTTGAGTGGATACCTGTAGGTGTATTCCCCCCAACTGTTTTATTTGGATTCTTTTATCTACACCTCCCTTCCAACCCTTATCTACCCTAATCTTTTCCAAGTCCCCCCAGCACTAGGTAGGAGAGAAAGATGGTTAGAGAGGAAAGGGGCTGTCGGTCCCTTTAAACTACTTCTGCTGAATAAGGGCATTTGAGTTCCTTGGGTCAAGTCTGATCTACATAGTCAGGATTTCTCCAACTTCTTATCAAACTACAGCCACAGAGACCAGCAGTAGCTTCCTCCTCCTTCTTCAGAACTCCTCAGAATTAAACTGTCTGTAGCTGGTAGAATCAATCACACCCCTCTCAGTGCACAAAAATAGTCAGCTGCTGTGGATAATCTGAAGCAGCCCCATAGCCTACACCTGGGATTAAAACAAAAACATGCTTACATAACACAACTGGGTTTTTACAGAAACCCAAATCTCCCTCTGGTTACCCTGGTCAGTCAGTCACCTTCTCCAGGTTCTGCCCAAGTGGTGTAGGAAGCATGGTGCCCTCTGCTGCTTGGTACACAGCCCCTTTCCAGTGTTCAAGATGAAGAGCTGTGCCAGCGCTGGGTATCGAGCTAGCTACTCTGGGTCCTATGGGACAGTGACCGGGAAGACTAATCATGTCTAAATCATGTCTAAATATATTTATTGCAGAGAATACAGGTTAGTGAGCGAACAATGGAGGGGCCTGAGGTAGGCAAGATGGATATTACAGTAAGTAGGGAAGGATGTGAAGATGCCAGACTGCAGAGACCCGAGCAAGAGCTGCTCAACCGCTGCCTTTACCTGACAGGGCAGGCGGCTCAGCTCTGCTGTCTCCAGAACTCCTTCTCTTCAGTGGCTGCATAATACTTAAAGGGTACTGCTGTTGCCGTAATATAACTGTTCTGTTTTCCACTGAGATTCAAGGGGTCTTCACTTATTAATTATTGTAGTTTTATAGTATATATGTTAAAGATAATTGGTTTCTTTTCTATAAATCGTGTCTGTTTTGGTGACTTTGTCTTGGTGTCTCTATGAGACTTTAGTATCTGTCTTTTTTTTTTTTTTTTTTTGGTTTTTCGAGACAGGGTTTCTCTGTGTAGCCCTGGCTGTCCTAGAACTCACTTTGTAGACCAGGCTGGCCTCGAACTCAGAAATCCGCCTGCCTCTGCCTCCTAAGTGCTGGAATTAAAGGCATGCGCCACCACCACCCAGCATTTCTGTCTTATCTTTATCATCTGGTACATGTGTTTTTTTGGAAAGGATTTGCCTGGTAGCCCAGGTTGGATTTGAGTTCACAAGCTTGCCTTAGCTTCTTTGAGTCCTGGGATTCTGAGGTTGCAGATATATGTCATATAGTATGCTTGAAATGAACTTTTACATGATTTAATCTTAAAGGTTGGGTTGCATAGATGGCTCAACCTTAAAGGCTAGGCTCACAACCAAAAATACTAAAAAAAAAAAAAAAATTATATTCTCTTTTTTTTCCAAGACAGGATCTCATTGTGTATCCCTGGCTGTCCTGGAACTTAACTATGCTCGAAGAGGCTGGCCTCGAACCCTCCGAGATCTACCTGCCTCTACCTCCTGCGTGCTGGGGTTATAGGCATGTGCCACCATGCCACTGACCTTCTGAGCCTCCTTCTTCCATCTCCTGAGTGCTGGGATTAAAGGTATGTGCCACAACCCCGGGTGAATCTGTGATCCTCCTGCCACTACCTCCCTAGAGCTGGGGTTGCAGGCACATGTCACTGCACCGGTTGGAGTGCCAGGCCTCGAGACGCATCATGCACATCAAGTATTGAGTGCTAGGTGAGCACTCTGTCAACCCAGCTACATCCCGAGTCCAGTGCTTTAGCTCCTTAAAACCATTAAAAAAGGGATATCTGAGAGCATGGTATAGGATGATGCAAGACAAGTTCAAGGCCAGCTTCCTCTGTAGAGCAAGCTCAGGCTAACCAAGTTGATTATTAAGGTACAGGTTTTGGGGATGGTTATGAAATTATGTTTATAGCATTATTAATAATTGTTTATTTGATCCAATCTTTTCACATTTTCTCTTAGTATGTTTAACTTTATCTGCCCTTATTTTCTGAATCATTTTAGAATATATTCTCTTATTTAACATAGGTCTGTATGCAGAGATTTAAGAGGCTTTCATGGAGAAGGATGACACAAGATTAGATGCTAATGAGTTAAATATAAATCACTTATAGTACAAAAATGAGACTGTAAATTGGATACATAAAGAAATTGAGATGTTTAGCTGTGTTTTTATGCACTGGAATTTCCCAACTGTATTAAAGATTGTTTGGACACTTGTTACATGATATATGATGTCTTTCACGTCACCACACATCTGGACATAAAGCAGGAAAAGAGACAGTTTGTAACCTGGGGAGGGTTAGAGGGAAGTTAAGATTTACTTTTGGCTGGGCAGTGGTGGCACATGCCTGTAATCCCAGCACTCTGGGAGGCAGAGGCAGGTGGGTTTCTGAGTTGGAGGCCAGCCTGATCTACAAAGTGAGTTCCAGGACAGCCAGGGCTATACAGAGAAATGCTGTCTCCAGAGGGGGGTTGGGAGGGACAAACCAAAGCAAAAAAAAGATTTACTTTTTTGGGGGGGGGGGGAAAGATTTACTTTTATAGTGCTAGGTGTGGTGGCACACACCTTTAATCCCAGCACTAAGGAGGCAGAGGCACCTGGATCTCTGTGAGTTCAAGGCCAGCCTGGTCTACAAAGCCAGGGCTTGCTTGTCACATGGAGAAACCCTGTCTAACAAAACAAACAAAAAAATTTGCTTTGCTTTTGTATGAGATAATAGTAATTTTCCCCCCTGATTCTGAAAAATGCAGATATTATATTTGGAAAATATAAAAGTGTATTCAGTAGTAGAGACTTGCTTAGCTCTAGTTCTTAGGGTCTAGGCTCAATTTCTGGTTGGTCTCTCTCTTTCTCTCTTTCTCTGTATGTGAAGCATTTAAAGATTTACTTTAGATGTTCCTTGCTGTGTTGCCAATGCTGGTCTTGAACATCTTTCTCTACTTAAGCAGTCTTTGTGCTTTGTGTCCACAGTAACCTGGACTAAACCCTCACACATTGACCTCAAAACAGTTTTTACTGACTGCCTATCTTAGTCACTGTCCTACTGTTGTGAAGAAACACCATGGCCAAGACAACTCTTATCAAAGAAAACATTCAGTTGAGTCTTGCTTGCAGTTTGAGAGCCTTAGTCCATTATGGTAGGGAGCATGTGTGTAGCTAGTGGGAATCACAGTGGTGTATCTCTTGAAAAGTAGTCTTGATGGTTCCTCAAAGGGTTAAATGGTTATATGACTTAAGAGTTCCATCTGAGAGATATGACAACGTGTCTACTTAAAGTTCGCTTAGGAGTGTTTAGAATCGGCCTGGAGAGATGGCTCAGTGCTTAGGAGTGAAGCACCCACATGATGGCTCCCAACTGTCCGTAACTCCAGTTCCAGGGGTCCAGTGTCCTCTTCTGGCCTTCTTGGGCATTGTGCACATGTGGTGCACTTACATTTAAGCAGGCAAAATACTCATGCATATAAGATGAAATAAATATTTAAAAAAGAATGATTACAGTAAGATTATTATAATAAAAGTAAATATTAAATTTTCCATTATTTGGAAAGTTGTTTAATAATGATGTGTTGGTACCATAGCTTTCTGGTTAGTAACAAAGTGAATGAAGTGTTGCCACAGGCTATATCTTAGTCTGAAAAGGTTCAGTGAAGCAAAGCAAACACCAGGGATAAAAAGCCTCATTGAATGGTTCGATTACACAGAGGCCGAGTAGGCCCTCTGCAGACAGCGGCTGTGTGGTGCCAGGGATGAGGGGAAGGATGGGGATGAAGTGCTTATTTTACATAAGAGGATGTGTCAGGAATGTTCTGGAGTTAGATTGTGGTGATGGTTGTACTGTGTGGCTGGTCTTTCTACTTTGTGGGTTCTTTTTCCCATCATTTATTCTCCCCCTCCATCTCACCCCCTATCACCAGATAGGAGAGAAAGGATAGAGGGGGAGAGATTAGAGATCCTTGAATCTAATTTCCTCTTGTTTCTTCATTGAGCATGACTCCCCCCCCACCCCCCCAGGGTTTCTCTGTGTAGCCCTGGCTGTCTTGGAACTCTGTAGACCAGGCTGGCCTCAAACTCAGAAATCAGCCTGCCTCTGCCTCCCAAGTGCTGGAATTACAGGCGTGTGCCACCATGCCCGGCTCTGAGCATGACTTTTAACCTACTACAACCAACCTCCCTGAACGCATTGACAATCACCCTGCCTCTCGGGGCCCTAACATAAACCCTCTGAAAATTTCCCAGAATTCCAAACATCACACAATCATAGGAATTATCTGCAGCTGGCAAAATCACACCTCTGCCAGAGCTAATCATAATTAACTGCTTTGGACAGTCCAAAGCAGTCCTACATACATACCCACACCTGGGATTAAAACAAAAACATTCTTATAATATTTCTGTGTTTTTCTAAAGATACAAAAATTCTAGAATTGTATTACAGTACAGCTCTGTAAATATACTGGAAAACCCCTGAATTGTGTACTTCAAAATGGAGAATTTTGGACTTGGAGAGTCTCACACTTCTTAGCATGTATGAGGCCCCAGGTTTACTCCTTTGAGCCACAGATACCAAACAAACAAATAAGCCAACACCCAAGCAGTGAGTAAATATGAAAACGGAGGAAGGGGCTAGAGAGGCGGCCAGAGGGTCTGAGCGCTCGCTCGCTGCTGTTGCAGAAGGCCTGGGTCTGGCTCCTAGCCACCCACACTGGGCAGCTTACTGCCACCTGTAACTCTGGCACCCTCTTCTGACTTTTGAGGGTACCTGCACGTATGTCACCATATAGACAACCTAGTACATGCATATATACACATAAATAAAGAGAAAGAAAAATACCCCTAAATAAGTGGCTTATCATGAGGCTTGTGACCACTTTGGGGTCAAATAAGCCTTTCACAGGAGACACCTAAGGCCATTGAAAAACAGATAGTTACATTACAATTCATAACAGCAAACTTAGACTTAGGAGGTAGCAAAAATAATTTTATGGTTTGGTGCCACCACAATATGAAGAAGTGTATTAAGGTGATTAAGGGAGGTTGGGAACTGCTGCCCAAAATAGTGAATTTTATGATATGCTTGTTATGTTTTAATAAAAATGAAATAAAAATAGATGATTAGGAGCCTATACACTTATGTTCAGATGAGAGAGGATGCTATCTCTAATCCAGGTGGAGGTAATAAGAATTGGTTGGATTACCAAATGTATTTTTTTTTTTTTTGATTTTTTTTTCCCCCAAGACCAGAGTCTCACTATGTAGCTTTGGCTCTCCTGGAATTCTCTATGTAAACTGGGCTGCCTTTAAACTCTCAGAGATCTGCCTGTTTCTGCCTCCCAGAGTGCTGGTATTAAAGGTATGAGCCACTGTGCCTGGCTAACAAATGTATTTTGAATTTAGAACTAGTAGGTTTTGTAAGATAAGAGGTGTAAGGGGAGAAAAAGGGTCAAGAGCTGCTGCTGAGGTCCCAGCTCCCAGTGCCAGGTGACAGCCAGCTTGGCCTGCAGTGAGACCTTGTCTCAAAAACAGTAACAACAAAGTGACTCTTGTAGGTTGGTCTCAGCAACTGGAAATTGCCTATCAGGTGAGATTTTATACATGCAGGGCTGGCTTGCACATTTATTGACTACAGTGTATCTCTGAACAAGCACTAGAGAAAGAATTATTCAGCTCCTAGTTTCAGAGGTTTTTTTATCTGAGCTCCTTTGCTTCTGGGCACTTCTGTGGTGAGACAGAACAGCATGGTGGGAGCATGTGGGGGCAACGCAGTTTCCTCCCTGGAGTGTAGGGACAGACAGGACTCGGGAAGAATCGGGGTAGGACAGACGCTGTGTCACACCTCCAGTGGCAGTGGGCTACTTATACGTCTTCCACCCAGGCTAGTTAGGTCAGAGCCTTCAGCGCCGCCTCTCATCTCCATGTTTGGATCTGCCAGCCGGAGATCAAGCTCAGAGGGGAGTTTGATGTCCGGCCAGGAAGAGTTATTGGTTGAGATATTAATGTTAGCATGTTGCTTGGCTTTTAAAGCTATTAATGAAACCACCAAAGAGTAGATGAGACACAAACAAAAAGAGGTCTTAAGACTAAATAAAACCTAGAACACTCCGTGTTTCACGGTGAGATGAGACCCCCGAGAGTGGCGCTCCCCTCAGGAGACCATGGTCTCCAGTGTGGGTCACCTGGGGAAAGGTATGCACTGAGAGATGAACTTGTCTCGATTTTCTTTCTTCTCCTCCCTCTCCCTTTGCTCATGACCCCTCTCCTCCTCTTCATTCTCACTCCCAGAGCAGCCTCGTGCTTGCTGGATAAGTGTTAGGCTACCGAGCTGTGTCCCTAGCTAAATCCATTTCTAATATACAGAAATATAGATTGGGGCCAGGGGAGAGCACTTGTGCAAGCTGGAAGACTGAATCCAGTGTGCGGAACTCATGTGAAGGTGGAGGGAGCGAGACAGGAACTCAAGTACTGACCTGCCCACAAGTACCGTGGACCACCTCATGCTGCTCCCACCTCTCAGGCATTCAGATTAGTAGCCAGCAATAAACATATTCAAACATGACGTCAACCTTGCAAAGTTACCCGATGAATTCAGTACTCAATAGATTCTTTTGGATTTTTGTATGCACACAAAATATATAAATTATAGTTTTGTATATGTATTAATTTTTTCTTAGAAACACCCCCCCCCTTCCCCTTTACAGCTGCTCTAGAACTCAAAGAGATCTGTCCTGTTACACCTGGCTTTTTCTCTTAGAACTTTGATTTCCTTTTTCAGCCTTATATGCTGCCTGTGACCTCTGGTACAGCGTAGTAGGGGAGTGGTTGTAGCAAAATCTGCTTTTCTCTTTGTGCAGGGAAAGCTTTCGGCGGCTAACAGCTCAGTGTGAGGCACTTCATACACAGTGCCTCCATCACTTCCTGTCCATCTCCAGGTTGGGAGAGTGCTGTGAGCCCGTGGGTGCTTGCTTGCTCTGGGGACACTGAGTTGATGTGTCATTCTTTCCTCTGTTTTATTAATACCTGGAATTGTATTGACTGACTTTTCAAATATTAAGACTTCATGTTCTTAATGAATGGATGCATTGGATCCTTTGTGGCACTTCAGTGGTTAAAGCTTAGATATGAAGTGTCCAGAGGGCTCTAGGGTAAAGGCTTGGCCTTTAGTCGGTGGCCATGGACTTTGAGAGGTGATTGGATCACAAGGGCTTTGGTGTAATCAATGGATTAATTCACTGATGAATTAATAATTTGGCATTAATAAAAAAGGTTGGAAACTAGGAAGTGGGGCCTGGTTAGGTAGAGTAGGCAGACGGCACTCTGTCGAGACATCCCCTGTGCTTCTCCTCAGCTCCTCCCTTCAGATGCAGCCTCTTCTGCCAGTTACTGCTGTTGGATATGCCTCATCTTAGCTCCATGGCAACGGAGCCATGTGACCAAACTTAGACTAGAACTTTGACCAAGTAATTACTCTTCAATAGTTTATTGCAAGGATTTTGCCACAGTGAGAAAAAGTGTACGGGCTGTGTTGGAACATACCTTAACCTTTAAGCCCACCCCTTGGGGGACAGAGGCAGGTGGATCTCTTGAGTTTGAGGCCAGCCTGGTCTACAGAGGTTACACAGAGAAACCCCCACCTTGAAAAACCAGAAAGGGGGGGGGTGAGGAAAAGTATAGCATGTATTATTGTTTTAGTATGTTCTCATTAGTGAGATTTTTTTCTATAATTTAAAATGTAAAGCGTTAGAGTCTTGGCAGGTTTCATGGCTTGGCTGGCTAGCCAGTGACCCCGGGTTCTCTTGTCTCTCCTTCATGGCTTGGCTGGCTGGCTGGCCAGAGACCTCGGAGTTCTCCTGTCTCTCCTTCCCTGCGGTGGGATTCTTGGCAACTGCACTCTGCCTACCGAGCTCTTTCTGGGTTCTCAGGCCCAAAGGCAAGTCTTCATGCTGGTGCCACCTGCATTGACAGACTGATGTCTCCCTAGCCCTAAAATGTGCTCTTTTTGACCTAGGGATCAGCTTTTGCTCAGGTTCCAAGGGTTTGAAGATGTCCTCTTGTCTTTCTGTTACTGACTTCTAGTTGTCTCTCTGGTTGCAGAGCATACATTGTGTGCCTACGGTTCTTTGAAGCTCATTAAGATTTTTGCTGTCATGTGGGTTGTGTTTATTATGGCAAACTCCTGTATGCATTTGAAAGAGTGTCTTCTGCCTGCGGAGAGGACTGTTCCATAAGTGTTGACTAGACCTTTAATTGTTGCTAGTGTTGAGTTCTGTATTCTTGGGGTTTGGCATAGTTGTTCTCCAAGTTGCTGATGGTATAGTATTGAGATTTTGACTATAGTGAAATTTGTTTACTTTTTATTTTTGTTTTGTTTTTTCCTGTTTGTAGTTATGTTTTTGATGCATAGACATTTAGTGTTGTTATTTTTTTTTCCTGGTGGATTGGTTCTTATTATGACCTCTCTTTCCCTCCTTTGATAATCTTTGCTCTAAATTCTACTTCTATCTGCTATAATAAATAAAAAATAATTTTCTTTAATTTTAATTAATTTAAATTTAGGCACATGTGGCTGGTGGCTGTCATTACTGGAAGGTGGAGGGAGCTATGACCCAAATTTAATTGAAAGGTAAATTTTATAGTATGTTAAGAGATGCCAAGGACAATCAGTGATTAGCCTGAAAGTGGAGATTGGGACAGAGGGAGTGGGATACTTGACTTTGAATTGGGTAGTCAGGGAAGCAATTCTTGAATATAACACTTGAAAAGAGAACAAAATTTTAGAGTGAGAATTATCTGTGCTGACTTCTTGTGGGAAGACCCATCAAGGGCTGACAGAGGGCTGGCCAGTATGTAGACTTGAGCCTTTACTCTGATGACCTGCTCAAAAGCTTAGAGCTGACCCTGATCCAGTCAGAGTGAGTTTTGCAAAGATGACTGTGGCTGGTCTGTTGAAAATAGACTCTAGGGACTCTGGTGCAGTGGGAACAAGTTGGGGGATAGGATGTAGGTGTGTGATTCATGGCTATCAGGCCAAGTGCTAAGGTAGATGTGGGGGAAAATGTAAAGATGTTTTCAGAGCTTTTTAAGAAATTATTAATTTTAGAGATGCTAAGTTGGAGATATTAGATGTATCCAATAGAGAAAGCAAGAGACTGCGGTCTTCTCCAGGCCGGCAAATCTCTGCACGTGTGGAGCTTACATCCTACTGCACATGGGTAAGGGACACCTAGCTAAGTAAGTGTGACTGACACAGTAGGAGGTAACAAATGTTCACAGAGAGCACCCAGGCAGGACTTGAGGTATGGGTTTTTTTTTTTTTTTTTTTTTTTTTTTTTTTTTTGGATTTGGTTTTTTTGAGACATGGTTTCTCTGTATAGCCGTGGCTGTCCTGGAGCTCACTCTGTAGACCAGGCTGGCCTCGAACTCAGAAATCCGCCTGCCTCTGCCTCCCAGAGTGCTGGGATTACAAGCGTGAGCCACCACCACTTGGCATGAGGTATGTTTGTGGGGAGTGCGCTCAGTTAGTGGAGGGCTTGCCTATCATACATGAAGCCTGGGTTTAAGTCATTTCTTGGATACCTAGGGAGTTGAAGGCCAGCTGGGCTACATGAGACCCTGTCTAAGAAAAAAAGGAAAGGAAAAGGGTTTGTACTGGATTAGCAGTATTAGGCATATTTGAGTAATAATGAGGTGGTGGGAAAGTCCATCGTAGAGGTAGAGAAGTAGGTAGAGGGAGCCAGAGTGCAAAGGGTCCGAATGGGAACATGGCGGGATGATGGGGAGGAGCAGAAGCACAAGGGGATGATTAGATTAGGGGACTGCTCTCCATCCTGAGTGGGAAGGGAGTGGCTTGGTTGTGACTGCCTGTTTGCTAAGCGTACTGCAGGAGCAAGAGCGGGAGCCGGGTGATTGGTAGGTTAGTGTGACCTCATACAAAGGCTCGATGATTAAGTCTGGGGGATAGCAGTGGGGGATAAGGAGCGATCATATTCTGCCCTCACGTTAGGAATTGTATCACCAAATTGACTTACTACTTGGATGAGAGGAGGCAAGGGTTAATGACAGTAGCTCAGATGGAACTTCCCAGGAGAGCAGGTTTGAAGGGAGAGGTCAGGGGCTCAGTCTTGGACATGTTAAGTTTATGATGCCTATTAAATATCTGAATATAGGTGTTCAATAGGCATTCTGATAATGTTTATGGGTCCTTTTATGTTAAAAAATGAATAATGGTATTAAAACAGTATATTTGCTATTTTGAAATATGTTATGTTGTATTATCGTAATTTTTAACATGTTCAATCCTGGCTGACTTGTTTTTGGCATTGCTGCTATAGTTGATGGCACTTTCTTAGAGTTACACAGAGATGTCATTCCACTGTAGAAGTGGAAATGTAATTATGTAGTCTGAGTATTTTTACTTGCTTTCTATTTTAGGTTCTATTACTACTGGATTTTCAAGATTTTTTAATACAATTTTCTTTTGAATTATGATTTAAATATCAAAAATCTTTAAAATTTTTTTAAAAAAGGGAAATATTTTAGTTTTGGAAGTCAGAATGCCAAGGAAAAGGAAAAATCTTGGGGGAAATCCTTTGCGGAAGACTGCAAACTCTAAGGAGATTGTCGTGTCCCGTGTTGCTGGTCGCGAGGAGCCGGCCACTACTCTTCCTTCCATGTGTGAGAAAAAAATTGAGCAGGAAGAACTCTTCACCAGTATCTCAGAGATGTTCTCTGCTCTGGATCCTGATGTAGTTTATTTGATGCTTTCTGAATGTGATTTTAAAGGTGAGAAAAGTTTAGTTTGACTCTTTGCGTCTTGTAAGAAGACCTCATATTCTGTGCCACAGTGAATGCCAATGTAGAAAATGATATTATTATTTTGTTTATCACATGTTAAGTATCTCCCAGGGACAAAGGTCCTGTTTGTATCACTAGGGATACGAAACATAAAGTGGTTTCTACTATAAGAAAATGTACACTGTAGGTGTAAGATTCACGAATATAAATATAGTCTATATTTTACCCTCTCTTCTCTAGACAGGTTGGTGCTATTGACATCTTTAAGTTGTTTTTCTAACTTGTTAATGAAAAAATAATAATATGTATCTTACAGGTAGGACTTTTTGGGGAGGATTGAAAGTTTATTTTCTTGTTTGATATTGGTACGGACTTCAGTATAGTATGCTATAAACTACCAGTAATAAATTGTTTAGAAGTGTCTTTTCAGGATCATCACTTGGTTGGTATAGTTTTTGGCTATGGTTATTATAAGATAAAATCATTCTAGATTTTAATGTCTTGATAATGCCAGATAAGCTTCTGATCTCAGTCACCATGTGAGCTGTGCTGTGAGCATTTCTAGCCTGTCATGATAGATACCCAGGTATCAGTACTGCATGATGCTCAGAATTGGTAGTAGTAATCTGATGAACATATGTGCATAAAGCAGTTGGGGAGTTACAGCCATGTCGTCTATGTCCTAACACACTCATTTCTGGTTTTCAGGATCTTCTGTATACCTTCTTTGTAAATACTTGATGTAATGAATAGTTTGAGTGATAGCATTGATGGCACTAAGGCATACATTCTGCTCTTGAAGGCTTACCCCAGTGAAGGCACTGTCAGTGCTCTTACAGGCTTCCCTTTAGAGCCAGCTGTCTGTCTCTCTGTGGTGTTTCCCTAGTGGTCCAGGGAGTTGTATTTAATTATTCATTTCTGTTAAGTTTCTCGTGGGTACAGAGAGAAACATTTCAGTGAACATAGCTGTTTTCTTCTGGCTTGTCTTCTTAGTCCCAAGGCTTTACTGTCTGCAGCACAGGTTACGAATAGTTCTCCAGCCTTGAAAAGACACTGCAGTTTACCCAGCAGGGAGGTGAGCGGTTTGTAATACCCGCAGCTTTCTGCATTGCGGATCATTATTTAAGATTTTAAAAGGAATAACTTGTGCCTTTTCTTTTTAAAATAGAGAATAATGTTGAGTATTTTTATATTTGAGTTTTCTTGTATTTTATAAATTACTCATTTAGTTTTTAAGGTCATTTTTATGTCATAGTTTTAATTCACCCCCCCCCCCCAATCTGTTTAAGACTTCCTTTTTATAATAATTACCTTTGTATTTTTACTTATACTGCTTTTCATTATAAATATGCTGGTTCTTTAGTTGATCACTTCATATTTTTCTGCGATGTAGCTTTTCTTCCTTCTTCTGTTTGCATTTTCCCTTCACTTTGTTTCAGCGTTTAGGGCTTCTTGCCTCTGCAGTTTTGCTCTGTTCTCCTGACTGACCACTCTGCCAGGCCTGCCCCTCCAACCCTCTTTATGTTTCTCTTAAGGGAACGTTAACTGGGTCTCACTAGGTGCCAGTCCCTGTACACGGCCTTTCTCATGGACTCTCTCATTTAACCCACATCAGCCTCTCCTCTGAGGTAGGTACTTTTAGTATCCCCCCCCATATTACAAACAAGGAGGTCTGCTTAGGGAAGTTAGCTCATTTGTTTGAATCCAAACAAGCAAGAAGATATTTAATGATGGTGTTTGACTCCAGAACAGAACTGTGTCCTACAGTGCTGTGCCTTTTCCATGTTTATCTTCCTTAAAACAAAAACAGTACACAACAAAAACAAAATGAAAACAGGCATCCAAATTTCAAATGCTTAAAAATTCCTTTCTTTTCTTGTGGTGCCCATTATCAGATCCAGGGCCTGAAGCAGGCAGGTCACGGCCCATGCACTGAGCAGCACCCAGCTCTCCATGCCTGAGACCCAGTGGCTCTCTGTCGTGTGTGCAGCCAGAGTCAGCATGGCGGCAGACGCACCGGCCCTGTGTCTGGGACTTGGGTCCAGTTCCTATGCCTTTTTTGAGCTTCATTTTCTTTTATGTTTTCTAGGATGATTGTTCTCTTGGTATGCATTACTTGAGGATTCAGTGAGGTTATCTATGTAATGCTCCCAGCCCACATGCTAAGGGCGGCAGTTTTCCACCCTTTACATTCCCTTAGAAAACAGTGTGACCTATCAGACCTGTCAGTTACACCTAGTGTCTTCCAGTTTTTTTCTTCCTTCTGTCCATCACACAGAACCCTGGGAGCTAACTCTCCAACCAACTTCTCTAAATACGTTAAACAGGTTCCTCTCCTCTCCCCTCCTCTCTCCTCCCCTCTCCTCTCCTCTCCTCTCCTCTCCTCTCCTCTCCTCTCCTCTCCTCTCCTCTCCTCTCCTCTCCTCTCCTCTCCTCTCCTCTCCTCTCCTCTCCTCTCCTCTCCCCTCCCCCTCCCCTCCCCTCCCCTCCTCCCCCTCCCCTCCCCCCTCCCATTCCCCTCCCCCTCCCCCCTCCCCTCCCCTCCCCTCCTCTTTTTGAGACAAATCTCACTGTGTACCTCTGCCTGTCCTGGATCTCACTGTGTAGACCAAACTGGCTTTGAATTGGACTCACAGGTCTACCTGCTTTTCCTTTCCATGTGCTGGGGATTAAAGGCAGTTTTGTATTTTCAAGCTTGGCTTTAACTTTTGTCCTATTGGCAACTTGATTTTTAGTCTTTTTAGTGCCAGATCATGTATATTACTTTATGTGAAATCTTTATTCTCCTTTCCTCCGCCTAGCATTTGCACATTATTAAAAAGTACATTGTTTAATTTATATTATGTAACTATATTTTAATGTACATGTCTTTATATTTGATTTAAACTTTACAAAATCCTTCATATCAAAAATTTGTCTTCATTTTTATATGAAGCATTTCTGATGCATATATTTTTCATACTGTGAAATTCATGGTGTGGACTGTGTAAATGAACACATTTACTAAGAGAATACCTACTTAAAATACTTAATCCTTAAAAGGATATCCAATAGATAAGTAATTGTTGAATATATCAACTGGCTTTAGGATCTTTATATATGACCCTATCATTACAGTCTATATGTATACTCATTAAATTGTTAAGTTTGTACTTGGCAATAGTTTATTACAATTGAAAAGAACACCATTCCATGGCTCTGTCATTAATACTTCACTAATGTAGATTTTTGATATATTACAGTAGTGTCAGTTTTTAAAAGATGACCTGGATACTAATACATTTTCAATGTGTATATATATATATATTTTTCTGTTACTGTTATTGTTCTCATGCAGTTGAAAATGCCATGGATTGTCTGTTAGAATTATCTGCCACTGATACCAAGAAGGAAGAATCGTCTGCACAAACTTCTGTTGATTGTGAGAGCAAGCCAGGGGCATCAGGAAGCACAGTAATGGAGTCGTGCCGTCCCGAAGACGAGAGCGAAGATTCAAAACTGGATTCATTTTTGGATATGCAGCTAACCGAAGACTTGGATTCCTTAATACAGAATGCTTTTGAGAAATTAAACCCTCCTCCTGATGACCAAGTATACCCATTCTCACCTCTGCAGGATGCTAATAGTTTTAATGACCCTTCTACCTTTATGAGTTCAGACTCAAGTGGTGTGACTTCTCTTCTTTCTGTACAAAATACGAGCTCAGACAGAGAGATTCTCAAACGTTCTGCTTCTTTGCTAGGTACAAACCCACCGACTTCATCCTCAGTTTCGAATGGGCCTGAGACTGGTCCACAGAGTGGTCCACTGGCCCTGGCAGGGCGCCACCCGGAAGACGCTCCTCTCAGCAGCTCTGCAAAGCCAGCAAAGGACTCTGTTATGGGTTGTGGCAATTTTAGCCAAAGACAAAAAGATCCTTTAGAATCTGAGTATCCTAGTGTGCAGCATTCTCAAGCCCTTGTAGATTTGGGCAACAGTGAACCTCAGGTTCCTACAAATCTCCCTCTGCACAATTCAGGGACCGATTTACCAGGTACAGGTGGGGATCAAAAGTCTGCTTCTGCTCCTGACATTTTTGTGCCCTCTGAAGGGTTCAATTTCAAGCCGCACAAACATCCGGAGCTGCCGCCGAAGGGGAAGGACATGAACTACTGCCCGGTGCTCACCCCTCTCCCGTTACTCCTTCCACCCCCACCCCCACCCCCAATCTGGAACCCAATGATCCCTGCTTTTGATCTCTTTCAAGGGAACCATGGTTTCGTAGCCCCTGTTGTGACCACAGCTGCACACTGGAGACCAGTCAACTATACGTTCCCAACCCCCATCATCTCCCACAACTCTCCAACCACAGTGTGGAGAGGCAGCGAGGGAGCAAGTGCTTACCAGGTGCAGGAGGCCCCAGCCTCACAGCCTGCGAGGAAGAAGACCTCCTTCGTTGGCTTAGTTCTCGTCCTCCTCAGAGGGCTGCCGGGCTCAGGGAAGTCCTTTCTGGCAAGGTAGGAAGTTTTGTTGACATTTGTTAGAAAGTATAGTGCGAGGATTTGTACAGCTAATGTGAATATCCAGAACTCATGGTTAATAGCTCAATTTTTTTTTTTTTTTTTTTTTTTTTTTTTTTGCGATTGTTTGTTTCTCTGTGTAGTCCTGGCTGTCCTAGAACTCACTCTGTAGACCAGGCTGGCCTTGAACTCAGAAATCCGCTTGCCTCTGCCTCCTAAGTGCTGGGATTAAAGGCATGCACCACCACTGCACAACTCTTTGTTATCTTTTAACAGTTTTGACAGACAGTTAAAAAAAATATTAAAGATAGTTTCAAGATACTGAGACTGTGAAATACTTTCTGTGGATGAAAGCTAATTTGATTAGGAGAAAGATGAGGTTAACTTTGTTTATGGAGTGTAAAAACCAGACTTGAAAAATAAGAAAAATCAGAACAGGAGATCCACAGTTTATTTTGAATTCAGGAAAAGAAAATGGTGAATACATGAATTCTACTGATGACTAGAAGTTGAGAGTTTTAGTATGTTGTTAAATAGTGCTTTAGAAACATGATTTCAAACTGGGCATGGTGGTACATGTCTTTAATACGAGCACTGGCAAGACAGAGATAGGCAGATCCGTGGGTTCTAGGACAGCCAGGACTACACAGGGAAACCCTGTCTTAAACCACAGAAAACAAGCGAACAAAAGAAACATAATTATAAGGAAGAGAGATGAATAGTAGTAATTATAGAACTAACGATTTCAAACTATCTGTTTATTTTTGATGTTTTGAGACAGCGTCTCACTGCATAGTCTGGACCTTAGTATATAGACCAGGCTGGTTGTTCTCTTCGCCTGCATTGGGATTAAAGGGCCTTATTACCACTCATGGCCCACACAGTTCCTTTGTTTGTTTTTTATGCCAAATCAGTTGTCAGTGCTTTGATGGGGGAAACAGAACAGGGTTAGAATGTCCTACGATGGTGGCTTCAAGGGTGTTTTTCAAGAGGGCCTTCTTGCCTCCTTAGTTTCTCTCTAGAGCCCCTGGCTATTACATTTTTTTTTTCTGATACAAAAGGAAGAGGTTTATTACATTTCTTTCTTTCTTTCTTTCTTTCTTTCTTTCTTTCTTTCTTTCTTTCTTTCTTTCTTTCTTTCTTTCTTTCTTTTTTTAAAGATTTATTTATGTAAGTGTACTGTAGCTGTCTTCAGACACACCAGAAGGAGTCAGATCCTATTACAGATGGTTTGAGCCACCATGTGGTTGCTGGGAATTGAACTCAGGACCTCTGGAAGAGCAGTCAGTGTTCTTAACCGCTGAGCCATCTCTCCAGCCCGGCCATGACATTTCAAGATGCATTTATTTGTTTTTTTTTTTCCTCCTGAATTTGAATATATTTTTGTAGCCATAGGCTGTGTGTGTGCTTTGAGATAGGAGATCTTGTATCCCAATCTGTTCTTACAGTCACTATGTAGCCAGATTCATGCATTTTCTATACCTCCCGCCTCTAAATCCCCAAGTGCTGGGATTACAAGTGTGTGCCATCATAGCTGATTTATGTGGTAATAGTGATCAAGCCCTGGACCCTGAGCATGGTAGAAATGTATTCTACCAATTGAACTCTATCCTTAGCCCCAGTAATATGACAGTTGTGTTTGTAAAATTAATGGGAACGACAGGAGTATACAAGGTAATAGATGTGTCAGGCTAGGTCTCGGGGCCTCAGAGTCAAAGTCAAATGCAGTTTTGCCACAAAATAGGAGCTATGTTTTCATAGAAATATGTGGCTAGATAGACATGAGCTGAGTATGGTCCATAACATTAAATTAGCATGTGACATGAGGAAAATCTGATGTAAAAACAAGGCTTTTGGACTTACTGGAAAAGTCATGGATGGGTACCGTTTTAAAATGTAAGTTGGTAATCTCCTGCTCCCCCTTCCACTGGGATCCTGGTGGGCTGCTATACCCACACAGTGTCTTTGCACGAGTCCTGGAGACCTGAGAGTCTTCGTGCTTACATGTCACGTGATCTAGCTATACCTGTGCGTTAACCATCTCCCTGGCCTGTGATTACAGTCTTGTTTACAGAGAGCTCAGCTATATGCATGTTTGAAAGGAACCGAACACCAGGTATGGCAGTCATGCCTGTAGTCTCAGACACGGAGATGTGAAGGCTGAAAGATCAAGAGTTCAAGGCCATCCTGGGCTAGATAGTAAGTTTGAAGCCAGCTCAGGCTGTATGAGACTGTTTCATAAAACAAAGCAAAACTATTGCTGACCATTCCGTATGAAGCAAAATAGACTATCTTGGATTAGTTCCTTTGAAGAGTTGAACTTTTTGCTTAGAGAATTTCCAGAGAATTTGTTTGAATTTTATTGCTCCTTTAAATACTATTACTTGAGTTTTTAGTTGAATTATGACTACAAAAGGAGAGAATTTTGGAAAGAAAATTAATGATAATAATTCCTTTTGTCATTCATAGGACTTTGCAAGAGGATAATCCAGGTGGTGTCATCCTCAGCACTGATGACTATTTTTATATAAACGGACAGTACCAATTTGACGTAAAGTACTTAGGGGAAGCCCACGAGTGGAACCAGAATCGAGGTAAGAGCAGCTGCAGGGTCTGCGCAATGTTATCAGTGGTCTAAAGAGAAAAGTTTTCTTCAGTATTTGTGGTTTTTGAGGGACAGAGAACTTTGTTTACTTGTTTTGTGGTACTCACACATGCCACACAGATGTGCTGCTGCAGAGCTATGTCTGGCCCCAGCCCTAAGAATCATCCTAAATAATCCCAGCAGGTAGGAGGCAGAGACAGATGAGCCTGATCTACAGAGGGTGTCCCAGGACAGCCAAGGCTACGCAGAGGAACTCTGTTTTATTTTTTTAAAAAAGAAATTGTAATTCAGTAAGCTGTGAGAATTAAAAGTTAAGTTTGAGGAAAAGGGACATGTGTTCAATTCCCAGCACCCACATAAAAATTAGACATGGCACCGTGTGTGTGTGTGTGTGTGTGTGTGTGTGTGTGTGTATGTGTAACTGCTGGGGAGGCAGAGGCAAGTGGGTCTCTGTGAGGCTCAGGCCATCTTGATCTACATAGAGAGTTCCAGGATGGCCAGCTCTACATAGTAAGACCCTAACTCCAACACACACGCACACATGCACGCACGCAAGTACACACAGAGAGAGATTTCTATAAAGTAATAAAACAGTTTTTCAAGTTAATTTTTGTAAGAGGATTAGAATATATGACAGTGTTTAGGTTTTATTTAATCAGCAAGGATTCTATAAGAACTAAATCTTTTCTACTAGTGTCTCAATAGCTAAAGAAAGTTATAGTTGTCTGGTTGTCGGGTGAGCTCTAGTTTTTTCCTTCTCTTCCCTTCCCTTCCTTTCCCTCCTCTCCCCTCCCATCCTACAAGGCCTTTGTTTTAAGCTGCCAGGCTTTTGTTTTAAGGTAGGAGGGTAAAGAAGCTGGCCATCTTGGAAATTAGCCCCCTTGATTACCTAGCCACGGGCCCCTCTCTGTTATATCAGCCTGCAGGGAGTCTAACTCCTAATGCTTCACCACCGTGCCTGGCCTGTATTTAATGTTATTAAGATTATGTCCTTTTGTATTGTATTTTTCAGCAAAAGAAGCATTTGAGAAGAAGGTTTCTCCAGTAATCATAGATAATACCAACCTCCAAGCGTGGGAAATGAAGCCATATGTTGCTTTGGTTTGTACCTGAGTTTATAATGCTGAGTTTGGAGTCATTGAGAGGATGTCTGTTCACAAGTGACTCTCAAGCACTTGAGAATATCTTGGTTTGCCTTGAACTGAGTTTCTCTGGTGTTGAGTGAGATGAGAAGAGTGAGACGACAGTACGGCTGGGCAGAAGATGCTCACGTGTCACCTTCCTTTCCCTCCCTCCCCTCCAGTGCTCTTCTGTCCTCTCCTCTTTTCTTTCCTCTTTACATAAAAGCGAGTTTTAGTTGCCAGGTTATATCATAAGGGCTGTTGGGTTGTATTTGGCTTTAAACCAAGTATCTACTCTTGAGTGCAGGACTCTTGTTTTATCTACCATTGAGTCTTCTGGGTGTATCCCTGTGCATGGTATATAATAACTGTGTGTGTGTGTGTGTGTGTGTGTGTTTGTGTGTGTTTTGCCATCTTCCATTATTTCCATTATCCCAACATTTATGCTTGCATGAGCACAGCATGAATTTATGCTTCCTTAGTTGAATGCACATCAGAGTCTTTTTTTTTTTTTTTTGGTTTTTTTTTTTTTTTTTTTTTTTTTCCGAGACAGGGTTTCTCTGTGTAGCCCTGGCTGTCCTGGAACTCACTCTGTAGACCAGGCTGGCCTTGAACTCAGAAATCCGCCTGCCTCTGCCTCCCAGAGTGCTGGGATTACAGGCATGTGCCACCACTGCCCGACCGCATATCAGATTCTTTATGTCTTGAGCACATCCAGGCTGTGGTTTATCTCATTTGTTTTACTATTGTTATGGCTCTGGGGGTCACTCAGATTGACCTCTCACAATAAGTGTTAACAAATAGAGGCTTTATTAAATACTGTCCAGGACCGTGGACACTGGCCAGATCCGTACCTGAGACTCCTGCTCAGAGCCTGGCTCCATGAGGACAAGACCCAAGGCTGTGTACTCCTGCCTTCCAGCAGTCAGAGGCAAGCACACATCCTGGCATATGTGCTGCCTCCATGCGATCACGCACACATCCTGTGCACTTGGGGAAACCAAGCTTGTTTAGAGGAGCAAACACAGGTGGTTTGTTATCTCACATGAACAGAAGGCCCCAGCACCCCATGAAGTGATCTGTCCTTAGGCAAGTAGGGCTTACAGGTAAAGGCATTTTGTTTTATAGATCTCTTAAGCATAGTAAACTTAAAGCATAATATTAGCCATCACATTTACTGTACTTGAACTATTTTTTAAGTTTAATTCTTTACCTTTCTGGGGGAAAAATACACCTTTTGAAAGCTGTGCATGGTGCTGCACACCTTTAACTCCAGAGCTAGGGAAGCAGAGGTAGGTTGATCTCTGTGAGTGAGTTCAGGGCCATAGGCTGTTCCCGGTGAGCCACGGCTACATAGCGACCCATCTCAGCCTCCCCCTGTGCCCCCGCTCCATGTACTTTACTACAGGAGCAATAGATTTTACTTTAGTTCATTGGAACCTGGAGTCTACTTTGCTTTCCAGCCGTCACTAACATACTCAGCTCTGGGGTAGGCTGTCTGAGTCCTGTGAGACTGCTCTGTACGACTTCACATAGTTTTCTTGTTTTCTTCGAGAGTTTTGTGATGTCTTTTCTTATTTTCATGTGTGTGTGTGTGTTTGTGTTTGCATATTATGTTCCAGTGCATCATTTGCATGCAGCAGTCCACAGAGGCCAGAAGTAGGTATTGAATCATGGCACTGGAGTTGGAAGTGGTTGTGAGCTGCCCTGTGGGTATTGAACTGACCCGAGTCCTCTGCTAGACAGCTGGTGTCTGAGCTGCCACAGCACTTTCCAAAGTAGAAAATAAAGAGTTCCGATTGTTTTGTTTCTGATCTCCAACTCTTTTGTAGTCTGTAATTTCTTTCTTTCTTTCTTTCTTTCTTTCTTTCTTTCTTTCTTTCTTTCTTTCTTTCTTCCTTCCTTCCTTCCTTCCTTCCTTCCTTCCTTCCTTCCTTCCTTCCTTCCTTCCTTCCTTTCTTTCTTCCTTTCTTTCTTCCTTTCTTTCCTTTCTTTCTTTTTTTCCCCCAAAGCTAGGATATCATTTCATAACCCAGACTGGCCTTGAACTTGTGATCTGTTTTGTCTGTTTTAGCCTCTTGAGTATTGTAAGTACAGAATGCTATGCTATATCCAAATTTTTTTCTTATATGACAGAAAATATACAACTACTTTTCCACTATTGATTTCTTGGTTCTTCCTAACTTTACTCAAGAAATATCTAAGAGACTCCTGCATCTCACAGTGTGTCAAACTTGCTATTTCTTCGTACAGACTTGGATAAAAGGAGTTGAGGCTAGGTCAAAGAGTTAAGTCAGATCAAAGGCAGCTGGGCGGTGGTGACGCACGCCTTTAATCCCAGCACTTGGGAGGCAGAGGCAGGTGGATTTGAGTTCAAGGCCAGCCTGGTCTACAGAGTGAGTTCCTGGACAGCCAGGACTATACAGAGAAACCCAGTCTCAAAAAAAACAAAACAAAACAAAACAAAAAACCACCCAACAAAACAACAACAACAAAAAAGTTAGATCAAAGAGCGAGTCTCAGGCACTGCATTTTGAGCAGAGGTGTGGATGAAAAGGAAGGTCTAGCTAGCATTGCAAAACAACATTGGAGAAAACAACCCTCGAGTCTGCCTGCCTGCTTGATGGGAGGAAGGCAAGCATGCAGAGTGGAGAAAGGAGGGGAAAGGAGGTCAGGGCTGCCAGGTGCTCTGCCTCCTGAGGGCTGGGACGCCACCATCTCCTCCAGACTTTTTTATTTTTTTAAACAAAGGAGTTCTGGCTCGTAGCTGGTGTATGGAAAGTAGAATACAGTGGGACAAATAAATGTTGAAGAGAAGGATCATGAAGCCAGAGGTGGGATTCCTGAGGAAGGACTAAAAGGTGGCTGGAGTCGGCACACTAGGCTCTGAGGCATGGAATGAGCAGCTGCTGGCAGGTGAATGAGAAGGAGGGCCTGACTGCTCCTAGGTTTATGGTTTTGTGAGGTGTGAGGAGAGAGCAGCCGGAGGCCTGGGAGTTAGCTGTGGCCCGTTCTGGGTGGAGCTTTCTGCCTTGGTTCCCTGTGTGTGTTTGCTCTCCATTGCTCAGAGCCCAGTGTGCCCAGCCCCCTGCTCGATCTTGGGCTAGAATCTCCTGCCTTACAAAATCAGTGTGTCCCCTTCCTCTGCTTGGGTGTTTCCCACAGGAGACAGAACTGCTCAGTAAGCCCGGGTGTGGTGGTGCATGCTTGTAATTCCAGCTTTTCTACAACGCAAGTTCAAGGCCAGTCTAGTCTACTTGACACTTTATCTCAAATGCAGCTGCAGCAGGGGTAGCAACTAGCTACCCCTTGCAGTAACATTTGTAGTTTCTTTAAAGAGAGCTGAGAACAGAAGCTTAGTCAGTTGAGCCTGCTGACCAGCTCACCAGTGAGGGGGTTTCATTTTTAATGTGATAGTCTATAAAATTGCATTTAATTTTACGGGAAATCATTTACATTCTTTTTTTGTCTTTTCTGTAGTCTCAAAAGCATAAGTATAAGGTCCTTTTCCGGGAACCAGACACATGGTGGAAGTTCAAACCGAAGGAACTTGCAAGGTAAAGCCCGGAGGTTTTTTGAGCTGGCTTCTTTCTCTATAGCAGTGATCCAGAGTTTGTAGTAAGATTTTTTTTTCTTTATAAATGATGAATGAAGCAAAGCTGATTAGATTTTGGCTTGTCTACTTAAAAGTTGATAACATTATGTACTGTGAATGTTTTCGACAGTTTTAAATAATTATTTTTAAAATGCTTACTTATTGTGTGTGTGTGTGTGCACGAGTGCATGCGTGCGCCAATTGAACCCTACCATCAGGTCCCCTAGCAAGCATTTATGCCCGGTCAGCCATCTTGATGGCACTTCCTTGTCCTTGCTTTTATGAAGAGTTGGGAAATTTACTATATTTTATAATAATAGCCAAGGAATTTCAATTGTCTTATGTTGTCAGTTGTATACTTCCTTGTGTTAATATTTAAAACTGAAAAGACCCTAGGAGTTGGTACTCTTGAGCCATGTGTCTCTTAAAGGCAAGGACTTGTAGTTTCTAGAGTCCTAGAGAGAGGAAGGACGGAGGGAGGAAAAGTCGTAGGTATTTCAGTCTCCTGCCCTACTCTTTATTTGGTTGCTTGTCTTGAATTTAAAAATGTTATTTTTAAGAGATGAACATAGATTGTTTTTTCTTTAGTGCTCTGAAGATTTAATTTTGGATAGTTTCTTTGTAATACTTTGAACTAAATCAATACAAATTAAAGGGCAATCTGACTTTAATATATTCACAGTGTTGTATGACTATCACCACTGTGATAGTCATATATTATCATATATTTCTAATTCTGAAATATTTTCACCTTTTCACAAAGAAGTCATACCCCAGTAGTTCCTCCCTCTTTGGCAGTCTGCTGTTTTTCTCTGTAGGGTTTTTTCTAGTCTGGACAGTATGTAGACGGTGAATAGGTGGAGTCTTTTTCCCTGGCATCCTGCACTGAAAGCGTTTTCAGGGTTTATTATCTGTGTTGCAGCATGTCGCATCCAGTATCCCTTAATTGTCTTCTCATGTTCCTGGGTTTGGTTTCCTGTATCTGTTTGGGATTTTTGCATTTGTGTAGATGAGTGGGGGTCCTCCTACCCCCCACTCCCCACCCCTGTACCTTGCCTGCTATTGGTATTATAAACTAACTGAGAAGTATTTCCTCTCAGTTGGAATTTCCCCCATTCCTGTAACAAAGTTAGATTTCTCTGGCATTTGCGTGTCCATGGTGTAAGCAGTCGAGGTCTCTTTTCGGGCGCGATGCGTTCAGTGTGCTCCTCCTTAGGACTCACTGGTGATATGTGTGCTTTGGCTTGACTTTCATGTTTCCCAACAAAGTGACCCTCGTAAGGAAGCAGCTCTGCTGATTGGCCTTCTTTTCTGTTGTATTCTGTTTTGCTTAATTCATTTATGGTTTTCTTTATTCTACCTTCTTTGTTTTAAAATATATGTTTTGCTTATTTCTATTGTTTTTGAAGTCTTTACTTGAAGGTATAGATCATTTTTATAATATGAGCATTCGATGCGCAAACTCTCCTTGCTAGTTTATTTGCCTCATGGTTGAGTGTGTACAATGCTTCCTTTTGCATGTAATTAAAGTTGCATTATAATTAAATATTATCTTTTAGCTTTTGGGTTACTAAGAATTCTGTTTTACAATTTCTTGTGGATTTTCAGTTCACCTGCAGTAGGCTACATTGTGTGACACGTGTGTGATAGTTTTCACTCTTCTCTCCACTGTCTCACCGTGCTGTCCTTGAGGCCCTGTTACTATAGTGCTCTGCCCACCACTGCCTCCTGAGTGCCTGTGTCATTGCAGCCAGCTTCAATAGTTTCTTCTTGAATGTTCCATACTTGCCTAGTGAGCATGTGTATTGGGGGCTCGTGAGAGAGTTCAGTGGGCAGTCACCTGTGGCTTTGAGGGTTTGAGTTTGATCCCTAGGGCTCACATGGTGGGAAGAGAGAACCAGCTCCTGTAGGTTGTCTTCTGACCTCCACCTGCATGCTGTGGCATACAACACATCCGTGCATGCGGAAGCGTCCCCACCCTGACGTGGTTGTGTTGTGTTTAGATGCTCTCCAGCGGTACTTAGCAGTTCTGCTGGCCAGAGTGTTCCGTACCTTTCTCTGCTTGCTTTTCTTTTGTTTAGTCTTGTGGGTTAATTTTTGGACGTGGTTGCAAACTCTTCCAATGTGAGAGAGACGGTGTGTGAGTCCCTCTGCTAGCATGCCCGTCAGTCTCTGTCATATCACCGTGTCTACCTTATATATTTGAAGGGTAGTTAATGAACTTTCTAAGAGTGTATCGTTTGTTTGACATTACCCTAATTAACTGGACTTTATCACTTCCCAGTGATTTTTCTTTTGTCTTTAAGAATAGCTTTTGCTAGAAAGTCTGGTTTGTTTAATTAATAGAACTGTACCAGCATCCTTTTAGTTAACATTGGAGAGTGTTTCTCTTTTCATGCTTTTACTGTCAAGCTTTTAATATCCTTGATGTTTATGTATTTATTGCACCTAGTGTGGCTTGTTTCTCTCTCTGTGTGTATGTGTGTGTGTGTGTGTTTGTGTTAGGGGACAGAAGTTTGGAGGTGGTCTCCTGTGGCCCAGGCTAGTCTTGAACTCGTGATCCTCCTGCCTCCACTTTCAGGTGTTAGGATGTCAGGCAGAGGCCAGGTTTCTCAGTCCTGTCCTGACTTCAGATGCTGAGCTGCTCTCAGGATGTTTTGTGCTCACACAGCTGCCTTCCCAGTGCTCACTGCGCTTGGTACTCATTGGCCCTCTTTATGATGAGTGCTCTGTTTGTTTCTGTTTTTTTGAGACGAGGTCTCACTGTGTAGCCTTGGCTGACCTAGAACTTAACCATGTAGACCAGGCTGTCCTCAAACTCAACAGAAATCCGCCTGCCTCTGCCTACCAAGTGATGGGATTAAAGTCATATGCCACCAGGCCTGACTTCTATGATTGTTATTAGAAAAAAATATATATGTGAAGTTTTTTCTCACATCATATTTTAGAAAATTTAGGTAACATTTAAGTCTGTTTTCTTCTATACCAATTTCTAAATTCTGTGCACTTTGTTTATATTTTTTACTGGCCACCTTCCATGTTTCACTCTGCAAAGCTTAACTCTAAAGTAAAATCATTTTCTTTGCCTTCCTACTTACAAACACAAGGGCTCGATGACACTCACTGATAGTTCCTCATGAGTGGACATGATGTTATGTGGCCTACACACAGCTGCTTGTTGTGTGTGACTTACACACAGCTGCTTGTTGTGTGTGACTTACACACAGCTGCTTGTTGTGCTCAAATCTTCCCTTTTGTGAGTCATGTTCCCATTGCAGCAGAGACCCTTCCTTAATCCGAGAGTTTGTCCGCCTGATATTTACCTTTAAACTTTGTTTACAGTAAGAGTTTGTTTATGTGAAACTATTTCTTAAGTTTTCCTTTGAAAATATTTTTAACATCTTCATTCTTTTTTTTGTTTGTTTTGTTTTTTGTTTGTTTGTTTGTTTTTTGAGACAGGGTTTCTCTGTGTAGCCCTGGCTGTCCTAGAACTCACTCTGTAGACCAGGCTGGCCTCGAACTCAGAAATCTGCCTGCCTCTGCCTCCCAAGTGCTGGGATTACAGGCGTGCGCCACCACTGCCCAGCTCAACATTTTCATTCTTGTAAGACACTTATTTTATATATTCTGGGCTGTCAGCTAGTTTCTGTTGCTGAAAGTAACATTTATGTTTTATTTTTATTACGGTTGCTAAGTCCTCTTATTCTAATCATTTGTTTTTATCTATATGACTAGCCATATATTTTAATTTCTATCTTAATATCATCTCCTTTATCTTTGAGTGACAATTTTAGCAGATGTTTCTAGTTATGGATTTTTTATTCTGTTACCTTGCTGGACTCCTGAAATCAGGACATGGGTGTCATTCAACAGTTCTAGAAAGTTCTCAGCATTTATCTTTAAACTGCCTTTGTCCCATCTCTCTCTTCTCTTCTTCAGACTTGGAACGGTGGTATACTAGACCTTTTTTTTTTTTTTTGCTTTGGCCTCTGTGTCTATGTTTCTTAACCTCTCTCATATTTTCTATCTCTTTGCTTCTCTGTGATATGAAACCAGACAAGATCGAGGTAGGTAAATATGAAAACCATATTTACCCAAGAGGCAAACGCTAATATTAGCTCTGGAATTCAGATAGAAAGCCTTGAATCCAGACTAAGTTGAGAGAGTTACAACTGAGATGCTTTCACTAAGAAGCAAACCCAGGGGGTTAAAGCGTATTATCCTGCTTCCTGGCAGTGCAACTCCAGAAAATGCCTTCAGTCTGACTTAAGGATTTCCATGTTAGGGTTAACTAACTGTGAGTTCACTAGCAAAACCACAGATGAACAAGCAGGACTGGAAATGCAAATAATAAGCTTCATATTTGGACATCCAGAGACTTAATATGCTAGGAATTCAAAAATATTGTTTGAACCTAAAATGTAATAAAATGTGTTTGTTTTAATTTAGTTGGGATCTGGTTTTATTATAACAGGAAGGCACTTTGGGATATTTACTCAGAGTCTCTATAGTGGGATACTTACTGCTCAGAGTTAATACTTAATTAAAACCTTTAAGCGACGACAATCATTGTTTTATGAATTTTTTCCCCAGAGTTTTAGAACAATTTCTTTTAAGGTCATTGAATCCTTTCTCCTGAGTTAATAAAGAATATCTGCAAAAAAATTATATAGTATATTTAATAGAATGGCGATTTAAAAGAGCCTGACTAGGTTGGGTGTGGTGGTATAATCCCAGCACTTAAAAATCTGAGGCAGGAGGATCCCAAGTTTCAGGTCGTCATCAGCCTAGGCTTCATAGAAAGACCACATCTTAAAACAAATGAAAACAAACCTTCCAAAACAAAATGAGATGGAAATGAACTTAGGACTAGATAGCACACATTGTGTAAAGGCAAGGTCTTCTGTTCGCCTATCTCACATGAGATGTGTCATTGATGGTGTTAGGGATGTAGCTCAGTGGTGACGTGCTTGCCTTGCATGCACACGGCCCTGAGTTCAGTCCCCAGCACCGCAGAAAAGAAAAGGCTTTCTGGACTTTGTGTGTTCTTTTTTTTTTTTTTTTCTTTCCTTTTTGGTTGTCAACCTTCTTCCCACCTTTCTCTCCCCTGGACTTTTCAGACGTAATATTCATGGAGTAAGCAAAGAGAAAATATCAAGAATGCTGGAGCACTATCAGCGTTTTGTTTCTGTGCCGATAATCATGAGTTCTTCAGATCCAGAGAAAACAGAGCAGATTGAGTTGTGTGCATATGCTTGTGAAGACAGAAATCCTAGGTGGGTTAAACTCTATTACATGCAAAAAATGCAGTATGGGGCTATGGTTTCTTTTTTAATGATAGCTTTGAAGACTTGAAATCACTGCTGATAAACTGAAAATAAAGAGGTTTTCTTTTTTATTTAAATTAAACAGTTTCCCCTGAAGTCAGCTGAGGATGCTAGCAAGAGAAGGAAGAATCCATTTGAAGGGTGCTTTTTTTCCCTTTGAGCTGAGAGTTTGTGATCTGCAGTTATACAGTGAATATACTTGTCTTTTTTGAGTGTTTTTCTTTTCTCTTAATTGTTTTTGTGTATATCCATGTTACTTTTATTTTTTATTTTTAATTTTTTTAAGGTTTTAGTGAATGTACTCTTAAGTTTTCACATAGAGAATTCAGTTAGTATTAGATGTGATTTTACTTGGAAAAGCTTAATGGGAGAGTTGTGTCTTAGAGAATTCCTCAGATAAAGGAAAATTACCTGATAAACTGAATAAGAAAAAATGGTTGAAGTTGAAAGTATAATTCTATGAGTTGGAAACTAACATCCAGAATGATTTTAAAACATTTAATAAATGACATCTTAAATGAGAGCTCCTTCTCTTTTTCTCCTCTCCTCCCCTCCCCTTTTTCCTTTCCTTTTTCCTTTTTCCTTTCCTTTTTCTTTTCCTTTTCCCCTTTTCCTTTTTCCTCTGTCCTCTGTCCTCTCCTCTCCTCTTTCCTCTCCTCCCTTCCCCTCCCCCTCATTTCTCCAAGATAGGGTTTCACTGTGTGTCTCTGGCTGTTCTAGAACTTGCTTTGTAAACCAGGAGGCCTTGAACTCACAGAGACTGTCTCTGCCTCCAAGTTTGGAGGTTAAAGGCCTGTGCCACCACTGCTTGGCTTCTTTAGTTTTTCTTAATCATGTAAATTATGTTGTGTTACTGCTCTAGTTAGTAACTTGACCCTGGGAGTGCAGACTAGAGTCTCATGTAGTAGCTAGTATTCAGGGCATCAGGTAATTTATATTCTGAGGGGGTTAAGCAAAGTTCACTTGAGTTCAAGTTGCATAGAGTAAACCTATTCTTGGATAATAATTACAGAAACATGATGGGTAAGCCCACTCCTGTTTACCACATTCCAAATGCAGCCCATGTGCTGAGGAAGAGAGGTCACAAGACTGTTGTTTGCTTGTTCTCACAGGCTCACAGGGATCTCATATAGCTTGACTCGTGGACCATGTTCTGACAGCATTGGTTTTGAGATCCTGTAAATAGGTGATTCTCAATTTACCCAGTGCTTCTACATTTTAGTTCATTTCATGTGGTTACCCCAACCATAAAGTTATTATTGTTGCTACTTCATAATAGCAATTTTGCTTCTGTTATGAATGTAATGTAAATATATGTTTCCCAATGGTGAAACCCTGTGGAAGGGTCTACAGAGGTTGCGACCTACAGGTTGAGAAATAAAACTTTCTTTCTAGGAAATGTAGACCCACTGTAACATATGCTAAGCTATGGATGTGAAGGCAAGCCAGCAGGTATTGTCCTCCCCTGTGAGCACATTAGAGCCTTCACTGATGACCAACATGTCTCACCTCACGTGACTGATAGCTGAAGGGTACTGTTCAACCTGAAGTTTGCTTGTCTGTTTCACATGGTGATCCATGTTGCTAAAGAATTGTGTTTGTGCTATTTCAGGGAAAGGTTAAGATTAGTTCTTAGGTTATTTCTTCCACCAGTCTAGGGATTGAACTCACGGCCCCGTTTGTTGGGCTAGTGTTCTGCCTCTAAGTTCTGCTGTTGAGTTTTATATATATATATATATATATATATCCCCATCCCAGCTTTGATAATTTTTGTGTAATCTAATTATAAATATTTAGAATAAGTGCTAAGTGTTGTTTGGCTGCATGTTCTTTAATTTAAATCATAGTATTAATCACACTGAGGAAACTTTCTTACCACACTTGAAATGTCTTGTAGCCCAAGAGACAGTGAAGCTGTTATCTCTGCAAAAGAAGACAGTGTCTCATCTGCATCTCCGAAGCACTTAGAGTTAACTGAAGAGAAGACCCTTGAAGTAGGCAC
This sequence comes from Apodemus sylvaticus, assembly GCF_947179515.1. NCBI lineage: Eukaryota > Metazoa > Chordata > Mammalia > Rodentia > Muridae > Apodemus > Apodemus sylvaticus. Next base: position 44,486,347 of record NC_067482.1, on the reverse strand, counting down.
ACAAGGAGTGTTGCCTGCGAGTGATCCCCCACTCCCTCATCCCGGCTTAAAGAGAGGAGGAAAGGAGTTGAGTGACATGAGTCATGGCAGTCATAGCCACTTCTTTCAGGACACTCCGAGCACCTATTTTCCTAACCCTGAAAGCAAAGTTCAAGCCACAGATAGAAGTGAGAAAGAACAAGAGACCATGTCTGAAAAGGAGCCTTCTGAAGCAGATGCGTGGAGTCCCGCAGAGGGCGCGTCCCCAAATGGCTCCTGCGCTGAGGACAGTCAGGAAGCCTGTGAGCTTGCAGGTGCCGCTACACTTGCAAGTGAAAAGCCCTCGCCTCCTGACACCCTGGAAGAAAGGACGGCAGGAAAGACAAAGACCATTGGTAAACAAAAAAGCAAATCATCTTTGGAAAAATTCCCCAAACATGAGCTATCAAATTTTGTTGGTGACTGGCCAGTTGATAAGACAATTAGCCAGAGAACCAAAAAGAACCGGAAAACTGAAAAAGGTTTATCTGTACAAAGTGACAAAAAATGTAATCGCTCACAGTCCCACAAAGTATTAGATACTAGGGTATCTGTGAATACAGATCCTATCCAGCCCCAAGGATCTCCACATGGAAATGATGATCTTTCAGAAGCACCCAGTAGCTATCACTACGATCCTTTCAAAAGTACTGAGCAAACCTCATTCAGCACTGTGAGCGACTGGCCCGCATCTGCTTCATTAGCTCAGAGAGAGCACAGGTCGAGAATGCCAAAAGCTGGCTTAAGTGAACCCAGCGTGGAATTTGGACCGAATGACAACCTGGGTGAAATACCCTTATATCCGGCACACGAGGCATGCTGGGGGACAAGCCCCGAAGAACTGAAGACGCTGAGTTCCAGCCTTCGGAGTTCTGAAATGCTGCCCAGTAAACCAGCTCGTGAGCAACACCAGGCAGCTCTGAGTCAGGTGGGCCACGGCCAGCACACACTGCCTCTTCCCTTTCCTGGCAGTACAGCAGGTCTTCCTGGAGTAGTGGGTCCCCGATCTCTAACAGAATTTCCAGTGGGGTTGTCTGGAATTGTCTCTGGAATAGATACAGGCATTTGTACCCAGACTGAGCCCCAAGATTTTGCTCTCTTGTGGAAAATAGAAAAGAATAAAATCAATGTTTCAGATTCTGTCAGAGTGTTGACAGGAAGATTAGATGGGTTTAAGCCAAAAGATTTCACTCTTAATAGAAAATTAAATGTTCAGGAAACAATTCCATATAGAGTAATGCATGATAAAAGTACATTCGTTGAGGAAAGTGAGCTTACCAGTGCTGATGAATCTGAAAATCTTAACATCCTTTGCAAACTGTTTGGATCCTTTTCCTTAGAAGCCCTGAAAGATTTATATGAGAGATGTAATAAAGACATCATTTGGGCCACAAGCCTCTTGTTGGACTCGGAGACTAAACTATGTGAGGACACTGCGGTTGAGAATCCCCCCAGGGCACACAGCGAGTCACAGGTCAGCCCGTTTTCTATGGGCTTGGATTTGAAGGAAATTATTAGCCACCGAGGAACCTCAGAAGATTGCAATTCTTCTGTATCAGAATTTAGTGCGGGAATTGGTATCAGGAACACCTGTGCACAGTCTGCAGGTGACCTAGAAAGGGGGAACTCACAGCAGGAAGGGATAAGAGCTATAAATCCTGAAAGCCCTGAATTAATGACCAGAATATTCCCCAGTACCGCTGTAAAGAGTAATAACGAAGCAGTGCCCGGCCGCCGGGCTGACCTGTCGGGCGCGTGCGCCTTCCAGCAGCCGCGTCCACTCACTCCACAGTCTTATGTCCCCAAAGATGTGAGTGCAGTGGAAAAAAATCTAGCAGTGACAGAGACCAGAGACAATATTCATTCTTTTCTAAATTTATCTGATATTATAAACTCAGCAACAAGCACTTCAAATCTTGAATTAAATGAAGATGTTTATCTTACTGGCTCTTTGGAAGTAAAGACAAATGAAAATCTTCCTAAGGATTATATGAAATTTGCAAACATGGAAGAATTTACCAATGAAGATAAACAGGAAATGGAGAAAAATCTAATGCCAGGAACTGGTTGGTCAGCAGGAGTTAGTGAAGAGGGTAAAACTGAGGTATTGACTCCTGCACCAGTGACAGCCAAATCTCTGACCATAGACTGCCTGGAGCTGGCATTACCCCCTGAGCTGGCTTTCCAACTTAACGAGCTATTTGGCCCAGTTGGTATTGATTCAGGTAAGGAAAAAGTAAATTATCTCTGTGTATGTGTGTGTGTAAATAGCATATACTTTCTATCTCAGTTGAAATTTTTGTAGGCTGAATGTATCTGATTTATGTCACATAATTTTACATAGTGCCTTATTTTTGACATAACAAGTTTTTAAAGTATTTAAAACAATTTGAAGTAGAGAATATTTACATAGAATTTTAAAATTCAATATATCCATGAACATGTTGCAAGTTTTCTTGGTACGTACCTTATACGTATTTGCAAAAGTGAACTTTTGGAAAAAGAGTTCCTTGGTGCTGTTTCTGATAGATTAAGGCAGGAATTAATTTCCACTTACTGTTATGGGAAGACTCATCTAGAGGAATATATTAAGTTATTGGGACATGTAATAACTTAACATGTTGTACCAATTAAGTATGAAAACAATGGCATAGAACATAAAAATATCCCAAGTAAATAGAAATGTGATAGTAATTAATGACAAAGTTTAACATGGTCTGTTAACATCTGCAATGTGCAATGAGTAATGGTTGTATTTTTTTCTTTTTGTTCCTTCACAAGGGTCTCTAACAGTTGAGGACTGTGTGGTTCATATAGATCTGAATCTGGCTAAAGTGATTCATGAGAAATGGAAAGACTCTGTAATGGTTGGTAACTTCCTTGTATGAAGACCCCATCCCCCATCTCTCCATCCCCCTTTCCCCATTCCCCCATGTCATTTCACTCATACACACATACAGATTTATACACATGCTGAAAATCTTGAAAAACAGAGCTCTGTTAGTAGGATATATATGTATATATATGCATGCATGCAGATGTTCTTTTTTTTTTTAATATTTTTATTTTCTATATTCTTTGTTTACATTCCAAATGATTTCCCCTTTCTCGGATCCCCCCTCCCCATATGTCCCATAAACCTTCTTCTCTCCACTTCTTCTTTTTTTTTTAATATTTTTATTTTCTATATTCTTTGTCTTTTTGTTTTTTTTTTTACTCTTTACATACAATAGTGTTTTGCCTACATGTAGATCCCCTGGACTAGAGTTACAGACAGTTTGCATTTGGGTTCTGGGAGTTGAACCAAGGTCCTCAGGAAGAGCAGCTAATGCTCTTACCACTGAGCCATCTCTCCAGCCAACATCGCTATTCTTAGTAATTTTATTGATATAGTTTGATTATTTTACTTAATTTTCATAGTGATTCAGTTCACAGGAAGAACAATAGCCTGCAGGCTTGTTTGCCATTGCCCCTCTTTTGCTAACCCTTGGTCTCTCTCTGCCTTTGTGTTCAGGAGCGGCAGAGACAGGAGGAGGTTTCTCGAGGCAAGCGCGCGCAAGGTGAGGACATCTTTGGCTTACACTTTGCCTTGATGTTGAAATGTTGACTGCATAGTTTTAATTCATTCTAAATGTACTTCCATAAAATATGTTACCCAAAGATTTAAAAAAGTGTGTGTGTTTTTTGTGAGTGTATGTGTGTGATGGAGAGTGTATATGTCATGGTGTTTGTATAGAGGTCAGAGGGAGGTCTCCAGGTTTCTCCTTCTACCATGTGGATTCTGGGCATTGAACTCAGGTAGTCAGGTTTGGCAGCAGATGCCTTTACTCACTATGTCCCCAAGAATTTTGGTTTACAAATGAAAAAATAACCTCGTGTGTGTGTGTGTGTGTGTGTGTGTGTGTGTGTGTGTGTGTGTATGTGTGTGTGTGTGTGAGAGAGAGAGAGAGAGAGAGAGAGAGAGAGACAGGGTTTTTTTGTTTTTTTTGTTTTTTTTTGTTTTTGTTTTTTTGTGTAGCTCTGGCTATCCTAGAACTTGCTTTAGACCAGACAGGCTGGCCTTGAACTCACAGAGATTGTCCGGCTTTTAGGGCTAGAATTAAAGGAGTGTGTTGCCACTGCCCAGCAAGAAATCCTTTTTTTTTTTTTTTTTTTTTAAAGATTTATTTTAGGTGAGTACACTGTGATTGTCTTTATACACATCAGAAGAAGACATTGGATCCCATTGCAGATGGTTGTGAGCTACCATGTGGTTGCTGGGAATTGTACTCAGGTTCTCTGGAAGAGCAGTCAGTGCTCTTAACCTCTGAGCCATCTCTCCAGCCCAAGAAATCCTTTTTAAAAAAACTTGCCTTTTTGTGTATTTATTGAGGCAGTTTGTAGCCAAGGCTGGTCTTAAATTTGTAATACTTTTGTTTTTAAAGCTTTTGGACTACTGGGACCACACCGTGCCCAGCTACAAATAAATGTTATCTCCCCCCCCCCCAAAAAAAAGATTAACACTGAATCTTGATGCAGAATAGAAACCTAGAAGAAAATAAGGCTGTGCACTGTATGTTTATCATGACTGCTGCAGTAGCTCATGTTGTCAAAGTACGTAAGGTTTTGAAAAACTTCTGGTTTATTTTCTTGATAGCATTATAGAGTTATTACTTGGCTATTCACATCTTTATTAATATCAGTGTCTTAGATTACAAAGATGAACCTGCTTTTTTGATAAATCCTGTTGACTTGAAGGTCCTTGATTCCAGATAACTTCTTACCCAATGTAGTTTCCAGTCATTTCTGTCATGCAGGCCTGGTAAGAAAGGCTTCCTTTTGTAAAGCCACACCTTGAGTACTTCAGGGCACTCCACCCTGCAACTAAGGCGAGGAACTGTAGGTTTGGAAGATTCTTGGACTCCTCTTTACTTCAGACTTGTGTTTGTCATGGCTTCAGCAGAGACTTGGTCTCTCCTAGAGTATAAGCAGCACTGTTCGGAGCCCTGGGCTGAGAACAAAAGACAAATCCGACAGTCTGGGAGGAGACAGGGAGAGAGAGGTGAATATGATCAAAACTCAAAGTGGGAAATTTTTAAGAATTAATAAAAAAGAGAGAGAGAGAGCTGTCTAAGGGCAGAAGTGACTGGACTGCATTGTGGTTCCGTGACTGCTATGGCTGCAGTAGCTGCAGTTTCTTCACTCCCCACAGAGACAGGAATCTATCAGAATGTGCCTGTCCTCCTTAGAGATGCTGGGCTGCATGTTAACTCCTGTTCCTGTGAACCTCATGCTTCCTTCTCTAGTTTGATTGTAACTTGCTGTTTATAGTCTCCTCTGGTCTGTGAGCTTGTCAGCATGTTGCTGTCCTCACTTTAGGAGGCAAAGAGCCAGGCTGAGCAGGGCTCTCCCTGCTTCTCCCCCCCCTGCAGGACTGCTTTGTTGGGGGAGGGAGGGAGGGAGGGAGGGAGGGAGGGAGGGAGGGAAGGAGTTAAAGTGACATGGGAAAGAACAGGGAAGCATTGAGCTGATTGATGGCTATACCTAGGTCACTGCTCACGTGAACTATTTGCTTGTAGTTATGGGAAGGCTTATTTTGAAATTTCAGAGTCATTATAAATTGAAAAGGACCTTAAAATCCCATGTTTCTTTTGTCTTGTGACTAATGTTTAGTTTGTATATTAATTGCCGAATCTGTGATACTTCTTTATATTACCCATGTAGATCCTTTGCTGGCTGGATATGCTGTTTCTGATAATTCTGAGCAAAAATCATCTCAGAAAACAGGCAAAAGATTATTGAAGACTTTAGCAGCACCTGAGACCCTGGATCACTGGAACATTCAAACAAAAAAAGTTTCTCTTCGAGAAATAATGTCAGAAGAAATTGCCTTACAGGAGAAACATGACTTGGTATGGCACAGATACTACCCGTGGTCTCTGACTGCAGTGTTATGTACACGTGATTTTCATTTAATTCTGTGTTTCTCATATTTAACCTGGTTGATGGCAATATTAAAACTGAAGAGTGTATAGATGGAATCTGAAGTTGAGGCTCTGCTTCTAGTTGATCCTCTGATATGCGTGAGCTGCCCAGTGTGTGTGTGTGTGTGTGTGTGTGTGTGTGTGCGTGTGCGTGTGTGTGCGTGTGCGTGTGCGTGTGTGTGTGTGTGTGTGTGTGTGTGTGTGTGTGTGTGCGCGTGCGTGCGCGAGTGCTATCTCAGGGTTAGTTATTTCAGGCTGTCATGTTGTGTCATTGGTAATTTTGTTTGTTTAGTTTCATTTTATTTTTGAGACAGGGTTACTTTGTGTAACCTTGGCTTTCCTGGAACTCACTTTATAGAGTAGGCTGTCTCCTATGTGCTGGGATTAAAGGTGTGAGCCACCATCGACTGGCTTCATTGGTAATTTTTAATATTTACTTCAGAAATTTTTTACTTATAGAAAAATATGAAATCTTTTATTTAAAGATAATATCATACATTGTCACAATAACTGTATTGCTTTTTTAAGATGTGTCTTCCTCACAGGATGATAAGATCCTAAGTTTATAGTCCAGCTGTGTTAGGATTTGTAGTTTAGAAACATGACCCGTTAAGTCATTAGTACTCTTAGCATTGTAGATTATTTGTGGGGCGTTAATTCAGATTATAAAGCATATGGGAAATATTTGGTCTGTCTCTTTTGAGGCAGGCCTTCATGCACTCGGGTGTGCCTGCCCTGCTTGTCTCATTGCTCTGCCGTCGTGTTCACTTAGTTCCTGGGCAGAGCTTTACAGCTTCCCTTCTTACCGCTGTTTGGTGCTATAAACGGGTTCAACGCAACTAAACTTTAAACACATAATTCTAGGATTGTTATTATTAAAATTTATTTATTTATTTTTTGTTTTGTTTTTGTTTTTTGAGACAGGGTTTCTCTGTGTAGCCCTAGCTGTCCTGGCCCTCACTTTGTAGACCAGGCTGGCCTGGAACTCAGAGATGCGCCTGCCTCTGCCTCTGCCTCTGCCTCTGCCTCCCAAGTGCTGGGACTACAGACGTGCACCGCCACCGCCCTGGTTTGTTTTTATTTTATGAACACCTTTGCTTGTGCTACTCAGGTCTCAGACTAAATTTGTAGCAATTTACAGAATTAGCATGGACTTATATATTAATTTTACTTGCTAGCTAATCTTTGACTTTGTGTCTTTTTAATAGTTACATTGACTAATGATAGATAATGTCCCAAGTAAAGCATCATTATATGATTTGTTGTATGAATATCATAGCATTTCTACCAGCCTGGTATGGTCCTCTCCACACTTGGGCTACAGCATACACCAGTATATGTGGTCTGTGTTTACTGAAGTATTGTTATGTATGTACGACTGTATATGTAGCTTCATCCTAGCTGGACTTTATAATGCACTGTATGTATATGTATGTAGGTGTATGTATGTGATTATATGTATTTATTTTATTTTATTTTTTATTTTTTTATTTTTTATTTTTTTTATTTTTTATTTTTTTGTTTTTTGGAGACAGGGTTTCTCTGTGTAGCCCTGGCTGTCCTGGAACTCACTCTATAGACCAGGCTGGCCTCAAACTCAGAAATCTGCCTGCCTCTGCCTCCCAGAGTGCTGGGATTAAAGGCGTGTACCACCACCGCCCAGCCTCTTCTCTGATATGTATTTATCATATTCTCTGATATGTATTTATCAGCCTCTTCAAATGATTGTCAAAAATGGGATAGAAATAATGTAAAAATACTTATATTACTCACTTCATCCTATGATTAGTGAAGAAAGTTTGTGATTGCTTATAAATCATTGGTCTTTTTGCAACAAAATAATTAGGCCTTTGTTCAGTATTGTCTGGCTTATACATTTCATCTTATAAATTTTCATCTTATGGGTGATTGTTTTCTGTTTTGTTTCAGAAAAGGGAGACACTTATGTTTGAAAAGGACTGTGCCACAAAACTAAAGGAGAAGCAGCTCTTTAAAATATTTCCAGCCATTAATCAAAATTTCCTGGTGGACATTTTCAAAGATCACAAGTGAGTGGGTGCTGAAAGGGCTAGATAGTGCCCTGGACACATTCCAGATGGGCACTAGTGCTCATTTAACAAATTGATGAATTTGATATATATAATTCAGAAACTGACAATTTCTAGCAACTGTCTTGTATTCCTTGTTAATTAAAAAAAAAAAAATGTTACTCTTTCACCATGGGAAACCCCCAATCTCGGAGAGGTAGACAGTGTTTTACTTCTATTTAAAATTAGAATCTCATGGTGTTAAGTGGAGTTTGTTACAATACAAATATCAGCATGGAATTGTGTTATCTGTGTTTGATTTTGGAAGGAAACTGAAATTATGTATAGATTCTCAAAAGAATCATATAATACAGATGCTGCAATTAAAAGAAACTTTGAGCTAATGTGCATGAAATATGCAGGAACTCAGCTTGGTATGCCTTAAGTTCTAGACAAGCAAGGACTATGTAGCCTATCTCTAAAATAAATAATTTAAAAAAGTTAGAAATCCATTCATTAATGTTACCCTCTACTATTATTTTGGTGTTAGGGAGTGAGCCCAGGTCCTCCATCTTTGTTTTGTTTGTCATGTAATAGTCTCATGGATTCAGGCTGTCCGTAAACCTGCTGTGTAGCTAAGGATGACCTTGAACTCCTGACCTTGCGCCTCCACCTCTCAAACTTTAGGCTTATAGATATCTGCTGTCATGGTCAATTCTATG